>NC_065452.1:55348614-55994686 GCF_917563875.1 Diabrotica virgifera virgifera | reverse complement strand
TATAATTTATTGGGCGCCTTTAAAATAGTACTTCAAGTTTAAACTCTAAAACTGGAAGTGCAAGGTCAAATTTCTCACCTTAATAAGATCGTTGGGTAATGAACTTTTATTCGACAGCTCATTTGTCCTGTCTTATCTAATGACGGAAAAGTTGTGTTTACAAAGTCTCTGAGAGAGACAGACATGCGTAATTATCCATCAAAGTAGAAAAAAAAATAATACAGTGATGAGCGCGCTAATAACCGGCAAAATAACGCAAAAGATGGAAAACTTAATACGTTGTGAAATAAAAAGAGATGAAACTAGTAGATGTGTAAAATTATCGATAGGAACCTATAAGTTTACATTACATCAGGTACCTATATAGTTTCCCTCTTTAGACGTCTGTGACAGAAAACATTTAGAATTTTATAAAATTCTCCTGTCACGGTTAGATTTGTTATACTCCTCAGATATGTCTAAAGGTGCGAAACTATGCAATGTTATGTAAATTTATAGGTTCCTATCGATAATTTTACATCTCTATTAGTTTCATCTCTTTTTATTTCACAACGTATTATGCTTTCCATCTTTTGCGTTATTTTGCCGGTTCTTAATAGCGCACTCATTACTGTACCTATATTATTTTTTGTGAACAAATAAGTACATCTACTAAACAAATTATTTAAAAGAAAAATATAAGTAAAAAAATAAACGTTGAATTATAATTCAACGTTTTCACATTTTTTTAAAATGGGTGAAAACAATATTTTGTTATTTTTAAATAATTTGTTTATTATATCTGTTTACAAAAAGTTAACTATATTATTTTTTCTACTTTAATATTTTCTTTTGATAATTTCCAAATTCGGCAACGCTGTCTGACAAAGCCATACCTACAACGCGAAATTTTTTGGCGGCTCTTCCTACTTCGGCCGCCCAATATCTTCTAACCCGTTTTAAATGTATAATAAATGCATGTCTCTTTGTTGCTCTTATTAAAAGCCCATACCATCGATAAGAAAATACCGACTCTGTATTTGTGAAACTTAGGCAATAAATCAGGAAGAAGGGAAACAGTTGTATATTTGGAAAAGCTTTTGTTGGTAAAGGAGGTTAACGGGGAATGGCGCAGAAAAACAAACCAGGAGATAACGCAGATGTATAAGAGACCAAAAGTAACGCAGAAGATCAGGGCACATAGAGTTAGAGGGTTGGGACTTGGGAGATGGTTTACAAATCACAAAATAAAGTAACGTCCTAAGAATTCTGCAACCAGGAAAACAAGGGAAGAAAGGAAGAAGCAGACCACGAAGGACGTCGTTCGATGCGGTCCAGACTAACATAGACGAAATGGGAACAAGGGACTTGATTAAATATAACTAATTAATGTAAACTACAATTTGACAAGTAGGTTCGTAGTAAACCGTGGAAATAAAGTCTACTGAATAATTCTGTGTCTTTTATGAACTGGATAAAACTTTTCTTTTCTGTAACTTAATACTACTGTTTATAAAACATGAAATTTGTTTACAATCTGCTTACAATATTAATGCCCTTTAGATAATTAAATAGATTTTTAAAGTTATAATTAGATCTTAAAACTTCTTTTATACTCTCGGATATTAGGTGACTTCAGGGTGTAACAAAATAATATAATTTTAATAATAAAATTATAATAAAATAATAATAAAAACAATATATGTAATTATAATAATTAATACAGGGTATAACAAAAAGGTGTACAGAACTCTTAACTACTGGCGTGGATTTTTCAGGACGTAGACTCTGATATACCGTTGCCTATTCTCCTTTATTTTCAATATGAATTTGTCTTAGGTCACTCTATTTGTTTCTTACATCAACTACAAAATGATTCGTCACACTGCTGTAGAAAAAAATACTTCTCCAAATAAAATAAACTTTATTTTTTTAAGAGAATTATGAACGCATGCATAATAATAAAAAAATGGCGGATGTTCTTACAAAATCTTTTATAAACAATTACAAAATAAAAAAAAATAAGAGAAAAAATTTTTAAGAAACGCTTTTCTTTAGTTACGAGTGACTAAAATTAAAAATATTAACAATGAACTAAAAAGCAAAAAATAAAAAAAATTTAAAAAATCTAACACATTCGTAAAAGAAAAGCGTGGCGCGTCTTCATCGAATTTTCAACGATTTTCGCCCCACGCTTCTCTTTAATGAATGTGTTAGATTTTTTCAAATTTTTTAATTTATTTTTTGCTTTATACGGGGTGAGTCATGAGGAACTGTACATATTCCTACCTCGTATGGAGGCTCCTATGGGGAATAACAAATGACCATTAAAAAGTGTCTGCTCCCCTTGTTTAATAATATACAGGACGAGTTTCGCATTTTGACAGAAATTTATATTCGTCATAATTTTTGAACGGTCAGACCGATGTGTCTCTTATTTTGGTCAATCGTTACACTATTACCGCCTAATCAAATGATTTATTCAAACTAGAAAAAAATCAGGTCCGGCGTTAAAAAATTAGTTCGTTTGGGTCTTAGAAAAAATTTCACCCTGTATATGCTTTTTGAAAACTCTAATATGAATTTTACAAATTAGACAAATAGGCAATTAAAATGGCATATTTTTTTTTCCCCACACGATTATTTAATTTTTTATAAAAAAATCAAATTTGACTATTTAAAAGTTTGGTAAAGTAAACCATAGATTTAAAAAAAAATAACTTTTATTACAAAAATTAATTTTTTTCAACAAATATTCGATATATGTTACCACCCAATCAACTGATTTATTCAAACAAGAAAAAATCAGGTCCGGCTTTAAAAAATTAATTCGTTTGGGTCTTAGAAAAAATTTCACCCTGTATAAGCTTTTTGAAAACTCTAATATGAATTTTACAATTTAAACAAATAGGCAATTAAAATGACATATTTATCTTTTCTTCACATGATTACTTAATTTTTTATAAAATTAATAAAATTTGACTATGAATAATAATTAAAAGTTTGGTAAAGTGAACCATAGATTTAAAAAAAATTTGCTTTTATTACAAAAATTAATTTTTTTTGAACAAATATTTAATTTATGTTACCACCCAATCAACTGATTTATTCAAACTAGAAAAAAATCAGGCCCGGATTTAAAAAATTATTTCGTTTTGGTCTTGGAAAAAATTTCACCCTGCATACGCTTTTTGAAAACTCTAATATGAATTTTACAAATTAGACAAATAGACAATTAAAATGGCATATTTATTTTTCCCCACACGATTACTTAATTTTTTATTAAAAAATCTGTCCAAATCGGCATTTTAACCTAAAAATGAAAAAAAAAGATGAAATCACGGTTTAACTCGCTAAAACGTTTCATTTAAAATTTTTTTTTTCTGAAATTTTTACAGCACATATCTCTTACCATTGTGAAGACTATGACAGTTGTAGACTTTCAGGCTTCTTCTCGTAAAAGTTATGAATTTTTAAAAATAAAAGGTGCAGCTTCGTGAATTGCAAAGTTAAATCGCAAAAATTAAGTGAAAAAATTTAAAATTTATCTATTTGATCACGTCTATGTTAAACTATAGAGTCCAAAGGGAAGTGTTATGAGGAGTTTTATATCTAGACGTGTTATAAAAAAAAAATGGTGAAACTTTTAATTTTAAGAAAAACGTTTAATTTTTTTTGTTTTTATAGTAAAATTGCGATTTTGACAAATTTGATTTTTTAATAAAAAATTAAGTAATCGTGTGGGGAAAAATAAATGTGCCATTTTAATTACCTATTTGTCTAATTTGTAAAATTCATATTAAAGTTTTCAAAAAGCGTGTACATTGTGAAATTTCTTCTAAGAACCAAACGAACTAATTTTTTAAAGCCGGACCTGATTTTTTTCTAGTTTGAATAAATCAGTTGATTGGGTGGTAATATAAATCAAATATTTGTTTAAAAAATTAATTTTTGTAATAAAAGTTAATTTTTTTTAAATCTATGGTTCACGTTACCAAATTTTTAATTCATAGTCAAATTTGATTTTTTTATAAAAAATTAAGTAATCATGTGGGGAAAAAAATAAATATCTCATTTTAATTGCCTATTTGTCTAATTTGTAAAATTAATATTAGAGTTTTCAAAAAGCGTACACAGGGTGAAATTTTTTCTAAGACTCAAACGAACTAATTTTTTAAGGCCGGACCTGATTTTTTTCTAGTTTGAATAAATCAGTTGATTGGGTGGTAATAGTGTAACGACTGACCAAAATAAGAGACACATCGATCTGACCGTTCAAAAATTATGACGAATATAAATTTTTGTCAAAATGCGAAACTCGCCCTGTATATAATTAAACAATGGGAGCAGACACTTTTTAATGGTCATTTGTTATTCCCCATAGGGGCCTCTATACGAGGTAGGAGTATGTACAGTTCCTCATGACTCACCCTGTAGTTGATTTTTTTATAAAACTTTTAAGTTTAATCACTCGTAACTAAAGAAAAGCGTTTTTAAAAATTTTTTTTTTCATATTTTTTATTTCTTACTTTTTAGTCTTACACTTTTCAAACATTAAAATATATCATCATGATTATTAAAATATGTATACAGGGTGTTTCATTAATAATTGTTCATATTGTAACTGGAGAAACCTTAGCACAAAATACGAAGATTTAACCTAAAACACTTAAATAAAATGTGGTTCCTTACTGAGTTACAGGGTGTTTTATCTAAAAATTTAAAAACTATTTTTGCTCAGCATTTTAAAACTACTCGACGTATCCTTTTCATACTTGTCAGGAAGTATAGGTACTGTACAAACTACTAAATTATGTTAAAAAACGTTTATGGCTGTTTCCAGAGGCGTACGACGGGGGAAAGTGAATGGTTGACCCTTTCCAAATTCTACGCCACCGACGAAATTGCTATTTTAGTTTAATTTTTGGATTCTCCAATATTTTCTATAAAAATAATATCCTCTTCATTCGTAACGATAAAGTCATTAGTTTTCGAGATCTTTGAAGTTAAAAATAAAACGACACGGTTATTTTGGTTAATGTAGTGACTCGCTTCATTTTTAATTTCAAATATCTCGAAAACTACTCATTTTATCATTACGAATGAAGAGTATATTATTTACGTAAAAAGTATTGGAAAATCAAAAAATTACACTAAAATAGCAATGTCGTCAGTGTCGTAGAATTTGGGAAGGGTCAACCAGCCACTATCCCCTGTCGTACGCCTCTGGTAGTAGCTAGAAACGCTGATGTATCTTAATTTCTTAGGATATACAGTACGTACACTTTCTGCCAAGTATGATAAGGATGGGCCAAAAAGTTTTAAAGTACTGGCTACAAATACTTTTTAAATTTTAATCATATGAATCATATCATAATTTAATCAAAATAACTGTGCCGTTTCATATTTAACTTCAAATATCTCGAAAACTAATGACTTTATCGTTACCAATGAAGAGTACATTATTTACGTAGAAAGTATTTGAGAATCTAAAAATGGCACTAAAATAGTAATTTCCCCAGTGGCGTAGAATTTGAGAAGCGTCAACCATTCACTATCCCCTGTCGTACGCCTCTGCTACTAGCTAGAAACGTTTGTGCACCATAATTTAGTAGGGTGCATAGTAGTCGCACCTTTTGCCAAGTATTAAAAGGATATATCGAATAGTTTTAAAATTCTGAGCAAAAACAGTTTTTAAATTTTTATATAAAACACCCTGTAACTCAGTAAGGAGCCACATTTTATTTTAGTGTTTTGGGTTAAATCTTCGTATTTTGAGCTAAGGTTTCTCCAGTTACTATATGGTCAATTATTAATGAAACACCCTGTATAAAACATATGATGTACAAACATGAAAAGTAGTCGGAGTCGGCAAAAAATTTGAAACTTTTTTGTTTATTTATGAAGCATAACGTAGATAGTGAAATTATGTATAGCTCATATCATTAGCTACAATCTGTAAAAGTTTCAAGTTTCTTCATTGCAAAAAACAAGAGAATTTAGGCATTTTTCGTTAAAATCGTTTTTTTATTTAAACAATTAGTAAACATAAAAAAAATTATTGACCTTATTCGTGTATTGTTCCTGCGAATGCATATGTCTGAAAATTTTTAGTCATTTGCATTGAAGAAAAGGCAGTCAAATTAATGTCCAAAGATTTTTGACCCAAACGATTGAACTGAAGAAAAGCGTTTAATTGATTAATACGCCAAAACGAATTCTAATGTTAATTGTAGCACAAAACGTCTCTACTGGTGGTTTTTCTAATACTACGATAAAAACACGAATTTTTTTAATTCGAGTTTTGGTTGAAGTTTTGTTTCGTATCGTATTGAAATTTGACACGAATAAGCGCCGATTTTTATATAAACAAATAAATGAGCGTTCAAAATTTGAAACTTGAAAGGTATTCTTCTATATTGTAAAAAACAAGAGAATTTAAGCATTTTCCATTAAAATCGTTTTTTTTTTCTATTTAAACAATTAATGAACATAAAAAAATATTGACTATTCGTGTATTGTTCCCACGAATGCATATCTCTGCAAATTGTTATTCATTTCCATTGAAGAAAAGTCAGTCAAATTAACGTCTAAAGGTTTGACGCAAACTATTGAACTAACGAAAAGCGTTTAATAAAAACCTGAGTATTGGTAACTCAAAAATATTAAAATAGTGCTTTCCCCTTGAAGGTAGAACAACTGGATGAACTTGATGCCATACTACTAGCGAAATAATACTGAATGGACTGCTTTTAACTATTGGCATCTCGTCCTAAGCAATACGCCCTCTGGAGAATATTGCAGTAACCGAGCTGAGGGGCCATTGTTTATTTCCTTTCACGTTGACGGTTGAAGGCATGGCATCCGGCATATTGTTTAGGTTGGGAGAATTTGTTTGTTTATGGTTTAATCACGTTTCATTATTGCTGTATATTACTCGTTTGTTGTTATTTATTTTGTTTGTTGTTACGTTATTTGTTGTTTCGCGTTAAAGGTTAATTGTGTTTTGTGTACAAAATATAATTAAATTTAAAAGAAAAACACAGATAAACGAACAAAACTAAAACACAAAACTAAACATACAACCAAATACAACATACTATACAATATGTAAACAATGGGACGCGGCGCCGGTAGTTTCTCCACTGTCATCAATACGACTAACTTCACACATCACAATGGCCCCTTAGCTCGGTTCAATTTGATACCACATTGGCGCTGCGATCTTAATCCGAATGGCCAATAGAAACGGAAACACTGGCATGCGGTACGTGATACCGCAAGAAAACTTTACGTCAACGCAGAGGCGGCTCTAGCCCATGTAGCGCCCGTGTGCAGTCGATGCCCTGGCGCCCTTTGGTAGACGGGTAGTCAAAATGGAATAGTCGAATAGGTACCTACCTAGCACTAGTACGTAGGGTATTAAAGGGTTTAGAGGGTATTAGGTACGCTTATAATGTAAACAAAAATCCATGTGCAATTAGTGCAATATTAGTCGGGAGCCAATAGGGCATTCACGGCATCAGAACAACCTACCCAAATGTGTTAAGAATATTTAATTAAAAATGAAGTTTTTTAGCTATGAGGTAAGGTTGACAATTAGTTGAGGAAATGTGACAGGTTTGAGTACACGAGTAAATAGTAGTTTTAGGAAGGAATCGGTTAGATGAATAAAAAAGAACAACTTTGTGATTATTTAAAAAAATAAAAATTTATTAACGAATTATTACAGGACGCACATATTGCAACATATAGTTATAAAAAAGATACTTTGTGTGCTTTTGCCATCAGCAAAATCTTGAATAATATCACTTACTTCAATTTTTATTTCATGTTCAATACTTACTAGTGATAAATTTGTTAATCGACTTTGCGACAATGTCGACTTAACTGAAAGTCGCAATAATTGTGGTAGGTAATAAAGGAAAATCTTTCTTTTAAATAATTTTAATCAAAAGAAAAGCCGAAAATTGGACAATACAGAAGAAACATGAATCAAAAATAGAAGCCATGGAGATGAAACACTTAAGAAAGATCGCAGGAAAATCAAAATGGAATAGAATAACAAATGAAGAAATAAGAAGAAGAACGGAAACAGAGCCAATATTATATCACATACAAAATAAACAACTAGAATGGTATGGACATGTGATAAGAATGAAACCAGAAAGGATGCCCAAGAAAAAGCTGGAAATAGGAAAGACGACAAAAAGGAGAAGAAGGCGTCCCCGAAAGAATTGGAGGGATCAAATAGAGGACATAGAAAAAGCACGAGGGAAATCGAAAGAAGAAATGAGACGCCTAGCCAAAAACAGAAAAGCGTGAAAAAAATGGGTGAAAGATACAACGGACCATAATCCGACGCCGTAATAGGCATAAGAAAAAAAGACAAGAAGAAGAAGAAGAAAAGCTGCTTTACTTTATACATTATTAAAATGACATACGATAAATGTCATTAAAATATAAATATAACCATAAACATAAATAAAATACAATTAGGTCACGGCACGGGTCGTTTGAACTATTTTAAATACACAGAAGATTTTAAATTTGTACTTCTAAGTTATTATGAGTTTTTGAAGCGTGAAATTTTGGAAATCTCATTTTTAAGCAAAACTGAACATTATTATGTAATAAAAAAATGTGTAAGTTCCCTTCGGAAACATTGTCGGTATGTCTTCAAATGAATCAATAGATTGCCGCTCGTCCGTTAAGCGATTATAAATCGCGATTAAGTGCCAATGTAATTTTTCATTAATCGTTTTAAAGCATATTTTATGTTGAAACAAAGTAAAGGACCCGCTCTTTGGCACTCGGCGCCCCCAACACCTCGGCGCCCGTGTGCACCGCACACCCTGCACAATAGGTAAAGCCGCCTCTGCGTCAACGTAGCTCAAAGACTACACACCACTTGAAGGTAGACAGATGGTTTCCTAAAAATCTTTTATAAAACGTTTTACAACACAATACATTTTCGGCAAGGTATGACATACCGCATGTAAGTGGTTAAGGGTAAAAATATCGATCAAGAAGTAAAATATATTTTAAGAAACAAAAAGAAACTTTAAAAACCCACTAAAACATATTACAAAAATTGAAGAAAAAAATCTTCTGTGTAAAAGGTATTCTTCTGCTTAAGGTGCCTATAGGTTTCGGATGTTGGCGATCAGCATGGCTATCCTAACTTTGCATGCTGCTATTCTGAATAGTCCGGTTGTCGATGTATTAAACCACCTTCTCAGGTTTTGAAGCCAAGATATCCTTCTTCTCCCTTGTCCTCTCTTTCCAATTACCTTGCCTTGAATAATGAATTGCAACAAGCCATATCTCTGATCATTCCTCATAATATGGCCAAGATATTCTAATTTGCGCTCTTTGATTTTGTTAATAATCTCGCATTCCTTGCCTATTCTACGTAGAACCTCAACATTAGTCACACGATCCACCCACGAAATTCTCAAAATGCGCCTGTAACACCACATTTCGAACGCCTCGAGTTTTCTCAAAGAAGCCTCGGAACGTGTCCAGGCCTCTACTCCGTATAATAACGTAGAAAATACATAGCATCTGATGATAGAAATTTTGGTAGCAAGAGGTAAATCGTGGCTTCTGAAAAGAGACTTCATCATTATGAACGATGATCTCGCTTTTCCTATGCGTCGTTTTATTTCAATTGAGTGATCCCACTGGCTGTTTATGTTGGTACCAAAGTATGTGTAGCTGTCGATCCTGTCAATTAGTTGTTGGTTAACCAAAAGCTGTGTATTTAATATTTCGCGCTTACTGACTACCATGTATTTTGTTTTTTTCGTATTGAGATCAAGTCCGTATTCTCTACTTATATCTGATATGCGCGACATTATTCTTTGCAAACCATCTAGACTGTCTGCAAAAACTACAGCGTCGTCGGCGTATCTAATGTTGTTCAAATGCACTCCGTTAACTAATACGCCTTCCTGTAGTTCTCCCAGCGCTTGCTCGAAGATACATTCAGAGTATATATTAAACAGCACCGGGGACAGGATGCATCCTTGCCTCACTCCTCTATCTATGGAGACTGCCTCTGTCAATTGGTCATCCACTTAATATTTGCAGTTTGGTTGTAATACAAATTATATATGATTCTCAAGTCTCTATCATCTACTCCCGCTTCTTTCAAGATGTTTATGAGTTTATCATGTTTTACTCTATCAAACGCCTTTTTGTAGTCGATAAAACAAATATACTCGTCCCAGTCAACATCCCTGCATCTTTGCATAAGCACTTGGACAGCGAATAGAGCCTCTCGGGTGCCTAAGGCATCGCGGAATTCAAACTGCGTCCATGATATCAGTTCTTCGCATTTTTTATATATTCTGCCGTGTATCATTTTCAGAAACGTTCTGAGTAAGTGGCTCATTAGGCTAATTGTTCTGTAGTCTTCACATATTTTGACATTTACTTTTTTGGGTAAAGTTACGAAGGTCGACTTTAACAAGCTTTGGGGTATTTTTCTAGTAACGTATATTTTAGGTATATTTATTTGAAAACCCCAATAAAGGGCTACATGAAAAAGACCTTTAGTTGACATTTTAAGGGTTTTAACCCATGTATTTTTATTGGCTTAGCATGTAGAGCTTGCTTAGAATACTGATGATGCGCTCTTTAGAGCGAAAACTTTCTGTTTTTTAATGTAGCCCTTTATTGGGGTTTTCAAATAAATATACCTTTTACACACAAGATTTTTTTCTTCAATTTTTGTAATTAATGGTATACAGCCAGCTACAGGAAATTTTTCCTTATGGATTTTAAAACATATTACTACTGCCGAGAAGAGAAAAATCAAATAAAACTTAATGGAAATTAAAAAGTAAACAAATGGGAAGCAAGATTGAATTATAAAATGTAGTTTTCATTCTATTGATGTCAATAATAGGGAACTTCTTGACTTACAGAGGTATATATTAATAACTCCTTTGTTCATCACCTAGTATTGTATCGGCCTGGATATTCTCAATTATAAGATGACTCTACTCTTTTCCGAACAATTAATGAATAGGATAAAAATACTCATTGTTGTTGGAGATTTTAATTTTAGAGATATATCTTGGCTTATAACTGAATCTTCTAGTGATAGACCAAGGAATTTAGCACAAAATAAATCGATTTCTAAATACAGAACCTAGAGACCTGCAACTTTTTGCTTTATGTTCAGGATGATGTCAGGAAATAGCCTACCATAAAAAAATCGGTGGAAATGCATAATTGCCTTTTAAAGTGCATCAAATGCATCCAAAAGTGCATAAACATGTCAAAATTCGTGTATTAGATTCAAGATTTTGTTATTCGGAGGTTTCTGGGTTAGCTGAAAACGAATATGACATCAGAACTGACCGCCGGAGAATCTGGTGCCTAGGTTCACTGCTAAGTCACGCCATCTGAAGTTTCGAGGGTTTTGTGGCACTAAATTGATTAAAACAGATTTTTGTGGGGTTCTAGGGGTCGCTGAACAAGAATACGCCATCAAAACTGACCCCCCGGTACACCTGGTGTACAAAAACCTTCCAAATTCCAGAAGATAAAATGATCATGCCTTATACTAAATACACACACACCGATTTTTGACGGTTCATTTTTATCGCCCGATATTTTACTGGTATAGCAGGTGCTTGCACACAGATCGAATTTTTACCGTTGAAACAATCAGTTGCTTTATTGTCGTGATCGAGGTTAATGAATAAATTAATCCTAAACAAGTTGTTGCTATGTCTTTATTGTATCGCCGTATTAAAACGCAAGATTAGGTGCGTAGAATTAAACGCAAATGGTGGATTTCTTCTACCAATCAACATAGAGAAAACGGGGACATTCTACACTCTTTTTGAAGAACTAAGGCCTCTACATGCATCCCTAGTTAGATTCCTGTCCCTAAATATATCCGAAGTTTTGTCCCGCAAAACAGCTCTTACCTCCATTAACGAAATAAGGACATAATTGTCAAGAAAATCAGTAATATCATTCATTTCAATAATTTTAATTATATTCAAGCACTATCAAAGATAAAACGTGTACCTATAATTTCACCGGTCTGTTGAATGAAATTTGACGATAAAAATTGATATGTGTGTATAGCTGTATTGAGTCATGTACGCCACTATTTACTGGTCGTGCCGTGGCCTGGAATATGTGGCAGTGGCCAGTTGCTAAACGATATTTATCGTCACCGATAAGTGGTCTGTAGACATATACTGTTGTTTTATTGACTTCCAAAAGGAATTTCATCGTGTTAAGCACTCTATATTGATCGAAGCTCTAAAATACATTGGCTTGGAGGGCAGAGATGTTCGAATAATTGCAAATTTATATTGGAACCAAACAACATCAGTTTTAGTAGATGGTGTGAAATCACAGGCTCTTAATATTAAAAGAGGAGTACGGCAGGGATGCCTCTTGTCACCCCTGCTTTTCAACGTTTACTCCGACAGAATTTTCAGAAAAGCACTTTCTGAAAAACAAGAAGGAATACTTGTGAACGGTGAAGTCATCAATAATTTGTGATATGCGTACGATACAGTACTCCTAGCTTCTAGTCAAGAAGATCTGCAAACACTACTTGATAGTGTCGTTGAGAGTTGTAGGGAGGCAGGTCTGGATCTGAACATAAGGAAAACCAAAATACGCGTAATAAGTAAACAACAGCATATAAAACCGTATATATGTAAATAATACCAAACTTGAGCAAATTGATAAAATCGTTTACCTTGGACAGCAACTAAATTGTAATGCAGAAAGTCACGGCGAAATTAGATCTAGGATAGAACAGGCTAGAGCGGCTTTTAGAAGGATGTTTAAGGTGTTATGTAACAGAGATCTAAAATTGGCATTGAGGATACTCCTACTTCGCTGCTACCTTTTTTTTTGGACTGAGGGGAACGCTCATAGCAGACTAGGGAAGGTGTCCCTAGTACTGTTGGACTCGGTCAGGAGAGGAGAACACGCTAGGATACGCCAACCACGTATGATCAATGCATCCCGCGTGCACCCCATAACCAGCCGCCTACCAACCAAAACCACCCCCTTTTCGACCCGGGATATCCCTGGACGGGCTCTGTAGGGATAGAGCCGGACATCCCTCTTCCGACTTCGCTGCTACCTGTTCTCGGTCTTACTTTATGGTTTCGAGCCCTGGACTGTGAATAAAATCGATCTAAATCGCCTTGAGGCTTTCGAAATGTGGTGCTATAGAAGAATTTTAAAAGTTTCCTGGGTGGAGAAGATTCGAAACTCCACAATACTAGAACGTCTCAGCAAGACTACTGAGATCATAAAAAGTATCAAGCAGAGAAAGCTAGAGTATTTCGGACATGTAATGAGAGGTCCCAAATATAGGTTGCTACAAATTATCATGCAAGGAAAAATAGCAGGCAAACGCAGTTCAGGACGAAGAAGAACCTCATGGTTGAAGAACTTGCGAGATTGGTATGGTGATGATACAAGCATGCTATTTAGGGTGGCAGTGAATAAAATTAAGATAGCTATGATGGTAACCAACGTTCTGAAAGGACATGGTACATGAAGAAGAAGAAGGTAAGCGTTCGGCGTGTGTGAAATGTCCCGTTCTCGCTTGTGGATCACTATCGGAATTTGGACGGGCGATAAAAATTGATCATCAAAAATCGATGTGTGTGTATTTAGCGTTAGCAGTGACCTTGGGCACCAGGTGATCTATTTCGATGCATTTAAGGCCTAAAACCTTCGAAATTACAAAAGATGACGTGTCTTAGCAATGACACTGGGCACCAGGTACTTCGGAGGTCGGCTCCGATGGCGTATTCGACTTCAGCGACTCCAAAAACCTCCAAGTAATCTATTTGCTAAAATAGCTAATTTGCTTTTATAATAAAAATAGTAAACTTTGTAGCCACGGCTCTTCGTCTTCCTCGTATTACTAGAGATGTCGCTGTTTTGCGTCTCAAAAGGTGGAATCATTGCATCGCGATGGTTTCCCTTAAATAGGCAGGGTTATTGATATTTGTTTCAGAGATGTGCCTGCATAGCTTCACTGAGGATGTACAGATGCTGAAATAGCTATATGGAGATGGTGGTCCAACTCTGAATCAAATAAGAACAAAAACTGCCTTTATCTATTTCATCTTTACTCAGATTTGAGTACCTGAAACTGTCTTTCGGTAATTTTCCTAGACGAAAAGAGGGTAAATACGTGGCCAAAGTTTCCTTTATTTGCTTTCTTCTATATTTGTCGTCTCTTGTGCTTATATATTGTAGGAGCCGGAGATACAGGATGCAGCCAGAAAGCAGTTTCTTAACGAAAAGTCTTGGATTTAAAATATATAGGTATAGTTCAGCTCAACAGGCCTTAGGGGCCCAAGGCTTCAATTGTTTTCTTCCATTTCTTTCTGTCTTGTGCTAGGTTTTTCCAATCTTTTACCCTCAGCGACTTCAGATCTTCTTTTGCAGACTCCAACCATCTTCTTCGGGGGCGTCCTCTTTTTCTTTTTGTACCAGCCTCCGTGTTTATTAGTTGATTGGGAACTCTTCCTTCTTCCATTCTTGCTATATGCCCAAGCCATCTTAATCTTTGAATTTTGGCGAGTGTTGTTATTTTTGGTTGTCCATATATTTGCATTATTTCTTCATTCGTTCTTCTTTGCCAGATATTCCCCTCTTTTAAACCTCCATATATCCTTCTTAGGATCTTTCGTTCCCATCTATCTAATTTTACTTCCATATCTTTATTTAATGTCCAGGTCTCGCTAGCATAGAATACCGTAGGTCGGATAACTGTTGTATATATTCGTTTTTTTGCTTTTCTGGATATTATCTTCGACCTCAGTATCTTATTTAGACTTCCAGCAGTCTTACTACCTTTCGCCATTCTTTTTGCTATTTCTTGGTTCTCTTCGTTCCTATTTGTTAGTGTTACTCCCAAGTAATCGAATTGGCCGACAATTTCGAAGTTATATTCTTTACTTGGGCTTTGTATCTTAAAGGACTGTCCCAGATGATTTTCATTTCCCTTCATCACCATATATTTCGTTTTCTCTTCGTTTATTTCTAAACCATATTCCTTGGCTGTTCTTTCTAGTCTATTGAAGATTTCTCTTAATTCTGCAGGTCTCCTTGTTATTAAGGTAATATCATCTGCGTATGCTACACATTGATGCCTGTGATGATAAACTGTGCCTTTAGTATAGATATTGCATTCTCGTATAATCTTCTCTAAAATTAAATTGAAGAAATCTGTTGATAACGGGTCACCTTGTCGCAGGCCTCTATTGGTGATAAAGCTATCCGAAACCCGTCCTTCTATCATAACTTTACTTTTAGTGTCACTAAGTATGCATTTAGTCAATCTTACTATTTTTGGTGGAAATTCAAAGTATTCTAGCGTTTCATATACTTTACTTCTTTTTATGGTATCGTATGCCTGTTTAAAATCAATAAATAACATATTTAATGCTAGGTTGAATTCATATGAGCTAGATGGATTTAAAATATTGTTTATTATTTTTATTTCAATTACATATTCTTATTGTATAAAAGTAGTAAACTTTGTATCTACGGCTTTTCGTCTTCCTCGTGTTACGAGAGATGTCGCTGTTTTGCGTCTCAAAAGGTGGAATCATTGCATCGCGATGGTTTCCCTTAAATAGGCAGGGTTGTTGATAATTGTTTCAGAGTTGTGACTGCATAGCTTCACTGAGGATGCATAGATGCTAAAATAGCTATATGGAGACGGTGGTCCAACTCTGAATCAAATACAAACAAAAACTGCCTTTATATTAATCTATTTACATCAATTTAGTGCCCATAACCCTTGAACCTCCAGATGACCTGTCTTAGCAGTAACCATGGGCAGTAGGTGCTTCAGAGGTCGGTTCTTATGGCGTAATTGTATTCATCGGTCCCAGAAACCCCCGAGTAACAAAATCCAGCCCTTAATATGCTTATTTTGACATGTTTATTAACTTTTGGATGCATTTTATGAACTTTTATGCATTTCCACCTATTTTTCTATAGTAGACTTTTTCTGACATCATTCCGGTGTTTTAAGTGCTAAATACCCTGGTCTATGACTTAACACATTTACAGATTTTGTATTAACCTATATTGTATCCTGTAAAAAGCTATCTGGTAGGTAATTCAGGTCATGCAATCTCGTCATGATACACATTCAGTTTACGTACTGTAGGGGAGGGAAGGGTAAAGTGAAATAGTGGGGTAAAGCGAAATAGCTCGTTTTCAAATTCTTCCGCAAACGAAGTCGAAGTCATTACTGTTTACAATCCAATCGATGTTTAGAAGTAGTACGCGCTTATAGACCATTTTGTACCGGTCGTTTGTCGATATTGTTGAAAATATCACTGTTTATACATTCTTGGGCGACTGTTTGTAAAATCTGTAGGTGTGTGTAATTGATAATTCTTTTATCTTATTTAACTAAACATATTTTTGAAAGCAACACACAAAAGCAATCATACTTAACATTCTTTTATATAAAATATAGATTGTTAGGATAGGGTTAAAAATTTTTACTGGACATGTTTGCTTTTAAATCCATTTGGGGCAATGTGAAATGTTAATAGATGGGGCAAAGTTCAATATCGTTTCACTTTGTCCCACATGTAATTAGACTTGATTGCCACCATTAACAAAGAATATCTGTATTTCCAGGTATAAAATGCGAAATTATAAACGAAAAACGACCTAACAACAATAGTCTGTGGAGTCAATGACATCTGGAATCAGATCCTTGCGAACGGGCATCCTTTGCCAAAATCAAGCTGCTATGCAACACGGAATATCTGTTGCTATGTTAAGTCGGAGGATTAAATCCGAAAAAAATTTAGGAAGAAGCGCCAAGTAAGAAGCTAGGCCGATTTCAAATCGTACTCTAGATTATTTCACTTTACCCAACCATGCGGGGCAAAGTGAAAAAAAGGCAATGCCTGACAAACCCTCGCATTACAAAAAATTTACTGTCTCCATTTAATTTATATTTCGACATATTGATCTTAAACATTACTGTAATAAGATATGTTTTTTACAAAACTCCATTTCGAAAATTGTAAAATTTATTTAATTTCAAAGTTCAGCTATTTCACTTTACCCTACTCTCCCCTACCTACTGTAGTCATAATATGATTAAAAGTGTATATGAAATAATAGATTTTGAAAATGCAAATCAGTAAATGGTAACATTGATTGGCATTAAATTTTCGCCGACATAAATAACCCATTAGTGTTATAGGATGTTTTTATCTGTTATTAATCTCTGAAAAACCGAAACACTTCAAAAGGCTAATATACAAAGACAAAATATAAAACCTTGGATCACTTGGAAATTCTTAATGGACAGAAGGGGTTATTTTACCAATCCATAAAATAGGAAGCAAAAAAGCAATGTATTGACTTCTTCTTCTTCTACGGCACTACAGCCCAAATTGAGCTTTGGCCTCCTTTATTTTTTGCCTCCACCCTTGCTTTTCTGTAGCTGCTCTTCTCCATACACGGACTCCTAAAAGGGCTTGTGCGTCGCTGTTTACTGTGTCTTCCCAGCGCTTTCTTGGCTTTCCAACCGGTCTCTTTCCCTGCATTCTAGCATTCAGTGCTCTTTTTGGTAGCCTATCTTCTCTCATTCTCATCACATGTCCGGCCCATTGCAATATTTGTATTCTAATGAAGTATGACAGGGGTGCTTCCTTATAAAGTTGATAAAGTTCGTTGTTGTATCGACTTAGGAAGATTCCGTTCTCCCTCACAGGTCCTAGTATTCTCCTCAGTACTTTCCTTTCGAATGTGTCGAGTTTATTTTTGGACGTTTCTTTCAGGACCCAGGCTTCACTGCCGTAGCATGTTATTGATCGAATTAAAGTTTTATAGATTCTCATCTTTGTATTTCGGTGGACACTTTTAGACCGAAATGTATGAGAGAGGGCAAAATAAGCAGTTTGCTTGCGTTATTCTCTTCCGTATTTCTCCATCTTCTGATCCGTCGGCACGTACTTCTACTGCCAGGTATGTCAAGTTTCCACACGTTTCAATGGCATCTTCATGTATAATGTTTTGTGGGACTATATTTCTTCTCGCCTGAGTCATTATTTTTGTTTTTTTTTGTGTTAATTTCCAGACCTAGCATTTTTGTTTGTGTTTTTAACTCTGCGTATGTTTCCTGTGCTCCTGTTGATGTTCTACTCATAATATTAATATCATCGGCATAAGCGGCCAGTTGAACCGTTCGGTTGATCAGTAGGTTTCCTCGTCCAGTTTGTATTTACCTAACCGCATACTCCAGTGCCAGGTTAAACAGTGTTGGGGACAGCCCATCTCCCTGCTTTAGTCCCTGCGAAATTTTGAAAAAGTCTGTCCGGTGGTTTTGTATTCATACACATGCCTGAGTTTCATCCATTGTGGCTTTAATGAGTCTTATTAGCTTGTGTGGTATTGCCAATATCTAGTATAGTTTGTTCCTTTTGACTGAGTCGTATGCCTGTTTGAAGTCTACAAAAACGTTGTGAACATCAATATTGTGTTCCCATGATTTGCTCAAGATCTGTTTGACTGTAAATATTTGATCCAGTGTCGATCTTCCCCGTCGGAAGCCCGTCTCTGATACTCTCCAATAATATTTTCTTCAAGTGGTTGGAGCCGCTGGTTTATAATATACGTGAGGACTTTATATGCTGTACATAGTAGAGAGATTCAACGGTAGTTTTTGCACTGGAGTTTGTCTCCTTTTTTATAGATCGGACATACTATACTTTTCTTCCAGTCGTCGGATATTTTCTCTTCTTGCCATATATCTTTGATGAGCGCGTGGATGTGACTTGCTAGGTGGTCGCCACCTACCTTATACAGTTCTGCTTGGTATTTCGTCAACTCCCGGAGCTTTATTGTTTTTCTGGGCCTTAGTAGCTTCGAGAACTTCCTCTATAGTTAGAGCTTCTGCTTCATTCTCTTCTACGTAGTTCATACCCAATGTATTGACTACATAATATATTATTGTTCCTAAATACCACCTAAAAAGTCCTTTTAAACATCCTGCTAGAAAGAACTAAAATAAACAAAGAAGAAATCGTTGGAGATTATCAATGCAGATTTAGACCGGGCCACTCTACTATTGACCAAATATTCACAATAGAACAGATAATGGAAAATTGCTGGATGTTTGATCGTGAGGTTCATAAGATATTCATAATAGATTTTAAACATTTACATTTTAAATTTAAACAAAAGGCATTTGATAGAGTATGCAGGGTTAGACTGTGAACAATGATGCAAGAACTTGGTTTTACAAAGAAAAATATTCAATTTGATAAGAATCTGTATGAAAGGGTTAAGATGTAAGGTGAGACTTGGACAACAATACCCGGAGACATTTAAAATAGACAATGGACTAAAATAGGAAGATAAACTTTTACCACAACTCTTCATCTTAGCCATGGAACACAAAATCAGAAGTGCAAGAATCGAAAAACGAAACACAGTATTCTATCGAGAAGGATCAAATTTACTGTTAGCATTTGAAGACGATATTGATCTAATTGAAAACACCAGATTAAGGACGAAGGAAACTTTTGTCAATTCGGAGAAGAAAGCGGGAGATAGGGCTCCTATTTCCTGTCAAAATCTTATAAAATCGAATAAACTAACAAGACATATAAATATACAACTATATAAAACAATCATACGACCCGAGTAATGTATGGTAGCGAAACATGGACGATAACAAAGGCAAACGCAAAGCGACAAAGTTTTTGAGAAAAAAAAATCCTAAGGAAGATCTTTGTCTTGTCTTGTTTTTGAAGACTGGTTTCGGGATGTTTCCTGAAAGTCTGTATATGTATTTGCACCATACTGTATACAATTCAGAGCGATAACTAAACTAACAGAAAGCCGTATAAATAAGTGATTTCGTGGCCTATTTCAATGACGTTTGTTTTTGAGGGCTCTATACAATTGCTACAATTCTATACTACCTATTCTTTTGTCTTTCAATGTTTGTGGGTGGGAAGTATTTTATCAACAGAAAATAAGCGTACTTCAAAAGACACAAAAAGAAAGGAATATACCAGCTGTTTGTTATTATTGTATAAATAAATCCTCCGTGGAAAACCCCACGTTGTTTGTTCTTAAGGGCGAATTCTATACTACTTTATTTTCAAAACATTCACAGCATTATGCAGGAGTCGACTCCTGCATACAAAACTCTTGAGGAAGATCCAAAATTGTCACTTAAAATTCTCAACTTTCCATTGCTAAATATACGCTTCCCTTAAAAGAATTTTACGCCTTACACCTTTACATAACATGAAAATTTCAGGCATCAAGGCTTTAAGAAAATAAGACAATTGCTATACGAACTACGTGAAATAAATGTTTTGCCTTTATTTTTTGTGTTTCACTTACTTATTAATTGTGAAAAATAAAGCTTTCTGCCTTAATGCTACTAGAAAACAGATCTTAGTATTTTAATATCTAATTTCACACTTGATTGTAACGAAAATTATATTATATAAGAGTTTTGACGTCTTAATTATTATTCCGGAAGTCGTCTTGAGATTAAATATACGTACTTAGTATATAAGAGACGCTATAATTTTGGGCTATCAAAATAGACAGGCTGCGGTGGCTAGGTCACTTAGAGGGAATGAATGAGGTGGAGCCGCCGAAACACATTTAAAGCCAGATACCGGATGGACTGAGGAGAAGAGGCAGGCTCAGAACACGATTTAAGGACCAGGTGGAAGACGAGAAGGCGAGGGGATGAAGGAATGGAAGCTGATTCTGGAACAGGCCAAGACCCACCAGGGGTTGTAGAGCCTATGATGATGATGATAAGTATATATAAGAAATAGTCATAACAGACAAAAAGGTAGAACAAGCAATCACTTCCATCAAGAGCAATAAAGCTGGAGGACCAGAAGGAATTGTAGCGGAGTTAATCAAATATGGAATAGAGAAATTAAGAAGAATCATGTGCCGAATCATGGTAAGAGTCGTGTTAAGTGGAGAAAAATGGAGAGGATATTCATAAAAATGGCAGGAATCCTTGTATAACATCGATATACAGGGTGTCTGCGTAACTTGGAACCATATGGGAAACTTTTTTAATATCAATTTTACGAAAAAAGTCATTCTTTATAAAGTGCTCTGCATAGTCTAAAACCTAAGATGCAATCACAAATTTTGTCAACAGTATACGAGGTATATAAAAAATATTAATTTCGCTCAAGAGCAAACTACCTTTATATTTCAAAATATCAAAAAAATGTATTATGAAAAGTTATTTGTAATTAAAAACCATATTCAAATATGCAATCCCAGCATTCTACTTGAAAAAAAAAGTTCTGAAATTTTCATAAATTGCCGATTCCGAACATCATTTTTATTTATTAGACATGTAATAACTCTTTTATTAATAATTTTAGGAAAAAAAGTTATTCTTCATAAAAATCTGTGCATGGTCTAAACCTCAAGATGCAACCATCAGTTATCCAAGTTTGGTAATTTTATACGAGGTGTGTCAAATAATATGAATTTAGAAAGAATTTTAGAATTTAGAAAGAATTCATATTATTTGACACACCTCGTATAAAATTAACAAACTTGGATAACTGATGGTTGCATCTTGAGGTTTAGACCATGCATAGATTTTTATGAAGCATAACTTTTTTCCCAAAAATTTTTAATAAAAGAGTTATTACATGTCTAATAAATAAAAATGATGTTCGGAATCGGTAATTTAGGAAAATTTCAAAAAAAAAATTTTTTCAAGTAGAAGGCTGTTATTGCATATTTGAATATGGTTTTTTATTACAAATAACTTTTCATTATAAAATTTTTTGATATTTTGAAATATAAAGGTAGTTTGCTCTTGAGCAAAATTCATATTTTTTGATATTCCTCGTATACTGTTGACAAAATTTGATATCCGATGATTGCATCTTAGGTTTTGGACTATGCAGAGCACTTTATAAAGAATGACTTTTTTTCGTAAAATTGATATTAAAAAAGTTTCCCATATGGTTCCAAGTTACGCAGACACCCTGTATAAGGAAAGGAAATAGAAGAGAATGTGAAAACTACAGAGGAATAAACGTCATCGCTACAATGGGAAGACTGTATGACACGATCCTCAGGAACAAAATAGAGAAAATTATAGAAGGAAAAATCGGTGAAAAGCAAGCAGGATTCACAACAGGGAATTACGAACAACGTAGACAATGCGAAAACGGCGGGTTCTTTGGAGAAAATATTCCCATGAGATTTTTTTGCATAATCACATTCGTGAGACATTTCAGAATAAGATTCAAGAAGTCGCCCACGCGAAAAGTGGTTCAAATTTTGTTAACAATTTTTTTTAATCAAATTGCAAAAATCAATATTTTTGGCCGGAACAAATTTTTTTAGGTTTTTTGAACCATTCTGGATAAAAATGGTCTCTTATAATTTTTATCCAAAGTTAATCGTTTTCGAGTTAAAAGCATTTTAAAATTGAAAAAAACAAAAAATTGCGATTTTCAAGGTTTAATAACTCGGTAAAAAGTTATTACTATGAAAGTCAGAAAATAACTAAATCAAAGTTTAAAGCCCCCCCCCCCCCTACAAGCTCCTGAAGAAATTTTTGTCGTTATTTGATTACTAAGCTGTTATTTTTAAGTAAAAATAATGAGCGCCATGCACGTGTTAGGCGGCCGTCCATTTAGTGCGAAAGAGATGCAATTCAGGCAGTCCAATGGCGAATCTCACTCGCACTCACATTTACAGCCGCGTCCCTACGATCTTACCGCTCATTATTAATAATTAAAAATAACAGCTTAGTAATAAATTAATGACACAAATTTATTCAGGATCATGAAGGGGGGTCTTTAAATTTGATTTAGTCACTTTCTGACTTTCATAATAATCATTTTTAACCGAGTTATTAAGTCTTAAAAATGGCCATTTTCGCGTTTTTTAAATTTTAGATTGCTTATAACTCGAACACGATCAACTTTAGGGAAAAATTATAAGAGACCTTTACTGTCCGGAATGGTCCGAAAAAAATTTCTCCGGGCCGAAAATATTGATTTTTGAAATTTGATTAAAAAAAATTGTTAAAAAAATTGGACCACTTTTCGCGTGGGCGACTTCTTGAACCTTATTCTGGAGTGTCTCACGAATGTGATTATGCAAAAAACTCATGGGAATATTTTTTCCAACGAACCCGCCGTTTTCGCCTTATCTAAAAATACAAAAACATAAATTAGACAATCAAATAAAAAATTAAAGAAGCGAAGGAATGATAGCTATTAGAAAAATATGCGGAGGTAGAAAAATTAGATAAACAACAGGTCAGCTTTAATATGTACATACAAAATAAAGAAACAGCTGGCATATACAAATAAAGAGGTATTGAAAACATAATGGACAAAAACAGCAAAACAATAATTCAAAGTGTAGAGAAAATATATAGATGGAAAGAATATCTAAAAGAACTATTTGAAGACGATGGAAGAATGAAGGCAATACAGCCAAGAGCAAAAAATGGACAATTATCAAAGGGCAAATTAAAAAAGCTATTGACCAGATATTCACAATAAAACAGATAACGGAAAATGCTGGTAGTTTGATCGTGAGCTTCATCAAAAAATGTTCATAGATTTTAAACAAGCATTTGATTAAGTATGCAGGGCTACACTGTGGACAGCGATGCAGGAACTTGGTTTCCAAAAAAACTAGTCAGGTTGATACGGATGTGTATGGAACGGTTACGATGTAAGGTGAGAGTTGGACAACAAGACTTGGAGACAATCGAAATAAACAATGGACTAAAACAGGGAGATGCACTTTCACCACAACTCTTCAACTTAGCTCTGGAAGACATAATCAGAAGTGCAAGAATCGAAAAACCCAATACAGTATTTCATCGAGAAGGACCAAACTTACTACTGGCATTTGCAGACGATATCGATCTAATAGGAAACACACGATTTAGGATGAAGGAGACCTTCGTGAGATTCGAGAAGGAAGCAGAGAATATGGGGCTCCAAATCAACGAAAATAAGACAAAATATATGTATATGAGCCGTAATAACCAAAACTGAGACAGAATCGGTGAGAACATCACCAGCGATGACTTTAACTTTGGGGCGTTAGAGAATTTAAGTATCTTGGAACAACAATAACTGAAGATAATAACAATAGGAATAAAAACACAAGAAATAAACAATAGGATACGGGCCGGCAACAGATGTCTTTTTGTCCTCCAATACCTTATAAAATCGAAACAACTAACAAGGCATACGAAGATACAAGTGTAATAAAATAATAATACGACCCGTTGTGATGTATGGAAGCGAAACGTGGACGATAACAAAGACAAACGCAGAGAGGCTACGTGTTAGGGAAAAGAAAATCCTAAGGAAGATCTTTGAGCCTGTGGTGGATGAAGCATCAGGACAATATAGGATAAGAACTAACAAAGAGCTCGACGGACTTTACCCAGACGCCAACATCATAAAAGAAATAAAGTCCAGAAGACTAGAATGGGCAGAACAGCTCAGAAGACATTCTGACAAAAAAGAGTAAGGCTGGTGTGGGAGGAAGTCCCAACTGGAAGAAGACCACGCGGACGCCCTCGACTCCAGTGGCGAGATAATAAAGCAGGAGAGCTGAAAGCTATGGCGTGGAGAATTGGATAAAGGTTGGTCAAGACAGAGAATAGTAGAGGCATGTTTTCGAGTCGGCTAAAACCCACGAAGGGTTGTTACGCCACGGAGTAAGTAAGTGAGTAAGTAAGTAAGTAAGTAAGTAAAATTAAAAAAGTACTAAATGGTATAAAAAATGATACGCTATAGGAACTGATGCAATAACTTCAGAAATTTTACACAGAGAAACACACGGATATACAGTCGAATCTGCTTAACAGAGTACCGGTTATTAGAATATAAATTCGAGGTCCCGAAACGTTTCTATTTACTCCTTAATAAATTTATGCGTTTATTGGAATACGTATTAATAAAGCAATACCGCTTATTAGAATATTTTTCAGGTCAACGAATAAATTTTTACCTACAATTTCGAATTTCCTAAAAATTTAAATTATGTCTTGTACTATAGTTTCTTGCCAAGGGCTTCGAAGGCCTGTAGTGCTGTTTTATTTATATTATTTGCGCTTGTCAGATTGGTAATAAATATTTTATTGCGTTCTTCTTCTTCTTCTTCTTCTTTTTGTATAGACATGACTCTGTCTGTTTTTTCAATGTGCCTCTAGTAAGTTGTCGTTCCATCGTTTTCGTGGTCTTCCCACTGATCGTCTTCCTATTGGGGAGCCGTCTCTCGCTGTCCTGACTACCCTATTTGTTGTCATTCGGGTTATGTGGTCATTCCATTCTATTCTTCTGTTTCTTACCCAGTTATTAATGTTATCCACCTTGCATCTCCGTCGTATATCTGTGCTTCTAGCTCTGTCCCATAGTCTCTTACCATCGATTTTTCGAAGGGTTTTCATCTCCGCTGTTTCGAGCAATCTTTTTGTCCAATCTTACTACTTGGAGCTTTTACGCTCTTATTCGCTTATTGCGGTGACTTAACTCCACATTTTTCTTGTATATTGTCAAAGCTTGGCATTCGTTACAATTTTCTTCCACCCATTTCGATATATGCATTCTCTCCAGTTTCTCACTGAGTCTTCCCATTGATCTTTTAGTTTCTGGCTTCCATCTCGTGATATTATTAATCAGTAAGTCGTTTTTCCTTCTCTTTATGTGTCCGAGCCATCTCAGTCTTTGCGCTATATTAAGTCTAACTAATATATTCTCCCTTTATTAGTCCCTTAGTTTACAGTTCATTCTTCTTCTCATTTCTCCGTTTTCCATTCTTATAGAACCCATAATTCTTCTTTTCTTTAAGGATTTTTCTTTCGAATGTTCTTAATTTTTCTACATCTTTATCTATGAGGCACATTGTTTCAGCTGCGTATATAACTACAGTGGAACCCAGATAAGTCGGCCCCCGATAACCCGGAAGTTCGGCTAACCCGGAGCGATTTTCATCAGACAAACATTTTAACAATAAAAATATATGTAATATAATATTTAAGAGATAATGTGTATTTGTGTAATTTGATCTATACTCTATACTCTATACGATAGTAAAAATGACTCATAGCACACGGCGCCGGCTGTAGAGCGACGTTCATTCTCGGATTATCGTAAACAACAAACAGGCACCTGTTGTAGTATTCCTTTATGTATTTATTTCAAACTGTCTTAGCATTGTTTAAAAAGGAATAAAAGACTATTTAAAAAATTCTTTTTTAAACAATGGTCTTAGTTTTCACTTTTATATTGTGTGTAGTACAATCTTGTATTGTTCGCTTCCGTTTGCTTAGGTTTGTGTTTTTGTGTTTTTAGTAATTTAGATGTGTAGGTGTAAGTATACCGTATTTTATTAATTTTTACCATATTCTCCGGATAACCCGGATTTTCGATAACTCGGATCTGCCGCGGTCCCAATTAAACCGAGTTATCGAGGTTCCACTGTACTGGGCTGATTGCAACTCTGTATATTTTCAGCTTTATATTTCTGGATACGTTCTGGTCCTTCATTGGTCTATGATATCTCCAGTATGTTTTGTTGCTTGCTAGTATTCGTTCCGTTACTTCTTCACTTCTGTTAATTTTACCATTCACAAATATTTAAATTGATTAACTCTATCAAAAGTGTAGTTTTCTGTCTTGATTTCTCTCGTCTTGCTATCTTCTCTTCTAGAGCAGACTTAGATATTTTTTTTCTTTCATTAATTTCTACACCTATTTCCCGAAATTCATCTGCGCCAGGGTTGTTACTGCTTCTTTTAATCTTTCCTTGTCTCTTCCCATTAGAACTATGCCATCTGCAAATGATACTATTTGTGTTGAGGAGTGGGCTATATTTGCTTTAATTCCGTTGGCCTTGATTGTTTCTTCTACTGCTATGTTGACAGGGAATCGTCTGGTTGTACTCCTGTTTGTTTTGCAATTGATTTTGTGCTACCTTCTTATGTTGTTACTTTTGCTCCAGATTTATCCACAGTCATTTTTGTTAATCTGATTAGTTTTCTATATGTTGATTTTTCATTTTAACAAATAATTTATATCTGCTATAGGGCAGTAAATCAGGTATTTGGCTTCGAATTCCATCCTATTACATCGATTTACTTGATATTTTCAAAGTAAGGAGGGAATAGCTCAAGAAACAAAGTCTACACTATGCCGATGTGCGCTTTTATCTTGGGGGTGGTTCCCACCCCTTCTAGGGGGTGAAAAATGTTTTGCTTAAAATAACCTCTTCCGTGGCTACTTAAAATAGGCTAGAGAACCTAATTTAAGCAAAAACTGTTCTATAATTATTTTTTGAAAACTCAATACTTTTTGAGTTTTTCGAGGTTGAAAATTGGCCATTTTCATTGAAAAATGAAAGCTTTTCGGACGGATTTTGGCGTATACCATAAAAAATATATATTTAACAAAAAACCTATATAAAATATTTTTGAAGCTTATAAAAAACAGAAGATATTCGTTCACTCATAGATCTTTTAGTTGTAGTACAAAAAAGGATCTGGTAGGTGAGGAGAGTTTGTTTTTTGGTGCATGCTCAAATCAGTGTATTCAACTTGAAATAACAGAGAAACTGTCGATTTTAGGTGTATAATGTTACTAATATTTTTTGTAGTGCTTGAAAAGACCTTTAAAATGAGCAATACTAAATGTCGATTACATTCAAACTAAGCGAGATATTCTGCAAAAAAGTTGATGACTAATGTATTTTAAGAAGAAATGAGAAGTACATTTAACCCCTCATCCATCAGAATTTAAATAAATCGTTTTCCTTCTGCAATACTTTTTAATATAGTGTTATTTGTATGTTCAAAATTTGGACTGGATTAATGAATGGTTTTTGAAAAAAAAGATCAAATTATAGAGCGCATTTTTAAATTTTCTTAAAAATCTTTTTTTTCCTCCATGTAACTCGAAAAAGATAAGAGATACGATAAAAGATACCACACAAAATGTAGGGCTTTTTCAGATAAAAATTTTCTTTTTATTTTTTATTACTGTATCTCTTATCATTTTCAAGTTACATGGAGAAAAAGGAAGATTTTTAAGAAACTTTAAAAATGCTCTCTATAATTTGATCTTTTTTTTCAAAAACCGTTCATTTTAAACCCATCCAACTTTTTGAACATAGAAATGACACTATAATAAAAGGTATTGTGGAAGGAAGACGATGCATTTACATTTTGGTGGATGGGGGTTAAAATTATTTCTCATTTTTTCTTAAAATACATTAGTTATCAATTTTGATTGCAGCATATCTCGCTTAGTTTTAATGTAATGGACCTTTAGTATAGCTCATTTTAAAGGTCTTTTCAAGCACTACAAATGGTATTAGTAGCATTATACACCTAAAACCCACCGTTTCTCTGTTATTTCAAGTTGAATACACCAATTTGAGAATGTACCAAAAAAACAAGCTATTTTCACCTACCATACCTCTTTTTGTAAAATTTATGAAGGCCAATATCTCTTTGTTTTTTTTATGACCTACAAAAATGTTTTATATAGTTTTTTTAGGTAGATGCATAGTTTTTAAGGTATTCGCAAAAAATCGTTCGAAAAGGTATTATGTTTCAATGAAAATTGCCAATTTTCAACCACGAATATCTCAAAAAGTATTGAGTTTAAAAAAAAATTATAGAACAGTTTTTGCTTAGAATTAGGTTCTCTAGCGAATTCCGTGGTAATTTTAACAAAAAAATTTTCCTCCCTTAAGATGGGGTGGGAACCACCCCCAAGATAAAAGCACACATCGGCATAGGGTAGACTTTGAATTAGGAGATAAGTAGAGGCTAGGCCAAAAATTTCATTAAAATACATGCAATGGGATAGAATTAGGAGGTAATATCCTATTCTTGCTCCTATTTACTGACGTACTAATACAGTCAAAGACCTGTCTCAAGTTTACAAAGAAGTTGTGGAGTTCCATGTTGTGTTTTCTATTATTAGAAGTGCAATAATGAACTGATTCCGTTTCTAACTCTGATACTTCCTGATTAATTCTAAAAACTTTTTAAATCTTATATGAGTATGAGTCTTATACGGGTAGCGGATAGGAACTCCTGTGGACAGTCCTACCAGGGAAAGTTAATCAATCCCTGCCCTCCGCAGGTTCCAGGAGTTTCCTGACCCGGGAAACTAGTACCTGCTTAGGGTCCCTTGTCCAGGGTCACGGATGAAGACCACAACGGTATCCACGGCGGAGAAGAACACCTTCGGTACGGTGTGTATGGCGGAAGTGGCGCCCCCCGATTTTAGGGTTTGTATAAAATTAAAGGGCAGGCGATACTCTTAACCTGCAGTGAAAGCAAACCGTCTAGGAGAAGGAACACTCCAAAATCAAACCCTGGCCCTCCAAGTTGGGGGTTGAGGCATCGGGCTAACCCCTCGATACTCGTCAAAAATCTTAAAGGTTGAAAAATCCAAAATCCGGCCTCGGAACAGGACTGATATACGACGACGAAAAATGTTACGGAAAAGGAAAATGATTTTTGCGACATGGAACGTCCAAGGGATCTCAAAGAAAACTCAAGAAGTCTTAGAAGAACTGAACAATATGAAGATAGACATAGCTGTTATTACGGAAACCAAACGGAAAGGTCAAGGATCGGAAAATCTAGGTAAATACGACCATTTCTACATCGGAGTAACAAAAGAACGTAGAGCTCAACAAGGAGTCTCAATTATGGTACACCGTCGCTTCAGAAAATACATAACATCATGGGAAGGCATCAATGAAAGGATGATAAAAATGAATATGTGTATAAAAGGATACAGAATGACGATTCTGGGAGTATATGCAATCAACGACGATGCTATTGTAAATGTGAAAGATAACTTCTTCGAACACCTGAGTGAAGAAATCACAAAGGTGGGAAACACGAGAGAAATAATAATCCTAGGAGACCTCAATAGCAGAGTAGGGAAAAAGAACAACGACAAAGTAGTTGGCAGATATGGAGAAGATAACACAAACAATAACGGAGAAAAGCTAATAGATATCTGCGACCAGAATGGACTTAGAATAATGAACGGATATTTCCAGCATAGAAATATTCATAAATATACGTGGACTCAGGAAACACGCAACTTAAAATCAGTTATAGACTATGTCATTCTTAAACAAAAAAGTCGACTTAAAACAACAGATGTGAGAGCATGTAGAGGACCAATTTGTGGCAGTGACCACTATCTCCTACGTTCAGATATTTCATTTCCACCAAAGATAGAAAAAGAAACACCGCAAGGTAATCATTCAAATGAACAGCTCCAAGAAGTATGATACAATTTGAATAGTTTACACCAAGAAAGTGTTAAAAACCTATATAAACGTAGACTGGAAGAAAAACTAATTGAAACGGAAGATAATACCAGAAATGTGAATCAGTCATACGAAAACATCAAAGAATGTATACATGCCGCTGCCTTAGAAGCACTAGGGCGATATGAAAAAACCATACATCGAAAACCGTATTGGTGGGATCAAGATATTTCGCAGGAAATAACAAAGAAAAGAGAATTGTATCAAAAATATCTGAACACAAAAAACGTGGAAGACAGAATACATTATAAAAGAATGCAAGCGAGGGTCAGAAGAAAAATATGTCAAAAGAAAAACGAATCCTGGACAAAAAAGTGTACCATGCTAAATACATACATAGGTGGAAGCCAAAGTTCAGAAAGTTGGAAACTATTAAAAAATTTAAGAAACGACAGAAAGAAAGACATTATTCAGTCTATATCACCACAAACTTGGGAAGGATACTTTGAAGATTTACTAACAGAGACAAGAGAGCCCTTCAAACAGATACAATCCAACGGTATACAAGGGGTCAGGTTGATAGGATCACCAATCAGAGTAAATGAGAGAGAAGTCGGAACCATATGCAAACAGCTGAAGAATGGCAAATCACCTGGCCCAGGAAATATGGCTCCGGAACTCATCAAATATGGACCTAAAGTTCTAATTAAGCGGCTAAGACAACTTTTCCAGCAATGCTTGAATAACCATGAAATACCGGAAGAATGGAAAGAATCACATCTGAGCACTATCCACAAAAAGGGAGATAAATCAAAACCTGAAAACTATAGAGGAATTGCAGTCACTAGTAGTATCGGCTGAATATATGGAAAACTTATTAAAAATCGAATAGAAGAAGAATACCAAAATATGGAAGCCGAAGAACAGGCTTTCGCGCAGGTCGATCTACAATAGATCATGTTTTCTCCATTACTCAGATAATTGAAAAGAAAGTTGCTCGTGGCCAAGAAGTCCATCTGATGTTTGTAGACCTTAGAAAAGCGTATGATAGTGTCCCACTGGTTAAATTGTGGGAGGCACTGGAGAAAACAAATGTAAATATAGAATTGGTTGAAGCCGTAAAAAAGTTGTACTACCAACAAACAACAAGAATTAAAACGGGAAATCTCATAACACCTGGATTCACAGTAACTAAAGGACTAAGGCAAGGATGCTGTATCTCACCAACACTATTCAAAATATACCTCGAAGCAGCACTCAACAAATGGAAGAAAAATTGTACGAATATGGGCATACCACTAACGGACTCAACTTTCTACACGCTGTGCTTTGCGGATGACCAGGTGATCATCGCACAGGATTCTGAAGATCTTAGTTACATGATGCGAAAACTATTAGAAGAGTTTACAGAGTGGGGTGTAGAAGTGAATATGGAAAAAACTGAATACATGAATATTGGAGGAGACCAACATAGCCTCCAAGTAGAGGAAAACCAAGAAATAAAATTATGTGAAGACTACAAATACCTGGGAATAAAGATCACTCAAAACGGAAAATTAGATGCAGCTATTAAGGAACGAAATATACAGGGAAGGAAAGGCATATCCTTACTGAACAGCGTACTGTGGGATAAAAATATTTCTAAGGAAAATAAAAAAAGAATATATAACACTATAATAAAAAGGATCACAACATATGGATGCGAAGTTTGGCCCCTAAAATACAGAACAAAGAAAATGCTTAGAGCAACAGAAATGGACTTCTGGCGCCGTTCGGCGGGAATATCTAGACGCGACAGAATAACAAACGAGAGAGTCCGAGAAATCATGGGAGTTACAAATACTATTGTTGACGACATCAGGACGAAACAACTCAGCTGGTACGAACACGTAAGGAGAATGCCGGAGAATAGAATAACAAGACAAATCCTCGAATGGCAACCAAGAGGAAGGCGCAGACCAGGAAGGCCTAGAAGAAGTTGGAGAGAAGGAGTTGATAGAGAAATCAGGGACAGATAACTCGAGGACGATCTATGGAATGACAGAACGAGATGGAGATTGGAAATCGGAAGACGTCAAAGAACGTTGTAAACCGATACTATATATATATATATATATATATATATATATATATATATGAGTAACATTTGTGAGGCATTTAAGAGACATTTTTGAGAGACATTTTCGTATAAAACATGGAAGATTTTTACTGGGAACTGAAACAAATTAGAGCTGGGAAATGTTTTGGAGCCAGTTTTATGCATGATATACATCAGTAACATTTTAACAGTTTTGGACAACACTTTCGCTGATGATACGGCCATCATGTCTGTGGGGAATCCGTGAGAAGCTCAACGAAAAAGCTTCAATCTGCCACTACCAAAATTACTATCTGAAGAAGAAAGTGGCACACTAAACTTAACGAATTTCACTCGACACATATTAACGTCACGAATTACCTAAAGGATTTTACGAAAATCAGTCTACGTTAGTAAAAAAATAGACTTTTTTTGCTTCCTGTGTTTAAGATATTGAAAAATGTACAGGTACCGAAAGGATTAAAACAAGATTGATAGAGAAATTCGGCGAGAAGAGAAGAGAGCTATATGTAGTTATTATAGATCTTGAGAAGGCGTACGACACAGTTCCTAGACAAGAGCTATGGAGATGTCATAATCATCAACCTGTACGCGTCCACTGCTGGACATAGGTCTCCCTCATCTATTTCTATGTGTTTCTGTTTCGTCCCCTTCCCAATTCCACTTTAGTGACGCGATTTTTGCGACAGCGTCTGTTGTTTTTGTTCTACGACGTATTTTTTCGTTTGGGATTCGGTCTTTCAGAGAGACACACAACATCTGGCGCTCCATAGACCTCTGAGTTATACATGACTCTTGTTCACTACCTTTTTTGTGTGTTAATGTTTCAGCTCCATAAGTAAGTACAGGCAACACACATTGGTCAAAGATTATCCTTTGGAGGCATCTGAGTAAGTCCGATTTAAATACATAGTTCAGTTTACCAAACACTGCCCAAGTTAATGCCATGCGACGTGGGGGCTTTTCACGTCTGGTTATCTCTTCCCAACCGAATTTCCTGTCCTAAGTACTTAAAAGCTGAAGTATGCTCAATGTCCCTTCCATCAACAACAATATTACGATTTAGCACCAGATTAGTTGTTATTTGCGTCTTGTTGATATTAATCTTTAGTCCAACCTCTAAGACAGCGTGATATAATTTATTCAGCATTATTATTACCTCATCCAAACGATCGAGTATACGGACGATGTCATCTGCGAATCTCAAAGGACTGAGCTTCTCTCCATTTATGTTGATACCATATTCGTTCAGATCTGCCTTCTTAAAAGTGTGTTCTAAAAGGTTTGGATAACTTTGGTGAGATGGTGTCTCTTTACCGTACTCCTTGCTGTATACAGAATTAATTTGTTTGTTGTTTAGATAGTCTTACCCTAGCCGTTGCCTTTTGGTAGATATATTTGATCATGTTAATGTAGCGACAGGCTATTCGGCATTCTGTCAATGCTTTTAACATTTTCTGCTGGCTTACCGTATTGAATGCTTTCGCGTAGTCCACCAATATCCGTACCAGTGGTTTGTTGTATTCCGCAGACTTTTCTATCAGGTTTTTTATTACCAGTAAGTGGTCGTTAGTGCTATATCCGGATCTAAATCCAGCTTTTTCTCTAGGCTGAAAGAGATCTAACTTAGCCTATGGAGATGTACGAAAGAGAAATGGGTTCCTGAGAAATACGCAAGGCTTTTAAAGGTAGTTTTACCAGTGACGGTTGGCTCTCAAAGCTCTTGACAAAATCAAGGCTCTTTATCCTATATTATGGTTTTGCTAACGTGGTATATTGAATAACAACTACTTAATATTTTTTCCTTCTTCTTCTTTACGTGCCATCTCCGCGACGAAGGTTGGCAATCATCATTGCTATTCTCACTTTTGATACTACAGCCCGAAAAAGTGCAGTTGAGCTGCATCCGAACCATTCTCTGAGATTTCTCAGCCAGGACATTTTTCTCCTACCTGCGCCTTCCTTGAATCTTTCCCTGCATAATTAATTTTAGGAAAAAGAAATAAGATGTAGTGCTCAGATTGCATTCCCCAGCAAAAGAAAATTACAAACTCCTGTTATGTCCATCTCCTTAAAGTGACTTAAACTTGACTTAACTCCTGTTATGACTTAAAAACAAAAAAAAAAAATATCATTACAAAGAAACCAATTATAATTTAACTCAACCAGGTAATGTCTTCAAAAGTTTTAAATGAATTTTTAACCAACTCAACTATTTATTAAATTCAACATATTTAAAATAAATGAAAGATTTTTTCATTTATTATTTTTTCATGTATTACTATTTTAGCTTTTTTAGTTATATTCCATAAAGTTTCATTGCTCTACAGATAATTATAACTTTATATTACAATAAATTTAATATCACCTACTGCATTACCTATATGCTTGACTTTAATTTTGAATTAGCTATTAATGACTTTATTAATTGACACTTTTAATATACATAAAAATTTTAACAAATTACTAATTTTTCAATTTTTCAATTTCAATTTTTCAAACAAATCAAACAAATTTTCACAATCAGATCACAACTATTGCATATCCGACCAATCTTGTCTAAAAAATTGCACACCCAATTTTACATCTATAAGTTCTTGAACATCCTGAATAACATCTAATAATCCTGTATAAATAAAATCTACACAATTAATTAAAAATAACATCACTTTATATATAACTAACAATTTTTCGTTTTCTCAGTTTAATGTCGTGTTTTCTTACTAATGCCTTCAAGATCCTGTCAATGTTTTCTTAATATATTACATTCAAATCTTTCCCTCTACCAACCCTCCCTTTAGCAAAGTACAAAGAAAAAGTATGATATTGAATATTACTATATTCTTCCCTTATACCGGAAAGTAAGTATATATTTTATACTTGACATACTTTTGTTACCACTGCATATGAATGCGTGCATGTATGTGAGTGTGAGGGTTACACAACATACGTACATACATGTGGGTATTTATGTGTATACATAAATATATATGTTACAGTTCAAGTTGATTATCCAGTTGGAGTTGACTTTTACTAGTTCGAGTCAACTCTAACGGCTGGTTTCAGTAAAAGTTGATTATAAATATAAAATGAATTTTTATATTCAACATTTACTAGTAAAAGTAGACTCCAACTAGGAAAAGTATACTCTTCCCAATGTCATTTAGTAAAAGTTGATTCTGATTCACACAAACAGCCGATTCTAGAAATTAAAGGTTACTCAATATGTTCAAATTAGTATAGGCTTTATCGTCGCCACCGTTAGGTAAATTACTCCGATTCGAATTTTTTGCACAAACTTACTCAAAAAGAGGTCCTTATAACAAATCTACTGGGTGCCAGGCGATACCTTGATCGATAAATTTTTTAAACAATTTTTTTATACAAATTAACAAAAATAATTTTTTAACTTCGAATAATTTTTTTTAGATCATTTGGGTTATTCTGAGCAAAAAAATGTATTTTGTGATTTTTCTCTAAAATTGATTGTTGTCGAGTTATACGCGATTTAACATTTGAAAAATGCAAAAATAGCCATTTTCAAGGCTTAATAACTCGGTTAAAATCCAGTATTATGAAAGTCAGAAAGTGATCAAATCAAAGTTTATAGCCCCCTCTACAAGATCCAGCAGAAATTTTTGTCACTATTTTGTTACTAAGCTGTTATCTTTAATTATTAACAATGAGCGCTAAGTGCGTATTAGGCGGCCGTCAATGGTGAATCTAAAGAGATGCACCATTACGGCCGTCCAATGGCGAATCTCACTCGCACTCACATTGACGGCCACCTCAATACACGCTTAGTTGATAATTAAAAATTATATCTTATTAATGAAATAATGACGAAAATTTCTTCAGGATCTTATAGAGGTAGCATTAATCTTTGATTTTTTTTAGTTTCTGACTTTCATAATATATAATATCGTATGGCATTTTTGCCTTTCGGACAGTTCCGGCGCCAATTACATCTTTAACCCTGTTTCAAGTAACTATTGTCGATGTACCCTAGCCCAGTGGGACCGACGGCTTAACGTGCTCTCCGAGGCACGGTGAGACGGCTCGTGTCATTATTGTAAATGAAAATGGTTTGTCTTTGGCAGGACTCGAACCCACGTGAACTGGCGTATGAGGCCAGCGATTATGCCGTTACTCCACGGCCGCTCGCTCGACTTTCACAATTATTATCTTTAACCGAGTTATTAAACCTTGAAAATGGTTATTTTGGAGTTTTTCAAATTTTAATTCGCTAACAACTCGACAACAGTCAATTTTAGAGAAAAAAAGGCCCAAAGGATCTAAAAAAAATTTGTACGAATTGAAAAAATTATTTTTGCGAATTTGTTTAAAATCATTGTTTATCGCCAAACGTCACTAAAATCATTCATTATTGTACTCATTTGACCTCATTTTAGGCAGTAAAGTAACACTTTGTTGTATTGAAAGAAGAATGTTACTTTACCTGCCACGATCAGTAACCCGTTCTCAGTAGTTACTGAGAGTTTCTCAACTCTCAGTATCCCTATCCAACAGTATCTGCAGACTATGGTCCGAATCAGTCATTAATGCTGTGTCGTGTGCATAGCGGATGTTATTTACTCTCTGACCGTTTATTCTGATTCCTTCTGAAGAGTGCGATAAAGAGTTCGCAAATATTACCTCAGAGTAGACGTTAAAAGTATGGGTGATAGCACACAACCCTGTCTAACACCTCGTTGTATTTCAATTGACCTTGACGTATTACCATTGGTCTTTATGATTGCTGTCTGATTCCAATAAATAGCCTCTATTATTTTAGAATCTCTTTTGTCGACTCCGATGTCGTTCAATCTTTCTATCAAGGTCTTGTGCTTCACCCTATCGAACGCTTTCTCAAAATCTATGAAACAGATAAAAAGGTCTGCTTGCTGATCTTTGTATCTTTGTGCCAGAGTTTGAAGACAGAATATATTGCTTCTCGTGTCCCCATACCTTTCCTGAAGCCAAATTGTTCTTGACCGGTGACCTCATCACATTTTTTATAATATATTCTGTTCTGTATGATACGCAAGAAAAGCTTCAGAATGTTATTTAATAGACTTATAAGGCGGAAGTCCTGGCATAATTTGGCGTTCTTCTTTTTAGGCAGTGGTATGAAGACTGATTCAAGCCATATTTTAGGGATAATCCCTTTATTGTAAACATTATTAAATAGTCCAAGAAGAAGGTCTAAGTTTTCCTCGTTGATTAACTTCAATAGCTCAGCTGGTATTTCATCTTTTCCTACAGATTTGTTGTTTTTTAGTTGACGTATAGCATATTCCAGTTCGGACTTCATTACTGGAAAACCTTCGTCGTTTTCGGTATTTAATATAGGAGGTTCTCTGATGTCATAGAAGAGTTCCTTTATATAGCCTTCCCATATGTTTATTTGTTCTTCAGGGCTTGAAATCAGTTTGCCTTCTGCGTTGATTAGATTATTTGGTCCTTGTGAATATGTCGTGCCCGCGAATTCCTTGAGTTTCTTATACAGATGGAAGTCATCATGTTTTTTATATAAGTTTTCGATTTCTTCACATTGTTCTGTTATCCATTTTTCTTTTGCAATTTTTATTTTTTGTTTAATGGTTCTATTTAATATTTTGTACATTGCTTTGTGCTGTTTGCATTTTCTTCTTTCATCCATTAAATCCAATATTTCCTCTGTCATCCATCTGTGCTTCCGTGGTCGCTGTTTTGTGAGCATTTCAGTTGCCGTTGCAAGGGCGTGTCTGATTTCCTCCCGAAGGCGAAAGTTAAGGATGTTTAATTATATGAAAGTGTGCTAAAAAACAGTACGAAAAAGTAAAACCCATTTAAAATACATTGTTACTTCAGACACACTTTAATTAAACCCTTCACGTACTGTTATCTATATTTACACTTTTCACACAATAGAACCTTTACGTACATAATATGAGATAGAGTAGATAAAAATTATTTTTGTGAATTTGATTAACAAAAATTGGTTAAACAATTTTTCGACCGCGGTACCGCGTGACACCCTGTGTATTTGTCATAAGGATTGTTATACGGATGTATTTCTTTGAGTAAGTTTGTGCAAAAAATCGAATCAGAATAATTTACCTAACGGGGGCGACGTTACAGACTGTACTAATAATTAGTTGAAACGGTCAAAACAAAGAAACGCACACTCATCAAAAATGCACTTGAGATTCTCGTATAATCAACATTTACTGAATCGATCCAGGAAGAGTCAACTCCAACTAGTAAAAGTTGATTTAAATTTTTAAAATCAACTTTTACTGCTCGTTTCAGTTAGAGTTGACTCCAACTAGTTGGAGTCAACTATAACTGAGAATCAACTTGAACTGTAACATATATACTTTGATATTGGCTTGATCATTAACTTTTGATTTAAACCAGACCACTTAACTAACTCTGATTTTTTGTTGTTTGTAGCATTTAATTTTACTTTAACCGGGACCTGAAGATGCTGTGCAAAGTCTAGACAGCGAAACCGGTCGTCAGTTGTAAAATAAATTGTTTGTGAGGACATCTCTCTTTACTATAAAAGTATGGACTCGCACATGCAACCCATTTATTATTTTAATTTTAGGAGTTCATATCTGTCACCACGTATTATATGACCCAAGTATTGAAGTTTTCTTATTTTGATGGAATCCAGTATCTCCCTGCTGTTCTGTATTCTCCTTAGTACTTCCTCATTGGTTATTCGGTCTGTCCAGGAGATTCTCAGCATTCTTCGATACGTCCACATCTCAAATGCTTCCAATCTGTTGAGCCATTGTTTATTGAGAGTCCATGTCTTCACACCATAGAAAAGAACAGAAAATACATAACATTTTAGTACTCGCTTTCTAAGATTTAGGCTGAGGTCTCTACTACATAATATTTGTTTCATATTAGTGAATGCACTTCTAGCCTTTTCTATTCTAATTCGGATTTCTTTGGTATAATCGTTTGTTTCATTAATATTTGTCCCTAAATATGTAGTTATAATTTTGAACTCGTTCTACCGTCTTATTATTTACGTCTAAATTTGTTTCTAATATTTTTCTTTGATATAGTTAACCAAGAATTTCGTTTTATTTATGTTTAGTGACAGACCAAATTCTTCACTCGTTGCAACAACCTTATCTAAAATTCTTTGTAGATCTGTAATAGTTTCTGCTATTAATATTGTGTCATCGGCGTATCTAATTTCACATTAGGCCATTTATTTTTATTCCTTCTACTGCATCATCTAAGGCTTTTTTGAATATTTCTTCTAAGTATGCGTTAAACAGTGATGGCGACAAGACACAGCCCTACACCCGCTAGACAACCCACAGTCTAACGCTTCTTTTGATTTTTATTTTATTGGTCTTTAAATTATTTATTCTTATGACAGTTTCTTGTTCATAATACAGATTATTTATTATTCTTATATCTCGTGTGTCGATGTTCTTTGTTCTCAGTAGTTTTATTAACGGATTATGTTTCATCGTATCGAATGCCTTGTTACAATCTAGGAAGCAGACATAGATGTCCTGGTTTACATCTAATTGGATCTAGTTGGATGGACGTTATAAAATTAAATTCTCTGACTAACTTAATATCAAAAGACAGATACTTAGACATCTTAACTGGCTTAGGAATAGAACATTTGACATGAATGTCAGTAACGAGTATAAATCATTAAAAAAGGAAGTTAGTTCAATGATTGTAAGAGAAAAAAAAAGAATATTTTAAAAATAAAATCGATCACTCCAGTAATAAAAATAAAACAGTATGGAATATGGTCAATTGTATTAAGGGCAAAAAGACAGATAATTCTATACCAAAGTAGAATACAAAAATCAAATAATCACTAATTCTTTTGATAAAGCAATGGCTTTTGGTGATCATCTCTCAGTTGCCGTTGTTAATAAACTTACGGCCCATTTTGGCTCTAATTTCTCACGCAGTTGTACCGCCGGTCCACAACTGAACAATAGTATGTTTTTTAATCCAGTTTTAGAAGATGATATTATTGAAATTATTAATAATTTGCCAAATAAAGAATGTTCTGGACCCGACGGTGTTCCGGCTTCAGTGATTAAAGGTTGTAAGTCAATTATAGCACCCACATTAACTAATATTGTAAACATATCAGTTACTCAAGGTAAGTTTCCTTCTAGTCTGAAATTTGGATCAGTAATTATGCTTTTCAAAAAAGGTGACCGTCTGAATATGGATCGTTATCGTCCTATACATTTATTAAGCTTATTTTCTAAAATAATTAAAAAGGCTGTGAGTAGTAGAGTTGAAAAATTCTTATCGAGTTTCAAACTGATCTGTAATAATCAATATGGTTTTCATCAAGGATCATCTATTGAGACTAGCTTGGTTGAGTGTACTCAATTTATTAGTGATAGGATTGATGAGGGTCATTTTATTGTATCCTTGATGTTTGACTTAAGTAAGGCGTTCGAAACAGTTGATCACGTATTCGTTAGCAAAAAACTGGGTTCTTTAGGTATTAGAGGTCCCTTCAATGAATGGTTTATGTCTTTTCTTAAAAACAGGAAAATGATAGTGAAAATTGATGATACACTATCCAGTCCGTACGACATAGATATGGGCACCCCACAAGGAAGTGTCTTAGGTCCACTAATTTTTTTAATTTTTATTAACGATCTTCCTTCTTATATATCTGAAGGCAAGGTCCTTATGTATGCGGATGATACGTGTATAATTCTCTCTGATTTTGCAGAAAAAGGTTTAAATGAGAAAATAAACATTGTTCTTAACGAATTTTTAAAATGGTGTCATAGTAACAAACTCATGATAAGCTATGATAAAACAATCTCCGTCAACTTCCACACTATTCAAAGATGTCCACCGGACTGTAGTTTTTTGTTTAATAATGTTTTAGTAACACTAACCAAGTCAGCAAAATTTCTAGGAACCACCTTGGATAGCAGTTTGTCTTGGGTACCACAAATAAATATTACTTGTAAAAAATTAAACAATTGCTTTTATCTTCTGTTGACACTAAAACAAATGTTGGATAGGAATTCATTATACTTATTACTCTTATGCATATTCCGGTATTTCATATAATGTAATAGTATGGGGCCAATCGAGCGATGTTCAGCGAGTTTTCGTTCTTCAAAAACGGCTGATTCGACTAATATTCGACTTAACATTCCGAACTTCATGTCGAGATATTTTAGACATTTTAAAATCTTAACAGTCCCATCTATTTACATTTATAAATTAGTTTCATATGTGTTTAAGAAGAGATATAATTTGTTGAAATTTTCGGATCTACATTCATACAATACCAGGCATAAAGACAATTTTATTTTGAATAAAATATACCACAATTTTTCAAAAAAATCATCTTTATACTCAGGTATCTCGTTATATAATATGCTACCAGAGCAATTAAAGAGCTCAAACTCAACAACTCTGTTTCAGAAAAAACTTAAAAGATTACTGGTATGGTATGTTAAACAGTAAATGGTTAAGATCAATTAGTTACCACTATAAACATCCTGGATTAGCCGCTAATAGTATAAAAGGCCCATTTCAGATAAAATTTAAATATGTTTTCTGGTAAAATTTGTCAATCTTCATTTCTTAATGTTGATTTAATTGCGTACAATCCAAACTCATTATAATTTCATTAATACAGATTAGGCTTATATTGACGAAACTGTACCGCTAAAAGGGTTTTTCGAATTCGATTGTAGTGCGCGACGGGGTTGCTATTTAATCACCTTTTAAGTGGTTTTCAGGTATTTATATAATAAGTTTATGGAACTGAAAACCAACCAGTACTAAAATACGATTTCTTGATAAAATTTGTTAGTCTTTATGTATCACGGGAAGTGTTAAGTAGTATTACTCATTTTATTCATTACGTTTTCTATCATTATGTGGCGTCCGTGGGATAGTAATAATGGGGCTTCTTCTAGTGTTCCGGTAAAGAAGAAACATTTATCTGTAGATGCAAAGCAAATTGTAAAAACTATATACAGTACCTTACTTAAAAGAGGACTTGACACAACTTCCGCTACGAGTGAAATATGCGATTTGACGAAAATACCTCTGACCACAGTAAAAAGAATTACATCAAACCCCATAGAAACAAGTAAAAAACGTAAAGATTTCAGTTCCACCAAATGTATGAACGAAGCCGATAAGGACTTGATACGTCGAAAAGTCTATACCATGTACGAAGAGCAACGCATACCTACATTAAGAGCTCTGAAGCAACGGCTCAATGTTGACGAAACCCAAATAAGCTGTAGCCTCACCAGCTTATGGACAATTTTGAAAAGTATGGGCTTTCGATATCGTATAATTGACAAAAGACAAGTAATAATGGAATCTCATAGATTACAAAAATGGCGTTATGGGTATATAACTTCGATAAGAAAATTCCGTTCTGAAAATCGTCCGATAATTGAATCGTTTATTTCAGAAAGGGGTCAAGTCACAAAAACCTGCTTTTCAGAAAAACAAAAAAAAACGTGTTTACATCCAACAAAATTTTTATTTATATAAAATAAAAATTCTCACTAATAACCTGTAGTGTTTGTCAAAAAATATCGTATTTTTTAAAAATTTATCTTGTTAATTTGTTTAAGAAAAAAATAAATAATTTGTTGCACTTGGCCCCTTTCTGAAACAAAGTTGGTGTTTACATTCAACAAAAATTTTATTTATTATATAAAATAAAAATTCTCACTAATAACCTCTAATGTTTGTCAAAAAGTATTATATTTTTCAAAAATTTATCTTGTTAATTTGTTTAAGAAAAAAATAAATAATTTTTTGCACTTGGCCCCTTTCTGAAATAAAATTGGTGGTTACACAATTTCATGCGTTGCGTTGTTGCATGGCTCCTTTCTGCACTAAACGCTAATTTCTCTGCGCTGCCAAGGCAACACCAATGGCAGCAATTGATTCCTTTCTGCAACAAAAGCTGTATTTATGTTTAAATAAAAAAATTCCACCAAAAACTCATTTTGTCAAAATTAGTCACTTGACCCCTTTCTGAAATAAACGATTCAATTTACCTCGACGAGACATGGTTTGACGCACATTCAACGCGACCTAAAGGATTTGCCGATCCGTCTGGTAAATGTAAGACAAAAGCTCCGTCAAATAAAGGGAGAAGAATAACGATTTTACACACTGGATCAGAAAATGGTTGGGTTCCAAATGCCCTGTGGCTTTCTGCAAAGAACATTAAAGACTCCTGCGTCGACTATCATGAAGATACAATGGCAAAACTTTTTGAAGAATGGTTCAAAAATAATCTTATGCCAAACATTCCTCAGAATAGCGTGATAGTAATGGACAATGCAAGCAATCACAGTCGCCAACTAAGTAAGGCTCCAAACTCGAATAACACTAAATTGGAAATTAAAAATTACATGGAGACTAATGATATGTATTTTGAAGAATGTTATACCAAACAAGAGCTTTTAGAAGTTTTAAATGCATTTTCTATAAAAAAGGTATATGTTTGTGATACATTGGCAGAGGAAATGGGACATACAGTGCTGCGGCTTCCACCCTATTATTGTATGTTTAATCCCATAGAACAGCGTTTCTCAACGTTTTACCATTTGCGCCCCAATTTTCCATAATTATTTTCACCGCGCCCCCCCCCCTCGTTCAATAACAATATATCCATGCAATAATAATATATCTTGAGAAGCATGAAACCTAATAAACTAAAAAGACATTGGGAAACGCTTAGCAGTGAGTACATTAACAAACCCCGAGAATTCTTCGCGTTAAAAATAAAATGGTGTGAAAAGCAAAAATTAGTTTTAATAAAAACTTTGACTGTGAATGAAATAGCTTTACTTGCCTCTTATAAAGTCTGATATTAAATAGCCAGATCTAAAAAGTCTAACATTATTGGTGAAGATCTTATATTACCAACTGCAATCAAAATTGTAGAAACTGTGTTTGGAGATAATTTTGCTAAAAAATTGGGGTGTATACCTCTATCAAATGATACTGTTGCCCGCCGAATTGGTGATATAGCTGAATATGTACAGGATCAGCTAATCAGGAAGTTGCGTGAAAAGCTGTTTTCGATTCAGCTTGATGAGGCAACAGTAGCAATAAATATGCTCATTTTATTGCCTACGTTCGATTTTGTGATGGAAGATCAGTAGTAGAACTACTTTTCTGCAAACAAATAGAATTGATAGCAAAGTCGCTTGAATTATTTGCTATGTTAAATGATTATACAGGGTGTCCCGAAAAGATTGGTCATAAATTATACCACAGATTCTGGGGTCAAAAATAGGTTGATTAAACCTAACTTACCTTAGTACAAATGTGCACATAAAAAAAGTTATAGCCCTTTGAAGTTACAAAATGAAAATTGTTTTATTTTCATATATCGAAAACTCTTAGAGATTTTTTATTGAAAATGGACATGTGGTATTTTTAGGGCAGCAACATCTTAAAAAAAATTAAAGTGAAATTTGTACACCCCATAAAATTTTTATGGGGGTTTTGTTCCCTTAAACCCCCCCAAACTTTTGTGTACGTTCTAATTAAATTATTATTGTGGCACCGTTAGTTAAACACACAGTTTATAAAACTTTTTTGCCTCTTAGTACTTTTTCGGTAAGCCAGTGTTTATCGAGATATTTTGAATATTTGTAGAATCCACCACATATTTGTATATGGTTAAGTACGATTATAGAGACTTACGTTAATAATCTGAAAATTTATTTATAACTTACATTTTTAGGTATATTTTGAAAAAGAAGCCACATCTCGATAAAAGGCGACTTATCAAAAAAAGACTAAGAGACAAAAAAGTTTTAAAAACACTGTGTTTAACTAATGGTACCGCAATAATAGTTTAATTGGAACGAACACAAACATTTGGGGGCTTTAAAGGAGCAAAACCCCCATACAATTTTTATGTAAACATATTAAAAAAGAAGGCGCATCTCGATAAAAACTGGCTTATCGAAAAAATACTAAGAGGCAAAAAAGTTTTAGAAATGTTGTGTTTAACTAATGGTACCACAAAAATGAATTAATTGGAACGTACACAAAAGTTTGGGGGGTTTAAGGGAACAAAACCCCCATAAAATTTTTATGGGGTGGACAAATTTCACTATAATTTGGTTTTAAGATGTTCCTGCTATAAAAAGGGTACATGTCCATTTTCAATAAAATATCTCTAATAGTTTTCGATATATTGAAAAAAATCGATTTTCATTTTGTAACTTCAAAGGGCTGTAACTTTTCTTATGAGCACATTTGTACTAAGGTAAGTTAGGTTCAATCGAACTATTTTTGACCTCAGAATGTGTCGTATAATTTATGACCAATCTTTTCGGGACACCCTGTATAAATGAAGCAAAAATAGAGACACTATATGATCAACAGAGAAGCTCTGGCTTGAATATTGTGCTAACTACGGTTGTAACAATAGTTAAATATCTACATAAAAATGAGACCTTTGAAAACTAGAATCTTTTCTGTACTTTGCAAATACATGGATGCAGTACATTCAGCATTATTATTTTATTGTGAGGCAAGCTGGTTATTACGTGGGAAATTTTTACAACGTGTTTTGAATTAAGACATGAAATCGTCATTTTTCTAGAAGAAGAAAAGAGGCCGCAAGCCTAGATGTTTTAAGATGGTTTATTTTTTATGAAATTGAGTTACTTGGTTGATATATTCGAGAAACTAAATATTTTGAACTTACCACTTCAAGGGGCCAATACACATATATTTGATACGAATGATAAAGTTACCGCTTTCTGTAGAAAATTGAAATTGTGGAGCAGAAATTTAAAGCAAAAAACCTAGAAATATTTGAAAATGTGGATGAATGTTTTAAAACTTACCAGGCTGAAGAACAACACGTGAAAGTTGTTTTTGTAACCATTGAAAATCATTTAGCAATGCTGACAAAAAATTTTAAAAGATATTTTTTTGCCGACGACCAATTAATACGTACCTAATAGTTATGAGTGGGTCGGGAATCCGTTTCAAATTACACCCGAAGAGCTCTCTACTACAGAAGAAGAAACCTTCATAGACTTCACAACAAATGCCCAAATCAAGAAACAGTTTAATATTAGAGCCGTCTTTGAATTTTGGGCAGGGGTAAATGATGAGTTTTCTGCACTGAAAATCAGAGCGTTCCGTATACTATTATCGTTTTCACCATCCTACCTTTGCGAAACAGGATTTTCCGCGATGGCTGCTTTAAAGACCAAATATAGATCGCAGTTAAATATAGAGAAAGAACTGAAAGCGTCCATTTCTAATATTACACCCTGTTTCGATAAGCTTTGCTCTGCAAAACAGGCCCAAGGAAGTCACTCATTTACATTAAAGTTGTTCATTTAGTATTCAGTGCTCATAACTATGTATAGCTCCTTGTTCATGGGTATTTTATTTTTTTGTTTGTCAGAATTTTGTTTTGCTTTGATTTTAGTAAATTACTCAATGTTTTAGGTGTTTTTTTTTTTGATATTTTCACGCCCCCCCCCCATTGCTAAAAGCGCGCCCCCCTAGGGGGGCGCGCCCCACAGGTTGAGAATCACTGCCATAGAATATAGAACATATGTGGCACGAATTGAAGTCTAACGTGAGGTCACAAAATATTTCTCCAACGTTGAGTAGTACTGTTGTAGAGTTAATAAGAAAATGTGTCAATGATATTCTTCCAAATACAGTGGAACCTCGATAACTCTGATTAATCGGGACCGCGGCCGATCCGGGTTATCGAAAATCCGGGTTAGCCGGAGAATATTGTAAAAATTATATGGTAAATAAACTCCGTTATAATTGACATAACATGAAATATATAATATATGCACAGTGCACAGTACCTACACATCTAAATTATTAAAAACACGCAAACACAAACCTAAACAAACGAAAGCAAACAATACAAGACTGTACTACACAAAATACAGTCACAATCAGAACGATGTTATGAACAGTGAAAACTAAGACCATTGTTTAAAAAAGAATTTTTTAAATAGTCTTTTTTAAACAATGCTAAGACAGTTTGAAATAAATAAAGGAATAACACGCGTCTGTTGTTTCCGATAAATCCGAGACAATGACCGTCGCTCTACCGCCGCCGCCGTGTGCCATGAGTCATTTTTACTATCGTATACATATTTCAAACAAATACACATTATCTCTCAAATATTATATTACATACTATCCCATGCAAGATAATTCGGATGGAATTCCCCAGATTAAGAGACTGGGCCGATATCAAGCTCAAAATAATCTGGGGAATTTTATCCGAATTATCTTGCAACGGATAGTACATTTTTATTGTTGAAATGTTTGCCTGATGAAAATCGGTCCGGGTTAGCCGGACTTCCGGGTTATCGGGGGCCGACTTATCGGGGTTCCACTGTAGTTGGAGAAATTCAGTCCGACACGTAATAGGCAAATAAAATTCATATGTTCGTGTACATCATAATATAATTGGACCGATCATAATTAATTTAGATGAGGATAGCGATAGCGAAACGGAACTATGTGTGGAGTGATACTTTCATCAAATCTACAAATGTTACTATTAAAAAAACGTTTCTTTTCAGAACCACAAATTATTATTAATGTTTGAATGTTTGTTTTTCTATAATCTTAGCAATTAAAATAGATTTAATTTATTTTAAAACTCATTTGAAAACATTAATTTCTATTCGGGTATATAAGGCAAAGCAAAATATTTTACATAAATTTTTTTGGTTTTTGTAGTCGTAATTATTATTGTAATTGTCAAAAGACCAACTCTGTCTACCTCGGTTGCTTATTAGGGTGGAACGAAAAAAATGTTTTTATGATTTCAAAGTGTAATAGTGATAGAAAGTTGCCTATAGTCATTGTTAAGCCACAAATAAAATATTTTTCAAAACAAAATATTTTTAGAGGTGCCGCAAAAGGGTTGAAAATTAGAATTTTTAGTTAAATTTTGCGAATTTTGATGATTTTATTTTGGTAAAAAATAGCTATTGTAATGTCTTAATTCCTATTGTAAATGATAAATACACACTATAAAACTACTCTTTAAAGATAATTTTAGTTTTAACTTACAACAATCCAATATTTATTTTTACTAAAACTGACAAAGTTTGAACTAAAATTCCACATTTAAAGAAGTATTTAGTAGTAAATGTTTATTTAATTCCTTAATATAATTTAACATTCTTAGTAGCAGATGAAAGCCAAGACGTGAGGAAAATGTGTATTGGTAGAGTTGACAAGATAGTTTCAAAGGTTCTGGAAACGAGGGAGGAAAGGTGGCAAAAACTAGTACAGCAGCATTTGAATTACAGACAATAATCAGTAGCTGATGGTAACACAGCATACATGTGAATATTACATGTGTTACATGTTGATGATCATGATCAAAGTTACGAGCAAGAATTTATTTATAATTCCAAAAAGCCCTTAAGTTTTTTAAGTATAACTAAACAAATGCGAGGAGAACTGCCAACAGTAGCTTCTATCTGTGACAGGACTGGTGTCTCAGATGGAGTCGCAGCAGCAATCACCAGTGCTGTACAAGATGTTGGTATTATTATGGAAGATAATAAAATTAAGGTAATTGATAGGATGAAAATACGTCGAGCACGGTTGAAAAATCGTACAAAAGCCACAGAAATTAGCTTCACTCAAATTGGAAAAAACGCTGGGTTATTCTTTGATGGAAGAAAAGACAAAACAATTAATCAAGAAAAACGAGGGAACAAATTTTACAAAAAGACTATACTAGAAGAGCACATTTTAATAGTAGAGGAACCTGGATCAACCGTCCTAGGACATATAACTCCTGCTTCCGGAACAGGTGAAGCTATAAAAGATAGCATAGTGGAGAATTTTCAAGGAGACAATTCTTTGAACATTTCCAATATAACAGCTGTCGGATATGATGGAACTGCCACTATCATCAGTGTTAACAATGGTGTAATGGCTTTAATCGAAAAATGCCTAAATTTAAATAAGCCGCTGCAGTGGCTGATTTGTTTGTTCCATACCAATGAATTGGCTTTGCGTCATTTTTTTCGTACATTGGATGGAAAAACTAAAAACCCTAATGAATTTGAAGAGGTTTTAAGCAAAGAACTTGAAATCTGTAACCATCTTCCTGTGGTTAATTTTGCTCCCATAGAAAACAACCTCCCTATTCTAGAGATTATGGATGATGTAAACACAGATCGAAAATAATTAATTGAAATGTGCAAAGCAATTTCAAGTGGTGTATGTCCTTCTGATCTTTCTTTGAAAACCCCTGGGAAATTAGCTCATTCACGATGGCTTACATTGGCCAATCACATTCTTTGGTTAAATGTTGCAACAGAGAATCCTTCAGATAATCTGAAAACTTTAACTATGTACGTGATGAATGTGTATGCCCCAGTCTTGTCTCATATCAAACTAAAACCATCTTGTGTAAATGGATCAAAACATTTGTGGGGACTCATCAAATTTTCACGTTAGATATCTTTGTGAGAAACCTCTCCAAATAACTGATCCAGTAATTCAAAGTAATGATTATTTCTCTCACCCAGAAAATATGCTTCTCTACATGTTATGTGAGAAGAGAAAACACATAAGAGAGCTAGGTCTACGGCGACTTTTGAAGGCAAGATCAGAACTCATAAATGGTGTAAGGAACTTTGTTGTCTCGAAGCTTAACTTTAATGCCAATGACTACATTGATTTAAAATTAACTGGACGGAATAAGAAATTACTGAACCTACTCTGACAAAACATATAATTGACGAGGACTTAAAGTATATACCTAAGTGAAGCAAGAAACCCTAGTTGTCAGGTGCAGTGTGTGGATTTTCAGTATTTTTCCTGTCATACACAGGCAGTGGAAAGAGTCATAAAGCTCGTGACTGAGTCATCTCTTAGTGTCTGTCGTATAGAAGCAAGAAATGGCTTTGCTAGAGCTAATATTGCTTCCCAAAAGATTATGCCCAAATTTGAGGCAAAAAAAAACAATGTTTTGAGTCTCAAGAGGAATATTGTAACTAAAGAAATCTTATAGCAATGTGTACATATGGCAATGATAGCAATGTTAACTATTATTATAAACAATATTTGACTAAGAAATGTTAGCTATGGCACCAGGTTAAATATATAAAATATTTGAAAATTTCTGTATTTTTTTGTTAAAACCCTATCTTTTCAATGCTCTTGCGGCACCTCAAGATGAAAACCTAGAACAAAAATATTTTGTAGTTTTATTGTAGACATGAAAATGCAACTTTCGAGAGCTATTAGAAAGTTCTTTGAAAAAAAAAATTTTTTTCCCTATCCTTTCGTTCCACCCTATTGCTTATAGCTCCGGGTGGGTCTTAACAATGGGCCAGGTCAGATAAATTTAATAATGTTTACTACCGCAGTAATTATATTTAACCATTTACTGTTGAACAAACCGTAAATGGATGTTTTTATTCCATTCAGGAATTTAAAGACAGCCTTATGAACTACGTGTAGTGTAATTTATTTATAATCACTGTTTTTTGTGTTATGTGTGTTTTTGTATTGTTATCTGTGTTTTGACTATGTGTATGTTGTGTATGTTAACACACTATATTTTATACGTTCAATCTGTAAGTTTACAGCGTAAAAGGACTAAGTAAATTTGAAATTTGATCTAAACATCTCTGTATTAGCACATTTATTGCAAATAATGCTTCTCTGGTTCCTTGAGCATTTCTAAATCCAAACTGAGTTTGTCCAATATCTTGTTCTAACTTTTTGTATATTCTACGATGAATAATCTTAAGAAATACTTTGAGTATGTGGCACATTAGACTGATGGTACGGTGTTCGCAACATTGTCTGGCGTTTCTCTTTTTTGGTATAGTCAGGAATGTTGATAGAAGCCATTCTTTAGGTAATTCTTTTCATCCATTCTTTAGATATTTTTCCAATTTTCCCCTATTTCTAAAAAATTATTCTTTATTTTCAAGCACCTGTAATTAAATAATAATTGTATCGCCCCTTGTTGATATAATCTATAATTTTGCTGACGTGTAATCAGCTTTCATTAATTACGAAAAAATATAACATTCTAAGCCATATTCATAATGTAAACCTATTACCGATGTGTTAATCGCAAATGGATCGATGCTTAGTTGATGGCGATGGTGATGGCGATACCATCGTAACAATAGACCAGAACGGTATTGTTCCTGGCCTTTCCGTTCCTTTCATACAACTATTTTAATTTAGCTCCTAATCTCGCGCTTATGGAAGGCTAAGCACAGTCAGATTAACAAATTGAAAATCACTGATGCTTTAATAAACCTTCTATTTTAGTACGGAATATATAACTGATCCAAATATTTTAATATCTGCAGTTACTTATTGGTAAATACTGTGGGAGAGGTTACAGAATTTCTGAATTTCTATAATATATTATATTTGCAATAAGAAATTGATGATTCTGGTTCAATTGAGGTCTTAATAATTACGAATATCTTACGATATTCAAAAAGAGGTTTTAAATCAATAGGGAATATTTTTGTTTTAAGGATCACAAACTCATTAGCCTGAAGATATTCTTAAAAATACTACATCAAAGATTATACAAAAAATATGAATGGGACGTTAGTGATTATCAGTTCGGGATTAGGCAAGGTTTAGGAATAAGAGAAGCAATAGCAGCAACACAGGTGCTGGTCCAAAATTGTTACGATCAGAGCAAGGACGTGTTCCTATACTTTTTGGATTACGAAAAAGCGTTTGATCGTGTCCCACACCACAAATTAACGCAGATCCTCAAGAAACTTGATATAGACCAAAAAGACATAAGATATATTGAAAACTTGTACTGGTATCGAACGGCTCAATTAAAAATGGACATTTCTTTATCCAAACCCATACATATAAGAGGGATGTGTGTTTTAAAGATTGGGCATCAGACAGGGAAGTAAAATTATGTCGCATTGAGCAAGCTTGACAAGCTTTCTTAAAATTCGGCAAGGTACTGACCTGTCCAGAGTTCGATCTTCAACTGAGACTATGGTTTACTTAATACTAGCTTGGTGCTGCTATATGGCGTATAGGGCTGGAAACAGATTAGAAGCCTTCGAAATTTGGCTTTATCACCGTATCCTAAAGATACCATGGACGGAGAAAGTCACAAATGTAGATGTCCTTAAAGGAAAAGGAATGCCAACTTTTCGAAACTATCAAGAAAAGGAAATCGGCCTATCTGGGTCACATCTTGCGAAACGAAAAATACCAGTTCCTTCAACTTATAACAGAGGGTCAAATTGAAGGCAGGAGAGGAATAGGATACAATAAAATGTCCTGGCTCGGAAACATAAGACAATGTATAGGGATTAACAACATACAATCTCTGATACACATTGCAAGAAACAGAGAGTTAATGGAAAATATGATCACTTACATCCATTACTGGATTTGCATCTGAAGAAGAAGAAGAATATTTTTGTCGTGGCGAAATTTACACTTAGTGAAAGTTTTGAAAAAGACTTTATAGGTCCGGATATAACTGTTAATAGACAAATTAGAGGATTAATAAACGTTTGCTGCCTTATTTATCAATATATGAGGAGAATTGGACTCGTGTGTTTTCTCAGTGGTTTCATCAGTTGGATAATCTTTATCTTCAGAGTTAAGATTGTTAAAGATGTTGCTGTAGTTTTACTCATATCTAGCCAATAATCTTTAATTGTAGTTTGTCTTTGTTTTTTAATGTTGACTTCCGGGCTTGGTACACTTCTTCGATAATTGACAGTTAACCGTTGATACGTAGATTGTGTGGAATAATATGTTTCGCTAGTAGAAGGAGTATTTGATGAATGTATAATTGTTTGATGTGTTTGTTCACCTGATATTGATTGGCAGTTTGATGTAAATGTTTGCTGTTATTAGTAAGGTATTGTGGAAGAGATTGGATGGATATTTGGTGCTATTTGCTCTTGATAGGGTATTAGCTTTTGATTTACCATCAATTGACTGTTTTAATCGAAGAGATATTGGCTTACATACGTTAAATTCCATTATGATTGGCCATATTAACCTATAACAAGAAAAAGGAAAACTTCTGTTGGAGTGAAAGTAAAAAGAAAGATATACTCCAACAGAAGTAAGGAAAAAAAGGAAGTTACTAGTTGGACAAAACTGAAAATAGAGGGGGTGTAAGGAAGAGAGTGAAGTGGCTTCTACGTGGAGAAGCCGCAGTAGGAAAAAATACTACTTTCCAGTAGTATTAGTGGAGGAAACTGGAAGGATGTAGAAGTGAAGAGAAGACGATATTAAAAGGGATAGAAGTAGAAGTATGAAGAGACAGAGGCAAACTGAATAGAGGTGGCTAGCTATAGATGCAAGAGAACAACTTGACACTCAAGGATGAATACGGCTCGTTTGCATGCCTGTCGAAAGTAGCTCTAAGTAGATAGTAATGATGACTAAAAGGTGAAATAATTAAATAAGAATAATGTACTAAAAATGAATGAAGATGCATAATTGCTAAAGACGAACAAAATAAATAAAACTAACAAATCATGGGCGCCATGAAAATGATCTTTGATCATTCTCCCAGGTATCTTACTTCTTCTTCTTAACGTGCCCTATCAATTCCCCTTGACGTTGGCGATTAACATGGCGAAACTGTCTCTGTCTCGAGCTATTCTAAATAGGTGTTCTGCTTTCTTTATTCCTGTCCACTCCCGGATATTCTTCAACCAAGAGGCCTGCTTTCTACCAATTCCTCTGCGTCCTTCGATTTTACCCATCATAATAAGTTGAAGAATATTATACCGGTCTCCCCTTAATACGTGTCCAAAATAGGCCATCTTTCTTATGGTATCTTAGGTATCTTACACTGCTGTTAAATATTAAATAAATTAAATATATAAGTAAATGTAAATATAAAGGGAATAATTAAATGATGTAAAAAATAAATAAACATTTATTAAAATTAACTACCAGATTTTTAACAATCTCTGAGTTAGATAAAGCATATAAGTACTGTGACTCTAACATGACAAAAGTTATACAAAAGTTATATCTAAGATAAGAACAATAATGTTACCTATTACAAAATTTAATAAGTACCTCTTACTTACATATAGGGTACAACTCACATGAGATTTCTACCAAATGGTTATAGTACGCCTGCTACGTACAACTAAATTAAAACCCGAAAAATATGACTAATATAAATAAATAGGCAAAAGCCTGACGAAGAGAAAATACAATAATGAATAAGCAAAGTAATGAATAAAAGGTATATAAATGAAGTTAAGATAAATACCGAAACGACGAATTAACCGAGCAAATGCAATGAAAGCGAATAGAACAACGAAATATCTGGGAAACAAGCTACTAATATTACAAAATAAATAGCAAACCAATAACGTATAAAAACCTAATTTTCTAAGCTTATCCCTGTGCACAAGAACTTACCGAATTTATAACAGTTTGGGAACCTGCTACCCTTATATGTAGCTATATTAAACAGCAAATAAATGCAAGCTAAATCTTGAGAAAAATAATTAATAAACGTAATACATTAACAAAATGTCTGTGATATGAAACACCATATACAAAAAGTTATTATCACAAACACTCATTGTTCCCAAACAATCCCAACTGACTTCTCAAAAGGTTGCTACAGCATATCGGAAAATGAGCACCTTGGTGGTGCAAAAACTGAACCTCCCGTAAGTCCAGATGTAAAAAAAAAACTAAAAGGAAGCTGAAAGGCTCATGCTTGCTCCCAGGTTGACTGACTGGAGCCGGAATAGGTTCCTCTCAGGTGGATGAGGGTCTAGGACTTCCCATGTTGTCGTGTATTATTTCCCCAAAAGGCGGATCTCTCAGTTCTTCATTACTGTTTTCCTCTATAAAACACTGGGTGGATTCTGGGAAAACAGTGTGAACACCATGTAAATCCTAGGGAACTTTATTTCCCAATAAAGGCTTAGTACTTAAGGGAAAGATTCCGCCATTTGGGTACTGTGACCGACCTATTCCGGGCTCACAAATCAAGTGGTCAGTGAACTTGACGTCTCCCACTAGGAAATGTCAAATTTATCTCAGAACGCGAAGTATGTTGACCACCAGAGGGCCGCTGCCAATCCAACAAATCCAGAAGATAGTTTTAAATTGGTTTAATGGTGACGTATTGAAAATAAATAATTTTCTTAAAATATAAGAGAAAATAATATTTCTAAATGGAGAATTACCAGAAAATTAGAGAAATTAATTAAGCGGTCAAGAGAAAATAATTTTAAAAATACTTAAAACGCTAAAAATGATATTATAACGGGTGGACCGTTACAAACCATTTACTTGAATTACCCTGTATAAGTTTATAAACTTGTGATGTTTTCATACTTACAGCAAGTAAATCGGTTGAAGAACTTATACCTACTTGGAAACTTTTTAACACTGCATAATTATCTGGTAATTATTAGTGATACGATAAGATAAGATAATTATTTATATTTTTATTCTACTTATTTATTTTTATTATCAATGACAAAGCAGCAACCTCACTGTTCTGGCTCTCGAAGCCAAATAGAAGGAAAATAAGTATTCTTTTTGTGTAAAAATAAACTTCGCAAAAAAAACGAAAAAAAAAACAGACGGTATATCTAGATTTTACTTCTTCTCCTTCTTCTTTCTACTTGCCCGACTACCGAACGTTGGCGATCATATTTGCAGTAATAGGAGTTATGCCTGGACCCCGCGTACCAAAAAAAAGTTTATTAATAGCAAGCTTTAAAAGTGTTAATAGCTCAACGGTGTCTAGTCGGACAAACTTTGATGTATGGTAACACTGGAACAGCGGAAGTTTTAATTATTGAACTTGATTTTAATTGTGGAACGTGTCATCCTGACAAGTTTATAATTGTGAAAACTAGCAGGTTGTTTTTAAGTTTATTCAATAGAAAACTTTTTATAATATATGAAAAAATATTTGTCCTAATAATCTTGGGCATGTTGATAGGTCCGACAAGTAGAACATGTCAAATGACAGGAAATATGTTGGTGATAAATAGCAGTCTGATTTTTGCATGAGAGTTTAATGAAAGGGTAACAAATCATAAATTACTTTTAATGGGAAATCAGCCACAATTTTACCAAAAAAAAGTTTTATTAACGTTTCGAAGCCCAATCGTTGTCAAAATACAAAATACTACTAAAATAAAAAAAATGTTGTTGCTAAGTAAAAAAATTCTTCTAATAATTTATTTAATCTGACTCATTTATATTAGCAACAACATCTTTGTTTATTTTAGTAGTATTTTGTATTTTGACAACGAAACCCGATTTGGGCTTCGAAACGTTAATAAAATAATTTTTTGGTAAAATTGTGGCTTATTTCCCATTAAAAGTAATTTATTATAAAAATGCCACAAGAAAATAGCTTCAGAACAACGGTAACAAATAAATTGGAAGTTCTGTCCGACAAAATACATGGGATATTTTCGTAGTCCAACGTTCGAAACTTGTAATCTGTTCCACAGTTAAAACCTCCCCCTGTTCCAGTGTTCCCGTACATCAAATTTGTCCGACTAGACACCGTTAAGCTATTAACAAATTTTCAGCTTGCTATTGCCTCTCTAGATGTCTTATTACATGTCAGAAATATTGTAACTTTCGAATTTTTATTGTTTTTGTTATTTCTGGGTTTTTTTTTTATTAGGTGTAAAACTATTTAATTTTTTATTTGATCAACCCAACTTATCAGCAATATTCGTTGGTAGATCCAAATCTCAAAGACCTCCAATTGTTTCATTAGTGTCTTTGTCTTTGTAAGGGTCTAGCTCTCCATGCCATATAGCTATGTGAAGAATATATAGCAGCCTATACGTCTAATTTTAAGGTTTTAAATGATTTATAATTATTGGTCTATATGCCTACATTTTCTAACCATAACCTGCAAACCGAATAATACATAACACTTCTCTAGTTCCAAGGTTGTTTTTGAAACCATGTGTTTCGCTTAGTTGTATTTCTATTTTGTTGTAAATTCTCGAGTACAGTATTCTTAAGAGAATTTTCAGTATATGATTCATCAGACTTCTTCTTCTTCTTGTAGTACCGTCTCCTATCGGAGGTTGGTTACCATCACAGCAATCTTAACTTTGTTGGCTGCGGTTCTGAACAATTGTATTGAAGAGTACCCGTACCACTCCCTTAAATTTCGCAACCAGGAAATCCTCCTACGTCCCACATTTCTCTTTCATCAAACTTATAGTGCGATAATCTCTACATTGTTTAGGGTTTATCTTTTTCGGTATCATTACAAACGTTGACAATAGCCAGTCTGTTGGCATATTACCTGTTTCCATGTTTTCCTTTATCGTCAAGTAGTTTGATTATTACGCTTGTAATTTCATCTGGACCGGTTGCTTTCCTATTTTTTGATAGTTTTATAGCTCTTTCCCTTTTATCCAAGGTTATATTTGGACCTGTCGATATATTTTCGAATTGAATTTCTGTTCTTTCGTCGTCAAACAATTCCTCAATATAAATATATTACTGCTGTGCCCTCTAATTTATTTTTGTACATTCATTATTTTTATCTAGATATCATTTGTTGTATACAGTATACAATACTATTATTATACTCCTATTGGCACGAAAGTTGCATACTTCAATATAATTTAATGTCAAAAACAATTTTTTTCATATATTACACCTGAGTAGTAGCATTTGGTCGATTTAAAAATACTAATTAATTTATTATTTATAAACAAAGAGTAGAAATTGATATTGACTGTATTATTTTAACTGAAACATGACAAGTAACATGCCTTGATATTGTAACACAATATCCACGATAATGAAGGAAATATCAATCATGATAATGATGGAGTGATAATGTTTATAAAAGAATATATTGAATTTGAGGTGGAGATAGCATGAACAAATATTTTTAATATCCTTCAACTGACGAACTAAATAATTCAACAATACTTTTAACTGAAATATATCGTTCACCTGCCACTGCAGCAAAGCTTTGATTTTACCGTTAAAATTATTTACCAAAAAAAGAGAAAACGTACTTACAGTGTTATTGTCGATGATATAAACATTGATACTATGCTATTGATTATATAAAAAAAGAGGACTAAAACGAGCTACAATGTTAAAAGGGATTTATTGTTTCATATGTTCAATGGACCCTCAAATATGAATAAATCGCAGAGTGCTATCATTTAAAGGGGTACGCTTTTAAGAAAAGGGTGAATTAGTCCCTATGCATTAGGACGAATTATGTTACACACTTTTTGAAGATATTCTTCTTTAGCGGCGATTCGATTGAGGGTAAAATTGTACATAAATCTGCGCGCCTGGGCACACAGACAGTATGTAGTTCCTTGCTAATCTTTCAAGATAGGTATGTATGTATCTGTATCCGTGCAGATAAGTCATTAAAAGAATATATGTATTAGTGTTTTTAGTAAATGTATTATTTATTATAATTCTTGTGTTTTTGGATTTGTGTTTCTCTGTAGTAAAATAATAAAATATTATGTAAGCATAACATTTTTACACTATTCGTCGCCGTGTTGTGTAATTATATCCGAAACTTATATGTCAATTGCAACGACCTCGCTAGAGTAGTTGGTAGGGGGTTAGCTCCGAGATTGGAACGACGCGGGTTCGAGTCCTGGGCGATTCATATTTTTTTTTATTTTTGGTTTTTTTATTAAAATTTTTTTGAAAGTGGTATATAAGAAAGTTAGTTTACCTTTTAAATAAAATACAAATAACCTGTTAAGTATATTTACTTCGTTGAAATTACCTATATAATAGAAGAATATCTTCTTACGTGCGTACAAAGTACACACACATTCTTTTTTGTACATATACATACATCTACAGAATATTCAATTCAATAACATACTCAAAATTAAATTTTCTATCGAAATGTCACTTTCAATATATTCAAATGCACTGCGGGTCGGAGAAAACGGGCCACCCACAAGATGAATCATTTTTGATGTTTCGAATTTCCTAAACCTATTGTCCGATTTAGTGATTGTTTTAATAGGCTATAGCCTTATTATTTAATAATATCGCTGTAATAACATTGTTACTAGACAGTTAAATTGTCATTGTATACCGGGTGTACGAATCAAACTGTGTTTTTTTCTCAAAGTTCACCACTTCCTGTGGAAAATTCTAGCTTTTATAAAATACTTAACTTAAAACCCAACTGTAGCCTCAGGTTTTCTTAACATTCTGTTTTTTGATTCATTGGTTTATGTTGGATGGTAAAAAAGTTAGGTACTTTAACAACTAGCTATGTTCTTCATCAATACAGTGTGTTTCTAAATAAGTGCGACAAACTTTAACGGGTACTTCTGCATGAAAAAATGATGACCGTTTGTTTTATAGGCAAGTCCGCAAATGCTTCGTTTCCAAGATACTTGGACATTAAACAATGTCGGTGACATAACACACCCCTCTCTGACACCACGCTTAATAGAAACTGTAACTGAAACTTCTTGGTCCAAGTTAATACAAGCGGTCTGATTGTAATAAAGATTTTTGAGCAATCTAATGTCGTACGTGTCCATACCAACTAAGTTACAAGATACAGGATGTTGAATTTTTCTTACAAACTGACGATTGATTTATTGCTCTAAATCCGGTTGAGATATGCAAATGAAATTTGGTAGGTTTTAAGAGGAAGTTATTGCGCATTCATTGACATACAATTAATTAAGAATTTTATATTCGCAATTGGCGAGCATGCGGGTAATATGACCGCCAAAATACTGCAAAGCGAGTCGAAGGTAGTTCGGTAATTTTGCTCTGATCAATCTTAAATTTTCAGAGACTACTCGTAAAGTTATTTACTTTTATATAAAATAAAAAAAATCGAAAATTTCAAAATATTCAAACTCTACCCCAACCCATTAACAAGAAAAACATATCTTGGCAGGATCGCTGTATAATAATTCTGGAGCGGGCATTATTTCTAAAAAACTTTTTTAAAAATTACATTTTAAACTATTTTAACATTTTTTGTTTAACATTTCTTGACAAAGTTCATGAATTTTATAACTGCAGTTAATGGAAAAACATAAGTAGGTACCCAAATTCAAAGTTTTGAATGCTCTTTGGTCACATTTTGCTATTTCTAAACAAATTTTTGGGGAGTGTCTCTCACCTTGCCTTACCTGATTATTATTTCAGGTCACGCCGACATAGAGCCGAATAATCAAAAAGTAATTAGACACGTAGTATACAAGTTGGTCATAAAATAATAGTAATAAACATGTTACAGTTGGAGCTTATTCGAGATGTGAGACTCAGAATTGGTTTATTTTAATTTGATGTTTGTCACTCCTGTGTATTTCCAACTTAATTTCACGAGAGTGTGTTATACATTGTTCCAACTACCATGCCCCCAGCATGTTGGTAAGATTATTCTTGTTCCATGATACCTACCTGAATAACATCATCAATCACAATGCCGCAAGTACAAATTGGATTTTGCATTTCGACCCATACGTCATTTACTTAGTGGAACATGTTATTCCGTGGGCTTCATTGACCAAGGGGCGCATTGGGTTATTGCCGCTCAATTTTATTCTGCTGCTGCTAACTAATAGTGCAGGAAAATATGATAATTTTTGAGGTTTTAGAAATAATTTAGCATGTTTTTACTTAATACAAGGTGATTCAGTGAAACAGTACGATTTCACAACGCTGCTGACGATAAAATAGAGAAGCCGCGGGCTTGCGACATAAACGTTGTGAATCTAGAGAGTGGGAAGTTTAGTTATCATAGAGACCTAGTCTGGTGAACAACGCGCATTTGCTGTAAAAGCTTATTACAAAAATGGTGAAAGTTTTGTGCGTGTAAAACGAGCATTTCCTTTACACTACCATTTGCCACCCCGTGCGCAATTCCTTCTAACATGGCTATTAAGACTTGGGTTAGGAACTTTGAAAGTAGTGTTTCAATATCACAGAAAAGAGGTGGCAGTGTCAGAACTGCTCGCACACCACAGAATATTGAAGCGGTGCCAAATTCATTACATGTGAGTCATCGCAGGAATCTTCAAGGACTCGCGTGTAATGAATTTGGAATTGCTTGAATATTCTGTGGTATACGAGCAGTTCTGACACTGCCATCTTGTGATGCTGAACCACTGCTTTCGAAGTTCCTAACCCAAGTCTTGTAATTTGGTTTTGTAAACGGGGCGGCAAATGGTAGTGTAAACGAAATCCTCATTGTACAAAAGTTTCACCATTTTTGTAATAAGCTTTCACAGCAAATACGCGTTCTTCACAAGACCACGCCTCCATGATAACTAAACTTCCCACTCTCTAGATTCACAACGTTTACGTCGCAAGCCCGCAGCTCCTCTATTTTATTGTCAGCAGCGTTGTCAATCGCTGAATCACCCTTTATAAAGAAAACCTACATGTTTTCTGTAAAGTTTCCTGTAGAGTACATTTCCCGGTGTTATTAACAATTAAGTGAGAAAAACATTTTTTTTCTAAGTTTTATTAACCATTAAAAGTAATGTCCGAAATCCGAAGACGAATGCACGCCCAAGACACTGCGTGAAGAGAATAAAGCGGAAGAGCTTGAAATGGTTTGATCACGTGATTCGAATGGATGAACAGAGTTGGTCAAAAAAATTAATAAAGTGTAAACCCCCAAATAAGAGGAATAGGGGAAGACCAAGGCTATACTGGAATAAAAATATAATAAAAGCCATGAAACATCGAGATTTGGTGAAAGAGAACATCCAGGATATACATAGATGGCGGTGTCCAGGATGTCCGGAGAATTACAGAGGAATTAACTTATTAAGCATAACATTAAAATTAACAACAAAATTGATAACAAACAAACTGAAAAAAATCATAACATTAGAAGAAGAAGAACAAGGTTTTAGGTCGGGAATATCATGTACCGACGCTATATAAATATATACCAAGTTGCTCAAATATATGCTCATAGAAATGAGGCAAGTTCAAGAGAAATTAATAGAATACAACATAACGGCATATTCATGTTTCGTAATCCTTAAGACAATATTTCACAGGGTCAGATTAAAATAGGTTATCCATTTATTTTACTCGAGAGAGGTACCTTTAGGAATAATTAAAATGATCGAAAACATCTACAAGAACAACACAATAAAAGTAAAAGTAGAAGATGAACTAAGTGACCCAATTGAAGCTGGCGATGGGATAGGAAATTCCTCCTGAGACCTTTATTGTTCAATCTGATCATGAATGAAACAATAAACAAATTACGAACTCATAAAGGATACCAACTGGGAGAAAAACAACTTAAAATAATCTGCTATGCAGACGATGCAATGCTAATCTCTGAAAGTGAAGATGATTTCCAAGGTATGCTGCAAGAATTTAATATAACTCCCAGAAAATTTAGCATGTTTATCCCAAAAAAATGCATGGTTATAACAGCAAATCCAGATGTAAATTTGAGCTGGAGGATTAGATAATAGAACAAATGATGGAGTTTAAAAATGAAGTCATCACGCTATCTAGCTACGGAAAGCTGAAAACAGAAGTGGAAAATCAAGTGGGTAGATCGAACAGATCCACAGGTTGCCTGAATGACACAACATGGAGAAATAAAAACATTGGAAAAGAAATGAAAGGCAGAATTTACATTTTTCCAATTTTCTGTATCAGAACCTGACACAGAAAGGAGAACAAGACTGCTCAAAACAGCGGAGATGAAAACCCTTCGAATAATCGGTGGTAAGACAGTTACACGTAAAAAATAAATAAACAATAGGATACAGGCCAACAACAGATGTCTTGATGCCCTTCAAAACCGTATAAAATCCAAACAACTAACAAGACGTACGAAGACACAAGTGTATAAAATAATCATACGACCCGTTGTGATGCATGGAAGCGAAAAGTGGACGATAACAAAGGCAAACGAAGAGAGACTACGTGTTTGGGAAAGAAAAATCCTAAGGAAGATCTTTGGACCTGTGCTGGATGAAGCATAAGGACAATATAGGATATGAACTAACAAAGAGCTCGAAGAACTTTACCCAGACGCCAACATCGTAAAATAAATAAAATCCAAAAGACTACAATAGGTAGAACACCTTAAAAGACATTCTGGAAAAAGAAAAGTAAGTCCAACTGGAGATAATATAGCAGGAGACCAGAAAGTTTTAGGCGTGTAGAATTGGATGGAGGTTGCTCAAGATAGAGACCAGTGCAGGCATGTTGTCGAGTCGGCTAAAACCCGCGAAGGGTTGTAACGCCACGGAGTAAGTAAGTAAGACAGATATACGACTCCAAATCTACTAAATTCTACTAGATTGAGGATAAAATCTACTAAATATTCTACTAAATTATTTGCTCACAAAATGACACTTGACAGCCAAAAAAAAAGAAGAAAAAAGACAGATGACAGCCCAAAAAAAAGAGGAAGAAATGACAGATGACAGCTCAAGAAGAAGAAATGACAGATGACAGATTATTTTTTTATTTATTTTGTCAAAATAAGAACAACAAAAACCATTTTTATTTAAAATATAATATTTTTATATTTACATAAACAACATAACTGAAACTTCTAAAAAATAGTTTAAAAAAATGTTAAATACTTATTCTATAGATAGAAATATATATATCATCTCTAGGATAAAGTGGTGGAAACAAGAGAAACAAGTTTGATTTAACGAATACCAGAGCTAATACCATTGTTTAACAACTACCCTTTTTTAAACAATGCTAATACATTTTGTGCATTTAATTTTTTTAAGTCACTTTCTTGTGCTTAACACAGTTTACTATCCAAAATTTTACTTCAAAATTAAGTTAGTTTAACGTTTCGAATTATGTAAAACTTATTTTAATGTAAAATTATAGCTTATTCCAATAAACCCCAACTGATAAAATGCTGCAAGCATTGGCAATTTCATCTGATTGCACATATCACAAAAATATCCTCTCTAAGAAGAATTTGGTAAAAATAAGTTTTATTTAACTGAAAGGATAGTTCTACGTATATAAACACGTAAAAGACAACTATAAGTTCTAGGCAAAAAAATATTAGGTAAATAGTATATATTTTGTACAAAGTTCATTTTTAACTTAAAATATTTTACAAACATGCAATGGTATGTATGCTGTCTTTTGTAATGTCTTTAAAGGTAGGTATATCGGAATTAAAATAACATTTTTATATATTTTTTTCTCCTTATGAACTTTTATTTACAATCAATTTCTTAAAAGTTTTAAGCAACTTTGAATGAAATTTTAAGCAAGGAAGGAGGAGCATCCAATGATGCTTCGCCTAATAGGTTTATTTCACTGTTGTATTAAATCTTGTAGCCACGTTTGCTTGAGTCTTGTGATTATTGGTCCATTGGCAGAAATGTTTGATCAGTTCGTTGTCTTGGTTTCTTGATCTACTTTCATGGTTGGTTGCTGTCCACTGTATTTCATCTCTTACAAAGGGAATATTTAGATCATTGTGAATTGTGAGATTACTGACATACCAGGGTGCACCAGTAATTGATCTAAGGACTTTTGATTGAATTTGATATGGTTGTGACGTGTGTTAATTTAGCGCAATCCCAGACATGCATACCATACATCCTAATTGGATTCAACATGGCTTTGTATAAGTAATTTGTTATTTAATGACAATTTGGATGTCCTACCAAGGAGTCAGTACATTTGTCTGAACTTGAGATCCAACTGCCTGCATTTCATTTGGAGGTGTTTGTCCCATGTTATCCTTTGGATGATATGCAATCCAAAGGGTATTAACAATATAACCAGGTTAATACAATAAAACAAAGGTTTAAGTATTTATTTTTTTAAATTTTAATCCTTTATGTATTAGAATCTATAAAGTTTTGAACCAAAAGTATTAATTACACTTTCATTTGTATGCCATCAGCATTTGTTTATTTAAATGTACTATAAAAAAACCCACCATAAAGCTAATTCATTTATTATTATTTTTGTCCTTTGAAACAATTTGTTTATCATACATTTTTGCTAGTTGTGGAAGTTCTTTTAACGGAATGTGATATAACATACTTTAAATGATAATTAAAATCATTTCAAATCAAACAACAATATCATGTATGTATTTATAAATTTATTAACAAACTGCAATCCAAGAAAAATAATATATTATCAACATTAGCCATTTACAGTAAAACCTCCGTTAACCGAAATAATTGAGGGGAGGCCGTTTCGGATAACAAGAATTTCGGTTAAAAATAACATTGTTTTTTGTATTCTTCTTTTATCAAATTACATAGTATTGGAGAGATAGAGCTACAAAACATCGTTGTCAAAGGGAAACACAAAAGAAAATAGAAGATTTCTTTAAAAGAACACTCTAAACATGTTCAATTTCCTTAATTTTATTGCTGTTTAATTTACTTTATATTGACAAAATTATTGAAACTGTCAAGCCATTTTGGTTAACGGAGGTTTTATTGTATTTGTCTTAAATGGCAACATTTTAAAACAAACAAACGCACACACACTACACAAACAGTTGCACTAGATTTTCTCTTGGTTAAAAATGTACTGCCACAGCTTGTTCGATTAAATAACCGCAGGCTCAGTTGCCAGTATATCAATGTTTTCTCTAAACAACTGCAATATTTGTAAAGCTGATATTTTTTAACAAAAGATATCTTGCATTGCATCTTATTTCACATATTAATATGAAAAATCTCTTCAAAATACCAAACCTTTCAATAACAAGCAATATTTATAATTGAAGCACTTCAACTGCTGTCTGAAGATTCTGCAATGGTGTCAGGTAGTTGAGAACTGGATATTCCCTAGCAATACATTGTCCATAAATTCCCCATTTTATATACCCATAATATGCAAAAGTATTTAACAACTCCTAAAATAGAGTATTTCTAAATGCAATTCTATATAACCGATAATAAGATTATTATCGGTTATGTTGTTCTGTTCTTTAAATGACAAAATACTAATAATTAAATTCAACGTTTTACTCTTTTCAATGATCTTATTTTACTTTTTATTTATAGTACAGGGGTAACAAATAGAATTTCAGCACATTTTAAAGTTAAAGGTTATTTTTATAATTTTTTACAAATTTACAAAAATATTTAATGTCATTTGTTAATTGTCAAAATAAAAGATTCCTTTCAACCAAAACCTAAAATCTACTATATTTTCTACCAGATTCTAAAATCTACTAGATGTAAAATTTTCCCACTAAATCACAAGAAATTCTACTAGATCTAGTAGAAAATCTACTAAATTGGCAACCCTGTATACGACGGAAATGCAAGGTGGGAAACATTAATAACTGGATAAGAAATAGAAGAGTAGAATAGTATGGCCAGATAAGCCGAATGACAACAAATATACATAATAATAAGGACGGCAAGAGACGGTTCCCAATAGGAAGACCATCAGTGGGAAGACCACGAAAACGATGGGACGCCAACTTAGTCACATTGAAAAACACATATGTCTATAAAAAATAAGAGGAAGAAATTATTTTCTTCCTTCTACAACAGGTTCCATCCTGCATTTAGATTTTTTTTTGTCAAAAAATATAATCTCTAGTCTATAAGTACTTATTACACCAAACAACTTGAAAATGATAGAATTTCCGGAAAATCTCGACATTAAAGAGACTTCGGTCTTTCACAGTAACACATAAATACAAAGTCAAATTAATCGTGGGAATAGTTAGTCCCATATCAATTTAATTCCCTGTACGGAACTTTGTAGGTAACGGAGGCAAAGAAAAAATGTTTATCTGATATGACAGAAAATAACAAATCGAATATTTACAGAAAATATACACACCATATGCATGACATGATGTAGCGCGTCAAATACTGAAAATGTTTATTGTAGCGTTCTTCCGGTTTCCTGTTGTTTATCCGAATTCGAACTCATACCTAAGGACCCTTATCCTTTATCTTCTTATTTTGTAGAAATTTATTCACAAATCTGTTTAGGTTGACAGCTCTATAAATAATGATATCAGCGAGGGTTTCAGAATAAATATTTTTCATATAAAATGATGTAAATAAATACTTAGATTATTTTAAAATTTAACTGGTTTAATAAACCACATTTTCTGTTTAGCATCGATATAATATTATATAAATATATAACGAGTAGAAAAAGAAAACTGTTTCCAAAATGGTCCCAAACTGGGTAGTGGTATTTTTTAAAATCTGTAAGCTTTGTAACCGGAAATTAGAAATTAACTTTACGTACTTTTAAAGTCTGTTTGTTTTCAATTCTTTCTTTCCTTCTCCTCTTCCTTATACCCTTTCAGATGTCGGATTTGGATTTAGTTATGCTATATACAAAAAATATGTACATATTCACCCATCTCTAGTCTTTTCTGTCTTATGCTATTATTTTCATTTCTTAAAGCGTTTCCTGTTTAATCATTCCCGCGTCTACTATTTGATGTATCCACTTTTTCCTCGGTCTGTTTTTTTTTCTTTTTTGTGATATTTCTTTTTTCGTGAATTTTTTTTGTTAGTCTACTAGGTTTCATTCTAATCAGATTTTTTTTTATTTAAAAGTATTTTGCAATCTGTTGAGTGTCAACAATAAACTAAAGTAATTACATTGACTAAGGACAAGAAAGATTTTACCCACTGGCAAAATCAAAGTACAATTTTTATAAATTTGTGTACAAAATAATTACATTTCATAACTACTAAATAATTAGTTTAAAAGTTTACTCTAAATGGTAAGTCCAATGGTTTGAACCTCTTTAACCTACGCTGTTCTTGGGAATTGTCTAGGAGGTTAAGTGCAAACTGGTTTTCATGATCCTCCAACTTGGCAATGTATGCAGCGCTACGTTGTGTGATGACTTCTTGTACCATATTCGTTTTAAGGTCTGGATGAATAATTCTGTTGTTGATGTACCAAGGTGCATTAGTGATGGTTCTGAGGGGTTTTGATTGGAAGCGTTGGATGATTTCGATGTTGGAGTGACTGGCTGTTCCCCATAGTTCCAACCCATATGTCCAGATTGGCATAAGTATTGCCTTATAGAGCAGCAATTTATTATCCACAGATAGTCTTGATGAACGGCTCATTAACCAATACATATTTCTGAATTGGAGACCTAGTTGCTTTCTCTTGGTCCAGATATGTTTCCTCCATGTGAGACTTCTGTCCAAATGAATACCAAGATATTTTACCTCGTTGGCTGATGGTAATTGGTGATTGTTTAAAGTTACAGGAGGGCAAGTTCCTCTTCGTGTTGTAAATGTAACATGAATAGATTTTCCTTCATTGACTTTAATTTTCCGTTCCAAATACCAAACTTGTACTCTGTCTAGATACGCTTGAAGGAGATGCGAGGCATAAATAGGGTCTGTGTGTGAGGCTAGGATTGCAGTATCGTCGGCAAATGTTCCTAGCATCATTTCTTCTGTAGGTGGTCTCTCCTCTAGTGGTTCCTGAAGAGTTGGAGGTATACCTGCGGTAAACAAGAGATACAAGGTAGGTCCCAGCACGCTACCCTGTGGTACGCCAGCTTTGATAGAATAGAGTTTGGAAATTGCATCTTGGTATTTAATAAAGTAACACCTACCTGGCAAATATGACTCAAGAAGAATGTAAAAGCTGTGTAGTAATGTCCTTTTTAGCTTGTATAGGAGGCCTTCATGCCATACCTTGTCAAATGCCTGCCTAACGTCAAGAAATGCCGCTGAACAGTACCTTTTGGCCTCAAAATCAGCATTTATATGTTTTACCACTCTGTGAACTTGCTGGATTTTTGAGTGATGGGATCGAAATCCAAACTGGTGGTCTGGAATTAGATTTTTGATCCAGGGTTCGAGTTTTTTTACTAATAGTTTTTCGAAAACTTTAGACGTGATTGGCAAGAGGCTGATTGGCCTGTACGATGTAGTTTCTTCTTGAGGTTTTCCCGGTTTTAGGATGGTTATTATCTGAGACACCTTCCATTGATCAGGAAAGTAACCTAAGTTTAATATGCCATTGAATATAAACGTTATAAGTTTTATGCATTTGATAGGTAATTCTTTCAACACTTTTCCACTGATCAGATCGTACCCTGGAGATTTTCTATCGTTTAAATTATTAATAGCTAAGATGACTTCGGACGATTTAAATTTCGGAATAGGCAAACTCATTTGATATGGACTTTGAAGAAATGAGAATAGGTCTCCTTCCACAGGTGAATTCACTTGATTGGGAGTAAATACTTCGGAGAAATACTCTGCAAAACAACTTGCTTTCTCTTGTGCACTACGAGCCCATTCTCTGTCCGATTTTCTAATTGGAGGTGACGCTTTCTGGGGTTGTTTCAGTTTTCTCGTGGCTTTCCATAGCGAATAATCGGTATCTCTAGTGGAATCTAAATTTTTGCAAGTAGTACTGAAGTGATTGGTTTTTGAGATCTTCGAAGAGCTTTTTTAATTCCCTTGATGCACTATTGAATCTACGCTTATCAGCAGGATCTCTGGTCTGTTGCCATCTTTTCCTCAATCCTCTCTTTAGCACAATTTTTTCTTTGACAACTTGTGGGCAGTCATTTATTATGCATTTATTTTGTATTGTTGGTGTTGCTTGCCAGGCAGCTGTTTCTAATCAGATGTCTGTACCAGTTTAATTGTCTCTTTATTATTTTGTTCATTATTGGTAACTGTTTGGATATCCATCTTATTGTCTTATTCCATCTTCTATCCTATTTGGTCTTTCCGACTATAGCTCTCGTAGAGTAATATTACGGATATAGAGTAATATTTTTAATGTTATTTTATGTGCTATTATATTGAAAACTTTTTCTTTTGCTAGCAGTTGCCGCTAGGGCATCCTAGCCCCTAGCATAGGGGTTTGTCCTAGTTGGGTCAGAGAGAGCAGCATATGTGCCTCCTGATGAGAGAATAATAAGTTTCGAAACCGGTCGAGGTGCTTGCTGCACTGTCTGATTGATCTAGAATATGATGCGGCTGTAGTTTCTAGAGTTGCACAAGTTTGACTTGAATGTTTGAACTTGACTTGAGTTTGACTTAATTTCAAGTCAAACTCAAGTCAATCCTTCTGGCAATTAATTCAAGTCAAGTCAAACTGGTCAATGGTTACAGGTTTGAAAATTCAAACTGTTTGTCAAATTAGTTTGAAAGAGTTTGAAAATTAATTTATTTAGTAGATACACTTTTCGTCGAGATAAAAATGTTTAGTAATTTTTCAGAAACGCAACTCATAAATATTGGCAATATCATTTTAAATTCTTCTACTTCAAAATGATATATGTCTGAATTGCCGATATAAATGAGTGGGATTAAATAAATTATTAGAAGTAATGTTTTGTATTTTGACAACGACACCCGATTTGGGCGTCGAAAGTGTTTGAAATATGGTGCCTACGTCGAATGCATAGAATATCATGGATGGACAGAGTCAGAAATGAGGAAGTAGTAAGAAGAGCGGGTTTACAGGATAGGGAACTTTTTAATTATGTTAAAAGTAAGAAGACTACATACTTGGGTCACATATTACGAGGAGAACGATACACTTTTCAGTAACTGATACTCGACGGAAAGATAGAGGGTAAGAGAGGACTGTGACGTAAAAAGATGTCATGGCTGCGTAATCGCCTATGGACAAAACAGAATTATGCTGCTAAAAACAGAATTATGTAATCCTGACTATCTAAGGTTTCACCTGACAAGACAATGTACGGTGGACGCCTACGTAGAAATGCACAGCATCTTAAGAAGAAGAAATATGAATTTATAATTGCCAGATATTTTTGCACGTTTTATTTATCTCAAACTATTAGTTGATAATGACAGACTTAAATAAAATATTAATAAATAAAACTTATCGTCAAAATTTTCAACAAAATAAAAAATACCTGGATAAATTATTTTTGTTTTAAATTAAATAATTATAGAATAGAGACAGGACAAAATGAAATTGAAGTCGTATCAAAATTTATACTTATATTTAAGAAAATGAGATATCTTTATTATTTTCTCATTGTTTCCCTTGCAGAACACGAACACATTGCATTTTCTAAGCTATTATTGTATTAACATTTCACTACCAAGAAACACGACAATAAACTTAAACACAATGTGTGACTGGCCCATGTTAAAAACATGTGCGGGCAATATGCATTCCCGCATTTGTCGAAACTTGGGTAAAAATGGGTACCTGTCAGTACTAAAAGGTTCTTTGATATTTTCACAGCCTCCTACAGTAACTGTAGGAGGCTGTGATATTTTACATTATTTGTTGCTTTATTGTTGTAACTCTAATAAAAAAATCCTACTATTCTTTAATCTATTATGAAAACGAATTGGCTGAACGATGGTCCAGAAATACCTACACTTTGGTAGTTTTATATTTGATAGATGACTAATAAAACTGAGTATAAAGTACAGTATTGATAGTTAAAGGAATCGTTACAAATAGTCAAAAATAACGAAAATTTACTTCACTGCTAAAGACATATTATTGTACGCTTTTAAATCCATTTGGCTGGTAACTAAAACCGAATTAATGTCTGGTAGTGCACTTATTTTTGTACATATATACAAATAATATAATATTAAAATTACAGACCTACTAAAATATATAATTGTTTATTTAAATTTTACCATTAAATATATTTTTCATAATTGTTGAAATTTTGAACAAGTACATACTTAAGACTTGCATAGTAGTCACCTGTTGCAAGAAAGCGGAGTGTTAGCAGCATTCTTTATTTAGCAGTAATTGCTTTTTGGAAATGTGTATCATTTTTAGAAATGCTAGGTCCAATCAAATTCAACAAAATCTCAAAATCTTCCATAGACATTCTACAGAAATTTGTAACTTGGCCTAAATTATCATTAAATCACTTAACAAGGCATCACCTCCTCCTGTTTTCCCTTTTGTAACAAACTAGAACATCACACTCTCTTCTTCCTTTTTTTTCGGCAAGTCCTGCAATAACTATAAAACTAGCAACGCTAACGATTATTATCTTCATCTGTATCCGACATTGGTTCGCTTCAATGTAAATGGTCCTACCACAGCAGAGTAAATATAAGATACACAGCATAGTAAATATAAGTATATATTAGATTAGTATATATTAGATTTTATTATGCTGTGTATAATTAGATTTTATTACGCTGTGGCCCTACTTTGTAGCGAACGAATAACCAAGCGAACACCTACGAATTCGTTCCTTCGTTCGTTCGTACGTGTTCGCTTTGATTTAAATGCACCTTCAGATGTTCTAAAGAACTAGTTCCACTATGTCATTTTTATAACACTGTTTTAATTTTTAGATAATGTACACTTTGCAATTTTCATTGTTTTGGACTCGCCTGCCGGAACATTAAATAAATCAGTATATTACCTACATATTTATTTTTCTTGTTAGTTAATTCTGCCTCGTCTACAGATTTTTTTTGGAGATATTTTCAAAATCAGACTCACTTTGTTCTGGTACGTATTTTGAGCGGAAAAAATTTCAGGTTCAGACATTATTGCACAAAGCACACCTTTCAAAACTAACGTATTACAATAAACAAGCAAAGCATATGCTTCTAAATATGAATATAACCTATGAATAACTAATTTGCGGAGTATTTAGCAGAGTAAAGGTTCAGATCTGTCCAAATAAGTCAAAACAAAAGGCGGTATGTTCTCAATTAGAATTAAAAATAAACACGTTGCACGATATGATATTCAAACTTCAAACTGTTTGAAGAAGTTTGATTTCAAGTCAAACCTAAAGATATCGAAATCAAGTCAAGTCAAACTTTTTTACAAAAAAAGTTTGGTTTTCAAGTCAAGTCAAGTTTGTTGAGTAAAATCAAACTAGTTTGACTTGATGCATCTCTAGTAGTTTCGTTTGCAACGAAATTGAAAATGGTTATTCATTTTTGATACTCTTCTCAATTCATACACTAAAATTTGTACTTTATGATAGATAACGCAATAGATGACGATGCCCCTTGTAGGAAAATAAATTACCCTGTATGTTTTATAAATTTAAAATGAATACTAAAATTAAATATTAATCTGATACATGCATGTTTTCAATTTCATTAACAACGCATATTTGAGCACTCTATACATTTGAAAACATAAACAAATGTTCAATGTAGAACAATAAAGCTTATTCAGCCGTAGAAATATTAACAAACGCTAAAATATACACGTATGGAAATAAAAATAGAGCTTTTACTGCGAGGCCCTTACATTGCCAATTTCCTGCTTTGAAAGAGTTCGGAAGTAGTTAATTTTGCCCTAAAAATGATTGCAGTCCAATCATTTAACCTTATTGAGTTATGCGTATTTGGAATTTTCGAATTTTTGTCGATTTTTAGCAGTAATATGGCAGTAATCTGTATGTTACAAAATGATTTGTGAATAATCTAGAAAATTATTTTAAAATATTTCAATTTAAATAAAAATTTCTAGAACAAATAAGAACACACCACATAGTACTTGGGCCACAATTAAAAAAAAAGAATATGTGTTTACTTTGTACGCACGTAAGAAGTTATACTTCTATTATTAAACTAATTATTAAACTAATTTTAATACTTACTACTTTCCAAAAATTTTTATTAAAACAATACGAAAAATTAAAAAAATAAAAGAATAAAACACACGCAAACACAATGAAAAATGAAACCAAAGAAATTATTTCTGAACAATTGTTGAGAAAATTTTAACTAAATACGTATTTTCTGAAAAAATATATAATAAATATACTTACAATCATAAAATGTATAAAAAAAATTTAAAAAAATAAAAATTTCCATTGGGAATTAAACCTGCGTTTATCACGTTTAGATTATTTTGAACTCACCCCACGCAGAATTTAACTACCGAGACATTGTGAATGACGTGGGAAGATATACCTAGCAATTAAATGTTTTAAAAATTTTTTGACAGTTTGTTGCTTATTCTGTTAGTTTAATCAAATAAGTTTGATTCTTGTGGATTTAAAATACGACAAAATATATGATGGAGATTTTTGTTGGTAATCAAATTATGTAAATCAAAGCATTAGCTACTAGCTAGGTAGGTACATTTTCCAAATAGGTATTTACCTAATTTGTAATTTTTTATTACAATACTGAAACATTTAAAATAAGGTACCTACCTGTTGCTTTTAAAAACTTTTTAAAAAGTCACTACAATAATAATTATAAACTTGCTTTTTGTCTCTGTCCTCACAACTAGGGATGGGAAAAACCTACCGGTTTAAACCTCAAACCGGATTTTTTACTTCGCAATAACCGGTTTTACCGGTTATTTTTTTTGTCCCGGTTATAACCGGTTTTTTCTTTTTAAAGTTAAAACCGGTTATTAGGTTTTTACGGTGATTAGGATTAGGTTAGGTATTATTTGGGATCCCAATCATAATTATTATTCTCAAGTAACTATTCCAAACAAAACCATAATTCAAATTTTATTTTATTTTATAAATACAGAAGCCAACTGAAAGTGCAATCTCACATCAGCCAGCAGAATCAGTTATTAAGTTTTATTTAATATTTCCTTGAAAAGGTATTTGTAATCATAATATTTACATAAGAAGTGTCTGTTTGAATTAGACGCAAGCCAAACATCATTTAATTTTCACACACACTAAACTCTTAACTCTTGACATTGAAAGTCGGTGAATGATTTTATCTGATTACCAAAAATAATGCTCTGCCTATGCATATAGTATTACTGATTACGAATACGAATCTCCAAGAATTTCCCTACGTTTTCAAAACGATACACCCATACAGGAAGTATTAAGTGAGTTAAAATGTATTAAATACCTATTCTAGAAATATATATAAAAACGTGTTAAAAGTAATACATGATAAATTTTTTTGATGGTAGTAAAAATAAAAGATATATTGCATTATCCAATTTATTTTTAAGTAAAATATTTATGTTGATATTATTTTTTTTAAATCCCATTTCAAAGACTCTGGGAAATTTTTTATAAGTTGAAATGGTTGGGGAATTTTTTGATTTTGGGAGGAGAGGAAAATTGTAATTGTAAATGTAACTTTGTAACCTATTGGATTAAAAAAACCGAAAACCGGTTTTTCCAAAAACCGGTTTTTTTGGCCGGTTATAACCGCCAGGTTAAACCGTAAGCAAAAAATCCGGTATAACCGAAAACCGGTTTTTTGTCAAAAACTGCCATCCCTACTCACAACAATAAAAACTAATATACACAACATTTTATCCAGAATCTCCATTTGAACAATTATTGACACATGATTTTAACACCCTTATAACGTTTCATACCATACTGTCAGTGTGCGCATGCGCCCAGTAAAAATAAAAATTTACCCTCGTGCCTAAAGAAGTATAACTTCAAAAATTATTACCTCCCTCATGAGACTTTTTTATTCAGTCATTCATGTCGAGCCGGACATCTTTTCTATTTCGGAAAATTTTTGGGGAAGGGGGCGTTTTGTAAATATACAGGTTTCTAAACTTTGATGCGCCCGACAACTGGAGTACCCTTAAAAATTTGTCGGTCAATATTACTAGTTAATTACTTATACACTGCGAGGCATAAGTTAGGGATATAGAAAATTTTGCTCAATTTCATAGTTGATTTTTACGTGAACAGATTAACGGATTCTGCTATTTTTTTATTATTTTAGATTTTTCTTTAATATTTATACAGTTGTGCAAAGGTTCACTCAAACTTCTTTTTTGTACTCATACCGGGTGGAAGAAAAGAAATGTTTTTCTTCTGTTAAGTTTGCGACACCCTGTAGGGGGGAATAGGTGAGTAAATGTAAATGTAAAAAGTAAATGTGAGTATGCATCAGAATCGTAATAGTCTTATGTTTTGTAAATATTTTACTTTTTAAATGTCTCCGATATCTTTAGAAACATAGACAATAGACGGTTTGGTAGTTTAACACGTGTTTTAACCGAAACAAAAGTTTAAGACACACTGTAGCGAGGAAAAGGTACAAAGATGGAATCCACAAGGAAAAATTTCCTGTAACTGGCTGTATACCATTAATTACAAAAATTGAAGAAAAATCTTCTGTGTAAAAGGTATATTTATTTAAAACCCCAATAAATGGCTACATTAGAAAACAGAACGTTTTTGCTCTAAAGAGAGCATCATCAGTGTTCTAAGCCTAAAATAAGTACAACCATAATTAGTGAAGACAAGAGTAAAAAAATTTAAAGGTTGGCCAAGATAAAAAATTAGGTTATACTTACAAGCTCTACATGCTAAGCCACCAAAAATGCATGGGTTAAAATCCTTAAAGAGTCATGGGTTTAGAGTCATAGATGATGATTCCTGTTGCTGGACTCACCAAAGTTTAGAAACATCAATATTTACGAAACGCCCCCCTTTCAAAAATTTTCCGAAATAGAAAAGTGGTCTGACTCGACATGAATAACTAAATAAAAGAGTCTCATGAGGGAACAAGTTTTTTTAATTGTCTGCCCAAAGCGCTGGTTTCCTCGAAATCGATGCCGACAAACTGCGACCCTAACACTGCGATGAATGACATCATAAAAAACTGTACCATGCAAAATAATATCGGTGGTTTCCAAGGTTGCGTTGGAAGCCACCGCTTCCTGTGCTGAGCTTACACATTCCATTGCCGCAGTGAAGAACCTTGAATTTTTCACCGTAATCTGACGTAATTCATCGCAGTGCTACGGTCGCAGTTTGTCGGTGCCACTTTCGAGGAAACCACCGCTTAAGGCCTATAACATATTTATAAGAGTAGAAGCATAAATTCAGCTTGGTCGTATGATTTTTAAAGGTTCAGTATAGACGAAGCAACGAAGCACTAAAAAGCCCAAAACCTAGGAATTTTGTGCAGTAAGATGAATCGTCATGGAACTTTTTGCATTCGATTAGAGAGAGTGTCAGGCAACTTTGTGAACTAAATTCATCTAGGGCAAAAATTTTTGTGCATAAGAAAATGCATTTTAAAAGTGCATCTCGAAGAGGTGAAAATGAAAAATTTAGAACTTGGGAAATATTGATGGGAATGAGTTGAATTTTTATATTCGGGGGTTTTGGGGATTGCTAAGCACGAATTTCATATCGGCGATGGTCTCCAAGGTACCTGGTGCTTACGGTGGAACTCGTCGCCTAGAGTTTTATGTTATAATCATTAAAAATCAGTCAATATCCATTAGTCGGGGGTTTTTGGGGTCGCCGGCCACGAATTTAATGTTGGTGATGGCATCCAAGATACCTGGTGCCCAGGGTGGAACTCGTCGCCTAGAGTTTTTAGTTATAGTTATCCAAAATCAGCCAAAAACTATTACCCAGGGGGTTTTGGGGGCCGCTGAGTACGAATTTAATGTCGGCGATAGTCTTGAAGGTACCTGGTGCCCAGTGTGGAACTCGTCGCCTGGAGTTTTATGTTGTAATAATTAAAAATCAGTCAATATCCATTACACGTCGGTTTTGGGGTCGCTGACCACGAATTTAATGTCGGCGATGGTCTCCAAGATACCTGGTGCCTAAAGTGAAACTCGTCGCCTGGAGTTTTTAGTTATAATTATTCAAAATTAGTCAAAAACTATTACCCTGGTGGTTTTGAGGGTCCCTGAGTACGAATTTCATGTCGGCGAGGGTGCCCAATGTACCTGGTGCCAAGGGTTGGAACTCGCTGCCTAGTGTTTTATGTTATAACCATTCAAAATCAGCCAATAACCATTACTCGGGGGGTTTTTGGAGTCGCTAAGCACAATTTAATGTTGGCGGTGGTCTCCAAGGTACCTGGTTCCCAGGGTGCAACTCGTCGCCTGGAGTTTTATGTCATAATTATTCAAAATCAGTGAAAAACCATTAATCTGGGGGTTTGGGGGTTCGCTTAGTACGAATTTCATGTCGGCGATGGTCTCTAAGTTACCTGGTGCCCAGGGTGAAAATCGTCGCCTGGAGTTTTATGTTGTAACCATTCAAAACCAGTCAATAACCATTACTCGAGGGGTTTTTGGGGTCTCTGAGTACGAATTTCATGTCGGCGATGGTCTCCAAAGTATCTGGTGCCTAGGGTGGAACTTGTCGCCTGCAGTTTTATGTTATATTCATTCAAAATCAGTCAATATCCATTACTTCGGTGTTTTGGGGGTCGCTAAATATATTTTTCATAAATAATTTTTTTTAAAACACTTTTATATTATCATCATCATTCTCTTTGCCTTATCCCTATGCGGGGTCGGCTTCCCTAATTGCATTTCTCCACACAATTCTATCTTGGGCCATATCAATGTTAATCCCCTTTACCAACATGTCCTGCCTTATCGTCTCCCCCCAGGTCTTCTTTGGTCTTCCTCTCCTACTCCTTCCAGGAATCTGCACTTCAGCTATTCTTCGTATTGGGTGGTTAACGTCTCGACGTTGAACATGACCAAACCATCTTAACCTATGCTCTCTCATTTTGGCATCAATTGGTGCCACACCTAGACTTCCCCTAATATACTCATTTCTAATTTTATCCTTCTTTGTCACTCCACTCATCCATCTAAGCATTCTCATTTCCGCCACATGCATTCGCTGTTCCTCTTTCTTTTTCACTGCCCAACATTCAGTTCCGTACATCATAGCTGGTCTTATGGCTGTTTTATAGAATTTTCCCTTCAGCTTCATTGGAATTTTTCTGTCACACAACACACCACTCGCTTCTTTCCACTTCATCCATCCAGCCCTAATTCTACTGCATGCATCGCCATCTATTTCTCCATTACTCTGTAATACCGATCCTAGGTACTTAAAACTATTGCTTTTTACAATCATTTCACCATCCAAAGATACCATTTTATTTGTAGTAGCTCCATCTTTAAATGAACATTCCAAATACTCTGTTTTTGTCCTACTAAGTTTTAAACCTTTTTCCTCCAGAGCTTGTCTCCACTGTTCCAGTTTTTGTTCTAAGTCTCTTTCACTATTTCCTACTAACACGACATCATCAGCATACATTAAGCACCATGGAATGTTACCCTGTATTTTCGCTGTTATCTGGTCCAAAACTAATGAGAATAAATACGGACTAAGCACAGAACCTTGATGCAATCCTACTTTCACATGAAATTTATCAGTCTCTCCCACACCTGTCCTAACACTAGTCGTTACTCCCTCATACATATCCCTCACAATCTTTACATATTCACCAGGGACTCCTTTCTTATTGAGTGCCCACCACAGAATCTCTCGAGGAACTCTATCATATGCTTTCTCAAGATCAATGAATACCATATGAGCGTTTGTTTCTTTACTCCTGTATTTTGCCATCAACTGCCTTATAGTGAAAATTGCATCTGTTGTTGATCTACCCTGCATAAAGCCAAATTGATTCTCGGATATTTCGGTCTCTTCACGTATCCGTCTATCAATTACTCTTTCCCATATTTTCATGGTGTGGCTAAGCAGTTTTATAGCCCTGTAGTTTGTACATTGTTGTATATCTCCCTTGTTTTTGTAAACAGGTACCAGTATACTGCTTCTCCATTCGTCTGGCATTTGTCCAACTTCCATAATTCTATTAAATAGACCTGCTAGCCACCTTGTTCCTGTCTCTCCCAATGCTCTCCATACTTCCCCAGGAATATCATCTGGTCCTACCGCTTTTCCTTTCTTTATTTTTTGAAGCGCTTGAGCCACTTCCTCATTGGTTATTTTGGTGACCATTGCTGCTACTGTCTCCGTTGACTCTACAGGCTGTCTGTCAAATTCTTCATTTAATAAGCTGTCAAAGTACTTTCTCCATCTCTTTTTGACATCCCTTTCGTGAACTAGTATTTTATTATTTTCATCTCGGATACATCTAATCTGATTAAAATCTTTTGCTTTCTTTGCTCTCTGTTTGGCTATTTTATATATCTTCGTTTCGCCTTCCCTGGTATCAAGTTGATCGTATAGGTTTGAATACGCTTCTGCTTTAGCTTTTGCTACTGCTACTTTCGCTTCCTTTTTGGCGACCATATAGTTTTGAAGATCTATGTCCGATCTGGTTTCTTGCCACTTTTTATATAATTTTCTCTTCTCTTTTATTTTTCCTTGTACTTCATTTGACCACCACCAAGTCTCTTTATCTTCAAACTTCTTTCCTGACGTTTTCCCAAGTATTTCAATAGCCGTCTCTCTAATAATATTGGCCATTTTTCTCCAAATTGTGTTCAGGCTTCCTTTCATGTTCCAACATATTTTTTCTACTATTCTTTCCCTGAATAGACCTTCCTTCTCATCTTTTAGCATCCACCACTTGATTTTTTGTGGTCCTCTCCGATATTTTTGTTTAGTTTCGCTTTTTACTTCGATGTCCAGAACAAGCAGCTTATGTTGTTGGCTTACTTTCTCACTAACTATTACCTTGCAGTCCTTGCATTCACGTATGTCTTCTTTCCTTATCATGAAGTAGTCTATTTGGGATTGATGTTGTCCACTTTTGTAGGTAATAAGTTGAGTTTCTCTCTTTTTAAAGAATGTGTTAACAATCGCCATATCCAATGCTGTTGCTAATTCTAGCATGTCAAAACACTTTTATATTATATCCTAAAAAATTACCTATTTAAAAATTATTTTAAAATTTTGTCGCTTTTAAAGCAGTTGTCGTTAAATTTTGACACTAATGACATTTATGAAATTTTAACATAATTGGCATTTCAAGAGTAATTTTTTTGGCTTTTCTGTCTGCGTTTATATAAAAAAACAGTTGTTTTTATAACTCTTTAGCGACGTATTAGTATAATATAATGTTGATGGATTACCGTCGAAGGCCGATATGATCAACCAAAAAAGAAGATGTATATGGTGATTTTTCTATTGACTTTCTTGGGTGTGAATCTGTCTTTTTATTTTACTGCTCCTGGTTTAAAAACGAAGCATAGTATATATGTGAGTACCTCCAAGCTACACTTTTATGTAGTTCTGTTCTTTTAAAAAATTTTAATTAATTATAAAAAAAAAACATCTAAAAAGTGATACCGTATTTAAAGCAAAGTAAGTTTTTAATATTGGTGTTTTGAAAAAGTCATGTATTTTATATTTATTAGTTTTGTTAATTACAGAATAAATAATAATATTATAATATCAAGCCGTTTAAGATTGGTATTAAAGGAATTTTCATTATCTCTAGAGTCTATAGCTGTTTTATAATTTTGGTTTTCGAAATTGCGGAAGAGAGAAATTTGTGTAACTTCAAGTAAGTAAATATATTTTTTTATTTTATTTTACTTTTTTATTAATTTTTTCATTATATTATACAAATAAATTGATTATGAATACGTGCACTAACATTTAATTTAACACGTATTTTTAGATTATTGTATACCTACCTTGAAGACCATCGCCAACATGAAATTGGTGCCCAGCGACCCCTAAAACCTTCATAGTAATGGTTATTGACTGATTTTGTATGATTATACCATAAAACTCCAGGCGACGAGTTCCACCCTGGGCACCAGGTATCTTGGAGACCATCACCGTCATGAAATTCATGCTCAGCGACCCCCAAAACTCCCCGAGTAATGGTTTTAAATGATTTGTAATAATTATAACATAAAACTGCAGACGACGAGTTCCACTTTGGGCACCAGGTACCTTGGAGACCATCGAACACATAAAATTATTGTTCAGCGACCCCCAAAATCCTCAGAGTAATGGTTATTGACTGATTTTGACAGGCGACGAGTTCCACCCTGGACACCAGGTACACATGAGACCATCGCCGTCATGAAATTCGTGCTCAGCGACCCCCAAAACCCCCGCGTAATTGTTTTAAATGATTTGGAATAATTATAACATAATACTCCAGTTGACGACCTCCACCCTGGGCACCAGGTATCTTGGAGACCATCGACCACATGAAACTCTTGTTCAGCGACCCCCAAAACCCTCAGAGTAATGGTTATTGACGGATTTTGAATGATTATAACATAAAACTCCAGGCGACGAGTTCCACCCCGGGCACCATGTATCTTGGAGACCATCGCCAACACTAAATTCGATGCCGGCGACCCCAAAAACCCCCCGAGTAATGGATATTGACTGATTTTTAATTATTATAATGTAAAACTCTAGGCGACGGGGTCCCCGTGGGCACCAGGTACCTTGGAGAGCATCGCCGATATGAAATTCTTACTCAGCGATCCCCAAAACCCCCGATTATAAAAATTCAATTCATTTCCATCAATATTGCCCGAGTTCTAAATTTTTCATTTTCACCTCTTCGAGATGCACTTTTAAAATGCATTTTCTTATGCACAAAAATTTTTGCCCTAGATGAATTTAGTTCACAAATTTGCCTGACACTCTTCCTAATCGAATGCAAAAAGTTGCATGACGATTCATCTTACTGCACAAAATTCCTAGGTTTAATGCTTCGTTGCTTCGTCTAGTAGTATTTTGGTTTCTGACGACTGCAGTATCCATTATTTAACGAATTCTTCTTTTACATCGTTTTATTAACTAGAGTCTTAATCAACAACGATCCGCACGCGTTCACTTCTGGACATAGGTCTCCCTAGGATTGAAATATATAGTTCAGTTTACCAAACGCTGCCTAGGCCAATCCTATACGACGTGAAAGCTCGCATGTCTGGTTATCTCTTCCCAACCGAATTTGATATCCCAAGTACCTACTTATAAGACGCAGTCTGCCCAATATCCATTCTATCAACAACAATATTACGACTTAGCACCAGATTAGTCATTATTTGCGTCTTGTTGATGTTAATCTTTAGTCCGAATTCTAAGGAAGCGTGATATAATTTGTTCAACATTATTATTGCATCATCAATACGATCACCTATAGGGACGATGTCATCTGCGAATCTCAAATGACTAAGCTTCTCTCCATTTATGTTGATACCCTATTTCTTTCAGATCTGCCTTCTTAAAAGTTTTTTCTAAAAGGGTTGTGAATAGCATTGGTGAGATAGTGTTTCCTTGCCGTACTCCTCGCTGTATACAAAATTTATTTGTCTGTTGCTCCGATAGTCTTACGCTAGCTGTTTCTTTTTGGTAGATATATTTGATCATGTTAGTGTAGCGATGGTCTATTCGGCAGTCTGTCAATGCTTTTAAGGTTTTCTGTTAGTTTATGGTACCGAATGCTTTCCCATAGTTCAAGAATATCAGTGCCAATAATTTGTTGTATTCCGCAGACTTCTCCATCAGGTTTTTTATTACCAGTAAGTGGTCGTTAGTGCTATATCCAGATCTAAAGCCAGCTTGCTTTCAAGGCTGATAGAAGTCTAACTTAGTATCCGGTCTTTTTTGATAATTTTTTTTGAAAAGTTTATATGTGTGATATCAAACTGATGGGACAGTGGTTTTTTAGATCTTTTATGTCACCTTTGTTGTTTAATAAAACAATGACTGCATTGTTACATTGAGAAGGGGTTTTTCCTTGGTAAATGCATTGGGTGAAAAGTTTGGCCAAAGACTGAATAATTTTAGTTCCACCTTGTTTGATTGCCTCGATCACTATTCCGTCATCGCCAGGGGATGTATTATTTTTCATTTCTGAAACACGATAAATTCATAATTTATTATCTTATTAACGATAGATTCATAATTTTATTTATTTATTTATTTATATTTATTATTTTTTCATAGAATGCATGTATATAATACAATCACAGTACCAACTCTTCTATATGCAAGCGAGACGTGGGTCACAAATAAAAGACATGAAAGTGCCATAAATGCAGCAGAAATGAAGCAGCTGAGAAAAATAGCTGGAAAGACGAAGATGGACAGAGAAAGGAACGAAAACATCAGAAACGTGCTAAGTCAGGAACCAATAGAGAAAAAAATTGAAAAAAGAAAACTAAATTTGTTTGCACATATAACTAGGATGAACGAGAACAGACTGGTAAAGAAGGTGACAGATGCCAATAGACAGGGGAAAAGAAGAAGGGGCAGACCTAGAAAGGGGTGGATGGAACAAATCGAGGAAATCGGGACAAATAGAGGGAAAACAGTGCAACAGATGAAGGAAATGTCAGGAGACCGGAAGGCGTGGAAGAAATGGGTAAAAGATGGATAGGTGATACCAAAGTCCGACGCTCTTATAGGGCATAAGGACAACGAGAAGAAGAAGATATTTATTATTTATTAAGCTCAACAAGTCTTGAAGACCTAGGGCTGAAATATTTAATTTTTTTTACAATTACTATTACATTATATATTTATAACACTATATCCTATACTACTATACTATATACAATATTACATTCATTTATATAAAACCCTTAATATTCCTTATAGTCTTTCCATACATTTCTTGACCACTTCTTTCCATTGTTTTCTGTCCAAAGGTTTTTCTTTCCAATTCACAATATTACTCTTTTGTAAGTCTTTATACGCCCTCTTTCCATCTCCTTCTTGGTCTACCTATTCTTCTTTTTTGGATTGGCTTACGTGATAATACCATTTTTGGCATTCTTTCAATGTGTCCTAAATATCGGATTCTAATTTGATTGCCGTCGTTATTTTTGGTTCGTTATATAGTTCTTCAAGTTCCTTATTATTTCTTCTTCTCCATTGACTATCTATTTTCACGCCTCCATATAATGCTCTTTATATTTTTCTTTCCCATCTTTCTAAAAGATCTATTTCCGATTTTTTTAAGCACCATGTTTCACATGCATATGTAGCTGTAGGTCTGATAACGTTTTTGTAGATTCTTATTTTTGTTTTTTTTGAGACATATTTGGATTTCATTAATGATCGCAATGCCCCATACTTTTTGTTTCCTTTTGCTATTCTTGCTTTTATCTCCCCTTTCCCATGTCCCTTTTAATCTATTTTTACATCCAGATAAGTAAATTCTGAAACTCTTTTAAACGAGCATGAATTCTCTCCTTTTATCTCCAATGTGAAATTGTCCTCTTTTTCTTTATCTGTTTCTCCCATTATCATGTATTTAGTCTTTTCCTTATTTATGAGGAGACCAAACCTTTTTGCTTCTTTTATTATATTTCTCATTAATTTGTTTAGCTCTGTCTTACTTGTCGTTAATAGTGTTAGATCGTCTGGAATGCTATACATTGATGGCCATTTTTAAAAATTGTTTCCTGTGTTTATTTTACTTTTTCTAATTATTCCTTCCAGTATTACATTAAAATAAGTCGTTGATAGTGGTCTCCTTGTCTGTCCTAGTTATTTATTTACAGTATGGAAATTCCAAAAATATTCGTAGGCCATTTAATAATTTTTCCTGTAGGCGTAACCAAGAAATCCACCCTTCAAGTTCCACAAATCTGTCACCTTTGTGCAAATACTAACAGGGACACTTTGGTAAAATGTTTCATTAAATGCTGAGGGTCTCCTCTTAATGTACCTACCAAGGGCTTACTTTGAATATTTAAGTGCGAAAGACACCGAATTATACAATATGCAGGTCGAAAATTGAGGTAGAATATTAACAACACAATGACTTGGTAATGAATGTTGAGCTGTTTAAAGGGGTTCGGTCTCTGCTATAAGTTAAACCTCTCAAACGCAAACTTCCAACTATTTCAATAAATAATGTTAATAAACTTTCTTGATACAATCTGAACATCTTGCAGAGTTGAGATCGGTTAAACGGAATTGGATTTCTAATATTAAAGAGTGTAATACAGAAATATACACATAAAACCCAACAAGAATTTCAAGGGATAGGACAAACACGAAGCGAAAAATACCAGGTTGAGAAAAGGATTTCCTATGGTCAATCATATAGTTTAACAAATATGAAATAAATTAAATAGTGTCGTAATTAAGAAATTAGCTAACATAATTATTTTCTTACTGATTTCCTATCTTTGGCTACCGCAGAATAACAGATTATCTAGAAACAAATATTTAAAAACATCCCTTATTCAACCAGTTTTTAAACTGGTAAAGTATGCCTTACAGGAACTAATAGGCAACTTAACTAATTCTTCTATCCATCTATTGCTCTTCATTTGTCCAAAGTTGAATTTAGGCCTCTCCCTTATTTTTCCACTCTTCTCGGTTCAGTGCTAATCGTGTCCAACTTGTCCCTGCATATCTTTTTAGGTCATCCGACCATCTCATCTGTGGTCTGCCCTTTTATTTTTTATGAACACAAGGTCTCCAGTGGGTTATTGCTTCATTCCATATTCCGTGTCTTTGTCTGCTGTTGTGTTCTGCAAATTTCCATTTGAGAGTAACCTCATGTTTGTTAACGTCTTTTACTTTGGTTTTATTTCTAATCCATGTATTGTTTTTTTGTCACTTACCCTGATACCCATCATCTGCACTTCCATTGCTCTTTGAGTCTTGGCCATCTTTTCCTTATTTTCCTTTGTGAAGGTCCATGTCTGTGCTCCGTATGTAAGTACTGATAGAACACATTGATCATATACTTTTGTGCGGAGGTATTGGGCATATTTCTGGTTTTTCAGGAAATAGCTCGTTTTTCCGAATGTTACCCATGCGAGTCTTGTTCTTCTTTTTATTTTTGCTGTTTGATTTTCTTTGCTCAGGCTCAGTATTTGCCCTAGATATATGTACTCTTTGACTTTCTGTATTGTACTTATTCCTATTTGCATGGTTTCGTTGTCTCTTCTGCGTTTGTATATTTGTGTAGTTCATTTTTATACCTATCTTGTTTATAGTGTAGTGTCGTATAGTCTTCCCGTCACCAAAAACTCACTACTTTTTGTTCGACTACATACATACAGAGGCAAAATATCAACAAAAATAGCCAAAAACATAAAAACAAAGGAGTAACACCAGCATTCAGGACAAATTATTCCCGGACAAATAATTCCGGACAAAAAATCCCCACAAATTATCCCTGGACAAAAAATCCCCCGACAAAAAATCCCCGGACAAATAATCTCCGGACAAAAAATCCCCACAAAAAATCCCGGACAAATAATCCCCACAAATTTTTTTTGAAAAAAAATCCCCACAAAACTCCCAGACAAAAAATCCCAAGAAATATTTGCTGCCGAATAGTTCTCTAAAAGGTTTTCCAAAATTTTACCAAATTTCGAATTCCAATTCCATGCTGAAATCCTCAAAATTTACGTGACAAAAGGGTGAGATTTTTCAAAAATCGTGGAAGATATGGAGAATGAGCTAAGACCACGTTCTCATGACAGGCACTTAACGCGCGTTTTGATAACGCGCGATTACAACTACATACATTTTACTGAAGACCGTTCACATGCTAACGCGCGTTTTAGGTCATTAAGACGCGCGTTGGTATGTGAACGGTCTCAAGTAAAATGTATGTATGTAGTTGTAATCGCGCATTATCAAAACGTGCGATAAGCGACTGTCATGAGAACGGGGCTTTAGCTCATTCCCCATATCTTCCAGGGTTTTTGAAAAAACCTACACTCTTCTGCCATGTAAAATTTGAAGTTCAGCATGGAATTTTAATTCGAAATTTAATAAAATTTCAGGAAAACTTTTAAAAAATTATTCGGCAGTAAATTAATATTCCTTGGGGATTTTTTGTCAGGGATAATTTGTGGGAATATCTTGTCCAAAAAAAGTTTGTGGGGATTATTTGTCCGGGATTTTTTGTGGGGATTTTTTGTCCGGGGATTATTTGTCCGGGGATTTTTTGTCCGGGGATTTTTTGTCCAGGGATAATTTGTGGGGATTTTTTGTCCGGGATTATTTGTCCGGGGATTATTTGTCCTAGCTTCGCTTTCAGAATAAACAATAACATAAACAAATATATTAAGAACAGTAAGAGCCAAAAGAAAAAGCAATTACAGAGTGTTGTTTTCAAACTAACATATGTGGTGACTGCTCAAAAACTTACATTGGTCAAAGTTGCAGAACCTAACGTATATCAGAACACAAAAACGCTTTCGATAATAAAAAAACAGATTCTACGTATGAACTTTACCTTCTCTACATCATAATCAACCTGTTAGGAATTTTAAGAGATAATAGGCAGAAAAAAGAGATGGATGGAACATTTTAAGAACTTGCTGTGCAATGATGGTGGTAATTCTCTAGATATGCAAATAAAACTTAACCCAAATAACAATTAAATTCACTTCAAATTCTCCATATTTAAAATATAGGCCTTAAGCTATCTTTGATAGAAAGTACGGAAATGAATAAATTGAAAACTCCTAATGTTAAGGTTTTTGATTCTGTAAAGTTTGAAACAGTACTGGCGGCCGTAAAGCAAAGATGAATAGATTACAGGTACACGTCTCCAATCAAAAACATCTACGAGAACGCTACATCAAGTCTACAACTACACGAAAACACATGAAAAATCAGCGTAGGTACAGAAGTTAGACAAGGAGACAATATTTTATCAAAATTGTTCACGGCAGCTCTAGAGTCAATATTTAACAACACTAAATGGCGAGAGATGGACGTCAATTTAGATGGAGAAAGATTAAATCATCTGTGGTTTGCAGATGATGTATTAATCGCAGACAACTTACAATATACAATTCCTATGGTACATTCGCTTAAAACTCTGTCTGAGAGAGCAGGATTAAAAATAAACTTTAAGAAAACTAAACCTGATAAATCTTGTAATAAGTAGAAATATAACTGAGAGATGAAGTTTTCGATCCTAATAGCATTATTAATAATATTTAGAAAATATTAAAATATTACTAAAAGATTTTTAAATCGAAAACTTATTGGTCCATTTCCTTGGTAACACCTGCAAGGCTTCTAAAATTTGCAAGCCAAATGGATGCTGAAGCGAAAAAGACAAGAGGGAATTCAAAAAACTTACAATTCACGACCCCGTCTGTTCAGCTGGTAAATTCCATTAAAAATAAAATTTTTATTTTATTTTTATATTGGTCTTTACTCCTTCGAGTAACTAGGTCCATTTTCTGTTGGAATTTACTAGTTGAACAGACGGGGTCGTGAATTGTAAGTTTTTTGAATTCCCTCTTGTCTTCTTCGCTTCAGCATCCATTTGGCTTGCAAATTTTAGAAGCCTTGGATGTGTTAAAAAGGAAATGGACCAATAAGTTTTCGATTTAAAAATCTTTTAGTAATATTTTAATATTTTTTAAATATTATTAATAATGCTATTAAGATCGAAAACTTCATTGCCAGATGACGCTAGTCACCCAATATTTTCACTTCAGTTGCGATGGGTGGGAAAAGCTCTCGGTGCTGATCAATTGGAGTATGGAGAACAAGCCTACGTTCTCTCCGATGAGGCTCCAATAAGAGCAGAAAATCGCGATTCAGAGGACTGGACTGCGCTCCGTATTCTAATTGAAAAGTAAGATTGTTTTGCTTTCGTATTGCAACTGAATTAAAAACAAAAAATTTATTTTATTATTAGAAATATAAATATTGACAAAAATACCATACAACAAACAGATACTATAACAATAGACGAAGCAACGAAGCACTAAAAAGCCCAAAACCTAGGAATTTTGTGCAGTAAAATGAATCGTCATGGAACTTTTTGCATTCGATTAGAGAGAGTGTCAGGCAACTTTGTGAACTAAATTCATCTAGGACAAAAATTTTTGTGCATAAGAAAATGCATTTTAAAAGTGCATCTCGAAGAGGTGAAAATGAAAAATTTAGAACTTGGGAAATATTGACGGAAATGAGTTGAATTTTTATACTCGGGGATTTTGGGGATCGCTGAGCACGAATTTCATATCGGCCATGGTCTCCAAGGTACCTGGTACCCACGGTGGAACTCGTCGCCTAGAGTTTTATGTTGTAATCACTAAAAATCAGTCAATATCAATTAGTCGGGGGATTTTTGGGGTCGCTGGCCACGAATTTAATGTTGGCGATGGCATCCAAGATACCTGGTGCCCAGGGTGGAACTCGTCGCCTAGAGTTTTTGGTTATAATTATCCAAAATCAGCCAAAAACTATTACCCTGGAGGTTTTGGGGGTCGCTGAGTACGAATTTCATGTCGGCGATGGTCTCCAAGATACCTGGTGCCCAGTGTGGAACTCGTCGCCTGGAGTTTTATGATATAATAATTAAAAATCAGTCAATATCCATTACACGGCGGTTTTTGAGGTCGCTGACCACGAATTTAATGTCGGCGATGGTCTCCAAGATACCTGGTGCCTAAAGTGAAACTCGTCGCCAGGAGTTTTTAGTTATAATTATTCAAAATTAGTCAAAAACTATTATCCTGGTGGTTTTGAGGGTCCCTGAGTACGAATTTCATTTCGGCGATGGTGCCCAATGTACCTAGTGCCAAGGGTTGGAACTCGTTGCCTAGCGTTTTATGTTATAACCATTCAAAATCAGTCAATAACCATTACTCGGGGTTCTTTGAAGTCGCTAAGCACAATTTAATGTTGGCGGTGGTCTCCAAGGTACCTGGTTCCCAGGGTGCAACTCGTCGTCTGAAGTTTTATGTCATAATTATTCAAAATCAGTGAAAAACCATTAATCTGGGGGTTTTGGGGGTACGAAGCTTAGTACGAATTTCATGTCGGCGATGGTCTCCAAAGTACCTGGTGCCTAGGGTGAAACTCGTCGCCTGAAGTTTTATGTTATATTCATTCAAAATCAGTCAATATCCATTACTTCGGTGTTTTGGGGGTCGCTAAATATATTTTTCATTAATAATTTTCTTAAAATACTTTTATATTATATCCTAAAAAATTAGCGATTTAAAAATTATTTTAAAATTGTGTCGCTTTTAAAGCAGTTGTCGTTAAATTTTGACACTAATGACATTAATGAAATTTTGACATAATTGGCATTTCAAGGGTAATTAAGTTATATCAGAGATTTTTTGTGTTTTCTACGATATTATTTTAATTTTTAGATTTCTAGTCTGCTTTTATATACTTACAAAAAACAGTGGTTTTTAGAACTCTTTAGCGACGTATTAGTATAATATAATGTTGATGGATTACCGTCGAAGGCTGATATGATTAACCAAAAAAGAAGATGTATAATATGGTGATTTTTCTATTGACTTTCTTGGTTGTGAATCTGTCTTTTTATTTTACTGCTCCTGGTTTAAAAACAAAGCATAGTATATATGTGAATACCTCTAAGCTACACTTTTAAGTAGTTCTGTTCTTTTAAAAAATTTTAATTAATTATAAAAAAACATCTAAAAAGTGATACCGTATTTAAAGCAAAGTAAGTTTTTAATGTTGGTGTTTTGAAAAAGTCATATATTTTATACTTATTAGTTTTGTTAATTACAGAATAAATAATAATATTATAATATCAAGCCGTTTAAGATTGGTATTAAAGTAATTTTCATTATCTACAGTCTATAGCTGCGCTGTTTTATAATTTTGGTTTTCGAAATTGCAGAAGAGAGAAATTTGTGTAACTTCAAGTAAGTAAATATATTTTTTTATTTTATTTTCCTTTTTTTTAATTTTTTCATTATATTATACAAATAAATTGATTATGAATACGTGCACTAACATTTAATTTAACACGTATTTTTTAGATTATTGTATCCTACCTTGAAGACCATCGCCAACATGAAATTGGTGCCCAGCGACCCCTAAAACCTTCAGAGTAATGGTTATTGACTGATTTTGTATGATTATACCATAAAACTCCAGGCAACAGGTACTTTGGAGACCATCGCCGACATGAAATTCGTACTCAGAGACCCCAAAAACCCCCCGAGTAATGGTTATTGACTGGTTTTGAATGGTTCCAACATAAAACTCCTGGCGACGAGTTCCACCCTGGGCACCAGGTACCTTGGAGACCATCACCGTTATGAAATTCATGTTCAGCGACCCCCAAAACTCCCCGAGTAATGGTTTTAAATGATTTGTAATAATTATAACATAAAACTCCAGACGACGAGTTCCACTTTGGGCACCAGGTACCTTGGAGACCATCGAACACATGAAATTATTGTTCAGCGACCCCCAAAATCCTCAGAGTAATGGTTATTGACTGGTTTTGAATGATTATAACATAAAACTCCAGGCGACGAGTTCCACCCTAGGCACCAGGTACACAGGAGACCATCGCCAACATTAAATTCGTGGCCGGCGACCCCAAAAACCCCCCGACTAATTGCTATTGACTGATTTTTAGTGATTACAACATAAAACTCTAGACGACGAGTTCCACCGTGGGCAGCAGGTACCTTGGAGACCATCGCCGATATAAAATTCGTGCTCAGCGATCCCCAAAATCCCCGATTATAAAAATTCAACTCATTTCAATCAATATTTCCCGAGTTCTAAATTTTTCATTTTCACCTCTTCGAGATGCACTTTTAAAATGCATTTTCTTATGCACAAAAATTTTTGTCCTAGATGAATTTAGTTCACAAAGTTGCCTGACACTCTCTCTAATCGAATGCAAAAAGTTACATGACGATTAATCTTCTTCTTCTTTAAGTGCCATTGCCGCGGCGGAGGTCGGCAATCATCATAGCTATTCGTATTGTAGAGATGGCTGCTCTGAAAAGTTCATTTGATGTATATCCGTACCACTCTCTCAGGTTGCGCAGCCACGATATTCTGCGTCGCCCTATGCTTCTCTTTCCTTGAATCTTTCCCTGCATAATTAATTGGAGCAAGCTGTATCTCTCTCCACGTGTAATATGTCCGAGATATTCCAATTTTCTTGTTTTGATGGTATTTAGGATTTCCATTTCTTTATTCATCCTTCTCAGAACCTCTTTGTTTGTAACGTGTTCTGTCCACGATATTTTCAGAATTCTTCTGTACACCCACAGCCCGAATGATTCTAGTTTTTTCATTGATGCAGCATTCAAGGTCCAAGCTTCCATTCCATAAAACAGAGTCGAGAAAACGTAGCACCTAGCCAACCTAACTCTTAGCTGCAACTTCAAATCTCTTGTGCAGAGCACTTTCCTCATTTTGTTAAAATTTGCTCTAGCCTTTTCTATCCTGATTCTGATTTCCTGTAAGTTATCTCCTGTGGAGTTGATCATTGTTCCAAGGTATGCATATTGATCGACTCGTTCGATATTGGATCCGTTGATGACGAGATTTTCGTTATTTCTTTGAGTTTTCGATATTCTCATAAACTCTGTCTTCTTGACATTCATTGTTAGCCCGTATTCTTCTCCAAACTCTGCTATTCTGGTCACCAGCCACTGAAGATCCCCAATATTTTCAGCTAAGATGACAGTGTCATCCGCATATCTAGTGTTGTTAATGGGAACTCCATTTACCTTTATTCCAGCTGTTTCACCATCCAGAGCTTTTTTCAAGATCTCTTCCGAGTAGGCATTAAAAAGAACCGGCGACAACACGCATCCCTGTCTCACTCCACGTCTGATTTCAATTTCCTCCGACAGCTGATCGTTAACACGTACTTTTGCTCGTTGCTTATAGTATAAATTCGATATAATCCTGAGGTCATTGTAGTCCAGCTTTCTTGACTCCAGAACATGCATTAATTGTTCATGTCGTACTTTGTCGAATGCTTTATTATAGTCAATAAAACACGCATATATATCTTGATTGACGTCCAGGCACCTTTGTATAAGTATGTTAAGTGAAAAAAGAGCTTCACGAGTTCCCAGGCCTTTGCGAAACCCAAATTGCGTATCATCAATGTCTATGTCTAGTTTATAATATATTCGGTTATGGATGACTTTCAGTAGCAACTTTAGCACATGGGACATCAAACTAATGGTGCGGTAGTCGCCGCATTCTCGTGCGTTTTTCTTTTTAGGGAGGCAAATAAAGATCGACGTCAACGACTAATCTTACTGCACAAAATTCCTAGGTGTAATGCTTCGTTGCTTCGTCTACAAGGACGTAAGATCAAAATAAATACATATAATCAAACACATGTAATAAAGAGGCGAATAAGCCTGACTTGGGCAGCGTTTGCCAAATTAAGCAAAATTTTAAAAAATTCAGTTCCAGTGTGTTTTGCCCGTACACACTTATGGAGCAGAGACTTCCACTGAAGCAAAAATCCGCGAACAAATTCAGAGTTAAACAACGAGCAGTGGAACGTGCACTGCTGAACGTAAGCCTTCGAGACTACATAAAAAAACAAGAAATCACGCAAAGATCAGGAGTTCAAGACGGCATCTAAACAATCAAGACGGTTTAAGTGGAGCTGGGTAGGGCATTTAGCTAGAACAAACGATGGACGGTGGACAAGACGAATCATGGAATGGAGATAGAAACTATAAAAGAAGCCGAGGACAACCACCGAGTAGATGGACCGACTACATAAAAAAGAGTAGCAGGAAACTGGCTACAAACGGCCCAGTGTAGGGAACACTGGAAAGTACTGAGGGACGCCAATGTCCACTAGTGGACACGATTGGCTGAGTCATGATGATGATGAATGTTAAACCTATATAACAGTGATTCTCAAACTGTGGGGCGCGCCCCCCTAGGGGGGCGCGCTTTTAGCAATGAGGGGGCGTGAAAATATCAAAAAAAAAACACCTAAAACATTGACTAATTTACTAAAATCAAAGCAAAACAAAATTCTGACAAACAAAAAAATAAAATACCCATGAACAAGGAGCTATACATAGCTATGAGCACTGAATACTAAATCAACTAGTTTATTGTAAATTAGTGACTTCCTTGGGCCTGTTTTGCAGAGCAAAGCTTATCGAAACAGGGTGTAATATTAGAAATAGACGCTCTCAATTATTTCTATATATTTAGCTGCGATCTATATTTGATCTTTAAAGCAGCCATCGATTAAAATCCTGTTTTGCAAAGGTAGGATGGTGAAAACGGTAATAGTATACGGAACGCTCTGGTTTTCAGTGCAGAAAACTCATCATTTACCCCTGCCCAAAATTCAAAGAGGGATCTAATATTAAACTGTTTCTTGATTTCGGAATTTGCTGCGAAGTCTATGAAGGTTTCTTCTTCTGCAGTAGAGAGCTCTTCGGGTGTAATTTGAAACGGATTTCCGACCCACTCATAACTATTAGGTACGTATTAATTGGTCGTCGGCAAAAAAGTATCTTTCAAAATTTTTTGTCAGAATTGCTAAATGATTTTCAATGGTTACAAAAACAACTTTCACGTGTTGCTCTTCAACCTGGTAAGTTTTAAAACATTCATCCACATTTTCAAATATTTCTAGGTTTTTTGCTTTAAATTTCTGCTCCACAATTTCAATTTTCTACAGAAAGCGTTCTTTCGTCTTTACTTTATCATTCGTATCAAATATATGTGTATTGACCCCTTGAAGTTGTAAGTTCAAAATATTTAGTTTCTCGAATATATCAACCAAGTAACTCAATTTCATCAAAAATAAACCATCGTGAAACATCTTGGCTTGCGGCGTCTTTTCTTCTTATAAAAAATGGCGATTCTATGTCTTAATTCAAAACACGCTGTAAAAATTTCCCACGTAATAACTAGCTTGCCTCACAATAAAATAATAATGCTGAATGTACCGCATCCATGTCTTTGCAAAGTACAGAGAAGGTTCTAGTTTTCAAAGGTCTCATTTTTATGTAGATAATTAACTATTGTTACAACCGTAGTTAGCACAATATTCAAGCCAGAGCTTCTCTGTTGATCATACAGTGTCTCTATTTTTGCTTCATTTATATAATCATTTCACATAGCAAATAATGCAAGCGACTTTGCTATCAATTCCATTGGATTGCAGAAAAGTAGTTCTGCTACTTATCTGCCATCACAAAATCGAACGTAGGCAATAAAATGATCATATTTATTGCTACTGTTGCCTCATCAAGCTGAATCGAAAACAGCTTTTCACGCAACTTCCTGATTAGCTGATCCTGTACATATTCAGCTATATCACCAATTCGGCGGGCAACAGTATCATTTGATAGAGGTATAAACTCCAATTTTTTAGCAAAATTATCTCCAAACACAGTTTCTACAATGTTGATTGCAGTTGGTAATATAAGATCTTCACCAATAGTGTAAAGCTTTTTAGATCTGGTTATTTAATATCAGACTTTATAAGAGGCAAGTAAAGCTATTTCATTCACAGTCAAAGTTTTTATTAAAACTAATTTTTGCTTTTCACGCCATTTTAATTTTAACTCGATGAATTCTCGGGGTTTGTTAATGTACTCACTATGAAGCGTTTCCCAATGTCTTTTTAGTTTATTAGGTTTTATGCTGTTCAAGGTATATTAATATTATTATTGCATAGATATATTATTATTGAACGAGGGGGAGGGGCGCGGTGAAAATAATTATGGAAAATTGGGGCGCAAATGGTAAAACGTTGAGAAACGCTGCTATATAATAATATGGTTCGTCTTTCTTCTAGCTTGATCAGATTCAAAGTTTAACTGATCAGTGCTTTTAGCAACTCTTCTCTTCCTAGGATCTCACCATGTCATTCCTGGTTTATTGTGATCTCACAGTGTGTGACGATAATATAATTTTATCGTCTAGGGTACGCCAATGAATTAAGTAAAAGGTGTTTTTGTACCGTCTTGGACGATATAAAAGTCGGATCGAAAAGCCTAGATTATTATTATTCTTGGAGCGTTGATCAAATAATAATAAACAACAGCGAGGTGAGTTTATGTAGGTAGTATTTTCCGACCATTTTCCGCTGTCGTTTTGGCGAGCTGAGCGAACCCGATAGTTTTCCTCTTACCGATCCTTTTACCTATCCTTATACGAGGATTACGAGGATACGATTGAAGCTCTTAAGGCAGAAGTTGGGCAAATGAAAGTGGAAATTCAAAATCTAAAAGAAGAGAGGTCAAATCTTAGTGCCGAAGAAGTGATTGCAGAAATACAGGAGAGGCAAAAACGAGCGAATAATCTCATGATTTTTAATTTTCCAGAAACAAATCATAACTCTGATGTTCAAGAAGTTAAGAGTTTCATAACTCAAATCGTAGATAACCCATCCAGCGTTGAAGTTAAAAAAATAATCCGAGTGGATAAGAAAAATAAAAATGGCAATCGACCAGTAAAAATAACACTATCTTCTGCTCAAGAAGCTTTTATGGTGTTTAAAAATAGACACAATACCAACAATGACAAAAAAATTTTTATAAGTCTCGATCAAACTCAAATGCAACGTGAGCTTTTTAGTAAAACTAGAAATTAATTATTAAAGAGACAAGACCAAGGTGAACTTAATTTAACCATTAAATATTTTAACAATATACCCAAAATTGTTCAAAAAAACTAAGTCAGTCTCCACGTGGCACGCCTCATAATAACTTAAATGTTTATTACCAAAATACAAATGGACTTCGAACTATTCTTCAGACTCTTTTATTAAATATTTCACATTGTTCCTATTGTTTGTTTCACGATTAGTTTACCGTGAATGTACGATGCTATTAAATATTACTTTAGCAATCAAATAATATTCGGGACACTTTTCGATAGAACTCTTTATTGATTGCTAGAGGTGTTTGCAGATCAACGTTTTGTTCGCTACTACTTACTAAAATTACAAAAAGCGCTCGACCAGAAATCCTTCGTGGTGGGGAAAGCAAAAAATATCTTTATCTCTTCTACAAAATTTCACTTTGGAAAAAAAACGTAATTAACAAATCGTCATCACTGCCCTTCTAAGAAGCAGCAACATAGCTTGCATCGCACAAACTTTCCAAATACCTAACTTTATAAAGAGAATCAAGAATACAATTGACAAATATTACCCAGAACTATGGGTAAGAATGAATGTATTTTAATCTATTTAAGATGTTTCTGGAAAATAATTTACCCAAGCTTTAGGAATGTTCTGATATGCATCTACATGTAAAATAAAATTGAAACAAAAATTAACTAAACCATAAGGAGACGGAACATGCCTTGAACTAATAAAGTTCAAATGAGGTTGTCGGTTGACATCGATAATCTAGCTGATCGGAAGTGGACACAACTTCTTCACGCAGCGTTTGTACTCTCCAGTTTTGGTTTTCAGAGTTACCACTCTGACAATGCCGTCCTCTCCAGGGTGCACCGACGTGATGCGTCCAACGGTCCATTGCAACGGGGGCAAATTGTCTTCAAGAATTAACACCAAAGCATCCACCATTATTCCATTATCAGAAGCATTAACTTTATTGCTGCTGATCAATTGATGAAGATATTCTTTATACCATCGCTTCCAGAAGTGCTGCTTCAATTGCTGGGCATGCTGCCAGGCTGATAGTTTATTTGATGACATATCCAAAAAGTCAGTCTCAGGATAGCTTGTAATCGGACCACCAATTAAAAAATGTCCAGGGGTAAGGGGAAGAAGGTCATTTGGGTTAGACAACATAGGAAAAATAGGACGAGAATTTAATATCGCCTCTATTTCAATAAGATAAGTTTCTAATTGCTTGTATGTTAACAAAGTATCCCCTACAGTGCCAATTAAATGATTCTTGAAGGACTTAACCGCGGCTTCCCAAATTCCTCCAAAGTGGGGAGATTTGGGCGGTATAAAATTCCAAGCGAACCTTTCAACCTCCGAATATCTTTTAATGGCATTTTGATAATCGGACGAGTTAAATAATTCGTGCAGCTCGCGACTTGCCCCCACGAAATTGGTAGCGTTATCGGAATATATTTCTGCACATTTTCCTCGTCTAGAACAAAAACGACGAAAGCTGGCTAAAAAGGTTTCGGTAGTCAAGTCGCTTACTAGTTCTAAATGAACGGCCCGTGTAGACATGCATACATACACCGCGACGTATACCTTTAATCGTCTACGATTTAGGAACCTTTTCTCCTTGATAAACAAAGGACCGCAATAGTCAACTCCAGTTTTAAGAAAAGGTCGAGAAGGAGTTACCCGCTATTCGGGAAGGATACCCATTTTATGATTAGCCGGACGTGATTTTACGCGAAAACAAGGGATGCATCGATGTAAAATTTTTCGAGTTACATTACGTCCGTCTAACGGCCAATAAATTTGGCGCACGGAGTACAAGGTGGCTTGGGGACCAGCATGTTTTAATTTTACGTGCACTTCACGTATAATTAATCGAGTAATGTAGTGATGAGCTGGCAGCAAAATTGGATGTTTTTGAGACTCAGATAACGAGGATCAATCAAGTCTACCACCAACTCTTAAGATTCCGTTATTATCTAGGAATGGATTCAACGGCACCAATTTACCGGTACCAATAACGAAATCCTTGTTTTTCAAAGAATTAATTTCTTTTGAGAATTACGCGAATTGCGTCATCTTAATTATTAAAGATGGCGAATCAACCAACTCTTGAGCATTTAGCTCGCGCTTAAATTGCGCTTATCTTTTCCCTTCAACTTTGCGTTAAGAATAAATCTAAGAACATAGGCAATCACGCGAATTAGTTTATGCATTGAGCTGTATTTTTCTAAAATATTATTATTATTCAACAAAACTTGCATACAATTTATTGATTGAGGTCTTACCAATTTTAATTCGGGAATTTAGCCCGAATCCAAGATTCCTTTCGGCCACGAAGACTGGGTTCGCGATAACCAAGACGGGGACCGATTTGCCAAATATTATTTTCTGAAAATTCTGAGGGAAGCTGACCGCGCGATAAACAATCGGCTGGGTTGTCCAACGAGGAAACGTGCTGCCAATGACACCGACTAGTCAGGCTTTGTATTTCCGCAACCCGGTTGGTGACAAATGTGCGAAGAAGATACGACTGGGTATTTATCCAGTGAAGAGTGATTGTTGAGTCCGACCAAAAATAAGTACCGCTGATCTCCAGCAAAAGAGAATGCTGAAGCGTCGCATAGAGCCGAGCTAGAAGTAGAGCGCCGCATAACTCCAATCGCGGTAATGATATTGAACTGAGGGGTGCTACGCGAGATTTTGCACAAATTAATCGCACAAAAATATTTCTCTCAGCATCAACAGAACGACAATAAAGACAAGCGCCGTAAGCCTTTTGGCTAGGATCACAAAATCCATGAATTTGGATATCAACGGGATTTGGTATTGTAATACACCGAGAAAAACTTAAATTTTCGATAAGTTTTAATTGAGCTTGAAATGACAACCACAAATCGTAAATTTCGAGCGGAAGTGACTCATCCCAGGTTACTCCCGATTTACAGCATATTTGCATAATTATTTTTACGTATACGATAATTGGGCCCAACAATCCCAGTGGATCAAACAATTTTGCGATTTGCGACAAAATAGAGCGTTTCGTTACAATTTCGATACTTGAAATGCCCGAGCTATAAAATACAATACCTTCGCGAGAATTCCATTGAATTCCTAATGCCTTGACGGTGGCATCAGGATCTAGAGACATGTGAGTACTCTCCGCATGTTTATTTTGATCAACTATTAAGGAGCTATCATTTGATGCCCATTTTCGAAGAAGAAAACCACCTTTATTTAACAAAGAGATAAGATCTTCACTAAGAGCGGACGCTTCTGCGCGAGTCTTTGCACCAGTGAGAAGATCATCAACGTAAAAGTCTCTGTTTAATGCGATAGCTGCGAGAGGATGAGCAGAACCTTCATCTTGAGCTAATTGCTTAAAAGTTCGAGTTGATAAATAGGATTCCGGCGCGGTACCGTACGTGACGGTATTAAGAATGTACGTTTTTATTGGCTCTTGTGGATTTTTACGAAACAAAATTTTTTGATAAATAGCGTTATCGGGGTGTACGAGAATTTGGCGATACATTTTCTCTGCGTCGGCTGCCAATACGAATATATGTTGACGAAAACGAAGAAAAATTACAAATAAGTCATCCTGCAGCTTGGGACCGACCATTAAGGCATCATTAAGTGATATTCCCGTTGACGTTTTTGCAGATCCGTCAAAAACTACGCGAGTTTTAGGTGAGACTATCTTGTTTTAATACTGCGTGACGAGGGAGATAAAATTCAATTTGTTGGTCATTTTCATCATTTTTATACGACATGTGAGTTAATTTCTCATATTCGGTCAAAAAGGCAGAATAGTCCAGCTGGAGAGCAGGATATTTACGAAAACGATTTTCTAGAGAATAAAAACGTTTTAACGCGCTATTGTATGAATCACCTAATTTAGATTTCTTGTGATTAAATGGCAACCTTACGATGTATCTACCAGTAACATCCCGAGTAGTGTGACAATCGAAATTCTCTTCGCATGCTCTTTCTTCCGGCGACAAAACTTTGATGCTTGGAATTTCTTCCATTTCCCAGAAGCGATTTAGATTGAGGTGCGACATTGGACTATTTAATGAAAGATGACACGAAATATTTTGCAATTGAGATGAATGATTTATTTCACCTGCGACAATCCAACCCAGTTGGATTATTTGGAGAACAGCATTAGGCTGATTATTCAACAATATCTGACCTACACTGAGAAGTTTGTAAAACAATTTGGCTCCCAAAAAAACATCTACTTCTGCGGGTTTGCAGAATTCAGGATCAGCTAACACGATATTTTTTGGTATTTCGAGTTTAGTACGATTTATTTGAATCGACGGCATTGTTTTGCTGATCTGTGGCAAAATCAAAAATTCAACAGTTTTTTGAAATTTGCTAAAACGCGATTTGATTGTAGCATGCGCAGAATTTTTTATTTTGGTCGATAAATCATCTACCCCGGAAACTGTGATATTAACGGGTTTTTGATCCAAATTTAAAAATTGAGCCAAGGCTTCGGTGATAAAATGTGCTTGAGAACCGGCGTCCAAAAACACTCGACAAGTTTTGGCTTTTCCGCGACTGGTCACGATATTTACCACTGCGGTAGCTAATAGTACTTCCGTGGCTACATTTGCGTGCAAATTTACGCTAGCACTAGGTGTATCCGTATTTGTATTGTTATTGTTATTCGAAGCTCTTTTTGGTTTATCGAAATGCAACAAGCTGTTGTGTTTTTGATGACAAACGCGACAATTGGAAGCGGTGCACTGCAAGACGCGATGATTTTTGCGTAAGCAATTAATACACCATCCACCCTTTTTTGCAACTTCATAACGTTCAACAGGCGATAATGATGTGAATTCACGGCAGGAATTTATATAATGCTCACCGTCACAAAAAATACAACTATTTTGTGAAGTAGTTGCATTATAAGTTTGTTGATTTCGCGAATGTTGAGCCATATTCGACGGTTTTGGTTTATTTGGTGAAGGATTTTTGATAGAAGATTGCTGAGATCGCGTGTTTTCGAGTTGAGCTTTTCTATTTAAAAACGACATAATTTGTTTCATTGTTGGATTACGCGATTCGTTACTATTATCCTCCCATCGTTCGCGGAGACTATTAGTGAATTTGTATTTTAATAATATGTCGAGAAAAGAATCCCACGAGTCGGTAGGTTCACCAAGATTTTTTAACGCTCTTAAATATTTTTGAGTATGATCCAAAAATGCACGGGTCGAAAATTCTTTTGACATGCACGGCGTGTCAATTAGCGATTTGATATAACTATCACGAATGAATTTTCGATCGTCATAGCGCTCTTTTAACAAATTCCACGCGACATCATAATTTTGAGCAGACGATTCGATGGAAGATATTATATCCGCAGCATCTCCTGTTGAACAACTTTTCAAATAAAATAGTTTTCTCACGGGAGGAATATTATTATCTTCATTAACTTATGAATTAAATAAATCAAAAAAGTCAATCCACGTGTCTATAGTGCCACTGAAAATCGGTAAAGGAATGCTTGGAAGAGATGCTGCCGGAAAATTTGTTGCAAAATTATTTGCTGCCGACGACGACGATGAAGGAACGCTAGAAAATATTGGTTCTGGCGGTGTATCATCTAAAGTTGACGATTTTAATTTTTCCGTAATCCGATCCGACAAAAAATTGGTAGCGATTGCGCATGTTTTATAATATTGTTCCTCAAATTCTAAACGATAATTAATAAGTTCATCCGATTCTTTCTGTAATATTTCTTATTCAGTTTGAACAATTTCAAAATTTTCACGAACTTTTTCTATGTCCTGATACCGTTTTTCTAAGCTTAGAAAATCTTTTTCAGGATTGTATTTATTTAAAAAATTTTCAAATATCGTTAAAGATCGCTAGGCATTACCGCGTTTGACATTAAGGGCTTTAATTACTTCTTCAGTCATTTTAAATTTTTATAATATATAAATAAAAATAAAACCAAATAACCGAAAATCCAAAATTTCTCACGACAAAACGGTAATAAATAATTTAAAATATATGATCAGTTTATTAAATTCATACTTAATTAACTTTGAGCAAACTCAAAATAGAGAGGATATTAATTTTTATGAATAGTAAAAGGAATAGAGTAAAAATAATGGATTAATTGAGTGGTTCAAATGACTTACTTTGAATTAGTGACTTTGAAGTCTTCTACTGATGACAGCTCACATTTGATTTGATGCTATGATGACCGTTGTTGCTGATGGTACATGAATATGACGACGATGTGTGATGAATCCTTGAGAATTCCGACGAAAAAGCGATAATGTATTCTTGAGACACTTCACTACGGTTTTATAGCACCACTACTACTATTCGAATCTTCACTTTATTTTGATTAAAGCAATACAGCAAAAAGTTCTATTTTTCAACAATAACTACGCTCAGTTCTTCAAATATATCAAGCTAGAAGGACCATGTTTGATTCACGATTAGTTTACCGTGAATATACGATGCTATTAAATATTACTTTAGCAATTAAAATAATATTCGGCGACACTTTTCGATAACTCTTTATTGATTGCTAGAGGTGTTTACAGATCAAAGTTTTGTTCGATACTACTTACTAAAATTACAAAAAGCGCTCGACCAGAAATCCCGTGTGGTGGGGAAAGCAAAAAATGTCTTTATCTCTTCTACAAAATTTCACTTTGTAAAAAAAACGTAACTAACAAATCGTCATCACTGTCCTTCTAAGAAGCAGCAAAATAGCTTGCCTCGCACAAACTTTCCAAATACCTAACTTTATAAAGAGAATCAAGAATACAATTGACAAATATTACCCAGAACTATGGGTAAGAATGAATGTCTTTTAATCTATTAGGACATTTCTGGAAAATAATTTACCCAAGCTTTAGGAATGTTCTGATATGCATCTACATTATGTAAAATAAAATCGAAACAAAAATTAACTAAACCATAAGGAGACGCAACACCTATGATGTAATTATTTTAACTGAGACTTGGCTGACTGCTGATTTTCTAGACTCTGAACTTGGTATGGAAAGTTACATTGTGTACCGGAAAGATAGATCAAGTGAAACTAGCATCCACACTAGGGGTGGCGGTGTTTTGATTGCGGTCAGGAAGTCAATCTCGAGTGTCCTATTTGTAAGCATCAGTAATATTGAACAGGTGTTTATTACTATTGGCAGTGGTCAGTCTAAGGCAATATTTGGAACTGTTTATATTCCACCCAAAGCGGATCCAGCTGTATATACCAGCTTCCAAATTATTTTTGTTCGGAGACTTTAATCTGCCAAACATTATGTGGTCTAATGATGAACTGTCTTCCAATGTTATTTCTAGTCAATATTGTACTCCTAATGAAACTCAATCTGCTTGGATATTGTCAAATCTATGTAATTTTCACAATTTACTTCAAATCAACACAATATCCAATTCTCGTTGGGTTTTATTGGACTTGATATTTACTAACGACAGTTCTACTCAAGTTGTAGCTTCTGATGAGGAAATAGTTCAATTAGATAGGCATCATCCTACCTTGAATATTGCCATAAAAGATTTTCATTGTAGTAATAGCTACTCAACAAACCAGAACAGCTCTTACTATATGGATTTTAATAACACTGATTCTAATGCCTTGAATGATTACCTTTCTTATATTAACTGGGATCAAATTCTTGAAAATCAAAGTCTAGATAATATTATGTTAAATACATTCTACGAAGTCATGTACTGTGCTTTTGAAATTTTTGTGCCAAAAAAATAATGTCAACAAAAAAGTTTCCAAAATGGTTCTCGCCAAAACTAAAGAAACTAGTAATTGAAAAAAAGTTATCACATTTAGAATTTAAAGTTAGTTCCTCTCTAAATGATTATAATGCATTCTCGAGCCTTAGAAGTAAATGTAAAGCTCTAACAAAAACTTGTTATAATAACTTTATAAAAAAAACTGAGAATTCCATTCCTAGTAACATTAAATGGGTTTGGTCATTCATAAATTCAAAACGAACTAGAACAGGTTTACCAAATGAAATGTCTTTGAACAATAACACTTATACAACTCCAAGTGACATTGCAAATGCTTTTGCATTATATTTCTCATCAGTTTATTCTGAGAAAGCAATCAGTAAACGTGTTTTACCTCCCACCACCAATATAACGATTAATTCATGTAATATTAAAATATCTCAAGTATATGAAAGGATGATGACATTAGATGTGAACAAAGGTCCTGGTCCTGACAAAATACCTCCTATAGTTTTAAAGAAATGCAGTTTTATTTTGGCCAGACCATTGTGGAACATTTTTAATTCTTCTTTGTATACTGGTTACTTTCCTGATCCATGGAAATTAAGTTTTTTAACGCCAATACATAAAGCTGGTAGTAGATCTGACATTACAAATTACAGACCGATTTCTATATTAAGTACTATTCCTAAATTATTTGAAAGCTTAGTGTCGGACTGCCTTTCGGTTTGTTTCAAATTGTTTCCAGTAGATAAGCAATATGGTTTTTAGAAACAGAAATCATCGGAATTAAATCTTCTTTGCTATTTGGATGCGTTGTCAAGTGCTTTGGAGGGTGGGTATCAAGTTGATTCTATTTATACAGACTTCTCCAAGGCATTTGACAGGGTAAATCATAACATCCTATTGTCTAAATTAGAAGCTGCTGGAGTAGATGGGAAACTGCTTGAATGGCTGAAAAGCTACAGGAGTGTCTATATCAGGATGTAGTTGTCAGTTCTGGTGTCCCTCAGAGTTCACATCTGGGTCCGCTATTATTTATTATATTTATAAATGGTATTACAGATATAAACTGTGATAAGCTTTTGTTTGCGGATGATTTAAAAATCTTTTCGAAAATAACTAATCCTGACGATTCCGAAAATCTGCAATTTCAATTAAATCAAATACAGGATTGGTGTAAAGAAAATGAAATGGAGCTAAATGCCAAAAAGTGTCATAAAATTAGTTTTTATCAAGGTAGAACGTATATTACGTTTGAATATAAACTTGATAACACACCACTAGATTGTGTTAATACAATAAGAGATCTTGGAATACTGTTTGACAAATTGCTAAATTCGCAGATCATATCGATTCTATTATTTCAAAGGAATTACAGATGCTTGGCTTCATGAAACGAAACTGCTATGATTTTAAAGGTTCCAATACCCTAAAATTGTTATACTGTTCTCTTGTTAGACCTCACTTGGAATACTGTTGTAGTACTTGGTCACCTTACTATAATGTTTACGTAGAAAAAATTGAAAAAGTTCAAAATAAATTCCTTGGGTTTTTGGGATTTAAAATTAGAGCTATTATTGGGAGTAACAGGTTCTACAGTTATGACGAAATTAGAGCATTTATAAATATCAATTCCCTGGAAGAACGTCGTTATCACCATGATTTGAAAATTCTGTATAGTTTGTTAAATGGTACAGCAAATAGTCTTTATTGTCTAAGGTTGGCTTTAAAGTTCCTTCATACAGTACTCGAAATGCAGTTGAAACAACTTTTCATGTACCATTTCATCGATGTAGTTATGGCCTCAATGAACCTATAACTAGAATGTTACGTCTAGCAAAATTAAAATACTAAGGGGCTTAATTTTATTTCCACACCCAAACAATTTATACGCAACTTGCAACAAATTAATATTGCCTCTTAATTGTTTTGTTATGTCCACCTTTACCAGTCTGTTTCTAATTTGTTCTTTATGTAATTTATTTATTTTAACTATTATATTTCATGTGTTCTATATATGACATATTTAATATACTAAATTGTTCCAAAATTTGTAAAAAATTGTAACTGCATTGGGCTTGTCCCGTGGAAATAAAAAAACAAACACGAGCGGTGATCGTATATCCTTAATATGTCTTTTCATATGGCGAGCTGAGCGAGATTCCCTTTCTTCCATTTCCTTATACATTCATGTCGTATTAATAAAAGCAATTCCTATTTCACGCGATCGTCAAAACCGTTCATGCATGTACAAAATATCGTCACCACTTTTTTCACAACTCTTTTCTTCGACTGATTTAGTTACCTGAAGCAGCAACGCAACGACCTTGTTACAAGTGTTTATCCTACCTGTAGGCAAAACTAATAATTATACCAATATCTATTGTACTCTTCGTTATCGATAAAGTCACTATATGTTCCAGTAATCTAATGTACAAAAATTTCTTCTGTGTCATCTGTACAATAAAAATGTGGCATCTAAATAGCTGTATATAAAACAATTTATTCTATTTAGGTATTATTTTCTCTTTTGCACTAACCGTGTTTATGTGGAAAATAAATCTTAAGAATTACACTCTGCAACTGACTTATTATCTATATCCATTGTACAACGCAGAGCAAAATAGGCATAATATGAGCATCCCTTTTAAAAACAATTAACCACTTCCAACATAAATCCTTGTCGCTCTGCTTGAATTGGTGTAAAAGGCAAACTTAACTTTAATTAGAAATGAAGTTGAATTTTAATGAACATGTGCGACTGGGTGCTACTGTTTATCATGTTGATTTAAACAACAAGCTTCAATTGAGCCGTAAACATTTTACATTCATATGTATTTATTGCGTTGAATAGCTTGCCAACGAATAATTATTATTCAGAATATGAATAATTTTATTCAATGCGAGGTTCAAAGAGTGTTTGTAGGTTAAACTTATATCTGGTATCGCTAACTAGAAAAACCCATTAATTACTGTCCCTTATATAGCTGTGACGATAATATAATTTTATCGTCTATAGTAGGCCAATGTATTAAGCAAAACGTGTTTTTATACCGTCTCTGACAATATAAAAGACAGAACGGAAATCGATTAGATTATTCTCGGTGTGCTGACCGGAGAATAATCAAGAACGTATAATATGTTAGTTAAATATATCCCTACCATATTCCGAACCCTTCCGAACACTATCGCTTTAGCGTGCGGAGCGATTTCGACGGTTCATTTACCATATCTCATACGAGAGGTGGTGGTAATTCCTTACATGTCGTCCCCTCTGGTGAGTTGAGCGAAATGTCCTCTCCTTATATGTCCAATTCACATTAATAAATAAATGCAATTCCTATCGTCGTTTGTATCATTAGTATATCAAATATCGCCACATCATCCGTCCTAAGTTTACGAAAGTCCAATATGTAGATTGTAATTAACAAGTAATTAACGCTAATTATCTTATCTTTTGCATGTTTTGGTTCTATAATAAATATCTTAAAAACGAATCCTGCCTTCGATTGAATTTGCTACCCGATATCATCACATTGAAGTGAATCAGGATATAAATGAGTGAACTATAATCGTAACTTATAGTCAAAAATCTGAAGGTAAGGAAGGAATCACAAACGAATTACAGAAATATTTTGGAGCAGCAATGGAAGAACAATTAACAACATTAATTAACAAAATCATAAAACACAATAAAATAGGTACCGGAAGAATGGCGAACGAGCAAACTAATCCTATACTATTCAAAAATGAGATAAAAATGAGACAAAAATACTACCCAAAAACTTATGACTAAAATTCTACAAGAACTAGTGAATCAGAGGATGAACTTTCAGAGGAACACCAGACTTTTCGTAATACAAAAACGTGTGCAGATGTAATATTCATCATAAAGTAAATTATTGAGAACTAACTAGAGACTAGAGTAAAATAGATCGGCATTTCTATGTCTGATTGATTTTAAGAAAGAATTTCATAGAGTATGACTCAAAGATGTAATCCATCTTGTGTGTAATAGAGAAGTCCCCCCAGATATACTTAAAACACCTACCAAAACAACAAAATGGAAGTAAGAATAGATGGGCAGAATGGAAAAAAAAAGAAGTAAAAATACTCTGTTACTCAGACAACTCAGTATTCATAGTCCAAGATGAATATAGTCACCAAAGATTAGTCCACAGATTGAACATAAGAGCAAAAGAATTCAATATGACAAAATGTCAGAAAACTAAAACACTAGTAATCAGTAAAGAACCGATCAGATGTAAAATAGAAATTGATAGTATCAGTATTGAACAAGTAATGGAAATAGAAGCAAAATTGCTTATAGAGAGGAGGAAGAACAGAAGGATAATCACAACAGTTTTTGAACCGTCGGTTTTACCAAATATGGTTTTAGAAAGATTCGATTTTAAATTGTTAGGGTTTCTTTTGAAATATAAGTGGAAGGATTACAAGGTATACTACTCGAGATTTGATGGATCACATGAATATGAAGTCGTATTAACCTTATCATCCAAGGTTGCTAAATGGGTTATTAACTTATAACATACTAACTTAACTAACTTGAACATTACCCCTGTGTATGCTCCCACTGCCGAAAAAGAAGAGGAAAAACAATTGAGTTTTATCGGAAAATTAACAGAATTTTATACAGAAAATTCCACAATAGCAAGTTCTCAATATTATGGGAGATTTTAATACCAAGCTTAAAGCTGCAGATAAGACACAGTACATCGAAAACTGACATTGCTTGCATTGTAGCACTTCGCCTTATTCATTTTTTCTTATTCTCTCTTGCTCACGATCTCATAAGCTGCTTTTTCGATACGACATGTTCTTGAATTATCCCATTCATGACATTATCTACTTTTCGTTTCAGATATCTATCTAAGCGTTTTTGTTAAAGATCTATATTTTCTTAAGCAAATTATCACAACAATTTTTTTTTATAAATTGGTATTAATCAAAATTGAGTTTATTATGTGATATTTCCAATTGAACACAAAGATATAGAATGTATTGCTATGTGTTATATCATGAACATTGTTCTAGAGCGAGGTTATCTGAATTTCGCATTAATTTGCTCTGCGATGATTGGATTTGAGTTCAGTGCTCAGTATAATAGACCTGAAAAAAACTAAAAATGAAATTTGAGCAGCGTCTGAATTTAAATGAGGCAAATAACATAATGAAACAAACTTTGCTGGCAAAAAGTAGAACTGAATTGCCTTTTTCGTAATTCGATATATTTGACCGAATGTGTGGATATGAAGTACGAAATGCATTTTCATGTTTTTCCAGTCTGTGATTCACTGATGATTCTTTATAATGCAAAAATGGTGTAGTTGACTTAAAACATTAAAAGATAAAAGGGCAGAACCATTCCATGCCATCACATCATATGATTAGCTGTTGCAGTTTAGCAATATTGGGTCCAGTTTACATCAGACCGCAATTATTATTTTTTTTTTATTTACATTAACGTGCTCGGCAACTATGGCCACTCGCACGGGACGAATACAAACAAGATTACAAGAGATATAATAAAAGAGTATTAACAATTTATGTCATAAAAAAAAATTAAAAGTTTATAATACAATGATATTTTTTTTTTAAACTGAAGAACTCTGTCTAACTGGTTGGTATCACTTAGAATGTCACATAGCTGCGGATTGAATTTGAGCTATTGTCTTACTACACTAAACTGATGACATTCGGTAATAATGTGGTTCACGGTAAGTTGTCACTGGCATGTTATACAGATAGGCCGGATATCAATCTGATGACATCATATCTGATATCTGATATCAGATATGATATCAGACATCATATCGGATATCTGATGACATGATGACATCAGGAAGTCGTGAGTAAGTTTGGTGTGGCCTATACGGATTCTTCTTATAATTCTAAGGTCTTGTCTAGAGAGTCCTGTGGGGCCAGTGTAAAGTGGCTTATATACTGAGGGCTGGATTGCACGTAAAGATGTATTTAAGGAGCTCCAGTGGATTTGCCAGTCTAATCCAGAGGGGAGGCTCACCGGCTTCACAGTAGACACTTTCAGATGGACTGGAACGAAATGCACCTAGACAGAGTCAAAGGGCTGTGTTATGGATAGAGTTTAAGGAATCTTAATATTATTGTATAAGATTAATCTTAATCTGAATAAGACCGAAATTATGTAATGCATAGAAAACCTAATATTATTCTGTGGTGCATTCGAATTTACTTTTTGGGGCATGGCAAAAAAAATGAACAATAAGAGCATATTTCGAGAATTACAGTATTTAACGGGATTACTTTTTAAAGAACCCTTGGAAAGAGTACATATTTAAAGAAAAATAATCAAAATATACCATTTGATTGCATATTAGCCTTATCAAGGGAAAAATTAAGTTTAAAAATCAACAGTTTGCCTTCACCGTTTTTGGGTAAATCCTAAATGATCCTATTTTTTTTTGTTTAATTGCTAGGGATGGCGGTTGTTGAAAAAACACCGGTTTTCGGTTATACCGGTTTTTTACCTACGGTTTAACCTACTGGTTATAACCGGTCAAAAAATCGGTTGTTCCAAAAACCGGTTGTTCCAGAAACCGGTGTTCGGTTTTTTTAGTCACAGCCAATACCCAATAGGTTACATTCACATTGCGCTTCAGTTTGCGATACTCCATTCGAATGGATATCAGTATAGCAATCAGTCATCAGTGTTGTAAAATCGGTTTCGGTCAGCTTAAAATTTCTCATTTTCGCGCGGTAGGCGAAAAATTTTCACATTTTCTCTCTGAATTCAGTATTTTTTCCACTTACCCGGTTTTTCACCGGTTATTACTTTAAAAAGAAAAAATCGATTATAACCGTGACAAAAAAAAAACAACCGGAAAAACCGATTATTGCAGAAAAAAAACCGGTTTTAGGTTATAACCGGTAGGTTTTTCCCATCCCTATTAATTGCTTAAAACTATTATTACAAATAAATATATTACAAATAAATAATACATATAACAATTTGAATCGATTGGAGAATTGTGTCTGAAATTTGTTAATAAATTCGCTACATCATCATTCATCATCATTGGCTCTACAACTCATGGTGGGTCTTGGCCTGTTCCAGAATCAGCTTCCATTCCTTCCTGTCCTTCGCCTTGTTTTTTCAATTTCGCACTCCTAACACTCGCAAGTCGTCTTCTACCTGGTCCTTAAATCGCGTTCTGGGTTTACCTCTTCTCCTCACTCAATCCAGTCTCTGGATTGTTTATTTTTATAGATATACCAATATTAGGCTCACTATAAAGGTTGTAAAGCTCAAAATTATAGCGTATATGCCATAATCCGTTTTCCCGCACGCCTTTATGGATATTTCTGAGGATTTTACGTTCAAAACAGTCTAACCGTTCTTTATCACTTTTTGTTATCGTCCACGTTTCTGACGCGTAAGTGAGAACGGGCTTGATTAGAGTTCTGTATACAGTGTGTCTGCGTAACTTGGAACCATATTAGTGTAGGAAACAAAGGTTGAACCTTGCAAAATGAACACAAGTCCGGTTTTATTTTTTTTTCTGGTATATCAAGGGGTGCTTACTATAAGACTAACTTTTTCTGAAAAAATTTCGCCCCGGAATCCCCCTTTTCACCCCTTTAAAGGGGGTAATTTGTGGTTTTTGCGGAACGTAGCCCTTCCTGTACCTTTTACAAAAAATTTCTTTTATAGAAATATGAAGAAGACTATATTTTCTACGATTTATTTTCAACAGAATATGTCTATCATCCACCGTTTAGCGGGGGTGGCGCCCCAAATTTGACAAGTTTTAAAAAAAGATGTTTTAAAAAAATATATATTTTTCCCTAACTGTAACGGAAATTAAGAAGAAATCCTACCGCAATTATTCACAAATAATTGATTGATTTTATGGTATAGGTTTCACTTAAAAGTAATTGCCCATTCTTTAATTACAGGGTGTTACATTTTAAAAAAACCCCTTTTTATACCATCTGAACCGTTTATGCAAGGGTAAAAAGACTTTCAGCGATTACCCATGTACTGGTGCTATTTACAAATTTGTATAATGCACCCCCATTTTTCCCCGGAACCACCCCAAAAAAAAAGAAAAATTAATAAATAAAGTTATTTTCTTGGAATCCTTCACACACAATGCCCTTTATTAATATGTTTCATATATCATTTTGTGCACGTTATTATTACCCATGCATGGACACCAAAAGCGATTTCCTAGTGCAACCCCTGTAGCCAAAAAAAAAATAAATAAAATGGGGGGTTGAAAATGTTTTTTTGTTTTTTGCCTTTTGATCCATATGGGCATATGCTTCATCAATAGTGCTTTATAAAAATATATATGGTTATGGTCTTTGAGTTATGGTCTTTGAGTTTTCCTTAGTTTATAATAAAAATCTTAATCTTTACATTATTTGCATTTATAGATCACCTGATTCTACCGTGGAACTATTTTTTCAGAACCTGCTAAATTTGTTAGATGACCTGCCTCATAAAAGCAGAAAAATTCTATGCGGTGATTTTAACATTAATTATGCTGCTGCTAGTGCTACCCAAGTGTCCCTGGCAAACATATTTGAATCGTATGGTCTCTCAATGCACGTTGATTCTCCTACAAGGATAACAAAAACTACATCTACCATAATCGATTATATTGTCTCAGATTTCTCACCCCTTGATGTCTGCTCTACAGTTATTAATGCGGGACTATCTGATCATGAAGCAGTGTATACGAAGTTTAACATCTTCAGCAAACCCTCCTCAAAAACCCGACGTTTAGGTAGGATTTTTTCCGCCCGGAATTTTCGTAAATTCCAAAATTTATGCTTAACTTCTGAGTGGCAATTTCCTTCTATAGACGTGGACTATAATTTCAGTGTTTTTCTAGATAAGCTTCTCCACATCTTCAATAAGGCATTTCCTTTAATTCCTATTAAGCCAAAACATCGGAAACCTTGGGTTACGAAAGGTGTTCGCATATCAGCTAAGAATATGCGTTCACTACTATACATCAAGAAATTTACTACCAATGTTGCTGTCACTGAATATATCATGAAGTACAGGACAACATATCTAAAACTTGTCAGGTCAGCTAAAAAAGCCTATTATCAAAATCGTCTGAGAAGCTCTAAAAGTGTTGCAAAAGAGACTTGGTCTATAATAAACGATCTTCGAAATAAAACTCACACAGCTCAATCATTTTCCCTTCCAAATCCTGAAAGTCTAAACGACTACTTCGTTAATGTGAGTAAAAATATAACATCAACAATTTTGCCGCAACAAGATCCTATTTCCTATCTTCCTAATTCAAGACAGGTCTCGAATTCATTCTTTTTACGACCAGTCGATAACTCTGAACTTATCCAAACAATCAATTGTATCAAAAGCAAATCATCCTGTAGTACTGATGGACTATCTATAAAAATTTTCTCTAATCTCACAGAAAATGTGTTGGAAATCCTCCTCTCACTAATTAATGATTCCTTCGAAAAAGGTAAATTTCCAGAGTGCCTAAAGACAGCCATTATTATTCCTCTTCATAAGGGTGGCGAAAACTCTGATGCCTGCAACTATAGACCTATTGCCTTACTACCGGTACTCTCCAAAATTATTGAGAGACTCATTAAAACTCGACTTATGTCCTTTATCGTTGATAACAACATTTTATCACAAAATCAGTTCGGCTTTTTAACAAATAAATGTACCACTGATGCCATGTTTTCTGTACTACATGAGGTTTACCAAGCACTAAACAATAATCTTTATACTGCCACTGTTTTCTGCGACTATGCCAAAGCTTTTGATTGTGTAAATCACGACATCTTGATTACAAAACTAAATTTCTATGGAATTCGAGGTATTTCTTTGAATTGGTTCCAATCCTACTTGAATAATCGGAAACAACTAGTTAGAGCAAATGATACTGACTCTAGTCTCAAAAACATCGTATGTGGAGTACCACAAGGTTCAGTATTGGGTCCTATACTGTTCCTTATCTTTATAAATGACATTACTAATTTAAAAATCAATGGGAAAATTTTTCTTTTTGCTGATGATACCAGTATCACTTGGAGCAACTCAACTATTGCATCTCTTCATGAAACTATAACTTCGGATCTACTGACGATAAAGACCTGGTCTGACTCTAATTTACTCTCTTTTAACGTAAATAAAACAGTAGCATTATCCTATAAAGGAGCTCTTCAACCTTTGCCACTTCATAACAGCCAGATCAGTACCGTTGATTCTGTAAAATTTCTTGGTATTTTTTTAGACAGCAACCTCAAATGGTCCCTTCATATCGATTCATTAAGTAAGAAACTCGCCTCAGCTTGCTATGCAATACGATCTGTCTCAAGGGAACTCAATTTAGCATCTTCTAAAATAACATATTTTTCGTTGTTCGAGTCTCATCTTCGATATGGTCTTCCTTTTTGGGGTTCTAGTACAGCTGCTCAATTTGATGTCATTTTTAGATTGCAAAAAAGAGCAATAAGATATTTGTTTGGCCTCAGAAGATCTACACATTGCAGAAGTTACTTCAGAGATCACGAAATTTTAACACTTCCATCTTTATATATTCTAGAAACGGTTTGTTTAATTCGTAAACACCTTCATGTCTTTCCATCTAGGCCCAATCATCTTTACTCCACCAGAAATTCAATCTTTGATATTTATTTACCGATTCCATCCACTGAGTTAGTAAAGAAATCTATATTATATTCCGCAAAGAAACTGTACAATCATCTTCCGTTACAACTTAAATCTGCAACATCTTTCCCTAAGTTCCGAAAAATGACAAAAGCCTATCTATCCAAAAGACCATATTATTCAATAGAAGAATTTCTTAATGAATAACTAAGAAAATTGGGTTCCATGCGCAGTAGCATAAACTTGTCAGTTCCTTATGTTGTACCTATTTTATTTTATTTGTTGTATGTTCAATTTGCAATTTATATATGTTTTGCAATAAATTGTTTTTGTCTTGGCTTTTATATCTTATACTGTACATTGTTGACGATTTATCTAATTTTAGTAAATTGTAGTTGTTATTTGTTATTTATATTATGTTTTTCTTTTGACTGTATGTAAGCTTTGTCCATAAAATTGTAAAAATTTTCAGTGGCAATAAAGCATATTTCTATTCTATATTTCTATTGCAACCTCCCTGCGGAAACCACCCCTATCCTTGAAAATATACTGCAGAAACTACCCCTATCCCTTGGCGAGCATGTTTTTACGATTTTCTCATTACCTATGCATTCTTTTTAAACAAAACTTCTACTATGTTAAAGACTACTATTTACTCTAAAAATTAGGTTCTATTCGTTTTTTTCGTATAAGCAACCGTTACGGCACAGTGGCGCTGTAAACCTCATATATGCTTTGGCGGGCTCCAGTTTTTGTTTTTTTTGTTCGTCATCTGTTCGTTTTATTGATAAAGTACTTATGTAAAATAAAGCAACACAGTGTAACCTACAAATTATGACTTATGCACATTTTACAATCTTTGCGCCCCAAAGCCACAGTGGTGGCCCAAAATCAATTTTTGCGTATTTTCGCAACCTACACGCATTTTATTGCATTAATGCTACCTTAATAGCACAATATTCACCCTTAAGTGGTCGCTAAGCAGTGGCGGATCCAGGGAGGGATGATGGGGGCGATTACCCCCCCCCCTGTCAAACCAAGTGATTATATTTAAAGATTATTCATTTATTTTTATAGAAATTTAACCAATTGGCACCCCCCTCTTAACGATGCTGGATCCTCCACTGTCGCTAAAGCATAAAAAGTACACCATTTTTATAAAAATAATAATATAATATAAGTATTTCTATAAAAATAAATGAATATTTTTATAATCTTTAAATATAATATCACTTGGTTTGAGAGGGGGGGGGGGTGATCACCCCCATCACCCCTTCCTGGATCCTCCAGTACTTAGCGACCACTTAAGGGTGAATATTGTGCTATTAAGGTAGCATTAATGCAATAAAATGTGTGTAGGTGGCGAAAATATGCAAAAATTGATTTTGGGCCACCACTGTGGCTTTGGGGCGCAAAGACTGTAAAATGTGCATAGGTCATAATTTGTAGGTTACACTGTGTTGTTTTATTTTACATAAGTACTTTATCAATAAAACAAACAGATGACGAAAAAGAAAACAAAAACTGGAGCCCGCCAAAGCATATATGAGGTTTACGGCGCCACTGTGCCGTAACAGTAGCTTATACGAAAAAAATGAATAGGACCTAATTTTTAGAGTAAATAGTGGTCTTTAACGTGGTATAACTTTTGTTTAAAAATAATGCATAGGTAATGAGAAAATCGTAAAATCATCCTCGCCAAGGGATAGGGGTAGTTTTTGCAGTATATTTTCAAGGATAGGGGTGGTTTCCGCAGGGATGTTGCAATAACCATATATATTTTTGAAAAGCACTATTGATGGAGCATATGCCCATATGGATCAAAAAGCAAAAAACAAAAAAAATTTCAATTTTTATTTATTTTTTTTTTGGCTGCAGGGGTTGCACTAGGAAATCGCTTTTGGTGTCCATGCATGGGTAATAATAACGTGCACAAAATGATATATGAAACATATTAATAAAGGGCATTGTGTGCGAAGGATTCCAAGAAAATCACTTTATTTATTAATTCTTCTTTTTTTTTGGGTGGTTCCGGGAAAAAAATGGGGGTGCATTATACAAATTTGTAAATAGCACCAGTATATGGGTAATTGTTGAAAGTCTTTAAACTCTAGCATAAACGGTTCAGATGGTATAAAAAGGGTTTTTTTTTTTTAAATGTAGCACCCTGTAATTAAAAAAAGGGCAATTACCCTTAAGTGAAACCTATACCAAAAAATCAATCAATTATTTGTGAATAATTGCGGTTAGATTTCTTCTTAATTTCCGTTACAGTTAAGGAAAAATATATTTCTTTTATAAACATCTTTTTTAAAAACTTGTCAACTTTGGGGCGCTACCCCCGCTAAACGATGGATGATAGACATATGCTGTTGAAAATAAATCGTAGAAAATATAGTCCTCTTTATATTTCTGTAAAAGAAATTTTTTGTAAAGGCACAGGAAGGGCTACGTTCTGCAAAAACCACAAATTACCCCCTTTAAAGGGGTGAAAAGGGGGATTCCGGGGCGAAATTTTTTCAGAAAAAGTTAGTCTTATAATAAGCACCCCTTGATATACCAGAAAAAAAATTAAACCGGACTTGTGTCCATTTTGCAAGGTTCAACCTCTGTGTCCTACACTATATGGGAAACTTTTTTAATATCAATTTTACGAAAAAAATTTATTCTTCATAAAATACTCTGCATAGTCTAAAACCTAAGATGCAATCATCAGATATCAAATTTTATCAATACTATACGAGGTATGTCCAAAAATATGAATGTCGCCCAAGAGTAAAGTGCCTTTATATTTCACAATATCAAAAATTGTTATTAAGAAAAGTTGTTTGTCATTAAAAATTATGTTATAATATGCATTTACACTCTTCCAATTGAAAAAAAAAATTAAAAATTTTCCTCAAATTACGGATACTTAACATCATTTTTATTTAAGATTTTTTTTTATGGCATAGACTTGGGTGTCAATTAGCCAGTCACAACTTTTTTGTTTTCTATTCATACATAAAGAAGGCAATTAGGTCCTTAGAGTTCCATAGCAAACTTTTCCACAGCTCTCTACTCAGTTCAAAAGCTGCAGGTGGCCGCTATGGACTGTCCAAGTTGCTCACCACATTTTTCCATTATACATATTCTTCTTCTTCTTCTTTTTCCATATGTACATAATATATCAAATTATCAGGATTAATATTATTTAAGATAACCCCGTTGTTATTAATTTTGCGAAAAAAGTTATTCTTTATAAAAATGCCTGAATAGTCAAAAAACTAAGATGGAATCATAAGATTAAATTTTTTCCAATTTTATACGAGGTATGTAAAAAAATATGAATTTCGCTCAAGAGTAAATTACCTTTATATTTCACAATATTTCAACTAGAAGAATGCAATTGCATATTGAAACATAGTTTTTAATTCTGAACAACTTTTAATAATAACAAATTTCAATATTGTGAAAAATAAAGGTACTCTTCAGCCAAATTCATATTTTTTGATATACCTCGTATAAAATTGGCAAAATTTAATATCTTAAAATTTTATCTTAGTTATTAGACTATGCAAAACGTTTTATAAAGAATCATTTTTTTTGTAAAATTAATAATAACGGAGCTATCATAAATAAAAATGTTGTTGGGTGTCCGTGATTTGAGGAAAACTTTCAATTTTTTTTTCAATTAGAAGAGTGTAATTGCAGATTGTAACATAATTTTTAATTACAAACAACTTTTCTCAATGACAATTTTCGATATTGTGAAATATAAAGGCACTTTACTCTCGGAAATTCATATTTTTTGACATACCTCGTATACTGTTGATAAAATTTGATATCTGATGATTGCGTCTTAGGTTTTAGACTCTGCAGAGCACTTTATAAAGAATAACTTTTTTTCGTGAAATTGATATTAAAAAAGTTTCCATATGGTTCCCAGTTACGCAGACACGCTGTATGTGACTATATTTGATTTTAAAATTGCTACATTTCCTAGATATATTAGATCATCATCATCCAGCTTTCTGCATCAAAATTTGAACATATACCTCATCTAATTTATTCCAGTCGGTCTTGAGTTTTGCACAGCAAGAATATAGACTATATAAGGAGTAACTTGTAAAACTGGTTTAGGATAAGGTTCCTACAGAAAAAAAAATGCTACTTGAGTATCTCCGAATGCAATTGATATACAATATATAATCAGATCTCCAAAATATAAACATTTCATGTGATTGTAGATAGATGGAAGACCGAAACTAACTGTAAAAAAGTTGTAATACAGTCAGCCAAAACCAACCAAGAGTTATAGCGCTACACGATGAATAAAATCATCTAAGTGGTCATCTATTACAAGTGATCAGCCTTATGGTGTATCTATTATAGATAAATGGTTTACAGATATGACAAATATGATTCATACATTGGTACCCATGACGCTTTGTAAACCATACGGTGTATTATAAAATACAGCGTTTTTTTTTAAGATTTGTAAAACCAAAAAGAGTATTTGAAAAGTAACTTTTGTGATTTAACCCTTAACTACTAACATGCGGGGTGTCATACAACAGTATATAGAGGTTCCACAGTAAAACCACTCCACTCTCGGCGCTTTGATCTCAAGAAGTAATACCGGCAGTACGCAATTGGTAATTCACCAGTGGTGGATGCGGGTTTTTCCTGTTAAAATCCGTACATTTCTATGCGACTAGCAATGCGAGAGTGGGGCAAAAGCGACTAAGAACATTGCGCGGTCGCCATGCGCAACTACAGATCTTACTTCCAATTTTTCGGAGAGTGGTTCTACTGTCCCTTTTTATACTGTGGTCATACCTCGTCGAAAATATATTTTGTTGTAAAACGTGTTTTATAGAAGATTTCTATCTGTATACCTTCAAGTGGTGAAGTGGTGTGTAATTATACCTGCTCCCAACTGGTGCAGTATCCATTAATTTTTGAGCTACGTTGACGTAAAGTTATCTTAGGTATCACGTACTGCATGTCAGTGTTTACGTTTCTAGTAAAAAACAATCCAGTGTATTCTTTCGCTATTAGTATGGTAGAAAGTTCTTCCAGTTGTCCTATCTTCCAGTGGAAAGCATTATTTTACAATTTTTGAGTTACCAATACAGTTAAAGAAGGGAGACAAATAAGACCCCAACAATTATAGAGGTATAAACGTACTGAATACCGCACTTAAGCTAACCACAAAAGTCCTAACCAACAAAATCAATAAACTAACAAATTTTTCAGATGAACAACAAGGATTCAGATCCGAAAGATCCTGCGTAGAAGCCGTATTTGTACTGAGACATATCACACAAAAGGCCATTGAGTACAATAAACCAGTATATCTATATTTTATATACCTGACAAAGGCTTTCGATCGCATCCAAGTCGAAGACGTCTTACATTTACTGTATAGAAGAAACATACCAATCAATATTATACAAACCATCGAAAACATCTACTTACATAATCGAATACAGGCAAAGATAAATGGAAAAGTAACGCAGTTTATATCAGTACAAAGCAGAGTCAGACAAGGTGACTCATTAGGCAAACTGCTCTTTAATATAATACTAGACAAAATAATAGAAGCAGTACGTAAAGGTCATGGTTACCGCATGGGGAACTAAGAAATCCAAATATTATGTTATGCAGACGACGCCGCATTAATCGCCGAGACAGAAGACGATCTCCAAAGATCTTCAAAGACACATCTTCAATACATACAACAGCCAAGAAATAAAATATGATAATATTAGCAGAAAAACTCAAATGTATGACATCTAAATACCCACTACTAGGCCAGGGTAATAAGACAAAAATATACCCTGTTCGTGACACTTCAGCAGCCAGGGTACTGAAGCGTTTTTTCGACAAGTAATACCTATAGGAACAAATTGTAACTATTTCCTGCCTAGGATCTGGCGGCCATTTTTATTTATAAACAATTAACTGTCAAAAAATGACATCTTTCCCTTTTTTTTTCAAATCAATGGAAAACAATGAAACTTATGAGTTTTTTCTTAAAAATATCTTTGAGATTATGGAAAAAGCTTTAAAATGATATACTACAAAGTTTGATATACTCATTTATTGTTAATATAATTGCGAAAAAAGGTCGGAATTACAAAAAAAAAATTATTTTCGCAAAAACTGTTGTAAAAATTAGTGTACAGGTTTGACATTTTTGTGAAATGAGGGTTCATTGGTGATATATTGTCATTGGTTCATTGGTTCATTGGTCATATTATGTGATAAAAATTTCAAAGCGATTCATTTCATTGTTTAAATTTTATTCGAATTGTTTATCTCAGAGAGCATTTTTTGTGCAATAACATAAGTCAGAAAAAAATGACGTTAGAACCATTCCACAGGTGTCAAATAGAAGAGCATGAGCTATATTTTCAACTTGGTTTAAAAAAAAAAAGCAAATAAAAATGCATTTATTAGTAATAAATAATTATGCAAAAGTATCGTAAATCTTTCCTTATAAACTTTTTGGATAACTTTTTCCAAAAAAATTAACTTTTTTACCCTGTTTTAAATGCACAACTACCAAGTAATGTTATTTATATCATAATTGATAAAAAATTGTAATAAATATATATAATTTCTTATATAACAAAATAAAAGTTTATAAGGAAAGATTTATGATACTTTTGCATAATTATTTATTACTAACAAATACATTTTTTATTCACTTTTTTTAAACCAAATTGAAAACATAGCTCATGCTCTTTCATTTGACACCTGTGGAATGGTTCTAACGTCATTTTTTTCTGACTGATGTTATTACAAAAAAAAATGCTCTCTGGGATAAACAAATTGAATAAAATTTAAACAATTCAATGAATCGCTTTGAAATTTTTATCACATATTAAGCACCAAAGAAGCCTTATATGACAAAAATTTCAAAGATGTACACTAATTTTTACAATAGACATTGCGAAATTAATTTTTTTGCAATTCCGACGTTTTTTCGCAATTATATTAACAATAAATGAGTATATCGAACTTTGTAATACGTCATTTTAAAGCTTTTTCCATAATCTCAAAGATATTTGTACTAAGAAAACCGAAAACTGTTTTCCATTGATTTGAAAAAAAAAGGGAAAATGCCATTGTTTGACACTTAATTGTTTATAAATAAAAATGGCCGCCAGATCCTACGCAGGAAATATTTACAATTTGCTCTTGTAGGTATTACCTGTCAAAAAAACGCTTCAGTACCCTGACTGCTCGTGTGTCATGGGAAAAACCTTATTACCCTTGACTATACGATGTAAAATCGAAATTGATGGGAAAATAATAAAGCAGGAAGCAAGGTTTAGATATCTGGGAATAGATATAACCAGTTACGGAGATGTTGAAGAGGAAGTACGACAACAAAGCTTAAAAGCAAGTAAAGCGGCGGGATCTCTTAATGACACAATCTTTAAGAACAAACACCTAAGACAAGATACAAAAGCAAGAATCTATAAAGCAGCAATTAAACCTATATTGACATACACGGCGGAGACAAGACTTGACACAGCTATAACGAGACGAATACTAGAAACAACAGAGATGAAAATACTCCGACAAATATCAGGGAAAACTTTGTTGGATAGGGAGAGAAGCGAAAACATAAGAAGATCATGCAATGTAGAAGACATAAATGGATGGGTGAGAAAACGGGAACAGGAGTGGAGCGAACAAATTAGTACAATGGCAGAGGATAGGATAGTATGAATAGCACGAGATAAGTCACCAAATGGACGAAGAAGTATTGGCAGACCAAGAAATAGATGATGCGATAACTTAAACAATTTTGGAGGCTAATATTGAAGAAAAAACAGTGTCGCAAATAAGTGTGATGTTAATGCCTTCTGGTTCAAATTAATTAAAAAGGATAAATACGTCTTTGATACATTATACTTTATTCACTGGTAACAGACAATATGTGAATAATAACACAAATGATCTATAGCGTCTCGACCTCTACATACTAAGTTAATAATTATCTATCTGTATCCCCATACTGATTCCTTAGCATGTTTTATATCGATCTAAATCATAACAAATATAGTTCAAGTTCACGCATATTAAACATGTGATACAAAACTATAAACTATTGTTTTTATATCTTTTCAATACCCTAAAGGTTAATAACATCTTATTTAAATTATGATTTATACAGAGGGTTCATATCATACTACAACAGTCTTTAAAGCCTAAATACAAGAGGGAAGAAGAAGAAGAATTACCATTACTCAAGCTTTTTGTAATTCAGTTTATAAAGGATTTTGTAAGAACCGCCACTATTTGTTTAATACCATGCATGCGTTGATAATTTTCTTGGAAAAATAAAGTTTACAGCAGTGTGAAGAATCATTCCGTAGTTGATGTAAAAAACAAATACAGTGATATAATACAAATTCATATTAAAAACAAAGGAGAATAGGCAACGGTATAACATACCGCATGTCTACTTCTTAAAACATCCACGTCAGTAGTTAAGAGTTAACTATGCAAAAGATCTAAGACAAAAATTGATCAACTCTTTTGAATATCAAAAATCTGGAAGATTTGGTTTATTATGTAAATTTCTGATATAAGCAATTTTTTTAATTTTGCGTTTCTCCTCATTAATTGAGACACGGACCACACTGCCAACATATTTTTTATTGTTTGACAATAATTGCTCTTTGATTATCTGATGTCTTTTCGATATCAACTAAATTGATCCAAATGTCCAAATCAAATAAAAGCAGCAATATTAACTTCATTACTGTTTTGATGTATAATTTATTTACCCAACATACAGCAAACACAATTTAAACGATTCACTTGTTTTAGTAATATTAGTCTAATTGTTCCTTTATTGAATATTAGGATATAAAATAGAATATGAAGCATAATTATTGTGTGTACAATAATTGTTTACGCAACGAATCACAAACTACATCGTTGCGTGCTCCAGTTTACCCTACTGTATTTTATTCATTTAAAAACATGAAAATGTTCTCATCACAATATCAAGATTGAGTAGTAGATCACTCATTAATAAATATTATTTTGATTTATTGTTAGTGGGACTCCCGCTTTGAAATATTCTTCCATATATTTTTATTTAACAAGTGAAGTTTTTTTTATTTAGTTTATTTTAGAACTGACGTAAGTCCTTTGTTTTTGTTACCAGTGCATTTGGCGTAGATTAGCAGGTATATCCAGAATTATGCACTTAACAAATGAAATAAGAACACAAATATGTACAGAACAACCACCATCATAAAAGAAATATAGCAAATGTAGCTTATTTGATACTGACATGTACAGAAAATGACAGACTATCGCCAACCGAAATTAATATTGGATTGCAAAAATACCAATTTTTGCAATAAATTTTATCCTATAGCAAGTTTAATTTTAAAACTTTCTTCTCTTTGCAAAATTGTTCTAAATTACATAGTTGCCAATATATAGCAACGAAAAGGAAAAAAATACTATTTCCAACTTTTTTCTCAATTTGGTTAATCAAAAATTTAGCCCATCTTTTGAAGTGTCCGCATAGATTCAACTTCATTTATAAATTGAGTTGTAACTTACTATGGTTTGTTTTTCAACCAAGAGGAGTGATTCAAATTTACCGCGCTGTATTGCTTGTTTGTAATTGGTCCAACCGCAGGCCAGTTTACTCCACTGTTATAAAATTTTGACACTAATGACATTTATCAAATTTTGACACTAGTGACATTTCATAGGTTAATTAAGTTATATCGGCGATTTTTGTGTTTTCTGTGTTATTACTTTAATTTTTAGATTGTTAGTCTGCTTTTATATAAAAAGCAGTTGTTTTTGGAACTCTTTAGGGACGTATTAATTTAATATAATATTTATGGATTACCGTTGAAGGCCGATCTATTAACCAAAAAAGAAGATGTATTTGGTTATTAATTCTAGTGACTTTCTTGGGTGTGAATCTGTCTTTTTAGTTTACTCCTCCTGGTTAAAAAATAAACTATAGAATACGGTAAAAAAGCCGGGAATAGGTACTGAGAAATACAAATGGGAAACTTGTGTTGAATACTAACGACAAATTAAAGAGATGGGCAGAATACATGAATGAACTGTTCAAGTCAATAGAACAGAGCAGATGGAAATAGAAGTACAAGATGATATGGCTTTAAAGATGAAATGACATTAAAACCAGCAAAACTGGTAAAGTAGCAGGTCCAGACCAAATCCCAGTAGAAATCTTAAAATGCATAAATGATGAAACCTTAGGCATTATAGTATATGAATTTAACACAGTGTACAAAACAGACAAAATACCGAGACAATGGTTACTCTCCACCTTTTGTGCCATCCCTAAAAATACAAACGCTAAAGATTGCAGTGAATATAGAGCAATCTCATTAATAAGGCATATTCTCAAATTATTGGTTGTATAAATAAAAAACTGGAAGAAAGAATAGATGATAGTCAGTTTGTGTTCAGAAACGGACTAGGAATCAGAGATGCATTATTTGATTTTAATGTGTTAGCTCAAAGATGCATGGATAATGGATATAAATGTCGATGTACATGTTTGTTACGTTGATTTTGAGAAAGCATTTGACAAAGTAAGACATAAAAAATTAGTCAAATTTCTAAAGACAAAAACATAGACGGAAGAGATTTACGAATGATAACAAACCTTTACTGAAATTAAAGAGCACAAATTTTAATAGATAAGAACCCAGTCCAGAAATTGAAATCAGGAGAGGAGTTAGGCAGGGATGTATTATGTCTCCATTACTATTTAATATATTAAACCAGGGCATTTAGCACTAAAAACACCCGAATAAATAAATTTTTAAATACAGCACCTAGAGACTTGCAGTTTTTTGCATGATGTTCAGGATGACGTCAAGAAAAAAGTCTACTATTCAAAAATGGGTGGAAATGCATAATTGCATTGTAAAGTGCACAAAATGCATCCAAAATTGCATAAATATAAAAATAAAGTCGAAATCAGTATACTAAGGAACATAATTTATTATTTGGGGGGTTTTTGGGGTCACTGAATACGATTACGCCATCAGAACTGATCCCCGGATCACCTTGTGCCCAAGGTCACGGTAAGAGATGTCATCTGGAGTTTCGATGGTTTTCGGCACTAAATCGATGTAAACGGATTATTCATCGGTTTTAGGGGTGGCTAAATAAGAATATGATAACAGAATTGACCTCCGGAGTACCTGGTGCCCAAGACCACTGTAAGGCACGTCATCTTCTGGAGTTTCGAGGGATTTCGGCGCTAAATTGATGTAACTGGACTCCTCGGGGAGTTTTTGAGGTGGTTAAACACGAAGATGTCATCAGGATAGACCTTAGGATCACCTGGTGCCAAGGCCACTGTAAGGGACGTCATCTTCTGGAATTTCGAGGGATTTCTGTATCAAATTGATGAAAACGGATTACTTACGGGTTTTTGAGGTCGCTAAACACGAATATGCCATCAACACCGACTCTCTGTGCACCTGGAGCCCAAGCTCATTGCAAGGGGCGTCCTCTTCTGGAGTTTGAGAGATTTCAGCATTAAATTGATAAAAATGGACTACTCGGGAGTTTTTGAGTCGTTAAACACGAATATGCCATCAGAACAGACCTCTCGATCGCCTGGTGCCTAAGGTCAATGCAAGGGACGTCATCTTCTAGAGTTTTGAGGGCTTTCTGTATTAGATTGATGCAAACGGATTACTTACGTGTTTTTGGGGTTGCTAAACACGAATATGATATCAGAATTGAACTCCGGATTATCTGATGACCAGGATTGCAACTAGGGCTCGTCATCTTCTGAAGTTTCGAGTGTTTTCGGCATAAAATGGATGCAAATGGATTACTCGGGGAGTTCTTGAGGTCGCTAAATACGAATATGCCATCAGAACCGAATCTCGGAGAACCTGGTGCCCAAGGTTATTGCTAGGGGCGTCATCTTCTGGAACTTCGAGAGTCTTTGGTACTAAATTGATGCAAACGGATTACTCATAGGTTTTTGGGGTTGTTGAACACGATTGCGTCATCGGAACAGAAACCAGAGCACCTGGTAACTAGGACACGTCATCTTCTGGAGTTTCGAGGTTTTTCGGTACTTAATTGATGCAAATGGACTACTAATGGGTTTTTGGGATTTCTGAACATACATACGCCATCAGAACAGACACCTGAGCACCTGGTGCCTAAGGCACGTTATATTCCGTAGTTTCGATAGTTTTCGGTATTAAATTAGTGCAAGCGGATTACTCTTGAGTTTTTGGGGTTGCTTAATATAAATATGCCATCAGACGCAACCCACGCAGCATCTGGTGCTTAAGGCAGATCATCTTCTGGAGTTTTGAGTGTTTTCGGTACTAAATTGATGAAAACGGATTACTCATGGGTTTTTCAGGTACCTGAACACGAAAACGCCATCAGAACAGACACCGAAGCACCTTGTGCCTAAAGCACTTTATCTTTTGGAGTTTCGGGAGTTTTCGGTACTAACTAAATTGATGAAAAATGGATTACTTTTTGGTTTTCGGGTTGTTGAACACGGTTATGGCTTACATGAGGAATTCTAGAGTATCTCGTGAATACGGTAATCACATCACTAATAATATCATCGCATTGTAAAACTCATGTAAAAAAATTAATTAGATCAACATAGTAGAGTTCGTTTTCCGTAAACCCAAAAACACATGAGCAATTCGGTTACATCAATTTAGTACCCAAATTTTTCTAAACTCCATGATATACCTTAGGCACCAGGTGCTCCGGTGTTTGTTCTGACGACGTATTTGTCTTCAGCAACCCCAAAAACCCATGAGTAATTCGTTTGAATCTATCTAATACCGAAAACCCTCGAAACTCCAGAGGAAAACGTGCCTTAGGCCCAGATGCTCCGGTGTCTCTTCTGATGGCGTATTTGTGTTTAGCAACCCCAAAAACCCGTGAGTAATCTGTTTGCATCAATTGAGTACCTAAAACTTTCGAAACTCCAGAAGATGACGTGCCTAAGGCACCAAATGATATAGGCACCTAACACCTTCAGGTGCCACTAATAGGTGCCGGAGTTACCAAACAACCCCGGTGTTTGCTTTGATGGGGTATTCGTGTTCAGCATCCCCAAAAACCTATAAGTAATCTGTTTGCACCAATATAGTACCGAAAACTTCGCCTAGCTGATGACATCCCTTGCAGTGACCCTGGGTACCCGGTTCTACGATAGTCTGTTTTTATGGCATGTTAGTGTTTACCGACCTCAAATACCCCCGAGTAATTTATCTTCATCAATTTAATACCGAAATCCCTTAAAACTTCAGAAGATGACGTCCCTTGTAGTCACCTTGGTCACCAGGTGCACAGGGGTTGTTTGTGATGGCATATTCGTGTTTAGCGACCTCAAAAACCCTCCAGTAATCCATTTGCATCAATTAAATGCTGAAAACTCTCGAGACCCCAGAAGATGACGTGCCCTAGTAGCGAACCTAGGCACCAAGTACTCCGGAGTTCAGTTCTGATATCATATTCGTGTTTACCGACCCCAAAAAACCCGTGAGTAATCCGTTTACATTAATTGAATGCCGAAAACACTCGAAACTCCAGAAGATTACGTGCATCAGTAGCGATCCTGGGCACCAGGTACTCCGGAATTCAATGCTGATGGCATATTCGTGTTTGGCGACCCCAGAAACCCGTAGGTAATCTGTTTGCATCAATTTAATACCGAAAGCACTCGAAACTCCAGAAGATGACGTCCCTTGATGTGACCTTGGGCACCAGGTAATCCGGTGGTCTATTCTGATGGCATATTCGTGTTTGCCGACCTCAAAAACCCCCCGAGTAGTCCGTTTGCACCAATTTGATACCGAAAGTCCAGAAGATGACGTCCCTTGCAGTGACCTTGGGCACCAGGTGATCCAGAGGTCCGTTCTGATCGCATATTCGTGTTTAACCACCTCAAAAACCCCCCAAATAGTCCAGTTTCATCAATTTAGTGCCGTAATCCCTCGAAACTCCACAAGATGACGTGCCTTAATAGCGACCCTGGGCACCAGGTACTCCGTAGGTCAATTCTGATAGCATATTAGTACTTAGTGACCCCTAAAACTCGTAAGTAATCCGTTTGCATCGATTTAATGCCGAAAACCATCGAAACTCCAGAAGATGACATCTCTTGCCGTGACCTTGGGCACCAGGTGATCCGGGGATCAGTTCTGATGGCGTAATCGTATTCAGTGACCCCAAAAACCCCCCATATAAAAAAGTTTGTTCCTTAGTATACTGATTTTGACTTTATTTTTATATTTATGCAATTTTGGATGCATTTTATGCACTTTACAATGTAATTATGCATTTCCACCCATTTTTGAATAGTATTATTTTGTTCTAAATGCCCTCGTCTATATATAGTGAAGCCATTTTTGAAAAAGCATTACTATCTCAAAGTGAAAGAATAATAATTAACGGAAGATCTATTAACAACGTAAGATATGCAGATGATACCGTGATTATGAAAAGCTCTGCTGAACAACTCCAATTACTGCTAAACAAAACAGACAGTTTTTGTGAAAAAGTTATTAAAATAAGTCAAAACTTTTTAAGTTATTAAAGACCAAACATTTTAATTATTCGTGAAAAAAATGCATGTTTTGAAGCGGTTTTTCGTAAATCACTGAAAAACTGTAAGTTTTTACAAAAAAGTTAATAGTAGTTTAATTCGTATAGAATTATATTTAGTGCTATAAATTCTAAGAATAAACTCCTAAATCACGCGCCTTTCGACTATTATTTAAATTAATTATTTGGCGACTAGATATCGTTTAATAATTTATGAGCTCGCAAAATATACGCATCTCAATTATTAAATTGCCATTTTCTTTCTATAGTGCAGTCACTGAAGTTAAAAATCAACTATGACCTTCGATTTCGGTAAATCTCCATTCATTTTCACGAAAATTGGTGAGCGGATAGAGGATACGTCAAGAAAGAAAATTAACAATAACAACTTAGCCGGGAGTATATGTCACCCCTTCTCGGGGGTGAAAATGACTTTATTAAAAATAACCCCACAAATCAAGAGAGGGACAAATTCTAAGTAAAATTTGTTATATAATTTTATTAAAATAAATCAATACTTTTTGAGTTATTAAAGATCAAATATTTTAATTTTTGTGTTGGTCTGTACCCATTAAATTGGCAAGTACCTAGCATCTTCGAGCAAGGAAACATGGTGCCCTTTTAGCATGTGTTCCATTATATCTATCAACATCGACTTGTAGTCATAAAATTTTACCAAATTATATTATGTAAACCATATATTATGGGGTTACCACTATATACAGTGTACTAGTTTCAAACTACTCGGCATAATGCACTAAAGATGTTCTGTATTAGAACGAAAACGTTTTGCAATCCATGACATTTTAGATAGTTTTTAAATAAACGATTTTATACGAGAATACATCTCGAAGTTTTTTACTTCTGTATGAGTTTTTTTCAAAAAATATTGATTTATTTTAATAAAATTATATAACAAATTTTGCTTACAATTTGTCCCTCTCTCGATTTGTGGGGTTATTTTTAATAAAGTAATTTTCACCCCCAAGAAGGTGTGACATATACCACAGGCTAAAACCGCAAATTGTTATTGTCAATTCGTGAAAATGAATGGAGATTTACCTAAATCGAAGGTCGTAGTTGATTTTTACCTTCAGTGACTGCACTATAGAAAGAAAATGGCAATTCAATAATTGAGATGCGTATATTTTGCGAGCTCATAAGTTATTAAACGATATGTAGTCGCCAAATAATTAATTTAAATTATTGTAAGTACAACTCTCTCTTAAGCCGGGAATATGGGATTGTTTTCTTGCGAAGGGTTTGTAGCTCTATAATCGAAAGGCGCGTGATTTAAGAGTTTAATCTTAGAATATAAGCTATACCAATTAAACTACTATTAACTTTTTTGTAAAAACTTACAGTTTTTCAGTGATTTACGAAAAACCGCTTCAAAACATGCATTTTTTTCACGAATAATTAAAATCTTTCATCTTTAATAACTTAAAAAGTATTGACTTATTTTAATAACTTTATATAATAAATTTTGCTCTTAATTTGTTCTTTTATTGATTTGTGCAGTTATTTTTTATAAAATAATTTTCACCCCCGGGAAGGGGCGGTATCCACCCTCAGGGTAAAGGTGCAAGGTGGTACCATTTCACCTTTGTTTCTTGACGTATCCTCTAACCACTGACCAATTTTCGTGAAAATCGATGAAGGTTCACCGAAATTGAAGGTAATCGTTGATTTTTACCTTCAGTGACTGCACTATACAAAATAAATTGCAATTTACTGATCTAAATGCGCGTAATTTGGAAGCTTATAAATTATTAAATGATATGTAGTCGCCAAATAATTAATTTAATGCATTTTAAGTACAACTTTCTCTTAAGCCGGGAAGATAGGGTGGTTTTCTTGCGAAGGGGTTGTAGCTCAATAATCGAAATGCACGTGATTTAATAGTTTATTCTTAGAGTATATAAGCTATAGGAATTCTATCCGCAATACGATATATTTTAAGTTTTTTTAGCATTTTTCTCTTAAGTTAAATCAATTAAAGGGTTGTTTGGAGGTGAAGGGGATGAGCTCAAAAATCGAAACTATATAATTTCAAGAGCTCATAAATAGCTCGTAATTCTGCCGCAAAAACCGATTCAATATTCCTACTTTTAAGTAGTGACTCAGTAGGCTGACTCAGCCCCCCCCCCCACTAAAGTATTACATTCCTGCTCAGTGGAACGAGCTCAAAATTTTTAGTTTGTGGAATATGAAAGCTCATAAATAGCTCATAAATCAGGGCTATTTGTTTTTTAATTTTTGCAAGTGGGGGGGGGGGGGGGCAGCTCAACACGGGTATTAAAATTGAGAGTAACAGTTCTGAGATTCTACGTGTTTTCGATACTGCGATATCAACTTGAAAACTGTACATACAGTCGGAAAAATGAAAGAATACCTATGAACGAACATAAAACACGCTGTATTTTCCTGTCACCGTGTCACAAAGAAACTTGTCCAGCGCAAGTACATGTAATAATAATTATTACATGTCATGTACTTGCGCTGGCCAATTTTTTATATGACACGGTGACAGGAAAATACAGCGTGTTTTATATGTTCGTTCATGGGTATTCTTTCATTTTTCCTACTGTAAATGACCTACAGTCCTTTGAAATGTGGTTTTACAGTAGAATGTTTAGAATAGCTGTAGGATGGACACAGAAGAAAACGAACACGGAAGTATTACGAGAAATGGACAAAGAATGCGAAATAATAAACATGATAAAAATTAAGAGAGCTACAATAATAGCTGGGACACGTAATGAGGCAGTGGCGGCTCGTGGCTTTAGGGACAGAGTCGGCAAGGTTTTTGTCTCCTCAAATTCAGATAGGTATACCATCTAATTAAAAGGCTTCAATCATCATAGAAGATTTTTGGTTTTTGTTTTTTTTTATTTATTTTTTTTTTGTTTTTTTTTTGTTTTTTCACATAGATTTAGAACTTAAACATGTTTATAAATTAACTTTAGTCTATGTTGTTTGGACGTAGCAAACGGGTTATAACATCATCGTAAAATTTATTAATGTGTTGGAGAGATTTTAATAGTTTTTTTCTATTGACATTTAAGAAAAGCTTGACATTCTCTTTTGTTTCATGGTGTTTCGACTATACGTTTTGACACTTTTGAGACAAGAGAAATCCCGTTCATTTAAGAGGAAACAGTAGCGATCAACAGGTAGCAACAAACGCGTTCCAAGATTGCGGCTGTAATTTTGAATATTTTGTGGAGATAAGTATTTGGCATACTTATTCGTAATATAATAAAAAATGGCGGTACATAGCCCAATTTCAGAAATATGTTAGTATGTGGAAATTATTCTATAACTAAATAAAATATTGAAAAAAGGAGCCTGTACTGCCATTAAGAAAGACAAAAAATACACTTTCTTCAAATAAACTTTTTTATCCCGTGCCTAGATTTTGTGTCACATTGGAACTACCAAAAATCGATTTTTTATAACAAGAAATCGAACGTCACTGACTTGGCAACATTTCGCGCCTATGTGTATAAAAATTATTGTTTTTGATAGTATAAAAACGTCACTGTCAGTGTCGAATCACCAACGCACTGTTGCCTCACTTTTGAAAGTTCGCAGAACTTTCGCAATCTTGGACCGCATTTGTTGCTACCTGTTGATCGCTACTGTATCACCTTAAGGCAAAAGTTGGTAGCAATGAGGGAATTCATGACAATAATTTATTAATTACGGGAACAGTTTGTTGCAATGAATTGCAGTATATAAAATTATACATATTTTGTAACTTATCCCATCTTTCGAAAATATTTGGATCAGCATATAAAACTTTTAATTAATTTCTTTAGTTGTATTCCGATGGGTGAGTTGCGGAATTTAATTAAAAAATGAATATAATAAAACAAATGGTAATTTTATTATTGGAACGAACATGTATTTTGTTTAAGTCTCTCGGAAGAAAGGTCGATTGTTAAAAATGAGAGCGTTTGGTGCGACCCAAAGCGGCTGCCTGTCGAGTTGTTACTGAAAAGAAATACCACAACGATTACTGTTATCGTTCTTCCCTTTTGACCAGATGACTGACTAATAAATCATTTATTAGGTCTGGTGTATGCTTTCACAGTTACAACAAAAAACACTCGAATGCATAGTGAGTTGTTGACACACTTTATGTGGATGAGAAAACAGATGGTGACAGGTTAAAACCATGTTTTATATTTGAATGTGCATTTCGAATGACTAACGTTGTTTGGTTTTTGAGAAAAAATAATAAAAGAAATAAGATAATATAATTAGCAGAAATAGTAATTATAGCGTAATGCTATATACCCCCCTTCCGACTGACCAAGTCAATAAAATAATACATAATATATATATCATAATAAAAAATGAAAATAAGTAAAAAAAAGATAATGCAAAGTTTATACGAGGAGAAAGAAAAAAATCACTTGATTCACTTTGAACTAACACTCTCTTGGTAAGTTCCAGTAAATCTTGCTTTCCTCTTCGGTCTGTTGTTGTTTGTTTTGCTGGTCATTTCTTTTGTTTCGTGATGGGTAGAGTCGTGAAGTTCGTAAGCTGGTTTCAATCTGTCTATGGAAATTGTTGATTCCTTTCCATTTACCCGGACGGCAAAAGTCTTGTCACCTCGCTTAACAACTGGAAAAGGCCCGTGACATGGGTTTTCTAAGCTGCTTTTGATTGTATCACGGCGGATGAAAACGTGAGATGTGGTTTTCATGTCTTTGAAAATGAAGGTACTTTTGGATCCATGATGCGACGGTTGCGTAGGACGGAGGTTTTCGAAATGGTTTCGAAGCGTTTTTAAATAAATGTGAGCATTGTCGTCGGTGTTTCTTTGTGACGAAACCAATAGTTCACCTGGCAAACACAATGGTTCTCCGTACACGAGTTCGGCGGCTGAAGTACCTAAATCTTCTCTCCACGCTGCTTGTATGCCCAGTAACACTGCAGGTAGGCTTTCGGTCCATCGGATGTTTTCATGACATCGAATTGCTGCCTTTAACTGTCGATGAAACCTTTCTACCATACCGTTTGCTTGCGGATGATAGGCGGTTGTCCTTGAATGGGTAGTTCCAGTTAATTTGCATATTGATTTGAAGAGATGCGATTAGAATTGTCGACCTTGATCTGTTGTGATGCGCTTGGGAGTGCCGAAACGAGCTATCCAACCAGAAAAAAATGCTCTGGCTACTGTGTCTGCTTCTTGATTAGGCATCGGGAAAGCTTCTGGCCAACGTGTGAAACGATTGACACATGTTAAACAGTATCTGTTTCCTTCTGAAACCGGCATCACTATAACGTCTATGTGGACATGTTCGAATCGGCTGGAAGGTGGTAGGAAACTTCCAGTAGGTGAAACAATGTGGAGCGATATTTTCGATTTTTGGCACTGTATACACGCTCGAGTCCATTTCCTCACATCTGATTTAATGGATGGCCAAACATATCGCTGTGTGATCATCTTCACAGAACTATTGATTCCGGGATGTGCTAGGTTATGCATGGTGCGAAAAATTGCCATTCGAAGTGGTTTCGGTACAAATGGTCTGGCTGTAGATGTTGATATGTCACAGTACAAACTCACGTTTTGTTCGGAAAAGCGTATTTTCTTCATTTGTAGTGATGTTTTCTCACTTAAAAAAGTTTGCAGTTCTGGATCAGTTTCTTGTGCGAGAGCTAAGTCAGTGATGTCGATATCTTTCTTGATGCTATCGACTCGAGATAGTGCGTCTGCCACAATATTTGTTAAACCAGAAATGTGCTGAATGTTAGTGCAAAACTGTCCTATATAGTCTAAATATCTAAACTGTCTAGGACTACATTTATCTAGCTTCTGAGTAAAGGCGAAGGTGATTGGTTTCTGGTCTGTGTATATCGTTATGTCCTTGCCTTCGATCATATGTCTGAAGTGTTTTATGGCTAGATATATAGCTAATAGTTCTCTGTCGTATGCACTATATTTCTTTTCGCTAGGTGAGAATTTCTTAGAAAAGAAAGCTAAAGGTTTCATACCTGTATCCGTTTTTTGTTGTAGTACAGCTCCCGCACAAAAATCAGAAGCGTCACAAGTGATGGAGATATCAACATCGTTTACAGGGTGGCTCAGTAAAGCAGAGTTAGCTAAACTGTTTTTGCAGTCGTAAAGGCTTGGATTCGCTGTGGTGTCCATTCGATTGGTGCTTTTCCTTTGACATTACCTTTTAGGGCATCATGTAGTGGTGCTTGTAGCTCAGCTGCATTGGGTATGAACCTTCGGTAGAAGTTTAACTTACCTACAAATCTGCGTAGGTCTTTCACTGTTTTTGGCTGAGTGAAATTCTGTACAGCTGCTACTTTTTCTTGTGGAGGTGTGAATCCTCCGTCTGATACTGTGTATCCCAAAAAGGTAATCTCGTTTTTGCCGAATTGACACTTCGCTGGATTTATCACAACGCCAAACTGCTTGAGCCTTTTGAAAATCTCTTCTAAATGCGACATATGCTGCTCTTCGGATTCTGATGCAATGAGAATGTCATCGATGTAGGCGTAGGCGAAGTCTAGACCACGTAAAATCTCGTCTATGAAACGCTGGAATGTCTGTCCTGCGTTTCGTAAACCAAAAGGCATATATAAGTATTCGTACAGTCCAAATTGTGTGGTAACGGCCGTTTTTGGTATGTCATCGGTGGCTACTGGTATCTGGTTGTATGCTCTCACTAAATCTATTGTAGAGAAAATTGTCTTACCAGCTAGCGCCTGACCGAAATCTTCGATGTGCGGAATTGGATATCGATCTGGAACTGTTTTTTGGTTGAGACGTCGATAATCTCCGCAGGGTCTCCATTCCTCACCCTTCTTCGGGACCATGTGCAGTGGGGTAGACCAGTTGCTTTTCGATGGTCTTATGATGCCTAGTCGTAGAAGATTTTCGAACTCTTTTTTAGCCCATTGCAGTTTGTCAGGTGCTAATCGTCGAGGCTTCGAAAAAACGGGTGGACCTGGTGTTGTATCGATGTGGTGCTTCGTTTGATGTTGAATGTCTTTCACGATACCGGCGGGTCGCGTGATTTCCGGAAATCGTAGCAGCAGTTCGTGGTAACGCGACGCTTCCGCGATAGTCTTTACGCTGCCGTCGAAACACTCTTTAACGAGTCCCTTTGTTCGAAGGGTTGTCGTACTGTCTACTAAGCACTGGTTAGCAATGTCCACTAGGAGCGCGAAATGGGAAAGAAAATCGGCTCCGATAATGGGCTTTGAAATGTCCGCCACTACGAATCGCCACGTAAAATCACGCCGTAGTCCGATGTTTAATGTCAAGTTCACATAGCCGTATGTCGCGATTTTAGTGTCATTGGCCGCGTATAGTTCGTATGAAGTCTTTTCGCGTGCACCCCGTACATATTTCCGCGGGAAAACGCACAGATCGGCACCGGTGTCGACTAAAAACTGTTTTTTCTGTCTGTTACGTAAAGGCGGCGAGACTTTGGGCTTCGATCGGATGGCGCATCTACCGACTGCCCGCGACGTTTCCCTGGTGCTTGCACGGAGGAGAGCACTTTTGAGCCTGGTCACCAAAACGGTAGTGGTACCAACAAATATCACTATTACGTTCCCTCCTGTAGCTCCTGTCTCTAGGATAAGGTCTGCCTCTTGAGTTGCTGCGGTTTCGACGGTATGTGTTAGCTTGTGCTTGAGCATTTGACAAGCTGGATAGCTGGATTTTCATTTCAGCTAATTCGGCTGTCAATTTCTCTATGGTACTTTCAAGAGCGTTAGAAGCTTCTGAAATTTGGGCCCTAGGAGCTATCGCTTCAGATATTGTGTAGCTCGGCAACTGCGTCCAAACTAGCTTTAGCTTGAGTAGCTAGAATAGCCTGTGTAGACGCTGGCAGTCTACCTAACCACAGAGACCTTACAATATTTTCTGGTACCGTTGTGCCTGCTAAAGACTCTAAATGTCGTAAGAACTGCGAAGGTCTTCGATCGCCCAGTTCTTCATGCTCGAGTAGTCTTTTAATCTTTTGTTGCTGTGATGCACTAAGTCTCTTGATTAATTCTGATTTTAATTTTTCATACCTCTCTGTGGCTGGTGGTGAAACAATGATGTCCCTAACTTCTAATATGTAGGCTGTGTCTAAATTGGCAACTATATAGTTGAATTTGGTTGCGTCACTTGTTATATTTTCCAGTGTAAATTGGTTTTCTACTTGCAGGAACCATATTTCAGGATCGTTAGGCCAGAAAGGTGGGATTTTAACTGAAATCCGATCCACTGAGGCACTGGTATTGGCACTGGTGTTGGCGTCCGTCATTTTCGATGTTCACTGTATTTAAAAAACCGGCAAAAATGTAATATTATTAACACTAACTCTTTTTTAAATTTTCGCGGCGGTTTAAAATACTCGCGAGGGTCACCAATATTCCGATGGGTGAGTTGCGGAATTTAATTAAAAAATGAATATAATAAAACAAACGGTAATTTTATTATTGGAACGAACATGTGTTTTGTTTAAGTCTCTCGGAAGAAAGGTCGATTGTTAAAAATGAGAGCGTTTGGTGCGACCCAAAGCGGCTGCCTGTCGAGTTGTTACTGAAAAGAAATACCACAACAATTACTGTTATCGTTCTTCCCTTTTGACCAGATGACTGACTAATAAATCATTTATTAGGTCTGGTGTATGCTTTCACAGTTACAACAAAAAACACTCGAATGCATAGTGAGTTGTTGACACACTTTATGTGGATGAGAAAACAGATGGTGACAGGTTAAAACCATGTTTTATATTTGAATGTGCATTTCGAATGACTAAGGTTGTTTGGTTTTTGAGAAAAAATAATAAAAGAAATAAGATAATATAATTAGCAGAAATAGTAATTATAGCGTAATGCTATAGTTGGTAATTTGATTAAAGGATGATGCATAGTTTTAATACACTTTTTTAATAGATATCTTGAAAATTCTTTGGCGTAACTTTTAAATTTTTGCAAATCTTCAAAATTTGAAAAAAAAAGGAGTATCTATTTGCACAAGTAATAATAGTATCAAACATTTCAAAATATACTTGTTTTTCGAGATCTGTGTCATACTTTTGTATTTTTTGGGGGTGTTCGGAAATATCAAGCACATCCAAAACGTCACTGCGTATATATTGAAAATTACTATCTCGGAGATTTTTTACCAGCTTTGTTATTCTATTTTTGGAATAAATGATGTCAGTTGACTGATTTTCAACAATATTGAATATCACATCAGTTTGGGTAAACACTTTCTTAAAAATATGTAAAAAATATTAAAAGAATAATCATTTAGTAAAGTTTTCAAACCGATTGCTTCACGGATCGAGATATCATCACTTGCAAAATTGTCGCCTTTTTTAATAAAATAAAATTAAAAACTTCCAAAAGCTGTTTACGAAAATCTGCTACAATGAAAACTAACCGAGATTTAAAATTCCAAAACCTACTTTATTTCATAATTTCATAATTACTTTCATCCCGAGCGCACTATTAGCAGGGTACGTGGCTTGCCTGCTGCTGGAGTCTGCCTATCACCGATCGGCAGATTGTTTATGTGCCGGACTCTGCCATTCAAATACGGGTGAAATTGTGGTGAAATGTATAGTTGGTTGCCTATCCGCTAATATTCCACAGCGCTTCAAATCGTAGATACGTAGAGCTAGGGACGGCTGGTTGTCCCTGTCGAAGCAGATCTTATAAAAAAGAATTCACACAATCGCAATCGGATGCATGGCTGTGACTATTAATTTGAAAAGTTTCTTATGCGTAGGGATCACTTAACGTATCGGATTGATCGAATTCTTTTAAAAACAATGAATAAAATTTAGTCTGTATTATCTCACAGAATTTTTTTATTTTACAGAAACAAATATCATCAACTCTGATTAAATTAAATATTTAGAAAATCTACAATGTGTCTGTCTATAACTGTCGGCGGGTGTAATTTCCTCACCAAAATAATCTTATACCTGAGTTTGGAAGGGTATGTCATAATCCGACAGGTATTTTCCTCACCAAAACTGAAATGGTTGTTACAGGTAGATTTTACTAAAATGCATTCAAGGAAATTATTTATCTACTATAAAATTACAGAAGGTACCTATAATAATTAATTAATTAATTTTATAGTATTTTATTTTTAGTCATAATTGGTATTTTGACAAAAATGGCATGTTTAATAGAAAGTAATCACGGTATTAGAAAATTTTATTTTTTATAAGGTGAAAGTTTTAGAAAGTGAAGAAGTGTTCTGGAGGCAATAAAATAACTTTTAGTGCGAAATTGAATACTATTGGTGCAAATTTTACAATAACTAGAAGTAGCCTACAACATAATCATGAACCAGATCTGCAGAAGATAGATCGAAAAATTGTTTCTAACTCTTGTAAACGTAAAGCCGAAGAGAATATACTGAAAAACCGCCAAAAATCATTCGGCAAGAGCTTGCAGCTAATTTGCCTGAAACAATTACTACGATTGATGTCTGTTACATAAGAAAAAATATATATAATTATCGAAGAAAATGATACCTGGTCGACTTTCTTCCAATATTTATGAGGTTCAAGAATTTGTGGAGTCGATTGTAGTACCTCAACGTGTAAACACCGACGATCGCAGCTGTGTTTATTAATAGCAGTGAAATACGAGTTTACCAGTGAGAGTGATAACAATAATTATAACGTACGTATTTGAACATTTTAAATTAGATTTTTTTAGTTTATTCGGAACTATAATTAGATCCAGTTTTTTTGCTTTTTACATTAATTAGAAACATCAATAATATTAATGGACTAGCATAAACATCGAAAAGTGATCTAGCCGGCTACCAGTGGTGCCGACAAAATGTGTAAATATCAACAATATTCTAAACTAAACACATAATTATTATATTTCATAATATTGTTTCTGCTTCTGACTACATGGGCAGTAACGTGCAAAACAGTTCAGCTTCAAATATGTCTCAAACTACAGATAATGCAACTTCTAGACAAACAACTTCGTATGCATCCATAGTTACATCCATAGTAAAACCTTCGTTTCCAAAGCACACCCAAGCGGTAGTATTACATGCTGATCAAAACCTTAAATTACATGACTATGTTAGAGCTATAGGCGACATTATCGGTCCCAAACAAGTTTCCTTTGCTTCTAGGATATCCCATAATAGGATATGTATTTATCTTACCAATTCCAATCTAGTCGAACAGTTATTAACATCGCATCCTAATATTCAGATAGGAACATTACCATAAATATTCGCAGACTGGTTTCCCCCACGAAAAGAATTGTCATATCAAATATTTCCCCAACCGTTCCGCACGATTTAGTAGAAAGTGCAATTAAAAATCTTGGGCTTGAGTTAGCCTCCCCGATTTCCTTTTTAAGAGCTGGTATCCCAGGTGATGAGTACTCTCACATCCTTCGCTTTAGACGCCAAGTATATGTTTTTTCCAATACAGATAATTTTGAGTTACAAACGTCAATTGTAATACCTTTTGAAGGTATTGACAACAGAATCTTTTTATCTACAGATAAAATGGAGTGTTTTATCTGTAAACAACCAGGACACATTGCTTCTAAATGCTCTAATCCTCCAACTGTTAATGTAACCCAAACTCCTAATTCAAATCCCGAATTATCCACGAACACAACCCTTTTACTAGATAACACACAGCCGACAGACACCTCCAGCGTGACCCCTATTACAGATACTGCACAACAGGACACAACTACTGCAGTAAAACCAGGCCTTAAACGAGGTCGCTCAGAAGTATCAACGGCCACGAATGAAAACAGTTCCCTAGATGACACTGTTAGCATGCCTCCACCCGTTTCACCTGCCAGCCACATACAGCAGGATAAAACCATTAAGCGAAAAAGAAAGAAACAAAGGACAAACCCACCAATAGAAACCGGACTGACTGAACAAACTAAAGAGGATATAAAAGAGGCCTACAATAAAACACCTGAAGCATTCATACTTCCTCAAGAGAATCTGATAGCTTTCCTTGAAAACACCTTTGGAAATAACGATCCTTACACTGAAGCATTGAAATTTACGAGCGATATTAAATCTTTGATCTTAAATTTACAATTTCTGTACCCATCTCTCCAAGAACGGGCAATTAGATATCGTATAACACGTATAAATAAGAAAATTAAACTCCAACTGGAACCTGATGATGCCGAAAGTGTATCTAGCATTGATATGTCCCATGACGTAAGCGATGAAGACAGCAACTCAGACGTATCTCAATTATCTCAACAGTCTCAAAATTCCTTAAAATAATCTGTAATTATATTCACATTAATTCAGTGGAATTGTGACGGGTTTTTTCCCCGTCTTGAACGGTTACAACAATTAATCTCAGATCACGTCCCAGACTTTCTCTGCTTACAAGAGACTAACTTTAACACAACACACAATCCGTATCTTAAAAACTATTCTAGCTATCATTTTATTAGGACAACGCATTTAAGGGCCAGCGGTGGATCCTCCATTTTTATCTCGAATGATGTTTTTCACCAAGAATTTTTGTTAAACACAACGCTAGAAGCTGTAGCAATAACTGCATGGTGCCCTAACAAAATTGTCATATGCAATGTTTACATTCCCCCTAACTATAATCTTGCCAGTGCTGAACTTTTAAATCTCATTAACCAACTTCCAGCTCCATTTATTCTTGTTGGAGATTTTAACGCTCATGGTATTATATGGGGATCTAAAATACGTTTGGTAGGGGTAAGATCATTGAAGATATTATCATTAATCATGATGTTAATCTTTTAAACACAGGAAGTAGCACGTATTTTCATATACAGTCTGGCTCCTTCTCTTCAATTGACCTGAGCATTATTGATCCTAAAACAGCTCCTCTTCTTACCTGGTACACGCTTGATAGTCTCTATGACAGCAATCACTTCCCTATCTTCATCACTAATAATGAAGCTAAACCGTCTTATGTTAAGAGCAAATGGAATATCTCAAAAGCTAATTGGGAGCTTTTCAGCGCATCTGTTAAGGATCGAGTTAACGAAATTTTTTATCAAAACAATGCTGATACGGATGTTGATGAATTTAATAGATGCATACTGCAAGCAGCAGAGGAACACATTGGAAGGTACACTATTAATCCATCCCATAAATCTGTACCATGGTGGAACCTATCTTGCAAGCTAGCAGTTAAAGCTAGCAAAAAGGCCCTAAACAAATTTCGCAGAACACGAGCAGAAGTGGACTTAATTAATTTCAAGAGACTAAAGGCCAAATCAAAACGAGTAATAAAAGAAAGTAATAATAATTACATAGTAATAATAATCACAGACGAACAGAAAATCTCTGATACCTTTGCACAATATTTTTTAGACAAATCCAAAAACAGAATTAACCATTTATTGACACGAGACGAAAAGCACCCTCCTCAGTCCTCCTCATCTAACCCTGATCCACTTAACCTACCGTTTACTCTGGACGAACTCTATGATGTTGTTAGCTCTCTAAAAAAATCTGCTGCCGGACTAGATGACATTCCCTCAATATTTATTAAAAAACTACATTCAGATACATTAAGAAAATTATTAGATCTGTACAATATTTTATGGACAGACGAACTGTTTCCCAGGCTATGGAGAAAATCCATTTTGATTCCAATTAGAAAGAATGACTGCATGTCAGCATTACCCAGTTCATTTCGACCCATTTCTTTAACTTGCTCAGTATGTAAAGTCTTAGAAAAAATGATAAATAATCGTCTTAACTGGTACTTAGAACGACATAAGTTACTAAATCCATTTCAATCAGGATTTAGATCAAATACATGCACTATGGACAATTTGGTTTCACTTCAGTCTGAAATTGCGTACGCCATGCAAAACAATAATGAGGTAATTGCCGTTGCTCTAGACATAGAGAGTGCTTTCGATACCACTTCAAAATCAATAATTCTTGCAAAACTTAGTGACCTCAAATTAGAAGGTAATATAACAACATTTATTAATCACTTTTTAACGGATAGAACGTTTCAAGTGTCCGTAAATGGTAAAATGTCTGCAACACAAGCTGTAGAGAATGGACTACCTCAAGGTTGTATACTTAGCACCACACTATTCTTAATCTGTATTAATGACATAAGCTCTACGATAAAAGCACCAGTTCAACACGCTATTTACGCTGATGATATCATTCTCTTTTGTCAAGGTAGGACAACATCCAGTACATGTGCGTTACTCCAAAACACCCTAGAGTCTATTACCAATTGGTCAGAAAGTACAGGATTCAAATTTTCACCACCTAAATCTGTAGTAATCCAATTTAGTAAAAAATACAGGTCTCCCCAACCTAATTTACAACTACATGGAACTTCGCTTCGTGTAGTAGATAACCATAAAATCTTAGGTATGCAATTTGATAAAAGACTGTCTTGGAGAAATCATATACAAACCTGAAACCACTAAAGCTAATTGTTTAAAAAGAATAAACATAATTAAATCTCTTGCTCACTATCACTGGGGATCTGAAGAGGAAGTATTACTCAGAATTTACCAAGCTCTAATTAGGTCCAAACTTGATTACGGTAGCATACTCTATATGTCTGCATGCAAGTCTCTCTTAAATTCTCTTAACGTCGTTCAGAACACATCTCTTCGTATTTGTCTTGGTGCTTTCAGATCTAGCCCATCTGAAGGCATCCATGTCGAAGCCTATGAACCTCCACTGACTGATAGGAGACAAAGACTCCTTCTGAATTATTTTGCAAAGGTCTCTGCCAACCCCTCAAATCCAGCTGCCAATCTTGTTGCCAGACACACAGTAATAGATCCAACAGAAAAACCTAGGTCTGTATACCCAATTGACCGCAAATTACACCAGTTAATTAACAACATAGATTTTTCAAATATGACCCCGATCTGTATCCCTCATACCCCGCCTTGGACCAGAAAGCAGCCTAGTTTTAACATTAGTCTATGTAGATACGACAAAAAGGAAACACCCAGCCTTATGATTAGACAAGAGTTCAATGAAATGATCGACATGGAAAAGTTTGATACAATCTTATATACAGACGCCAGTAAAGATGAACATGGTACAAGTTGCGCAGTTACTACTACAAATGAAACAATAGCGTCATTCCGCCTCCCTACAATCTGCAGTGTACATACAGCGGAATTATATGGAATAAATAAAGCTCTAGAAGTCACACCAAAAAGCAGCAAACGTATAGCCATATGCACCGACTCACTGTCATCGATTCATTCACTAAAATCCTTAAGATCACAACACCCAATAGTCAATAAGGTACACACTCACTGTCATCAGCTGTTAACTTCGGGCACCTCAGTCTCCATAATCTGGGTTCCTTCGCACGTAGGTGTTACTGGTAACGATAAAGCGGACCAAGCAGCGAAAAAAGCTAATTGCCCTAATAATCCTGTCGAAAAGATACAGCTCCATCAGGACCTAAAATATCTCTTCAAGCAATCAGTTTTGGAAAATTGGCAAGATCAATGGAATAGAAGCACATCAAAATTACATCAAATACAACCAATAATTCGACCATCGCAAATTCCCATACAAAAAAGAAGAGACAGAGCCATAATCAGACGAATAAGAATAGGTCACACTCGTCTCACGCACGGTTACCTCATGAGTTCTGGAAATCCACCAGTCTGTGAAAGCTGCAACAACACGCGGCTTTCCATACAACATATCCTACTTGAATGCAGTACTTTCAGCTCCACCCGACGACGGCAAAACATTATTGGTACCCTTAGTGATATACTTAGTTCACCTGGTTCAATGAACTCTCTGATTGCTTTTCTGAGAGACTCTAAATTGTATAATTTAATATAAAATGTTTATAAATTTTGTAAAAGTACCTAAAACTTGTAGCTTAACCAAATATTGAACCAATTATTGTAACCAACTATTGTAACCAATTATTGTAACTGTTTTTGTTCCCGTGTCAATGACCATAGTTGTCGAGACACGTAAATTTAAATAATAAAAAAAAAAGAATTTGTGAAGAGCTGTGCTCAAAAAACAACCAAGGAGGAAAATGTTCTCTTTATAAACTGTGTTAAAAGTAAGATAACTGTATTTAGTTGTGAATGTGAAACAAATATAAGATTTTTAGCAACATTGAATTTTATACAGAGAGGGGCAAAATTATGGAATATATTCATTTTCTCTAAAATGGACGATTTTGGACAAAAAACCCCGAACCACGTCGATTTTTATTTTTAAATCAAAATTTTTTGGCATATCTATATTTCATATTAGTGACGTCATCAATCAATCAATCAATAATTACATTAATGTTTATATTACTAAATAGAGAATATAACACCCTTTCAAATAAGCTACCACACGACCCCTATTCCCATTTAAAAAAATCATTGATTACGTGATCACGCACAGTTAGATGACGTTACTACTATGAAAATATAGGCCAAAAAATTGTAATTTAAAAATAAAAATCGACCTGTTTCGGGGGTTTTCTCCAAAATCGTCCGTTTTAGAGAAAATTAATTTATTCCATAATTTTGCCCCTCTCGTATATTATATGTATGGCACAATTACCGTACCGCATATCATTTGCAATTATTCACTATTCATGGGCCAATTAATGGGCATTATATTTCTTTATTATACTGTTTACTGTCAAACAAAAAAAACCGAAACTTAAAACAATCTTTTCTATAATTTGTTAAAATCAGAAATTTTTAAAGCTCTCTAAATTGAGTTTAATCCTAGTACAGTTTTTGTAGATTTTGAAAAGGCTATATTTATACATAATTCAATCATTCAAATGTGTCCAAACACTGAAATACATGATTGAAGATTTCACCTAAGTACACCAAACTTGGTATAGAAAATTCAGTCTCTTGATTTAACATCAGAATATACAAATCATTCTGAAGTAGGCTCAAACATACTTTTGGCCTTACATTATATAAAACCGGAAGACGTATCAGATTGTTTTGTGTTTGATTTAATGTCGTGCAAACTATAAAATGAATTTTTTTTTATTACTGCAGTCTGCAAGTAAGCTGAGAAAAATGTAGAAAATTTACGTACGACTGGTCTATTATTTGACAAATAATGACATTATTTCGAAGTCAATTAAGTACGATATAACGCCCAAGGGGGTGTTATAGAAAAATAACGCCCTAGCGTCTATTAAATTTAAATAACCAGTTTAATACTGTCAAGTTGACAAATAAAACTCTAAGTAAAACTATGGTTACCACAATTACGTTACGACTATTTCTGGTAAATGTATTTATTCGAAAACTAATTAATTCAAAATTTATTCAAATTTTTTGCATATAAAGAATAATTTAGTCGGACATTAAACGTTGAAAGCATCACGGTTATTATAATAATAAAATAATAATAACGCTTTCGGTCAACGTATATACCTCAAGCGTTATTATCCTTATAATAATATCCTTGGTACCTTAATAACTATAATAAGTTATCAGTCTAATCAAATGACTATAATGGATTTTGTAAAGTGTGTTTCTTATTATAGTAAATAATAAATAATAAGTTATACGTTTTGCACATTATCTATATTATAAACTATTATTACAACGTAAGGAAATGAATGTCTTTTATTCGGATTTCGGATGCCTTCCTAATAATCATTCTTAAATTACATCTATATTTTTTATTTTATTACCTGAGTGAGTTATGGAGGAAAATACCTACCGGATTAATACGAACCCTTAAACTTGGTGAGGAAAATACCTGTCGGATTATATGGTTCTACTGGTTGGTGAGGAATTTACCTCCGCCCATAACTGTGTGGGTCGGCACTGCCGACCCTGCCGACCCTGACCGGCCGCCACTGTAATGAGGGGACAGCGGTATGAACTGCTAAGCTAATAATACAGGAGAGTGTCGTAGTTAGTGATGAGCAAAACAAGAACAAGACCAAGACCAGGCTAGTCTTGGTCTTGGTCTTGTTCTTGCAAGCTTGGTCTTGGTCTTGGTCTTGCAGCTAAAATGCAGTCTTGGTCTTGGTCTTGGTCTTGCTGCAAGACTCTTGCTGGTCTTGCTTTTTTGGTAGTAATAATTTGAACCAAACAATTTCGAATAAAATGTACATTGAAATAAATAAAGATGTGAAGAATGAAACTATATTTTTTGTTTTAAAATTTTAACAGAATGTAGAATGTAGTTTCAAACGGATACCAATTTTAACATTATACATTCACTTAATGACCTAATTATTTCTCCCTATATAAAGATATTAGAGTATATTTTTATAATGGTAATGTTTATCAGTAGCAAAAACCTGCATTTACAACCCTTGTTGCAATTGCCGGCCTTCGGTTGTGTCACGCTGTGTTTTGCATGCTGTCGATACCTGCCGCCTGCCTTCAGACCACGTCTTGCCCCTGTATTTTAATAAAATGTTAAAGAAAAAGAGCTTTCTTAAGGTGCCACAAATGGTCGGGGACCTTCAATTCACGGACTTTACGAAAAGGGATAAACGGTTTATAGTTGGTAACAGATAATGATCTGCTCCTTTCACTCGAACACTGTAGTATTTATCCTACGAGGGTCAAATTTAAGAACATACATTAAATTTTTTTAAGAGAACACAAAAATCAAATATTTTTACTCTATTCATTATCATTATTTAATATAATTAACTTTTTTTATAAACTAACTAAAACATACTTTTTAGTAAATACGTACATATTTACCATACCTATTTATAGACCTAACACTATAACATAATAACTAAACCCAATGAGGAGTTATAAACGCTTAATTCTGTAATTTGTTATCTTGCAGTTCTTTAATTTTACTTAAACTACATTGCTCTCGTAACACGAGTTATTCGCACTTTTTATGTTCACATATTTTTGGATTGAATACCCATTATGACATTTAAAAAGTTTAAAAGTTTAAAAAGTATTTTTATAATATTTTCAATTCTAGCTCCATTTTTTGATTGCAACACTGTCAACAGTGCCAATATGTACAAAGGACAAGTTTAGTGTTAGTTTTTAATGTGTGCGCCTAAAAAGGCATGTGCCTTAAAATAACTTTCTATCCCGGTACCTCCCTCACCCTCCAAGTACCAAGAGGGTAACTCGCCCGTTAAATAAAAGGGCAGTGTGGAATCAATCTAGCTCAGGGCAACATCTCGTCGCCCCACTCAAGTGTATCAGTACGAGATCTGGGCAACACACCGTTGCCAGACTCGACGCTAAAAAGTGAATCCGTCAAGGATAAAATAAAGTGTGAATCGTGAAAACTTCTCTCTCGATCTATTATACGTCCTCCAGGGACAACAGAGTTACGAGCAACGCAACAGTTCTCTATCTCTTGCACCTTTATAGTGTCAGGTAGCATCACTCACCTGTTTCTCAAGCCCAAGTAAGACGCAACACTCTGTTGCCTTCAACCACACCATCGCCACATCGTCTCCAGACTGGATAGTGGAACTGGAACAAGTGACTTTGGACAGACAATATAGTGCGTACATGGACTGAAAGACTCATTGGTAGCTCGTAAGTACTTTTTGTAGTTTTGTAGTAGGTATTTTGTTTTCTCTGGATCAATGCTAGTGTTGCATCCACCCATTTATGTTTTATGTATGTTTGTTCTCTTTCTCTCCTAGGTTTTCTTACTCTACTTTGTATATATTTCCTCTTAATAAAATGTTAGTACTCATGGTAAAAGCTCCTTTAAACCTTAGTGTTTAAATATCCCTCTCTCACCCCCTTTATTACAGATACAGGTAGATAACCTCATACATTACATTTAGAACCAGCACCTCTTTAGTAGTACAGTCTCTCTCTCTTTGTTAGGACGATCTTTATGACGTCCTATTGTCATGTTGTGATAGGTATTATCTCAACAGGTAGTAAAAACTAGAATTTAAAACACACTGATATGATGCGCATGCATTTCAAGTGCGGCACATACTATTTGTACTACTGGCCCTTTCTGGGAAAACCTAGATTCTTCCAAATAGTTTTCAACTATGAAATCAGTAAAATTCTTTACACGTGTGTCATCCGGGATTTTCACAAATAATTCAACTTCCAACTTTCGTTGATTGTAAAAAATTAATCCAAAAAATAATTTTAAAAATTTCCCAGTATCGGAATTCGGAATTTTTGTCATTATATTCAGAAACTGAACCTAAGCTTTGGATTTTGCGATACCAAGCTTGACACATTACAATCGACAACCAGTTATTTTTTATTCAGGCCACAATGCTTTCACAGCATTGTGAATCCCTTTTCAAAATCTATTATGATATTTTTTTGTATTCATTTTAAATTTAACGACCTACATTTTTCCTCGATTATGCGAAAAGAATTGAAATAAGTGTCAGTATTTTTATTAGACAAAAAAGCGAAACTACTGGTACATAAGAACCGTTTTTAATTGCATTTTTTTTAATGGATTACCCTATCTATAATTACATTTTTTTGTCTTACAAGTAAATTCAATTTTCCTTGAACTGTCACCGTTTGAAAACTTGCCTTCTGGACACTTTGAAGGTTGAGAAAATGCAAACCGTTTGACTTAATCAAAACGACTTAAAAATATAACCAAAATATTATGTATTTTAAAAATTCGATATTGTTTAAGGTTTCTTACAATGTCAGTATATATTATTGAACTAAAAAAATAAAGTTAAATAATAAAAACCAATTTTTCTCAAAAAAGTGCAAGAGTCTTGCATGTTGGTCTTGGTCTTGCGTGGTCTTGCAAGGTTCGGTCTTGGTCTTGGTCTTGTTCTTGCAAGCTTGGTCTTGGTCTTGGTCTTGCAACCAAAAGGCGGTCTTGGTCTTGGTCTTGCTGCAAGACCAAGACCAAGACCGCAAGACCAAGACCAGTCTCGCTCATCACTAGTCGTAGTTGAAAAATTTAAGGGACTGGTTTAAATGCAGTTCTATAGAACTCTTCAGAGCAGCGGTAGAAAGAATAAAGATAGTGATGATGATATCCAACCTTCGATTGCGAGACTGCACTTAAATAAAAAGGATACGGTAATATGTAATTATTAATAAATTACCTGTCCTCTTATATGTACAGTTACGGTCACTGAATAGTTTACACTTTAATTTTTACATTGTAATACTGCAAAAATAGCAGTGTCGTACGGATTTGATAAATGTCAAAGTCAAAAAATTTGAAAAAGTCAATGCTTGTCAAAGATTTCAGAAATGTTGAAAAATAAAATAAAACGATATCAAACTCCTCCAAAATGATTCGAATGCATTTGAGTGATGCGCAAAAAGCAAGAGCAGTTGCCAAACTCAAAGAAGGTTGGTCACTAAGGCAAGTTGCTGCAGATTTAAACGTGAGCCATATGTGCATATGGAAAATCAAACAAAGATGTGTTTATCAATATTTATTATAAAATAGATTTAAAATAAAAGGGTATTTTAAAACCAGACTTCCTTATTTTCGTTACTAATATCATAATCAAGTTTATTCAAAAAGACTTTTTTCTATACTTTTCATTTTGTTAAATTTTGTAAAATATATTATTTATATTATTTTGATTTTTTAATTTTAATCAACCTATTCTAGGTACACCACTGGTAACGTCACTTTGACGTAAAAGGTGCGTTTACACGGGGTAAAAATTTAAAAATTCGGCTCCTAGATACGTAATCCTGTAAACTATTTAACCCTTTCACCCCCAGCTACTAATTTTTTTGAGGTCAATAATCCCAGCGATTTTAAGTTTGGACAAACGGCATAAGTTTCCATGCTTATATACCAACGGCCGTACGTTGTACGTCATAGGAACGAACCTACACTGAAAAATGTATTAACTTGTACAAAAAAAGATATTTTCTATTAAAATGCATGATACCGTTGAGTGAAAAGTATAAAGAGACGCAACCAAATGTACTAATTTGTGCCAAATTTTTCTCACGGATAGATGGCACCTGTACAGGATTCTCCAGGATTTCCCACACTTTTTACTTATTTTGATTAGAGATTCAGTGGCGTATTGTTTTATAATAGTATGATACAATTGATTCAAAAGATGGCATAACCCAGACATCCAAAGTGAAAGTTATCCTCCAACACCAAATTGTTCTATATAGTCCATATAATTTTCAGGAAAAAGTCACACCATTTTGAGCGTCGGGTTTGGGGGGGGGGGAGAGAGGAGGGAGAAATCGGTAAATTGAAAAATGAACAGTTCCAAAGTTACGGAGGTAGTATGGTATAATTATTGGTCCAAAAAGAGGCCAAACCCAGACATCCAAAGTAAAATTTTTCCTCCAACACCAAATTGTTCTATATGATCCACATATTGTTCAGTAAAAAGTTACACCATTTTGAGCGTCCGGTTTAGGGGGGGGGGGGAGATGGGGGAAAAGTCGGTAAATTAGTAGTTTTTTTACGTTTTCGTCAATATTTCTAAAACTACGCTCTAGCGTAAACAATGTTCTATACAAAAATGTTCTACATAAATTTTAAAACAAAAAAGATCCTATACATAATTGTTATAAAATCAACGGTTCCAGAGTTACGGAGGGTGAAAAGTGGAGGTTTTCGATACTTTTTATATTTTTTTTGGCAATTGATAATAATTTTAGGTGGTGAGTTTGACGTTTCTTCAAGGGCTTATCAACATCGGCCACAAAACAAAATCGTGTTAAAGAAAATTCCTTTCATCAGTAATAATATTATAAATTGCCCAAAAATATAAAAAGTATCGAAAACCTCCACTTTTCACCCTCCGTAACTCTGGAAACCCTGATTTTATAAAAAATATGAATAGGACCTTTTTTGTTTTATATTTTATGTAGAACATTTTTATATAGAACATTGTATACGCTAAAGCATAATTTTAGAAATATTGACGAAAAACGTAAAAAACTACTAATTTACCGACTTCTCCCCATCTCACCCCAAACCGGACGCTCAAAATGATGTAACTTTTTACTGAACAATATCAGGGGTGTAAAAATAACACAGAAAGGGAAATACAGTTTTTTTATTGATATGATACATAATTTATACTTTTGTGATACATAATTTATTTTATTTGACATTTAAAAAACATGATTATAATTATTAAAACAGTTTGGCATGCACAAGGCAGGTTTAGTAGGGCACAAATTGCAAAAGTATCTAGTATCGCGTCGTATTCTATTTGAAAAACACATAACGCATCTTCGTTGTGGACGCTGACGACGAGCAGTAGGTAGAAATGTCGAAGGAGTATGAACGACAGGTCCGTCTGGAACTACAATATGTTGTCTTCGACGTCGTCTACAGAGTGGCTCATTTGCATCCAATCTTTCAATCTCTTCTGAACGCCCTTCCACGAAATACACGATCACAAAATTTAAATAGGTCAATAATGACATATTTCTGCCGCTTAATTCTTTGTAAACATAATGTGAATTTAATACTGCACGTTGAAGGAAATGTAATCCTAATTTCTTAAACCAGGTGTAAGATTTTCGGCAGCAATTATAAGAATGAAGTAATTGATCTATTTTATCGACGCCTCGCATGCAGTGAGTGTATTGTTGAATTGCTGCGGGTTTCATGAAAAATTCTCGTTGCCCACCTGCAACATATCTCTCTCTTTCCGTAAGTTCTGCAGTGAACTCTGTCGATAAAACATAAACATCCCTTGTGTCAAAATATTTTAAAATAAGTATATTATTTTTTCTTGAAAATGCTGATTGGTGTCTATTGAGTAGAGAATTTTTTAGAATATGTGGAACCCCTCTATCTGAACGTATTGTACCAGTAAGTAGCGTTTCTCTTTCTAATAAATATTCAGCAAGTCGAGTGCTACTGTACCAATTATCTGTATAGAAAGAATAACCCAAGTTCAGCCAATTTCTACCAAGATGAACTACAATTCTTTCTGAAAGGGATAATCTAGCATTAGCAATATCGTCAGGAAGAGCAAACTGCTGCTGACCTTGACCAGTATAAATTTCAAAGCTGTACATGTATCCATCTGAGGAACAAAGGCTAAAAACTTTTACTCCGAGTCTGGACCGCTTTGATTTAATATATTGCCGAAAATGTAAACGGCTTTTGTACAACATCAATGATTCGTCGACTAAAACATTCTTCTTTGGTTGGTAGTTATGTTGAAATAGTTAAACGTTCTAGAAATGGTCTAATACGGCATAATCTATCATTTGCTTGTAGGTTATTTGGATCAGCAAATAAAAAAAATTTTAAAATTGATAAAAATCGGTTTCGACTGAGACCTTTCTCTCGAAACTACGGAGTATTTAGATTAGCGCGCGTACTCCAATACATTGATATCTGCGCTTTTTTATTCAAACCCATATTTAGGATATATCCAAAAAAAATTTCATTTCTTCTACTGTTACATCGCGCCATTGTAGTCCATGAATTTTAAAATTGACTTCCGTCAAAATATATGATTTGCAAAATATAATTGTGCTTTAGAATTTGTGCATTGCACAATAAAATGAAACAAGTCAACTGGTAAAAAGGCATCTACACACCTTGTAAAAGATACATCTTCGTCAGGAAACACATCTGGATTTGGACCTGGAATCCCAAGGAATTCTGGCACATTATCAGGTCGAATATCTCCAAATGGATCACCTATCATATTCCACGCAGGTGGATTGTTACCAACAGATGAAGCATCACTATTGTCTGATAAAAACTCATCATCACTACTATCAAAATATTCACTTTCAATGCCGGACGTAATATTGTCGAACAAAAAATCGGGGTCTGAATCACTGTCACTCATGATGAGAAATAGATTTCGAGATAATATAAAATAATTTCAAAGAAGACTGCACTTCGAACTACCGTTTGAAACTAAATCGAAAACTAATATCTTTGCGATTTCATTTATTTATTTTAACCATAAGTAGCCTATCAGCAAAGACACATAAACTTTCCTCCGGATTATTAATTTAATCCTCAAGAAACTGTGTACCTGCAAAATATACATTCTTATCTGGAACTAATTCAGTGTTTACCTGTTGGAAAGTTTATTTACTTTTATTCAAATTTTGGGTAAATATATCTGAAATCTAATGACACAGTATTTATCAATCATAAAATAGGTTTTCCCAAAATGTACTTACTAATTCTGGTTAACTATTACTAAATATAAAATTTTACCTGTCTAATCTTTGGACAAAATTGTTTGTTTGAAAAGGGGTCGACCCACGATATACTAAACTGTGACTGAACTAAATAATTGAAGGCAGATACTAATTTTGAATATTTATTTACAGTGGAACCCCGATAAGTCGGCCTCCGATAACCCGGAAGTCCGGCTAACCTGGATCGATTTTCATCAGATAAAATAAAAATGTTTTCACTTTGACTGAGTTTTTTTACCAAGAAATAAACAATAATGTATACAACTGTACGTAATTTAGATGTACTGGACATAAGTATTTCATTTTTTTGGCAATTATAATTAAGTTTATCTGTAAGAGTACCGTATTTTATTAATTTTTACCATATTCTCCGGCTAACTCGGATTTTCAATAACCCGGATCGGCCGCGGTCCCGATTAATCCGACTTATCGAGGTTTCACAGTATTTATTTATTTATTTTGAAACGTTTTTTTCAGTGTAAGCAAAAAATCCAAATAAAAATAGTTCAAACGTAATAAAATAAATTTGACGTACGTCGTACGTCCTGAAGTATAGTAAGTGGACGTACGTCGTACGTCCACTGGTGCTGAAAGGGTTTGACCGCAACTGTACCTATTGAGTTCTTGTATAAAAAAGTTCTACTGATTTAGAAAAAGCGTTTTATAAATTGAAACCGAAAAGGTCTTCTGGCCCTGACAATATTCCTTGTTACATTTTTAAAGGATGCAGGGATTGTTTGATGTACCCATTGATGGTAATATTTAATAAATCATTAAGCTTCGGTGTTTATCCAAACGAATTTAAACAAACCAAGATTGCGCCAATATTTAAAAATGGTGATAAAAAATATGTCAAAAATTATAGACCAAATTGCGGTCCTAAATTGTAAGCGAAATTTTTGGATTCATTTTATATAAGTTGTACAACAGTTTTAAACATTTGATCTCAGCTGAACAACACGGCTTCTGTAAAAGGAGATCAGTTGAAACAAATCTCTTGACATTCGTTAATAAAGTAAGGGAGAATATAGACAATAAAATACAGGTAGATTGTATATATACAGACTGCAAAAGCTTTTGGTAAAGTAAGTCACGACAGTTTGTTATGTAAACTAAAGTACTATGGAATTAGCGAACATTTATTAAATTTTTTTATCTCGTATCTAAGATTACGAACTCAGGTAGTATCATATAAAAGTGAATTGTCACACGTATTTTTAAGTGGATCAGGAGTTCCTCAAGGATCTAATTTGGGACCACTCCTTTTTTCAATATTTATAAACGATTTACCTTCACAAGTAACATCCGATTGCTTGTTATACGCAGACGACTTCAAACTATTTCGTAAAATTGAAAACATAAATACTTACTTAGAGCTTCAAAATGATATAGATAATATTTTTGAGTGGTCCTTACGGAATAAGTTGTTATTTAACTTATCAAAATGTAAAGTATTAACATTTAACACAAATAAAAACCCTTATCATTATATATATTTTATGCAAAATTCACAGTTAGAAAGAGTGACTCCTGTATGTGACCTCGGCATTTGTTTTCAAAATGATTTGAAATTTAATCAGCACATAAATAATATTGCTAAAAAATCGCACCAGTTACTAGGTTTTTTAAAGAGGACAACATATGCATTTACAAACACTGAAATAATACAATATTTATATTTTTCTCTAGTGCGTAGTAAACTTGAATTTGCTAATGTAATATGGAATCCTACACAGGTAAATTTAAACCGTTCTATAGAAGTAGTCCAAAACAAATTTTTAAAATATTTGTACTTTAAAAAACAGAACCAATCCCGAATATGCTTCATATGATCCTATCAGAAAGGAATTTGGTAAGTATAATAAAACTTGAGTATAGAAGAAGAGTTTTTGCCATTACGTTTCTTTTTAAAATATTGAATTATTTAATCGATAGCTCCTATCTTATGTCTCAAATAAACCTTAATGTAAAACCACGTAGTATACGCCCTCGTCAACAGACTTTTTTGGTAAATGATGATAGACCGATAACTCGACTATGTCATATACACAATGACTTCTTTTTTTCTGTAAATATATTTGACACACATCTACCAAATTTTAAGCGTGAAATCAAAGGGATATACAATAATGATTAAATGTTGTCACATTAGTACCTCACTCTTAATATTATCACATACTTATGTTGAATATTTTATTTTAAGTTTGTGTTAACATCTATATATACTTTCAAAAACAAAACATCAAAAACCAACCAAATATGCGGGTAAATACTTGCTGTCTTGGTGAGCTCCCTATGCACGAATAGGTATACGCAGGTTATTTCTGTTCTTGATATAAATGCACTTTTTTTTCTTTTTTTTTATTAGTAAACGTTTTTTTTTGTTTTTTTTTGTATATGTATACGTTTACACGGGTCTAGGACGTTTCATCGCCGCCGTTTCGATGCCGCCAGTTCGATGCCGATGCCGGCTGATTCATCGCCAGTCAATTAATCGCTATCTGATATATTTCCGAATTTTCGACAGTTACAATTATTAGTTATTTTTAGTATTAATTAGGAATTCTAGGAAATGCGAGATATGACGGCGATGAAATGGACTGGCGATGAACCGGCGGCATCGAGACGGCCGGCGATGAACCGGCGGCATCGAAACGTCCCATTCCGGTTTACACCTTATAATATTTATAATATTTAAGTTCTTTACGTTTTTTCTTTTTTTTTTATTTGATTTCAATATAATCGTTGTAATAATGTATAGAAACATGTAATTAGGCTTTGCCTGTTTGTTTCTTAAATAAAATAAAATAAAATATTGTTTTACAACTCTGCATCGCTTGAGACATTAAGTAAAAATATATAAAATATTTCTTTCCTCGTTTGCTTTACTCAAGTTCTCACTGGATATGACGTTCCTATTAAAAGGGACTGTGAAAGTTAGGACATCATTAGTAAAAGCTAATTACTGACCAGTACACGATTTATCCATTAGTTCTTAGACTACTTATAAGCCGGATATAGCCGTCATTAGAGCGAAACTTTCCTGATTCAAATAGATTATACAAATATTTGACCCAATCTGTAAAGCAGACCTTTATATTTGTCTTTTTATTTTAATTAATATCTCTGATATATTTTTGTATTTAAATTACCTTCTTTGCTGCTGAGGTTATTAGAGTCTAGTCGCAACATAGGGGTCCCGTGGACACTTTTAATTCGCCGCGATTTGATGGTGGTATTATAGGTTTTTTTGGGTCGCTGAATCCAATGGAAGTGGTCTGGAAGCCCAAATGGACGGCGTTATGCAGAAAGCTACCAACCCTCAATAGTGGCAAACTGAGATAATCAAGTTTAAAGTTTTTATTGATTTAAAAAATCTATAGAATATGTTGCTACTACTTTGTAACTTTTTTTTGACTGTGGATAAATATTTTGGTATTTTCTACATGTTCAAATATTTTACTTGTAAATTAAAAAGAGAAATGGCAAATTTTTGTGGATTGGTAGGTTTCTGCATTTTGCAAAGCGGGAAAATAATACCAACAATATTAAATAAAAACAACAGTAAAGTTAGAAAAATTATTTTTATTTACAGGAAGTTAAGGATATGAATATTTAACGTATTAATTTGATAAATTTTAATATTAATCTACTTCATCCACTTCAAAATCTAGATCTTCAACATTGACATTGTAACCCTCAACATCTTCAGTTACATTGGTACCCTGTAAATTTTTATAAAAAGTCAATGCATCAGCAGGAATAAGGTGCATCATTTCCTTTAACTTTTGTAATTTCGCCTCAGCGATAGGCTTCCCGTTAGGCCACAGTGGTATTAAATCGCTAAAGATTTCTTCGTTAGCAGTTCTACCTCGAGAAGATATTTTGATAGAAATTTTTTGATACGGTTGTAAAAAATCGTGTTGTTGTATCATTAGCCTAAATGGGTCAGACTTTTCTATTTTGATTGACCTAATCTTCAACCAATTAATTTTTTCTTTATCTTCGGTCACTTTGCGATTAGCAATTTTTTTTCTCAATGTTTATTATGCCTAAAAAATCTTCGACGTGCATTTGGGTTACTAGTTACTACCAATGGTCTCTGCTTCCTACGCATTACCTCGATATAGTCATTTGGGGTATATAATCTCTGGCTGTCGTTTAAGAGCCGTCTCAATATCACTGAAATCAGTGTCGTTGGGCAAAAAACTATGACCAGAACAGAGATATTTTACGGTCATACTTTCTAGGTTTGTGCGTGTCCCATGCAAAATTGATTTAAGCATAAGTATTAACTTAATATTTCGATTTTACCAACCGCAAGAATCACACCAAAGAGTAAAATGTTTGACTTCTGGAGTTAATTTAGTTGTAACGTGTTTTATGAGGCAAGAGCCTATTTCTTGGGCGCCCCTTCCAGCTGAACCTTCTACCCAAACGTAGCAGTATCCTCTATTTTCTTTAGCACTGTGTATTCCTGCATTATACACCCACAACTGACGCTTATAAAATACGATGCCTGTTAGGTATTCTGGGAAGCGGTAGGGTTTTTTCCAAGTCAAAACTTAAACACCCTTGATCTGTTTGTTCAGTCACTATCTTGAAATCATCTCTTCTCATTTTCTGTGCCTCCTCTGCAACTTGCAAATGCTTCGTATGTTCCTGCTTGAACTCTTCTTTTTTTCTTCATCTTTTTCATTATCTATTTTCATTTTAAAAGTAGCGCAAACATTGCAGGTTTCTTTTTTAATGATTTTATTTTCAAATTAAATTTCGTGTAGAATATGTCCTTGTATGACGTTAAGCTTACGGGATTGGTTTCTTCCTGCTAGTACATGTCATACATTTGTTGTAAATTGATACCAGGTCGTAAATATTTCACCTATGTTTGTTCCCGACGGTAGTGTGAAATGTATTTAGGTATTTTATTAATATGACTAACAACTGCTTGAATTCGTTCACCTGCTAATTTGTTTTTGCCTCCCTGCTTTAAACCTCTTTGATCACTAATAGGAGCCCGACCATGAAATTTCTTTAAAGCAGTGTTTACTCGAAATGCAGTTACCTTTAGAGTATTTATAAACATTTCTCTACACACTTTTGTGTCCTTTATTTTATAAATTCGAGATAATTTCCTTTTTTCAATATTTCTACCATAAGACCTTTTTTTTCAATCTCGGATACACTAGCAGTAATAAAATTAGTTTGAGCATCATATGAATTTAGCGACCAAAACCTCTCAAATTCATATTTTCGACTTTCAACAGAAACATTTTCTGCACATTTAGATGTACAGTTACAATGAAAATCCCCAATATTTGCAGAAAGCTACCAACCCACTTGGATGCAAGTGGTGCTTTATTAAAATCCTACCAAGTGGGTTGGAAGGTTTCTGTAAATTAAAAGTATACTACCAAGTGGGTTGGTAGGTTTCTGCAAATTAGAATATCAGATAAATGAGGCGTATAAATGCAAAACTCGCTTTTTGCAAAAAATACCAAATATGACTTGACTGTAGTTTAAAATTCATTCACCAACGTACATTTAGAAAAACTTACCAAATATTTGCAAAACTGTCTCCTTACTGGCTATTTTGTGACGTAAAAATCATAGAAATATGCAAAGCTCTCTTTTTATAACGTTAAAGAAACATTTTTATTGATTATCTCACAAGAGTATAGAATCCATAAGGCGAGTTTTGCATTTACACGCCTCAAATTTAATATGTGGCTTAGCATTTTTATAGTTTTATAGGTTATATATTAATCTAGAGGTGGTAGGTTTTTACAGAATGCAGAACTCGTATTTTGTTGTCCAAATATGCATCCAACCTAATATCTGATATATTGAGGGTTGGTAGTTTTCTGCATAACGCCGTCCGTGGTGCGTTTAATTGTTATTAACAGATTATGTTAAAATTTGGTGTTTTTCGGGAATTGTTAGAAGCCCTGTGAATAAATTGATAGCGTTACGGTCTTCTCTGGTGTATTTTTGGTCGCTGAATCGAATATGACCAGTCGCGATTACTCGAAATATGTTCTTATTTTGTTAATAACAAAATAATAGTTTATTCGCCGAAAAGCTCGAAATGCGCTATCTACAGCAAGTTTGTAGTCTTTTTCATAGTATTTTTATACGCTAAATGGATTGCCGCTAGTCGTGATAGCTTAAACCACGTTCCGACTTTGTTATTAATGCAAAAATAACGGTTTATATTACGTTCACTCACGGTTTTTGCTCCAAATTTTAAAAAACCACTTGAAGTGACATGAAATTTGGCATTCACGTAGCTATCATGTCAAACAAAACAAGTGATATTGTGCCGTTGTGTACTTTTACCCTGGGGGTGAGTTTTACCCCGTTTCGGGGGTGAAAAAGAAACCTTTAAAATAAGTCCGGAATTGGATAATCTGCTTAGTTCTAAGCAACTTTTGTTCTACACAGTTTTTTCACTAAGTCAATACTTTTCGAGTGTTTTGCGAGTGAATATGTTCATTTTTCAACAAAAAACCAAATAATTCGAAAAGAATTGACTTAGTGAAAAAACTGTATAGATCAAAAGTTGCTTAGAATTAATCAGTTTATCCACTTCCGGACTTATTTTAAAGGTTTCTTTTTTCACCCTCGAAAAGGGGTGAAACTCACCCCCAGGTAAAAGCAGACAACGGTACAATATCACTTGTTTTGTTTGACATGTTAGCTACGTGTATCCAAATTTCATGTCAATCCAAGTGGTTTTTTAAAATTTAGAGCAAAAACCGTGAGTGAACGTACTATAAACCGTTATTCTTGCAATAATTTATTAATAACAAAATCGAAACGTGGTTTAAGCTATCACGACTAGTGGCAATCGATTTAGCGTATAAAAATACTAGGAAATAGACTACAAAATTGCTGTAGATAGCGTATTTCGAGCTTTTCGGCGAATAAACAATTATTTTGTTATCAACAAAATAAGAACATATTTTGAGTAATCGTGACTAGTCTCATTCGATTCAGCGACCAAAAATACACCAGAGAGGACCTTAACACTATCAATTTATTTACAGGGCTTCTAATAATTCCTGAAAAACACCAAATTTTAATATAATTTGTTAATAACAATTAAACGCACCACATTTGGGCGGCTTCCAGACCACTTTCATTGAATTCAGCGACCCAAAAAACCTATAATACCACCATCAAATCGCGACGAACTAAAAGTGTCCACGGGACCCCCTATGTTGCGACTAGACTATTAACACAGTCGTAGTATAGTAAATGTTATATATTTTATACTCTTATCTATCTATGAAGTACATGGGTGAATCAGACATGAACCGACCTTTCATCATAAATTAGCATAAACTGGTGAATATATCTAAAGGTTTCTACATAATTATCATGCACTCATCGTTTCCGGCACGTAGCATAGTCTCTGAAAAACCTGATTTTACAAAGAGGTGTTTGATACGATACGTTCCGGACAGTGTGTATTGTTCATATTTAAAACTATTAAAATCAATATTTTTCGGAAACTAAACGCTACTTGCTGGAAACGATGAGTGCATGATAATATGTAAATAGAAACCTTAAATTAGTCCTGTGGTGGAAGGTTACAGTCTAATGACGTGCGCTACCGCATGCTCTCTAATGACGTGCAGTCAGTTGCACTGTTGCGATGAGCGAGAGAGTAATGCCATGTTCGGTTGCACAAATCAAATTATCAAATTCCTTGCAAAAGAAAATATTGGTCCCGCCGAAATTTGGCGAAGATTAAAAACTCAGTATGGGGAATCAACACTGTCCAGTATACAAGCGAAACTTTCTCATAGACAAGTTCGTGAAGGATGAAATGGAAATGCCGTGCAAAACAAAAGTCATCAACGACTTCCAAAAATTGTCCGATAAAGGCGAAAACTCGTTTGTCTACATGTAAAATTTTAGCGACTGTTTTGGGATTATCGTGGCGTTTTGTTGCTGGATTTTCTTCACGAGAGACGAACCATTAATGCCGGTTATTTCTGTAGTCTTTTGGATCGTGTTCGAGCTGCCTATAGGTCCAAAACACGGGCGATGTTCTATACGAGATGTGTTGCTCTTGCACGACAACGCCCGACCACATACAGCTGCCCTAACAGAAAAAATAGCGGAAATGCATTGGACTCTCATTGAACATCCTGCATACAGTCCTGATCTTTCAGCATGCGATTACCACATGTTCCGTCCATTAAAGGATGCACTAGGCGGAGCGCGTTTTGATGATGATAATCAAGTGGAGCAATTCGTGAGCAATTGGTTAGATACCCTCCCGCATTCTCTTTATGAAAATAGAATGCAGAAACTCCCTAGTCGCTGGGAAAAATGCATACAGAAGGAAGGAATGTGTATAGAAAAATGAGGTATTGTTTAATTGTTGTAATTATAATTCAATAAAAAGTTATTAGCAAAGGTCGGTTCATACTTGATTCATATTCATATTAATCATATAGAAAAAGTACAAAAAAAATTTCTAAGGTATTTATACCTTAAGAAATACAATGTGTATACTCACCTTACGCCATCAAAAGAGTTGCTTCAAATATTTGGCTTGCAGTCATTAGAGCAAAGAAGAAATATGCATTGTGTTGTGTTTATTCATAATATTATTAACAATATTAAATATAAGACATGTGGTTTGATCAACTTTATTAGGTTTCATGTGCCAAAGGTCAACCTAAGGGTAAACAGTAATGACCTATTTTCTTGTAGTCCATATAATTCTTCTGCAATAATAAACTATATGCAATATCAGTGTAAAGGCAGGTTTACATGTATCCAGTAACTGGCGCTAGTCGCACTGGAACGACAGTGCTGGCATGGTAGTGGCATCATGTAAACGCTTTTTTGCTCCAGTCCAGCGCTGTCTGCCAGCGCTGTCTCGAATATAAAGTAACGTTTACACGTATCCAGTAACTGGCGCCAGTCTCACTGGAATGCGAGTGCTTGACTAAGACAGCGCTGGATAGGTTCGTTTACACGTATCCAGTAACTAGCACCAATCTCACTGGCACTCTTATTAAAAATCCTAATAGGGCCACTGAAACCACAGGTACGACAGCGCCAGCGACTGGAACGCTGTGTTTACACGTGTCTACAACCACTGGCACGGGGTTAGAGGGGACGCGGACGAGTGCCACTGGCACGAAAAATAGACCAGCCTTCTATTCGAGACAGCGCTGGCAGACAGCGCTGGACTGGAACAAAAAAGCGTTTTCATGATGCCAGCACTGTCGTTCCAGTGCGACTGGCGCCAGTTACTGGATACATGTAAACGCGCCTAGTCTGTAAAGCTAGTCTATTTTTCATGCCAGTGGCCCTCGTCCGAGTCCTCTTTAACCCCGTGCCAGTGGTTGTAGACACGTGTAAACACAGCGTTCCAGTCGCTAGCGCTGTCGTATCTATGATTTCAGTGGCAGTATTAGGATTTTTAATAAGAGTGCCAGTGAGATTGGCGCCAGTTACTGGATACGTGTAAACGTTACTTAATGTGATAGATCTCTTTAACTGTAGTGTAAGGGATATTAAAAAATGTTATGAATAAATAAGTAATGGACTCAATTTTAAAACTTTATTAACTTGTGTCTTTTTTTAGTGTGTTTAACTTTCTCTGTTTTTATTTTGTATTTTTGTGTATATTGTATTTTTTATGTGTATATTGTTATACCAAGTAATGAGCACTCTTACATGTAATTACTACCTAGGTGGTGCTTGTAAGTTTTAATAGATAAAATAAAAAAATAAATTCACCACTCATATGTGAAAGTCCCTAGGTATTTGAAGACTGTAGTTCGTGCATTGATTAATGTTCCTTGAATGTTACACGTAGCATTTGGCTGATTTTATATTCTTTTGTTAAGTAAATGTGGTATTGATTTCAGGATATGCCTGATGGCTTAAGCGATGTTCTTGTTCTTCTTGACTGGCTTTACAACTTGGTATAAGTCTTTGTCGCATCCACTATTGCCTCCATCTTCTACGATCTTGGACTTCTATTTCCCATTGTTGTACCCCTATTCTAGACAAACGACTTCAACATCATCCTTTTATCTTTTCTGGGATGGCCTACTGATCTTCTACCGTCTGGTCTCTCAAAAAACACTGTCTTTAACACGCTATCTTCCTCAGGTCTTACCACATGATCTGCCCATCTTATCTGATTAGCTTTTGTATGTCTAACGATGTTTTCAGTACCATAATAGGGTCACCGAATCCATAATTGCGGCATCTTCTCCACTATCCTGTCGAGATATCCCTTTGAGGACCAAATATCATTCTGAGAACCTTACTTTCAAATACCAGCGGCTTATTTATTTCCAGTTGATGTAGAGGTCCATGGTTCACTTCCATATTTATATATCAACTGGTTGAATAATTGACATAATACATATTCTTAATTTAGATTGTATTTCTAACAGCTTATATCTTAGCAATGATGATAGGGAGTATAATACTCCAGCCCCAGCAGCTACCTTGCCGAGTCTTCTTTTAATATGTGGTTGTCTATGTGATTACAACCCCCAGATATTTAAACTCTTTTAATACTTTGAAGTTGTGGTCATTAATAGTTATGTTTTGCCTAACTCTTGGTCTTGGATTATTGGTTACTAGCATGTATTTTGTCTTCTCTTCATTTATTCACATACTTTTCAGAAAAACAGAATCTTTTTTACACCTAAACAAAAATATTGATATTTAGGCAAGCCGCACACCAACGAAACATGAAACGAAAAACATGAAACATGAAACGTAAAACACGTTTCGTGAAAATTAAACACAGCTAAACAAATCTTGAAGTCCGCCTACTAATGAAACGAGTGTGATTCATGCTCATAGCACATTTTTATTTTCGGAAAATTTCATAAAGTGCCGGACGTCTATTTGTTTAGAGTGTTTTATTTCCATGAAACATGATTTACATTTCATGTTTCTTTGATGTGCGGCTTGCCTAAGGCATTTAATTCTAAACAATTGTGTAAATTTGCAAAAAGTTTCTTGTTGGAAAACTGTTTTATAGTACCTCTACGGAATTCTTTCTATTGTGGCCGTTTTTATGAAAAGTGTTAATGTTTTTATTTTTGTTATTTTTTTGTATATTTACCTTTACATTAAAACGACTGTTTAATTTCTCTTGTGACATAATATACAGTGCTAGTCAAAAGTCCGTACCCCCCCTCGTATCTTTTGAACGGTTATACCTATAATAGTGAAATTTGGAGGGAGGAAATAAACGGACGTAAGCTTCTTAACTAGTCATGACAGATGACGTAATAGTGACAGATGACTTTACAGCGCCACTGTGACAGATAATTTTAAATGGGACCTTATGGCAAGTGATACCTCGTTTGAAAGGTATTGAAAATAACCTATTCATTAATACTATTTTTTTTTTGAGTTTAAGCTAATTTTGATGAAAAAATGAAATAAATATAAAATTGTAGTTTCGCATTTAATTAATAAAAATTCAAAATTCTGCCTATGATTACTTGTCAAAAGGGTTGAAGTTTACGTAAAAACTACTAGAAAATTGAAAAACGTCAAATTTTTTGACAAAGAAACCATAGGCGGACATTTGAATTTTTGTTAATTAAATGAGAAACTACAATATTATATTTATTTAATTTATTCACCAAAATAAAAATCCACCTACACCCAAAAAAATTAGTATGGCTGAATAGGTATTTTAAATACCTTTCAAACGAGGTATCACTTGCCATAAGGTCCCATTTAAAATTATCGGTCACAGTGGCTCTGTAACGTCATCTGTCACTATTACGTCACCTGTCATGACTAGTTAAGGAGCTTATGTCCGTTTATTTCCTCCCTCCAAATTTCACTTTTGTACGTATAACCGTTCAAAAGATAAGAGGGGGGGTACGGACTTTTGACTAGCACTGTATAGTTTTTACTATGTAAAAATTCTCAATTAACCTATCTATCTATTTATGTTTTTTACACAGCAACATTTTTCAAATTTATGTCAGCGTACTCTGTATTGTGCATTTGGTATTGTTATGAGGAATTCCAAATGTGACAAAGGTATTTTGAAAATATATTATTCCACGTAGTCACTTTATGGAGAACGTAAAAAAATGTTATATTTATTTTTCAAAGAATAGATTTCCAGTAATTTCGTTTAAAATATTTTAACAGTATTCCACTTTCAAATGCACTTTCCCGTTTTTTTGTATTTCCCCAAAGTAATAGAATAAATGAAAGTTGAGTGCATCAATAAAGTAAGCTGAGCTAATAAAATGATGCAAAAAATTAGAGTGAGTGTATGTAACTAATGTTTTGGAGTTCAGGTTGCTGTAGAGTTCGAGTTTCATCAATCACTTGATATACACCTTGCGGAAAAATATTCTTGACGGTGTCAATTGTAACAAATTTGTTACATATATGTATTTATATTTTCGACAACGACAACAATATATATTTTCGACAACTTCTGTATGTTCGTTTTATAAATTTATCAATATTTAAACGCTATTAAAAAATATATATTATTAGAAGTTTAGATGGGAGATTGGGATGCGTAAGATATAGAGATTTCTCCGTAATAATGTGGGACGTCCGTATATTGTATATCGCTCATTCGGAATAAAAGTGTCACAATTCAAAACTTTCAGGAGACACAAAAATTAATTTTTTAGATTTTAATTTAAATCTAAATTTTAAACGGTAACTGCTAGAATTTATAAATTAAAAACAAATAAGATGGATAAGTGAATGTTTCTAATTGTGTAAGAAGCAAAACTAAAACTATGATAAATATCTGATTTTAATACAGAAAAAAGATAAAATTTTGAGATGTCAGTTTTCTTTCACTTCTTTAAACATTGAGGGAAAATACCTAGGGCACTTCCCTAACTACAACGGTTTTCGTGATAAATAATAATAATTTCACATCAAATGTCAGAGCATATTCATTTTACCGCCAAAAGAATAACTGTCATCATCTTACGAAGTTGGAAGGGGTGTGACATTTTTCCTGGTAAAATATAGAATTGTTATAGTTAATTTACCAATATAACCGGAATTATGCATTTTTTGAGTTGCGTCACTTTTATTTTGAACGAGCGATATACTTTAGAATTAATTACGATTATATAGAGTCCTTAATTATTTTAAGGTAAATGAAAATAACAATAATATACTTAATAGTATTTATTTAAATTTTCCTAAATATTTAATGTTTTCTAATTTTCACTATCTCACTCACTTTCCAGCCGCTTAGTTTTTTGAAAGGCCATTGTTTCGATTTCATAATTCTCGAACATTTCATCTAAATTTCTTATTGCTCATTCCTCATAGATTTCTCTTACGTTCCATGTTCCCACTTCGACCCATTTTCAGTTGGTTTGTTTCCTTTGTTTCTAATTTATTTTCATTCCGCCAAAATCATCGTCCTTATTGTACCCATGTCGCTACCATTCTTCCTTTGTTGCTTACTATTCATTAGTTTTTTGACTGCTCTTGTGCAGCTTCCTCTATTTTTATTTCGTATAGCTGCTTCTTTTCTTTAACACATCTCCATTCCCTACTATCTATTATTTACTTTTTGCATCCTATTTTTGCCATTTTTTGTTTTCCTCTTTTTTCTTTCGCCACCTTGCTTATTTATTTCTGTACTTCTTTTCACTTATTTTAAACTCCTTCTGTTATATTTTCATTGCCATTTGTATCCGTTTTTAACCCTGATATTGTCAGGTTTTTTCTCTTACGCTATTTCTCTGTGTTCAAAATTTTTTCCTGTAGTTCCTTTACTTCTCTTTTCAAGTTCTAATTATCTTGCCCCATTTTTATAAACTGCTTATTGTTTTCGGCTAGTTAGAATAGAATAGAATAGAATAGAATAGAATAGAATAGAATAGAATAGAATAGAATAGAATAGAATAGAATAGAATAGAATAGAATAGAATAGAATAGAATAGAATAGAATAGAATAGAATAGAATAGAATAGAATAGAATAGAATAGAATAGAATAGAATAGAAGAGAATAGAATAGAATAGAATAGAATAGAATAGAATAGAATAGAATAGAATAGAATAGAATAGAATAGAATAGAATAGAATAGAATAGAATAGAATAGAATAGAATAGAATAGAATAGAAATATGCTTTATTGTCACTGAAAATTTTTACAATTTTATGGACAAAGCTTACATACAGTCAAAAGGAAACATAATATCAATAACAAATAACAACTACAATTTACTAAAATTAGATAAATCGTCAATATATGTACAGTATAATATAAGATATAAAAGCTAAGACAAAAACAATTTATTGCAAAATTTATATAAATTGCAAATTGAACATACATACTTACAACAAATAAAATAAAAATACATAAGGAACTGACAAGTTTATGCTACTGCGTATGAAACCCAATTTTCTCAGTTATTCATTAAGAAATTCTTCTATTGAATAGTATGGTCTTTTAACTAGATAGGCTTTTGTCATTTTACGAAACTTTGGGAAAGATGTTGCAAATTTAAGTTGTAACGGTTGTACAGTTTCTTTGCGGAATATAATATAGATTTCTTTACTAACTCAGTGGATGGAATCGGTAAATAAATGTCAAAGATTGAATTTCTCGTGGAGTAAAGATGATTGGGCCTAGCTGGAAAGACATGAAGGTGTTTACGAATTAAACAAACCGTTTCTAGAATATATAAAGATGGAATTGTTAAAATTCCGTGATCTCTGAAGTAATTTCTGCAATGTGTAGATCTTCTGAGACCAAGCAGATATCTTATTGCTCTTTTTTGCAATTTAAAAATAACATCAAATTGAGCAGCTGTACTAGAACCCCAAAAAGGAAGACCATATCAAAGATGAGACTCGAACAACGAAAAGTATGTTATTTTAGAAGATGCTAAATTGAGTTCCCTTGAGGCAGATCTTATTGCATAGCAAGCTGAGGCGAGTTTCTTACTTAACGAATCGATATGAAGTGACCATTTGAAGTTGCTGTCTAAAAAAATACCAAGAAATTTTACAGAGTCAACGGTACTGATCTGGCTATTATTGAGAGGCAAAGGTTGAAGAGCTCCTTTATAGGATAATTCGACTGTTTTATTTACGTTAAAAGAGAGTAAATTAGAGTCAGACCAGGTCTTTATCTTCAGTAGATCCGAAGTTATAGTTTCATGAAGAGATGCAATAGTTGAGTTACTCCAAGTGATACTGGTATCATCAGCAAAAAGAAAAATTTTCCCATCGATTTTTAAATTAATGATGTCATTTATAAAGATAAGGAACAGAAGAGGACCCAATAATGAACCTCGTGGTACTCCACATACCATGTTTTTGAGACTAGAGTCAGTATCATTTGCTCTAACTAATTGTTTCCTATTATTCAAGTAGGATTGGAACCAATTTAAATAAATACCTCGAATTCCATAGAAATTTAGTTTTGTAATCAAGATGTCGTGATTTACATAATCAAAAGCTTTGGCATATTCGCAGAAAACAGTGGCAGTATAAAGATTATTGTTTAGTTCTTGGTAAACCTCATGTAGTACAGAAAACATGACATCAGTGGTACAATTATTTGTTAAAAAGCCGAACTGATTTTGTGATGAAATGTTGTTATCAACGATAAAGGACATGAGTCGAGTTTTAATGAGTCTCTCGATAATTTTGGAGAGTACCGGTAGTAACGCAATAGGTCTATAGTTGCAGGCATCAGATTTTTCACCACCCTTATGAAGAGGAATAATAATGGCTGTCTTTAGGCACTCTGGAAATTTACCTTTTTCGAAGGAATCATTAATTAGAGAGACAAGGACACATTTTCTGTGAGATTAGAGAAAAATTTTATAGATAGTCCATCGAGACTATCAGAGTTATCGACTGGTCTTAAAAATAATGAATTCGAGACCTTTCTTGAGTTAGGGAGATAGGAAATGGGATCTTGTTGCGGCAAAATAGTTGATGTTATATTTTTACTCTCATTAACGAAATAGTCGTTTAGACTTTCAGGATTTGGAAGGGAAAATGATTGACCTGTGTGAGTTTTATTTCGAAGATCGTTTATTATAGACCAAGTTTCTTTTGCAACACTTTTAGAGCTTTCCAGACGATTTTGATAATAGGCTTTTTTAGCTGATTTGACAAGTTTTAGATATGTTGTCCTGTACTTCGTGATATATTCAGTGACAGAAACATTGGTAGTAAATTTCTTGATGTATAGTAGTTAACGCATATTCTTGGCTGATATGCGAATACCTCTCGTAACCCAAGGTTTCCGATGTTTTGGCTAAATAGGGATTAAAGGAAATGCCTTATTGAAGATGCGGAGAAGCTTATCTAGAAAATCACTGAAATTATAGTCCACGTCTATAAAAGGAAAGTGCCACTCAGAAGTTAAGCATAAATTTTGGAATTTACGAAAATTCTGGGTGGAAAAAATCCTACCTAAACGTCGGGTTTTTGAGGAGGGTTTGCTGAAGGTGTTAAACTACGTATACAGTGCTTCATGATCAGATAGTCCCGCATTAATATAGAGCAGACATCAAGGGGTGGGAAAACGGAGACAATATAATCGATTATGGTAGATGTAGTTTCTGTAATCCTTGTAGGAGAATTAACGTGCATTGAGAGACCATACGATTCAAATATGTTGGCCAGGGACACTTGGGTAGCACAAGCAGCAGCATAATTAATGTTAAAATCACCGCATAGAATTTTTCTGCTTTTATGAGGCAGGTCATCTAACAAATTTAGCAGGTTCTCAAAAAATAGTTCCACGGTAGAGTCAGGTGATCTATAAATGCAAATAATGTAAAGATTAAGATTTTTATTATAAACTACGGAAAACTTAAAGAAGGATTCACTTTACAAAAAGTCATATTTTGTTACCACAGAAAAATCATTATTTCTAGAGAGAATTAGGGTGCCTCCATGAGCCGAACTTGGACGATCATACCTGGCAATTGTGGTATATTTTTTTACAAAATGAGGCTCGTTGACTTCAAGCCAGTGCTCTGTAACCGCAACTATCGGGGGAAATCCTAATTCCTCCTAGTTCCTTTCTCACGTACATTGTCTCGTTCATCCTTTCTTCATTTTTCCTCATAAATTCTTTCATCATTCTAATCATAACTGCAATTTTATCTTTGTCTTCATCTTCTCTCTTCCATTTATCCTCTTCATCGGTATCTACCTCGCTTCCTTTTTCCGTTAAGTATTACCGCAATATCCAATATATTATACAGGGTGTCCCGAAAATATTGGTCATAAATTATTCCACACATTCTGGGGTCAAAAATAGACCGACTGAACCTAACTTACCTTAGTACAAATGTGCTCATAAAAAAAGTTACAGCCCTTTGAAGTTAATAAATGAAAAATGATTTTTTTCAATATATCGAAACCTATTAGAGATTTTTTATTGAAAATGGACATGAAGTATTCTTATGGCAGGAACATCTTAAAACAAAATTATAGTGAAATTTGTCCACCCCATAAGAATTTTATGGGGGTTTTGTTCCCTTAACCCCCCTTCCCAAACTTTTGTGTACGTTCCAATTAATTCATTTTTCTGGTACCATTAGTTAAACACAGCGTTTCTAAAACTTTTTTGCCTCTTAGTATTTTTTAGATAAGCCATTTTTTATCGGGATGCGGCTTCTTTTTTAATATGTTTACATAAAAATTTTATCGGGGTTTTGTTCCTTTAAACCCCCCAAATGTTTGTGTACATTCCAATTAAACTATTATTGTGGTACCATTAGGTAAACACAGTGTTTTTAAAACTTTTTTGCCTCTTAGTCTTTTTTTAATAAGTCACCTTTTATCAAGATGTGGCTTCTTTTTCAAAATATATCTAATAATGTAAATTATAAATAAATTTTCGGATTATTACATAAGAGCTCTCTATAATCGTACTTTATACAAATATGTGGTGGATTCGACAAATATTCAAAATATCTCGATAAACACTGGCTTATCGAAAAAGTACTAAGAGGCAAAAAAAAGTTTTAAAAATAGTGTGTTTTCCTAATAGTGCAACAATAATAGCTTAAATGGAACGTACACAAAAGTTTGGGGGCTTTAAGGGAACAAAACTCCCAAATAATTTTTATGGGGTGCGCAAAATTCACTTTAATCTTTTTTTAAGATGTTGGTACTATAAGAATGCCACATGTCAAGTTTCAATAAAAAATCTCTAAGAAATGATGAACAAGTTGCTGATATGAGCACATTGTGTAAATGTTACAATGTTAGGGTATAGAAAGTCTAATGCTCACAATCTTATTGAAGGTTTTTATTAAAACAGTTTTCAGGCGACCGGTTTCGGCGTTTACAGTTTATACGCCATCATCAGGCCTTTTAAGAAACTGAATAAGCTAAAATAAATAAGCTGTTAAAAAAAATTCTTTTAATTATTTTTTAACAGCTTATTTTTTAACGGTATTTTTTAACCTAGGGCAACTCTATTTTTTAACACCTTATTTATTTTAGCTTATTCAGTTTCTTAAAAGACCTGATGATGGCGTATAAACTATAAACGCCGAAACCGGTCGCCTGAAAACTGTTTTAATAAAAACCTTCAATAAGATTGTGAGCATTAGACTTTCTATACCCTAACATTTCTAAAGCTCTAAGAGTTTTCGATATATGAAAAAAAATCGATTTTCATTTTGTAACTTCAAAGGGCTGTAAGTTTTTTTGTATGCACTATTGTATATAGGTAAGTGAGGTTCAATCAACCTATTTTTGACTCCAGAATCTGTGGTATAATTTATAACCAGTCTTTTCGGGATACCCTGTACTTCCCAGATATTCAAGATTTCTCTTTTTTATCATCTTGGTAAGTCACCTTCGCCTTGACCTATTATTTTTAAGACTTCTATGTTCGAAATGCGTTGAACCCATGATCTTTTGAGCATTGTACGATATGACCACATCTCTAGGGCTTATAATTTATTGCTCAATATAAATTCAGTTGTGATCTCTGAATACTCCTTCTTTTTATCGTTTTATTATATTTACCTTTTGAATTTGTGTTTCTTTTCGATATTTTGGATTTGGTTTTGATTCATAGTACAGTAAAATATCCGTTAACCGAAACCTTTTTAACTGAAACATCGTTTAACCGAAATGGCTACAAAATAAATATAGCTACAGAACATCGTTGTCAAAGGAAAACACAAAAGAAAATAGAAGATTAAAAAAACATTTTAAAACCATGTTAATTTTCCTTAATTTTATTGCTTTGTTCTGTATTTACATATTAAAGAAAACATTACGAAATCACCTCATAGAATTTTTTAAAACCAACTTTGACCAAGAATACTATGTACTTAATTTGATACAAGAAGAATACAAAAAACAGTGTTACTTTTAACCGAAATTCTTGTTATTCGAAACGGCCTGCCCCCCAGTTATTTCGGTTAACGGAGGTTTTACTGTAGTTTGTTTCTTACCTAGTCCAGCAATTTAAATTGTTGATAATAGTATCAATTTAGTAAACTGTTTGGAAAGAATGAAATTTATTAGAAAAAAGGATACAATAGAGATAATTTGTTTGTGGGTAATAAAAAAGTAAAATTAGAAAACATAAGAATCCGCAGACTGGCAAACAAATAAAATATGTGTTAACTTTTGAAAAACCTGTATCTACCTATTATAACTCTTAAAAATCTAATGAATTGTTGATTAAATTTCATATTCTAAAATTATTGGTTCAATTGGTCAATTTAAGGGTTTAAACAAAAAAATAATGTGTGTGTACTTTGTACGCACGTAAGAAGTTATACTTCTGTTATATAATTTCAACAAAATAAATATACTTAACTGTTTATATTTGCATTTTATTTAAATATTAAACTAACTTTCTTACCTACCACTTTCAAAAATTTTTTATTAAAACTTCCAAAAATTAAAAAAAAAACGTGAATCGTCCGGGATTTGAACCCGCGACCTCTCGATCTCTAGTCCAATGCTCTACCTCTTATCTGTTTCCTCTCCAGAGTTGGGAGCCGTTTTTTACTGTCTGTGTGCGCATGCGTGCAGAATTATGAAATTTTACTCTCAATCGCGCCTAAAGAAGTATAACTTCAATAAAAACAGAGCGGAAAACTGAAATTCGGTTATGGCAAAATACCGCCAATGTTAAGAGAAAACTTTAATTTCAATTTTCCCAGAGAGCCAGACAAACCAATATCCAGTTCAGAATAACAAAATGCTGACGCAGCGTTTTTACAAAAGTTTATGACTCTCTTTAAGGTCGTAAATAATACATTTTGTTTTTATATCCATACAATTATATGCCAAATCATAAATATCCGCATATTTTTATTAAATATAAAAAATAAAGGTAAATGAAAAAAATTAAGTAGTTACTTTAGAAATATCTCATTACAAAAAAACCGAAATGATCTTTACTTTTTTTTTAAATTAACGTGCATGTGACATCTATGGTCATTAGCACGAGTTACAGTTTACATGGTAATATTATAAATTACAAATAGTATAGTTAACATTATTTAACATTAAAATAAAAATCGGTTAACAATTATATTTTATTTAACAGTTGATTCTTCTCGAGGAATTTGATAACCTTGTTGATTTGGTCTGTGCTGTTGAGGACCTCTTTGAAGTTAGGACTGATACCAAGCTGTTGGCGTTCTTCGGCATAAAAAGGACAGTCAATAAGTATGTGTCTGATTCGGAGAGTAGTATTGCAGTGTTGACATTTTGGTAGTGGAGATGATGTCATCAAATAGCCATGTGTTAAACGGGTATGTCCTATACGCAGTCTCCGTATGATTTTTCCGAGATAAACTAGAGCAGGTAAATAGGTTCACTGAGGGCTTAATTTCATGCAGCGCTGAAGTAATTTTATTCCAGTGAATTTGCCAGGTGGATCGATTGAGCTTCTTCAGTCTGGCTTTTAGATCATTGCAGATTTGTATATTCAGCATGGTATACATCGATGATGCAGCTTTTTTGGCAAGGCAATCGGCTTTTTCGTTACCACTAATCCATACATGGGATGGTACCCATAATAAAGTGACTTTTGGATTTTGATTTATAAGAAGCTGATAAATGTCATGAATATCTTGGACAAGAGGATGGTTGGTGATTATATAATTGATGGAGTGTATAGAGGAAAGTGAATCAGTACATATGGCTATGTGTGTGTTTGGATATTTTTGAGCATGTTTGAAAGCACACAAGATAGCTAGCAGTTCGCCAGTGTGAATACTACACCAAGCAGAAATTTTACAGAGTTCGATAGGCTGTTGAAGAGTAGTTAGAGAATATCCAACTCCACTTTCAGATTTTGACGCGTCAGTGTAAAGAACTATGTTATATTTATTTTTGTTTATAAGTTCTAGAAAGAGATTTCTTAATGTGTTAACACTGACATCTTCCTTGTTAAATTTGGTGAGGGACATATATCATGATGAGGGAGTAGGTTGGTCCAATAGGAATTATCGGAGAATGGTAGAGTTCTGGTTTCAGACAAATTTATATCTTTTAATAACGGCTGTAGAAGATGAGGAAAAGGATGTATATAATTAAGTTACAAGGAGCATTGTTATGAGGTTGGTGTGATGATGTAATTAAAGGATACACCGGATTGGAGGGATTGGAAGAAATTGCAGCAACATAAGAGGAATGAAGGTATTCTCGTCTAAGCCACAGGGGAGGTTCATTTGCTTCACAACAAAGACTTTCTGCCGGACTAGAACGAAATGCTCCAAGACATAGTCGGATAGCCGTATTGTGCACTGTATTTAGTGAATTTAGGTTTGACTTAGATGCAGACATATAGATCAAACATTCATAGTCAAGATTGGAACGGATTAGTGATCTGTAAACTTTCAGTAACGTAGTTTCTTCCGCTCCCCAATGATAATGTGAGAGTGTTTTAATTATATTTAACCTTTTAAGGCACGCTCCTTTAGTTTCCTGAATGTGCTGTTTCCAGGTTAATCTTGAATCAAATATCAGCCTTAATATTTTGCAATTATCAACGACCGGTAATTTAAAGTTGTTGACGGTGATTTCAGGGTTAAAAGAATTAATTCTTCTACTGAATTTAATAACTTTGGACTTAGAATGGGAAAGAGTAAGTCCTAGGGATGCAACTTTGATTTGTAGATCATTTACTGCTAATTGCAGAATTTTACTAGTAGTAGCGTGGGATTTACCCTGGCAGTACATTATTAGGGCATCGGCATATAATAAGCATTTGATAGGTGGAAGGATATTGTGACATAACTGGCTAATCGCGAGAATGAATAAAGATGTGCTTAAAACTGAACCTTGTGGAACTCCGTCATATTGGATATGTGGAGAAGAAAGGAAGTTATTGACAGACACCCTGAATGTTCTAGATGTTAGGAAGTTTTTTATAAAAGCGTATATGTTGCCAGTGAGGTTACATTGAAAAAGTTTGTCAAGAATTGCGTTTCTTGAGATGGTGTCAAATGCGCCTTCTATGTCGAAGATTGTAGCTATCAGATCGTGTTTGCTATTAATCGCGTTAGATATATGGGTTTGAAGTAGTGCAAGGTTATCTCTTGTGGAGCGCTGTCTTTGGTAGCCAGATTGTTCCTGTGGAATGATCTTGTATTTTTAACCCTGGAAGCTCACACTTGGGTGTGAGATACCCATCGCGACACTTAACTGCATGTAGCTTGCGCAGCTGAATTTCAATGGTAATGCTGCTTTATGTAAATTCAGTCTCTAGTCTGCCAAGGACGGGTGTGTAGTTGCGGTCTCATTTGAGTAATATTTCCAATCACGAGAATTTATTAAATACAGGCTAGGGTATGTAGCACCCATGTGTGAGGTTTGCGATCAAGTGTGCGTTCAAGTTAATGACCTAACAACACAACATCCCGCAAATTTAGTAAAGAAAACTAGGTGTTATTTCTGCAAAGGCAAAGATGGAAAAGCAAAGCGTGCATGCTCGGCTTGCTATAAAGCATAATGCATGGAGCATAGAGCCACACTGTCTTATGAATGTAGTTATTAAAATGAGTGAAACTGAAATACCTGGCTAAGAATGAATATGAGTTCTATAATCAAAAGGTGTTATATTTTAGTTAGAAAAACCATTTTGTTGTTAAATTAAATTAAAATATTTTGAATTATTTTTCCGGTTTTTTAGAAAATGTTTTTAAATTAATTTTAGGTATTTTTAATATTTTGTTCTTTTGTGTTACTACAATTAAGAGAGAGAAAATAAAATTATTGATTTAATTATTCGTATGTATTCAATAGTGATTAGAGAGTCTCTGGAAATCATAAAATATTAACTTTTTTTTTTAATTCTTCACAAAAAATCATTGGGTATCTGACACCCATGTGTGCAGTTTATGTAAAAAAAAATAGGTGTGATCTTCCAGGGTTAAAAATACCATAGCAGACGTTTGTTGATCTTTGTTTCCATTAATTTGCACATAGTGCATGTGAGGGAGATGGGTCTGTAAGATTGTGGAAAACTAGTTGGCTGATTTGGCTTGAGTATAGGTATTACAATAGACTTGTTCCATTCAGATGGAAATTTATGTGAGCTCCAAATTAGATTGTATAAAGTTAGGAGTTTTTTAAGAGCATAATTAGACAAGTACTTTAGAAATGCATAAGGAATATCATCGGGCCCAGCTGCGGTGTTTCTGCAATTAGCTAAAGCAGATATAAGCTCATATATAGTGAAAGGAGAATTAAGTGGTCTACTATGTTCAGAAGATATCAGGTTACTTCTGTGTGGATTTATTTCACAAGGAGACATATTAATATGATTAGTTTTGTTTCTGAATTTATCTTCGAAATGTTTAGCAAAGGTGTTAGGAATAAGTTCATGTGAAGTGATCTCTATACCATTTGAAACTACACGAGTAATTTTAATATTAGTTTTGTGACCTTGAATTTGTCATATTTTTTTCTCAATTTGGCTAGAATTTGAATTTTCATTAATGGAAGATACATAATCCTGCCAGGATGACTTTTTGCGTTTTTTGACTATGTGTTTGGCTTTTGTTTTAAATTTTTTGTAATTTATTAAATTTTCAAGGCTTCTGTTTTTTTGGTACTTGTTTAGAGCTTTTTTGGATAGACGAATTGCCTCTTCGCAAGAAGAGTTCCACCAAGGAACTGCCTTATGATTTGGAGAGAATATTGTTGTGCCGATGTGAATCTTAGCAGCCGAGAGAATTGTCACTGATATTGACGTTAATAAGTAGTCAACATCATTGGTTGTCGGATGTTCATTTTCGATCAAGAGAGTATCAACAGATTTTGAATATTCTGACCAGTTAGCTTTGTTTAAGCGCCAATAACTTTTGGAAGATACAGCTCCACTACAGTTGTTGGAAATTATTATAGGATAATGATTGCTGTCAAAGAGATCATCGGCTGTTTGCCAGGATAGAAAAGGTGCTGATTTAGGGTCACTTATACTAAGGTCAATGGCAGAGAATGATCCAGAGGAAATGTTCAAGTGAGTATTAGATCCTGTGTTAAGAAGACATGAGTTTGTGTAGTTAAGGATATTTTCAACTATTTTTCCACGATCAAATGTAGATTTAGAACCACACATACTGTTATGTGCGTTAAAGTCTCCTGTGAGTATAAACGGCTGTGGTAGCTGGAATATAAGGTCTAGGAGCTCTTCCTCTTTTAAAGGATGATTTGGGGGAATATATATGGAGCAGATAGTAAGCTTATTAGGGCAAAATGTAGTTATGGCAATTACCTCAAGATTCGTTGTTAAAGGTAGCATTTTTGAGTAGATTTCACTGGAAGTAAAAATTGATGCACCTCCACTAGCTCTGATGCAGTTCGTCCTAATGAAGTGGTATCCTTCAAAGGATTTAGGGTGAGGAATATTATTTGTAGTAAAATTAGTCTCTTGTAGACAAATGAAATCTGGATGGTAAATTGATGTAAGATATTGTATGTGTTCAAGGCGCGGATAATATCCGTCCCAATTCCATTCTAAAATAGTGAAAAGGTATTTTTTATTTTTAGAAAAGATCGGTATCATTGGTGTTGGAGTCACATGAATTACTGGACGTAAGGCTTGCAACTTCGTCAGCGTCTACGGGATTTAATGTGATCTTTAGCTTTTTAGATAATCTTGTAATGCGATTTTTAAGCGATCTATCAGATACAGTTTGATATATTTGCGTAAGGTCTTCTAAAAGAGACTTAATGTTGGTGGTAAAGTTATGAGCTTCTTTTAGAGGATCACTGCTACCAAAGGAATTTTCCAGGAAGGCAATAAGTTGTAAGATTAGCACTAATTAATTGTTTAATAGTTGATTTAGCAGAGGGAGTAATTTTACCAAGTTCTATGTCATCAGTTTTTAATTTATTTTTAGGAGCTGTTTTAGGAGTTGCAAAGGCTGTGGTAGATTCAGCATTTATAGGGTTTAAGTGTGGGGGGTTATCAGTAACCGATAAAGTGGGTGAATTGAGACTTGTGTCGGTAGAATAAGTTCTTTTAATGCAAGGATTTGAAGGTAAAGACACTGACATTGGAGACTGTTCGTTTGGAATTGTTAAGTCGGTATTAGTTGGATTGATTTCTTCTTTTGAGGAGGAGGAAGGAGGAGATATAGTAGAAGGAGGTTCTAATGGGATTAGTCTAGAAGTTGTATTTTGAGAAGGATTGCTAGATATTTCTTGAGGGTTAGGACAGGAGTCTGCAGTGTGTCCAGGTTGTTTACATAAAAAACATTCAAGTTTATCCGAAGTGATAAAGATTCTATTATTAGTATTTTCATGCGATATTACAATTGAGGTATTTAACTCAAAGTTTTCTTTATCCGGTATAATATAGATAGAGCGTCGAAAACTGAAAATGTGAGCCTATTCGTCCTCAGGTGTACCGCATCGGATAAAAGAGATAGGAGAAGCAAGTTGTAATCGAAGTTCGTCTTTAAGTGCTTGCTCTATGAGTGAATTCGGGATCGAAGGGCTCAGGTTGGACAGTAGTAGCCTCTTTGCAGTTGTAATAAGTCTGCGAATAGATATTGTTTGATTTCTAACAGTAATGGTCGGATAATTTTGCAGAAGATTATCTACTACGGATAAGGAAGAAAGATATATGCATATACGCTGGTTAGAAATTCGTGAAGAGGTTATGTCTTTAGGGGTAACAATTTCGCCAATTGCCTTGATGTAATCAAATAGCACGACGTCTGGAAGAGCGTTCATAACGATGGCAAAAGTTCTACTGGGACATGATATTGCTGTTGTAGATTTTTTCGGTGTGATTGTTGTTACTGTAGCAAAGCTAGGTTGAACTGTTTGTGATAATGCTTGTGATGCTGTTTGTGAACATGTTGATGCCATAATTTGATTTTAATATTCTGGATGCCAAAATATTAAATATGTATGGCCAGTAAGAACTGGCCTAATTTTTTGGCTGTCGATATTTGCTATTGATTAAAATCGACTTACCAGTATTTTTACTTGGTAAACACAACACATTAACTAACTAGTTTTTATATAAACTACTATTAGTAGAGGCGATAAGCGAGGAGTACTTTACTCGTTGACCTCTGAAATGGGAAATCGATCTTTACTTTTTTGCTCTGACGTTCGATGTGAAATTATTATTATTTATCACGAAAACCGTTGTATTTAGGGAAGTAGTGTCCTAGGTATTTTCCGTTAATGTTTGAAAAAGTGACCATTATTTTTAAAGAAAACTGACATAACTAAAAATTTGACCTTTTTCTGTGTTAAATCAAATATCATCGTTTTTTTGTTTTTGTTTCTTACACAATTATTAGAAACATTCACTTTTCCATATTATTTGTTTTTAATTATTTATCCATTTTAGCAGTTACCGTTTAGAACTTACAGTTAGATTAAAATTTGAAAAATCCATTTTTGTCTCTCCTGAAAGTTTTGAGTTGTGACAGATTTCTTCCGAATGAGCGATGTACAGACGTCTTCCATATTACCGAGAAATCTCTATATTATCCGCGCATCTCAAGCTCCCCTCTTCTAATAAATTCTAATAATAACTTCTAATAAATATATTTTTTAAATTTTTTAATCCGACAGGTCATAAACCGAAATAATATTTCAGCCTCATGTTCAGCTTTCTTGCAACGTATCTTCCGCACAATTTGATTTCCATGAAAAATTTTCCTCCATAAGTTTTTTCCGCAATATCACCAAACTGCAAAATTGACTGCCACTGTGTCCCGAAAAAATTACATTCCTATGCTAAACAGAAAGTTTCACATTCAATTCACCTTTTTATTTATATGTTTACCCTGTAAACTACCAGACAATTCTTCAAACGTTCGTTCGGGCTCATAATCAGTACCAGTTGAATATTATAATAGATACGATTCCCGATGCTTGTCCTTGTATGTACATGTACACCTTTAAAGAGTCGACACAGGACGAGAAAGTTATCTCAACAGTACAAGTATAGAAGGTTCACAAATATAGTGTCTTCATTATCCCACTGGCTTTTTAAAAATGACGGTAAAGTCATAAAAATAAATCAGTGGGTCAGAAATTAGGATTCGAATTATTTATCCTCTGCGCTTTTTAAGGTAGAAATATAAAGAAGAACGAAGTGGTGAAATACGCGACAAGGGAATCTATAATTGAATCGGTCATTTTGAGAAGGGGTCATCTCCACTTTTTTGACATTTCCACTTTTCGTTGAATTTATATTTAATACACATAGAGACGTCTATTCCACATGAAAACGGGTCAACTTTCAATGTTATTACAATAAGCACAGCATACCCCGCAAACCAGTTCAGGTTGGAAAGGGGTCATCTCCTAGAGATACCCATTTGAGATGACCCGTTTTCCAAATGAACAACATCTGTTCATATTAAAAACGGGTCATCTCTATTTAAAAAATTTGAGGTTTCTAGGTCTTTTAAAATTTAAAAACATTTTTAAAATATTCATCAGCTTGTATTTATTTAGCCGTTTAATGTGTGTAATAAACAATATTCACATTATAATGACTATTTTTTTCTTTTCATACCTGTTCATTTTGAAAACGGGTCATCTCTTTTTAAAAAAATTGCGGTTTCTAGGTCTTTTCAAACCTAAAAAAATATTTTTAAATTATTCATCAGCTTGTATAGTGAATATTAAACCCAAAAAATATTTAAAACAATTATTTTCCTAATAGTCTTCAAGATAAAAAGTGTTTGACCTCTCCTGTAAAATTTAAAAAAGTGGAGATGACCCCTTTTCAAAATGACTGATTCAATTACATTCAAGACTTGTCGTTCACCGTATTAATAATCTTTAGCGAACCAGTTCCTTTAATACCCACAAAAGTGAATAAAACTATAAACTAAAAGCAAAGATGATTCAGATTTGATTACAGAATATGGTCTCCACTAGGTGCTTGTACGTATTTCGATTTCAACTTGTTCTCATCAGAGCACCTGTCCAGTTCAGTGCTTCTACAGCACTGAACTGGAATCAAATATTTTAATCTTTTCGGAGTAATTATGTCATTGGACTTCGTAAGTTGTAGGTTTTTACCCAAAGTAATGGAAAGTAGAACTGGAAGTCGATATTTGAACTCTTCGTGTAATTTTGCGTCGATTGATATACGATTTTACTAATTTTAAGTCATTGTTACTAAACTTTGGGTGATCATTGTTTAAACAGAAATGACTTCAAAGCCGGAACTAAAGATTCAAACTTTCAATACGCTTCAATTGATGTGTTACATGTACTATTTCTGAGACTGTAATGGCACTTCTGGTTAGAACTTTTTAACCGGAAATGACATAAAAACCAAAATTTTACATTTGTCCTCATCTTGCTAAGACACGTCGAATGATATATCGCTTATACTATTTCAGTGACTTTAAAACAGTACTTACGGTTGCAACTCAAAAACTGGAAGTCCGATGTCAAATTTCTCATCTTTAATACCATCCTTTTGTTATAAGCTTTCATTCGACACCTCATTTTTGTCATTCTATCTGTATTAATAACGGAGGATTTGTATTCGCGGATGGACAGACAGGCGGACAGACAGTCATAAAACCGAAAGTATATATTTGTTCTCGTCTTGCGAAGACGCGTCGAATAATATATCATTTGTACTATTTCGGTGACTTTAAAACAGTACTTCTGGTCGTATTTCTAAAAGCGGAAGTCCTAGTCCTCCTAAATGACGGAGGAGTTAGAGTCGCGGTCAGACGGACAGACGGACAGACAGCCTAGGTCAAATTTATCACCTTTAGTCCCATCCTTCGATAATAAGCTTTCATTCGACGCCTCATTTATCACTCTACCTGGTATAATGACGGAGGAGTTTTATATTCGCGGTCAGACGGACCGACGGACAGATAGTCTAAGTCAAATTTCTCACCTTTGGTGCCATCCTTGGATTATAAGCTTTCATTTGACAATTTGTTATTCTACCTAGTATAATGACGGAGGAGTTGTGGTCACACACAGATAAACAGACAGACAGACAGACAGACAGACAGACAGACAGACAGACAGACAGACAGACAGACAGACAGACAGACAGACAGACAGACGGACAGACGGACGTGGATAATTCAAAGTTTTGACATTTTTTCAAAATTGGGTAAAAAAAATAATTACCAAATATGCAACTAGCACTATTTATGAATCGTAAGTCAAATGAAACAGAAACTTAAATTCTAATTATTTATCCTCTGCGCTTTGTAAGATGGAAATATATGGCAGAAGAGAGTGGTCAGCGACAGCGTTTTTTGAGAGACCAGATTCTAGAAGATCAGTAGGCCAGACGATATGTGAACTGAGATAGGGAATCTAAAATTTGCATTCCATTACACGCCAACCTATCTAGGCAAAAACCTAGAGCAAAGTGATTTCTATTACTGACACTGTGTGAGTAAAAGCAGATTACGAAAGGCAGTTAAGATTTAATTTCAATACAAAGCGCTACCATTCTCTTATACGTATTTCGTCCTTGTGGAATCCTCAGAAGAAAGCCATTTTACAATACAGAACAAAACAAACACAGCATGCATACAACCACTACAAACGAATCAGAAACGAAACCAATACTTTCGTCAGACAAATAAAAAGGAACACTGGCATAGTTTCTCAAAACAGATGAAACACGACTTCTACGGAATACAAAGAAGTATGGAGATAGAGAACAAAGGAAAGAGATGAACGAATTAATAAAAATGAAACATATTCACAAGGAAACATGGGCAGACTTCTTCCAATCTCTTTTTGATAAAGGCGACGATAATGAACCACCAACACTTGAAGTTACGACAAACGAAAAAATAAACATCGAGGAGGAAGAGGTTAAGGAAATTAAAAAATTGAACATCTCCAGGAGAGGACAGGATATCGAACGAACTCGTAAAGTATAGAGGACAAGATCTGACAAGATCTAAACCACACTATTAAAACTAATACAAAAAATAACAGAACAAAACAGAATACCGCACGAATTGAGATCAAGCATTCTAATACCTCTCTTCAAAAAGAGACAAATCGGACCCGAAAAATTACAGAGGAATTAAGTTGTTACTAAACACAATATTAACATTAACAACCAAAGTGATAACAAACAAATTGAATGAAATTATAACATTAGCAGAAGAACAACAAGGTGTTAGGTTGGGAACATCATGGACCGACGCCATATTTATAGTGAGGCAAGTTCAAAATAAATCGTTAGAATACAATAAACCGGAATATTTATTAAAAGAAAAGAAAAGTTGGTTCAGATTTGATTACAGTACAGAGCCTCTACTATGTGCTTATACGTATTTCGGAATAACCAAATACGTATTATATAATCAAATCTGAACCATCTTTTCTTTTCATTTAGTTTATACTTTATTCACTTTTGTGGATATTAAAGGAAATAATTCGCTAAAATTATGATCACGATGAATGACAGGACGTGAAATGCAATTTTAGATTTCCCTTGTCGAGTATGTCGCCACTCTCTTATGCTTTGATTTTCCAACTTAAAAAGGATAAATAATTTCGAATTTTACTTCCTGACTTATTTGACTTTCGGAATATTTATGTTTCGTGGACCTTAAAAAATAATTTCACAAGGTCAAATTAAAGGACAATATCCATTTGTTATAATTAAGAGAGGTATCTTTAAGAATAATTAAACGGTCGAAAACATCTACCAGAATAATACAATGAAAGTAAAAGTAGAAGAGGAACTAACTCACCCAATTAAAGCTGGAAATGGGATAAAACAGGGGGATTCCTTGAGTCCTTTATTGCTCAACCTGATCATGGATGAAATAATAAAAAATAAGAACTAAAAAAGGATACCAAATGGGAGAACAACAACTTAATTAAATCTACTACGCAGGCAATGCAATGCTATTCTCTCAAAGTGAAGACGATTTACAAAGTATGCTGCACCAATTTATTATAACCGCTAGAAAATTTAACATGTTAATTTCACAAAAAAAGACAAAATGCATGTTATAACAGCAAATCCAATAAGGTGTAAATTGGAGCTGGATGGTCAGATAATAGAACAAGTGATGGAGTTTAAATATCCAGGCATCACTATCCAGCTACGGAAAGCTCGAAACAGAAGTGAAAGATCAAGTGAAAAGAGCAAACAGAGCCGCAGGTTGCCTGAATGAAACAATATGGAGAAGTAAAAATATCGAAAAAGAAGTAAAAGCAGAATTTACAAAACAGTCATCAGACCGACCAATAATGACATAAGAAGCAGAAACACCACCTGACACAGAGAAGACAAAAAGATTACTCGACAGAGCCAGAAGTACAGATATACGACGAAGATGCAAGGTGGAGAAAATTAATAACTGGGTAAGAAACAGAAGAGTAGAATAAAATGACCACATAAGCCGAATGACAACAAATAGAGTAGTAGGGACAGCGAGAGACGGTTCCCCAATAGGAATACGAATAGTGGAAAGACCACGAAAATAATGGAATGACAACTTACGGGTGACATATTGAAAAAAGAGACAGAGTCATGTCTGTACAAAAAGAAGAAAAAGAAGAAGAAGAAAAAATCATCGGAGTAAACTCTTTCATTAAAATAAAATGTTTCTGTCATATTAGCCATTATTTTTAAAAATAATGTGAGTGAGACGCTACAGCGCAGCGTCTATATCTAAATAAATGTCTTTTCATTTACGTTGGATTGAATTTTCGTCGTTAAATGACAAAAAAAAAGGAAAAAATCCAAAGGCTTACTTAAAAGCAGCTAATTAACTAAACAACGTTCCTTCACTTGGTATGCACGAAACACTTCATTACCGGTTGGCTCCAAGAAAATTTAATCAAAATTAGGTCTCCAAGTTTGGAGCGAAAAAACTTTTATTCGTACACCTAAGAAACCACGCTGAATAGTAAGAAGTCAAATTGTAAATTTATGAGCTTTGGCCAAGAATACGATTATCGCCTCAAATAAGATTGTTGTAAATTGTTTAAGTTGAAGAAACTCAGTTTTTATCAACTTTAACATTTTTTGCTAAAGTAATTGTATATATAATCAAATCAACAAAAACTTTAAGGTTACAGACTTCAAGAGGGCGAAAGAACTACACTTGCGAGCAAAAAAATCGACTAACTCTGTGAATTTAAGATTTATTTAATTCAACTTGAATTAAAACAACTAGTGCCAAAAAATATTGTCTATTATATAGGTTCCAAAAATTAACTGTTTTGTGGCAATCGGCAACGTGTTGTAAAATTTGCCTACTTCTGTATGGCTTACAGAATGAAGCAAACATTGTAACGTGCATGTTCTACGCAATTTAGACCCCTATGAATTTGCCGGTGGTCGTCTAAGTCGCTTTTCAAAGGTTAACGTGTGTATACACTTCGAAGTGAATATTTTACAAAATGGATACTTCACCAGTGAAGGCGGTCCAGGTAACTGCATAATTACGAGAAGGATATACTCAGAGGACTGTCGCCCGTCGCCTGCTTATGACGAAGTCGGCAGTCTCAAGGTCTTACCGTTGCAGCTGGTCGATAGAGACAGGGCCCCCGTAAGAACTACTGGCGCCTGTGTGCAAAAAAGGATTTTGGCGCCCCTTGTCATTTATAGGCATAGGTATTTTGATAATGTTTTTTTATTTATTTTTTTGGGGTCCGGGCAAATAATCCCCGGACCAATAATCCCGGCCAAAAACTCCCACAAATTATCCCTGGACCAAAATCCCCGGACAAATAATCCCCGGACAAAACATTCCCACAAAAAATCCCGGACAAATATTCCCCACAATTTTTTTTGGACAAAATATCCCCACAAAAAATCCCGGACAAGAAATCCCCACGAATTATTTGTTGCCGGATAATTCTCTAAAAGTTTTCCCGAAATTTTACTAAATTTCGAATTCCAATTCCATGCCGAAATCTTCAAATTTTATATTAATCGTCCAACACTACATGGAATACAATTTTTACGTACACCCAGCTCGACCAAAATGGCCGAGTTGGGCGTACAGAAGAAGCTAACTGCGGTAACGTAAATGCATCTAAGTAACTCCTTTGTACAAGTTAGAATAGTGGGAAAAATATCAAACAGTTGCTGCGTATATTCTGGACTGAGACAGGGAGATCCATTGTCAGCATTGTTGTTTAATCTGGTCTTATAGCCAGGGAGGTAGTGTCAAATTTGACCGGAGCATTTTAGCATGGCTGCTTTCTTTTTATTTAGTTAGGTATTCCAAAGCTTATTAACAAATGATGTGTCAGCTGGCCCAAAACCGGGGATTTTAGACAATAACAGGTAATATATGAAAGTTGATGGAAAAACGCTACAACTTATGTCAAATATTTATCTACGTGACTTGCAACTCTTAATAGCCTTGCTGACTTCTCTCGTAGCTTTCACTCAGGCAATCCGGGTTCAAATCCTGGCGTTGAATTTTTTTTTTGTTTTTAAAATTGACATTTTATTTTGAAAAATAATTATTTTTATAATCAGGGCGTTATTCAGCGGAATACTGGATTTATTGTGTTTTGATTGATTTGCACACTTTAGAGCTATTTTCTATTGGATATATTGCGTTTGGAAGGAATTGGCTGTAACCACTGGATATATTTCATGACAAAGCTATTTAGTATTAATTTAACTCAAATTCTAAAAAACGGGATTTATTGCGTTTTGATTGATCGCTCCTCATACAGACAAACATCCATTTTTATATACCTATTATAGAGAACAGGGAAATATTTAGATTGCTATTAAAAAATGGGGGTTGGTGATAGAAAAGTGAAAAATTAGAGTTGTGTGTATCTTTTGGTTCTACATCATATTACATTAAGAAAAAACAGTTTGTCCAAAAAATAAAAAAAAATTTCGGGAGGGGGTGGGGAGGGTAACCCCGTTTTTCACTTAGATTGGTCGTACTAACTCGGGAAGCTTCAGGGGTTCATTTACAACAACTTTGCTTATTAAGGTCAATCATAATATTTATGATCAAATGCATAGTTCTATTTCATAAGTTCTATGCATAATTCTATAAAAGACATACAGATTTTTTTATATTGTCTCGTATAAATAATACAAACGTGGTATTATAAAAATAATTATTTTTTAAAATAAAATGTCGATTTTAAAAACAAAAAAAAAATTCAACATCAGGATTTGAACCCGGATTGCCTGACTGAAAGCTAGGAGAGAAGTCAGCAAGGCTATTAAGAGTTGTAAGTCACGTAGATAAATATTTGATATAAGTTGTAGCGTTTTTCCATCAAGTTTCATATTTTACCTTTTCTTGTCTAAAATCCCCGGTTTTGGGCCAGCTGACACATCATTTGTTAATAAGCTTTGGAATACCTAACTAAATAAAAAGAAAGCAGCCATGCTAAAATGCTCCGGTCAAATTTGACACTACCTCCCTGACTATTAGAATATGTCATGCCAAAAATTTATCCAAAAATCAAACCAGACATAGCTACTCGGGGAGAAGCCAGATGGGAGAAGGTTTGTAGGACGACCTAGAAAAAGGTGGAAAGATGCAGACAGAGGAGATTTGGAGAAAATGGGAGTGAGACAATGGGAAATAGTGGCACAGGACCGACAAACATGGAAGGTAATAATAAACGCGGCAAAGACTCTCGAAGAGTTATAACGACATTGATGATGATGAAGACTAAATAGTTTTGACGCTAAATGTACAAAAAGAAACAGGTTTTTTGGATTACAATCAAGATTATCGTTGTCAAGACCAGCAGTTATCATCACGAATACGCAATGTACTGGACATACTTATTCAAAACAGAGTGAGCAAAAGATTAAACCAATAATTACAACATGATTCCCACAGCCTTAGCTCGTTCACCATATCATTCTCTCCCACGATTTTTGAAAAAACTCACACTTTTTTGTCACGTAAAATTTGAAGTATTCTACATGGAATTGGAATTCGAAATTTGGTACTTAATCGAAATTACAATTCATGCTTAATATTAATTGCTATTCATTATTTTCGTACCGAAAAGCGGTTTCATGGCGATTGCTATCTACCTATACCGATTTCATTCACGGGAAAACTTTTAGAGAACTATTCGGCAGCAAATATTTCTTGGGGATATTTTGTCCGGGATTTTTTGTGGGGATATTTTGTCCAAAAATATTTGTAGGGATTATTTGTCCGGGATTTTTTGTAGGGACTTTTTGTCCGGGGATTATTTGTGGGGATTTTTTCCGGGATTATTATTTGTCTGAGGATTATTTGTCCTAGCTTCAATCCACAGGGTGCCAGGCGGTGTCGTGGTTGAAAAATTATTTAAACATTTTTTTTTTAAACAAATTCACAAAAAAAAATTATTTCAAACAATTTTTTTTTAGAGAACTTGGGTCATTCTGAGTAAAAAATGTCCCTTATCATTTTTCTCTAAAATTGATTGTTGTCGAGTTATACACGATTTAAGATTTGAAAAATGCGAAAATGGCCATATAACTCGACAACAATCAATTCTAGAGAAAAATCACAAGATACCTTTTTTGCTCAAAATGACCCAAATTATCAAAAAAAAATTGTTCGAAGTAAAAACATTATTTTTATGAATTTGTTTAAAAAAATTGTTTAAACAATTTTTCGACCAAGGTACCGCCTGGAACCCTGTGGATTTGTTATAGGACCTTTTTGAGTAAGTTTTTGCAAAGAAATCTAATCGAAATAATTTTGCTAACGTGGGCAACCATACAGCCTGGACTATAGCACTAACTGCAACAGCAACAGCTTTGTAATAAAATAATCACAAAAATTTCTTCAGAATGTTGAAGGAGGGGTTTCAAACTTTGATTTGGTCGCTTTTTGACTTTCATAATAATAATTTTTATTCGAGTTATTAAGCCTTGAAAATGGTCATTTTCGCATTTTTTAAATTTTAAATTGCATATAACTCGACAACAATCAATTTGAGTGAAAAATGACCAGAGACCTTTTTTACTCAAAATGACCGAACTAAAAAAATTTGTACGAAATGGAAAAATTATTTTGTGAATTTGTTTTAAAGAAAATGTTTTACCAATTTTTCGTCCATGGCGCCGCTTGGTACCCTGTGAATTTGTTATAAGGACCTCTTTTTGAGTTAGTTTATGCAAAAAAATCGAATCGGAATAATTTCGTAAAGAGGGCGACGATACAGTCCGGTCTAATTAGTTATTTGATAGGTATGCGATTTTAAAATATTGTCGATTCATCATTTGAGCGCCGCAAAATCGTTCGCTTATCGATGAGATAGAATTACCGCCCACACACTATTGCTCAACCAATGTGTTTGGAATTTTTCCACGAAATCAGCGCATAATTAGATATTTCTTATCTACAGTTGGGTGTTTGTTATTTTTATAGCGGGACTTTTTATTTTATGTTTATAGAAAGACTAAAAATGTCATCCAAATGATCCAAACAAAATAAAACTGAACTATTTAATTTCTCAACTTTTATTTTAAAATTAATTTTTGCTTTTTTATTTTTTTTTGTAAATATTTTTGCACTTTTTGACCCTCGGTTTTGGCGCTTCTAAAGGACGGCGCCCGTGTGCATTGCACACTTTGCACATATGGTAGTGGGGGCCCTGGATAGAGAGGGATGACCGATTTATTGTCCTGAGTGTCTTACGGAATTGTCACGTGACAGCAGTTGAGCTTCAATAATATTTGAGAAATGTTCGAGTGTCACTCAGTGGATAGTTAGGAGAAGGCTTAAGGCTACCACTTTGACTCCCAGATGAGCCAACACACGGCCCAATTTGAACGCACGCCAGAAACAAGATTGACATCCATTTTCCCGAGAATAGGTCAATTGGGACCATGAACAATGATGCAGTGTTTTATTCTCTGATGAGAGTCGGATATGCTTGTAAAACAATGGCAGAAGACGATAAGTCTATCGGTGGCCCGGAGAACGATTTGCGCAGCTCTGCAGTGTCAAAACAATGAGCTATGGAGGTGGTTCGCGTATGTTTTGGGGTGGTATATCCGTAGAAGGAAAAACAGAGCCTGTGTTCGTGCCAGGTGGTGGTCGTGAAGGGGGTTTGACAGCGGATCGTTACATTACGGATATTCTCCAAGACAAAGTTGTTACCTACACCGGCTACATGGGCGACGGCTTCATGCTAAAGCATGGTATAGTTCTGCAATCGAACTAAGAGAGTCATTAATATTCAGCTCAACGGGGTGCTATTCTTTAAGGTGTGAAATTCTATCAACAAAGGATCTACCCCTTTTATGGAATGATCCCTTGTTTATTTAAGTACACATTTTCATCAATAGTACCCGCTGAGCCAAATATGAATGACTCTCATAGTTCAATTGCAGAACTATAACGCTCGATGGCACACAGCACGGATTACGAGAGATTACCTGGCCAACACCAATATGACAACAATGGACTGACCTTCATTAAGTCCGGATCTGAATACCAGCGAGCACTTATGGGATAAGCTCAAACGCAGAGTTCGGGTACGTAATCCAACACCAGTGACAGTGGCGGAGCTAAAAACTGCATTAGATGAAGAGTGGGAAGCGATTCTTTAGGAATCAGTAAGAAACTTAATAAGGTCGTATGGAAAGTGTAATACAACGAAATACTCAGTATTAATTTTGATTTACTCAATTTTTTTATGTTAATCTACTTTTATACTCATTACATAATGACTTTCATTCATAACATGTTTTTTCATAATTATTATACAATATCTTTCTTATGATCTTTAGTTACTAATTTTATGTCACTGCAAGAAAAAATACTTCTGTTCACAATATTTTACTTGTAAATTTATATTGTGTGTGGATAGATACTTATCAAACATCGTAATAAAAAAATATAACTTATTTTACTTTTAGGTCAATTTTTTTGCTCTGTGTATTATTTAGCTTATTTTGTCTTGAAATAGAATCTTGCATACAATAACTACAAAATAAACAGTTATATTATACTTTTTATACACATTTCTTTGTAATGTTTGTAAAGATTTTGATGAGTTGCAACTTTTCTCGAGCTCAAGAAACTAAATCAAATGCTTTTTTACGATTCTTTCAATTTTTATTCAAATTAGTAAGGCCATCGAAGAACCTTATCTTATAATTTTCTCCTATAAACTTTACATATAAACCTTATACTATCATAATTGAAGACAAAGTAACAAGAAATAATTTCCGTTTTCTTAGTCCTTCTGTATGTTAAGTAGTTGAATTCTTAAATATCAGAATAAATTGACTTCGCTTTTTATTAAATAGGATGTTGTTATGAGTTCAAAAGAAAACATGACGACTATATTTTAGACATTTTAAAGAAGATTTTTAACTGGAACAGGATAATATTTCTTATTATTATTTTTCTTTTTAGACTAAAATTTCTTTGTTCAAAAATTGTTTTAATCACTCTTTTCAAAGAAATACACTTTCAGTTTCTCTACAGAACTTTTATAAGCACAAGAGTAAACACTCAGTGGATCGAAAATTTAGGTATTAAAATAGGTAATGCATACTACCATTAGATTAAAGAGAGAATTCAGACAGCAAACATATGTATTGTATAGCCTCTACAATACTATTAAATCTAAAAGCCTAACACGAGCATAAAAGGTCAGAATATATAAAACAGTGATTAGACCGGTACTTATGTATGGGTGTGAAACGTGGACTCTGACCAAAGCAATTGAAAGAAAACTTAGATGTTTTGAGATAAAAATCCTCAGAAGAATCTTTGAACCTTAACACGACCCTAATAGCAACCAATACCGAATGAGAACCAATGCTGACGTTAAGCAGATATATAGAGCAAGCGACGCGACGTAGTCCAAGAAATTAAATCCCAGCATCTAAGATGGGATGGCCATGTCCATAGATTTCCTACTAACCGCCTGGCAAAACTGATCTGGGAAGAAGCCCCCACTGGAAGAAGTCCCTTAGGACGCCCACGAATGTGATGGAGAGACAATATATGGTCAGATTTAAGAACAATGGGGCTACCCACTGACCTAAATATCATGGACGACCGTTCAAGATGGAAGCGAGTTGTGCAGTCAGTCAAGACCCACCCCGGGTTGTAGTGCTACGAGAAGAAGAATACCAATATTTTTTCTATTTATAGGAAAGACAACGACAAACTAGCTCTAGAAGAAATCAACGCAGTAATGGGTACCGCAGAAACCGTTATCCTGACAGGAGACTTCATCTCCCATCACACAGTACGAAGTTGAGCTGACATCATCTCCGCAGGAGAACAAGTACTAAGATACTGCAAGGTGATACAAGATGATTTTGCACCCGATAAACAGGCCCGGCCCCAGAGGAGAGCCAATTTTTAAATGGCAGAAATAATAGCTTATGGTTTTAATATTATAAAAAACAATATTATTAACAAGAGCGGCAAAAATGCAACTGTAAAAACGAGAATTAAGTAACTGAAACAATAAAAATTGCAAGGTTTATTCGACGGAAAATCGACAACACCGCCTTCTTCTTCATCGCATAGAAATAGTAGGATCAGAACTAAACTAAATTCACTGAAATTCACTTAAAATTAACTTTACTGAAATTGGATTTAATAATTAGAAACATATGGCTGAAGCTTTGTCCAGCCACGCTAACTAAGTCTCCAGCTCATCTAAAGTGACAGCGACAGTGGGTAGAACTAGCAATTAGACTAGAATCGGGCAAAATCATAAATGAAGAAACACAAAAAGTTCTAAATTCAGAAACTGGCCATTGAAAAAATGTAATACAACGACTTATATCAAAAATACAGTTCTTAGCACAACAAAGTCTTCCATGGATGGGCGATTCTGATAAAAATTTTCATCAAAACAATGGTAATATTTTTAAGCTTTTTGAGCTCTTTAAAAATTTTGATTCTGTTTTACAAGAGCACATTAGGAGAATAACTAATGGGAGTAACAAGCAGCATCACTACATGGAAAACGTATTTAAAACGAAATTATTCAGCTCCTTCATGACCAAATCAAAAATAAGATTTAAAACTTTTTGAAATCAGCAAAGTATTATAGCATAATTTTAGATTGCATATCTGATATTGCTGGGGTGGAAGAGATGACTATTGTTGTACATTTTGTCGATTTAGGTTCTTGTTCACAAAGTGTTAAAATTGAAGAACATTTTCTTGGATTTGTGCCTGTAGTGGAAACCACTGGCTTGGAAGTTACAGAGTCCCAGAATGAACTGGGAATACCTTTGGAAGATATGAGAGGACAAGTGAATGATAATGGGGCAAACATGGAAGTGAAGAACTTTGGAGTTCAAAACAGAATTTTGAAAATGAATCCTAGAGCATTTTTTGTCCCATGTTCTAGCCATTCACTTAACACTGCTAAAGCCTCACAGTTTGCAGTTTCTTTCTTTTCCTTATTGGAAAAATTTACAACTTTTTCTCAGCATCTATTCATCGTTGGACTATGCTGAAAAATCATATTTCTAGACTAACATTGAAACCTTTGTCCGAAACTAGATGGGAGAGTAGAATAATTGATGAAATTGCTCTTATCAGATACCAAATTGAAGAAATTTGCGATGCTCTTGGAGAAATCACTGTGAATAAAAACAACGATAAAATGTTTGCTCATGAGGCAAGCTGTTTGGCAAATCAAGTCCGTGATTTTACTTTTCTTTGCTCTGTGGTAATATGGCACGGCACGACATTTTACTTCACATCAAGGTAGTCGCGTATTCAGAGTATTGATATGGGAGCGTATCACGCTATAAGTTTATTAGAAAAATCGGAAATCTATTTTAAGTCTCTCAGAAATGACTTAAAATTCCAGTGCTATTTGACAGACGCAAAAGAGCTCATAAAAGTTAGAAATTGAGAACCCGAAAAGGAGGCACAGTAATAGCCAGCAGGCTATTCCAAGCAGGAAAGTGAAAAGACAATTTGGCCATGAGGCTGAAGATGAAAGTATGGACCTAGATCCAGAGACACGATATAAAGTTGACTTCTATTTAAAAATTATAGACACAACCGTTAATGCATTAAGTGATATGTTTCAGCAAATGAGGAGCCATGGTGAAATTTTTGAGTTTTTGGGTATACCAAGGGGTGCGCCTAGGGCGGCAAAATCCCTAGGGCCGGGCCTGCCGATAAACCAACTAAAATCTTATTTACACCAAATTTCGTTGAAACCAAAGTTGACTTGAATATGTAAATTCTATTTCACACTACCTGTTAAGTCTGCGAAGTATTCTGGCCATAATGCAATATCGTTTACAAAATTCTTAGTTCCATCATAACTTTGAGACGACTTTAAATTTATATTTTCTCCTTGTGTTTCATCTTCACAATCGGAATTGCTTGGTTTCTTCTGCTAGTTCTTTTGTACCATAGTTCAGAGACAAATGATGGTCCTGGAGTTTGAGCAGATGAAGTTTGTGAAAATGACAACGATTGATTTTCACCAATAAGTATGAATAACACCTTTTTTGTTATATAAAAATAAAAATTAATTATAAAAATGAAATATCTATTTTTCGGGCCCCAAAAATTACTGGCCCTAGGCACGTACGTATATTGTCTAGGCCTTAGTGCGCCCGTGAAAATGTTGAGAGAAGACTAGGGAGAAATATGATTTTGATTATTGTCTATTAGGTAGAAATATCATGTTAGTATATCTGCTAATATCTCCCGCTAATTTTGTAATAATATATATTATTTATAACTATACTATATTATATACTAAGTATAATATTTTCCGTATCTCAGCAGTATCTGAAACAGAACAAAATAAACCAACGGCTTAATTACAACTACTGGAGGGTCTCTGGGGTGTCTGGAATACTCCCCACATAAGAGCGTATAGAGCTCAAAGTACATCTTAAAGATGGGGGGGGGGGGGGGTTATCTGGTTACGCCACTGAAATAAACTAAAAAAACGTAATACACGTTTGACGCAAACTAACCTATTTATCTTTTAAATAAAAAAAGAATGTGTGTGTGTGTGTACTTTGTACGCACGTAAGAAGTTATACTTCTATTATATGATTTCCACGAAATGAATACTTTACACAGTTTATTTTTATTTTAGTAAACTAATTTTAATACTTACCATTCTCCAAAAATCCAAAAATTAAAAAGAGAAAGCAATTGTCAGCATTTGAACCCGGAACCTCTCGATCTCTAGTCGAATGCTGTACCAATGACGCTACGAAGGCATTGTTTATACGGTTTCTCGGACATTAAGACAAATCACGGTAACAAATAGACCAAGTGAAGTCTTAAATATAAAAATGTTTTAATAATACATACGTATTATCTTACTCCCGAGGAAGACAAATTAAAAGACACAAAAATTATAATAAATATATTTACTAAAAACACTAATATACTTTTTCCACACCTTTTTTGGACTGATACATACATAACTTAAAAGATTTAGCAACGAATAACATACTGTATACTGTCTCTGTGCGCATGCGCGCAGAATAATAAAAATTCACTCCATATCGTACCTAAAGAAGTATAACTTCAAAAATTCTAAAATTAACCGACAAAAATATAAGTTTTATGGCAGCTTTTCCAGGGCAGTCATTCATCTTATAAACAATTTAGGTCTGTTCGTAGAGCCGAATATCCGAGAGTAACATTTATCTCACCAGATGTCTCTATCATGTGATACAAATGTACACATATTTCTAAAAGTTGCACTTAAAAACGTTTTACTAAATAAAATAAGAGTAGGCGATGACTCATCTGTTGTTGCTTCGTGTAATATCACACAGGGATTTCAACATTGAAATACAGTGAACGATATTTTATGAATAATACATCATAAAATGTATTATTCATAAATAGTCCAGTGTCTTTCCCACGGAGACATACACAAAAAACGTTATTTATATTTTACGACTGCAACCACGAAATTTCCATTATATTCAGGTTAAAATAAAATATTTACAAAGTGTTTACTTCTTTTTTGTTTTGAATACTGTTTACAGTAAACCCTACTTTTTAACATATCACACAAGAACTAGTTTTATACAGAGTCGGTTCAGAGCATTGAATTAAACAACATGAAAGAAGAAGAAACGTCCATGTCAAAATCTGGGAACTAAGTAGGTTCACACAAATGGCAGATAACTCCATTCCTTTCCTTTTGCCATTGGCGTAGCTTTTCTTTTTAGCTTGCATTAAGATTTTCCTTCTTTTAACTTCTTCAGGCAAGACTAATGTCTCAAAAATCCGGTTTTAATTCATGTTTCAAGGAGTTATAGCAGTTTGGGAATTAATTTTTATTTTATTTCATTTTGTAGAATTAATTTTATTTTCAAATCCACTGCTTCTAAAGAAAGTTTGTGTTTTGGTTCCATTTTCATTTCGTGTCTTCTATAACTATGAATCTGTAACCAATTTTTATCCTTTTTCCATTCATCCTTTTATTTGCGACTATACTGCCGTGCTAAGCCCAAAGGCGGGAACTGATTTTTTATCGAAAATGAGATTTTTGTATTTTTAGGTAGAATAGGGTATTTAGTGTATATTTATAAAGTCTTTGGAGTTGTAGAAGCATTACATTTTAAATAAAATTGCAATTTTGTTAGCGGTATCTACACTTTTCAGTTAAAATACTAAGCCATTTGGCGGCAAATGTTAAATACTATGGCGTTTTGACAGTATCTGCTACAGTTGCCGTCCATATACCTTAGCATATTGCACTTACCGCTAATCTACTTTCAAGAATGCTACGCCTACATTTAGAAACCGCCAAATCGCCTTAATATTACAAAGTAAATTCGGCCTAACTTTACAAGGTTAAATTATTGTGTTAGTTACAAGAGTTGTGTTAGTAAAAGAAATAATTAGCGAGGATGGTAAGCAATTTTCGAGATTAATATATCTATTGAAATGTATTTTCATTTTTGTTTATAGTATTTCAAGAATTAACCAAATTATGTTGTCCTAAACAATATGAATCTGCGCCAAGTGGATGATTTATATCTTGAATTAGGCGGTAAGAGATTTTCATATTTAAAAAAATATGTCTTTTTTTATTTGGGTTTTAAAAACTTAACAATATATCCACACGCTGTCCACAAACATTTTTAGAAAAAGAGACTTAAAATAGGTATTTTGTTTTTTTAGAAAATCTTAATCTAGATCTCTACTTAATCTTATGAGAAACCTTTACCTAAATTTTATACAAAAATACTGGTTTTATTCCTTTATAAATTTTCTAAGAATGCGTCAGGTACCTGGATAATGATCCAAACATTTGTTTGCATATTTTAAAAATCTTATATATCCCATAATTAGGTATTTTTCGGTCTAAAAGACAATGTCATCATATTTTAATCATAACATATAATATAACTAGTTTGTACAATACAACTAATAAAATGTTAAAATTTGCCCTAATTACTGTAAGTAATGGTATTTTCCCGAATATATTATTGTGAAATTGAAATACCCAATAATATAACAATGCATAATAATATTAGGGTAGGTGTCGGCCATCATAAAAATATTAAACCTCTATAATAACTCAGGCCTGTCGTAAAATAGCAAACCTTTGTCGCTAAGAAACAAAACAAAAATAGTTGAAAAGTCAAAAGTATGGTTTACAATCACATTCACAGTTGAGTTGAAGAATTCTTTAAAACGCTTAACATCACCAGATGTTTAAACATCTATAACAATCTGAACGGATTCTGTTTTTTCGTAATATTTTTCGAAGTACAGTTTTGCCCAAATTATTAGACGCACTATAAAAGAATTTATAAAAAATGTTAATTATGAGGTGAAACCATTGTAATACTAAATAGGTTTTGTATATGTACCAGACACAAGGTATGTTGTTTGGTTATCTATTAAATTGTCTATATTGAACCACAAATTGAACATTAATATTAATGAACCAATATGTATTTATTGACTCTTGAAAGAAAACAGATATAACTACAACTAAATATTGTCAATTTGTTGTTGTCTTATTGTGGCTCAACAAAATAATAACATTTAATACTACTTTAATTATTTCAATTTAATAAACTGTAATACACAGAAAAGCTTTTTATTTCATATCAATCACAACTGTAAACCACATACCGCTAATAGGCTTAGTTTTATAGTAAGTTTTGATAAAACGTTTTAGCGGTATCTACCTCTTTTTATATAAAACTTTGTTTTAAAATATAATTAATGGTTCCCTTAATAAACTGGCATATATCCATGCATAAAAACTATTAGCTAGTCCATAAATCCCTATCGGGCCAAAATTTTAACACTCAATTTTGAAATCGACTTTGCCACCATTTTGTCAAATGTTAGTTACCGCCTTTGGGCCTAGCACGGCAGTATACTCCTATTTAAATCACAATAAAGATGCACTAGAAACAAACAAACCAGGACACGTTGAATGTAACGAGGAGTACTCTCGAATCATAATTATTTACAATGTAAAAAACTTTGTAAATAATGATTTGGAATTTATAAAGTTTATGGGTGATTCCATTTCAAATCTCTCAATTTTGGATCAAAAAATCTTTTGGATCTCCGATTTGTCTGAAAATTGGTATATAGAATCTGCGGGATGTAGAAATAAAACATTTAAGGTCGAATTGTCTTCTTCTTCGTCTTCTCCATTTTTTTTTTCTCAAAATGTGTTTTTAATCGATTTTACAGTGATTTGGTATTTATTTAAACAAATTTGCATTTTCGATCATAAAAAAGTATCAATGGAAAATATAATATTTTAATAAAAGGGACTCAAAAATGTCATTATATGGCGTTACAACAAGTTATTTTGATTCAAAACAAGTTTTTGATCAAATTTTATAGTATAGAAAACATTAAAATACCGTTTTTACATTTTCCTCCATTCCCAAAATACATCATACTCGATTTGGCTGAAAATTTGCCCAAAGATAGCCAAAACATAGAACTTTAAGAGGTTAGAAGGATTTGAATAATATTACAATACCAAAAAAGTTACATGCAATATCATAGTCAAAAATATAGTCATCTACTCTAGTTACAATTAACTCAGTGACGGTTTAAGGCATCATGGGGCCCTAGGCGGCCATAAAAAGTAGGCTTCTTTATAGACACCAATTACTTAAAAAATTTACAAATATTTATGTTGTTTTGGGAAGTAGTTACTCCAAAAATAAATTACGACAATGTAAAAAAGATCATTTTTCTCTTTTTTGCATTTCGCAACAACTTCTCATTAATAGTTCATAGCTAATAGTTCATAGAAAAAAAAAAGGGATGTTGTGTCGATATGTGATTTTGCCCTGGGTATGAGTGCCAACCCTTCGGGGGTGAAAAAACATACATTCAAAATAAGTGCGGAAATGGATAAACTGATTAATTCTAAGTAACTTTTGTTCTATCGAGTTTTTTCACTAAATCAATACTTTTTGAGTTATTTGCGAGTGAATATGTTCATTTTTCAACAAAAAAAAACACGTTTTTAGACGGGTTTTCGCAAATAACTCCAAAATTGAGTATTTTGTCGAAAAAATATTCTTAGAAAAAATATAGCGTACACAAAATTTAAAAAAATGGTGTATATATGAAGTATGTAGACCCAGTATAAGCAGAAGAGGAGCTAATGAAAAGTAGATTATTATTCGACAAATTCCAAACAAATATTTCAACGGAAATAACCAAAAAATGAAGCATTTTCGGTGAAAAATCATCACAACTTTTTTAAAGTGTTTAAAAAGTTTGATTTTTGTTTTTTTTTTAACAAGTTTCAAGTATCAAAATTAAGCAAGTAAAGCTTAAATTAATGTTGATTACTTTTTTGGCAAAAAAATCTTGAAAATTTAGGAAAATCTTGAAAAAACTTATAAGTACATATATTATTTATTAGATCTGTAAGTTTCACCGGTTCACAGTGCTTATATTTCAAAACATTGGGATTTAAAATATAACAAATTTTTTGAAATTAAAAAAAAATGTATTTTTTTCAAAATAACTTGAAAATTATTAGTGGTACCAAAAACCTTAAAGAGTAACAAATGTAGATTTTGCTTTTTTGAATATTTCAAACTTTTGCTTTTTTGTAAGATAAAAATTAGTTAAGATATGAATGTTCAAAATTTGCATACCCTGGGTTGAGAATTTTTCATTTATTAAAAATTCTAATTAATGAAAATAGTTTCTATCCTATCCGGTACTCACCGGAGGTATCGCAGACGTTCGGATACAATTAGCGTCTCTTTGCAAAAACAATGACGACTTTGCTAAGTAACAAGACATTTACTCAACACACACATTACGTACCTGATTGGAAAAATCCACTGTACCATGCCAATGGCCATTAGTTGTCGAGGCATTAAGCCAAATAAAAAAAATTACATACACTCGTAATTAGTAACTTGTTCAAGTCCTTTTTACTACTTTACTTTTATAAATAAGCACTTTATACCGATAAAACTCATAGAGCATATAGACAATACATAAGTAAAGTAGCTTGTAAAGCGGTAAGGATTAATTTCATTTGGGATGCTAATTAGGGGGTTATTTTCACCAGTTTTTTTTACCCAAAAAAGGGATCAACTTTATTCTGAGCGTATCTTGCTTACTTTTTATGTTAGAATTTTTTTTAATAAGAATAATGCTTTTTTAAACATTTAAACAAGTTAGGATGAGTTTTCCATGAAAAGTGCTTCATTTTTTGAATATTTCACGTTGAAATATTCGATTTGGAATTTGACGAATAAGAACCTACTTTTCATTAGCTACAACTCTGCTTCTACTGGATCTACAGACTGCACACATAGACCATTTTTTTTAATTTTTTAAAAGCTATATTTTTGCTAAGAATATTTTTTCGATAAAATACTTACTTTTTGAGTTACTTGCGAAAAACTGTAAAAACATGTTATTTTTTGTTGAAAAATGAAGATATTCACTTGCAAAGAACTCTAAATATATTGACTTGATGAAAAAACTTTATTGAACAAAAGTTGCTTAGAATTAGTCAGTTTATCCACTTCCGGACGTATTTTGGCGGTATATTTTTTCACCCCCGAGAAGAGGTGGACTCTATTCTTTGACACGTTAGCTATGCTTATACCAAATTTTATGTCAATCCAAGCTCTTGTTTCAAATCCAAAGGTTCTTTAAAATCCGGAGGTTTTGCAATATTTTACCGTGAATGAATGGACTATAAGGCCCATCGGTGGGTAGAAATTGAAAAAAAAAACGTACCATACCAAAATAATTACCAGCTTCTATGCAAAATTTGCTTGCAAAATTGAATACCAAATTGCGGGAATGATTAGAACATGGAATATAAAAATGCCTTTGAAGATAACTGCTTAATTTGTCTTGAAGTCGGTTGTATTTTCCTGATATTTGACAGAAGACAAAGCAAAACACTGAGTTTGATTGGAAGTCATAAAGTAAACATTGCCTTTTTTTGTCTCAGTTACTCCTATTTGATTTTTTTAACATTTTAATTTTTTTTTATTACTGCTTAAATAATTGAATATTAATTAATGCATTTGTGTGGGATGCGGGCCCCATCAAGTGCCCGGGCCCTAGGCAGCCGCCTAGTCCGCCTAATGGTTAATCCGGCACTGAATTAATTCGGAAAATATCGACCTCACGACAAAAATTGTTAAAAAGAAATTGTAATAATTGTAAATAGTATTGATGAGAATTGAAATAAAATTATGTTTTACTGTTCAGAAGGGTTTATATAATAAAAATCAATAAAAAGATGAAATATTCCAATATTCCCAACTTTTGGACATATGTATGTGTATCTACAATGTACATGCCTCTATTTTACAATATGGAACAGGGGTGGGCAAATACTTTTAAGCGCGGGCCAAAATGAAATTTCTAAAATGTCTCCCGGGCCGGAGGACTATAATAACGCGTAAGTACACTGCACCCACGAATGTTTTTGGTGGAGTTTTTTTCCCTGTTCAAGAAATTTTTTTGACAAAAATACTATCATTACTAGTATGATTTTAAAGCATTTGGACAAAGAAATTTGACTGTTAATAATAGATAATAGTAATAATAAATTATTGTCTTACTTGGGTTTACATGCAAACAATAATTTATGCCCGCTAACATATATTACATAATTTTTAAAAAAATATGGTTCATTATATTATATTATAAATAACAAATCCAGATAAAAAAGAAGATATTTAACAAGTGGGCAAAATGAAAAATCTTTTCTAGTCTGGATTACGAAAGATTTAAATCCGAAATCAGAAATTCGATCAAGAAGAGAGCAATCAAGATTAGCCTTTTTGAAGATGTAACCAAAGAGTAACTTTGAGTAACCAAAGACTTGATCTGCAAATCCGTTATCGGATGGTAAAATCTTATATCCACTCTATTCTTCTTTATATTGCTGAAGCTTGGACTGTTAATGTGGACTTAATGAGAAAGCTGGAAGCTTTTGCGACGTGGATTTTTAGGAGAGTTTTGAAAATACCATGGACCGATCAAATTATGAACTATATGGTGTTGTCCAGAATAGGAAGAGATAGATAACTTTTGGCCACCATTAAAAGGAGAAAGGCAGCATATTGGGGACATATACTTAAAAATGATTAGTACGAGTTGTTGCAGCTGATTATGAGGGGCAAAATAAAAGGAAAAACCGGTCCTGATAGTAATATCCTGATTGAAAAACATTCGCGACTGGACCGGGTTAAAAACACAGACGCTTTTAAGAACAGCAGAAGATAGAGACGAATTCGCAATGGTTATTATAACCATTGCTATAATAGCCAACCTTCATTAGTGGAGTCGGCACTAAAAGAAGAAGAATATTAAAATAATGGTCATTAAATAAGTCAGTTAATGAAAGATTTTATTTTGCTATTTCTTTATAGCTCAACGATTTCTACAAATTAATTTAAAATGATGTTATATGCAAACTATATAGTACTAAGAGAATAACAAAAATTGCCTGTTGGATTTTTCAATGGGCCAGATAAAGTAAACAAAAGGGCAGGATCCGGCCCGCGGGCCGGCTTTTGCCCACCCCTGATATGGAACATGCGCTTTTAAAACCTAATCAGAAAAATTGACGTGTATTTCCTATTTACAGTGTAATTTCCAAAATTTAAGCTGTTAAATTGAATCGAACACGTTAAAAACAATAATACAATAAATAATAGGAAACGCTATGTTATTTATTCTACCGTAACATGTACATATCCATCTAACACGCAAACGAAGTTTTCGTCTACCACAATGAACTGTTGAATTTATTGTACAAATATATGAACTTCGTGTGAGATTCGTAGCGTTCTAAATAATAATAAGGCCCCTGGCGCACTGTCGTATTTCCAACTGACTATTTTACCGAACCTTTTATCGAATTTAAAGCTATTATTTGAAAACATTAAGGTAAAACAACAAAGCCGTTAAAATACATACTTTCAATTTCGAACTTTGAACTAGATGACGAGATTATAATATAATATTATTATGTTCTGAGCTTGTATAATTCTGTCTGATAACATATTTTACACATATTTTAGGAACATAAAGAATACTAAAAAGTAGATATAAAAAAGATGCCTATAAAATAATTTTAAAATTTAAAATCTTTTCTTGGTTCTTTATAAGCAAAAACTTAACAGAAAAAAAACATATATGTATAATTGTTTCGCAATCGAGGAAGAATGGCAAATTAAAATTTTAAAGAAATTGAAAAAAACAGTATTCTGAGCCTTCGAATAAATCAAGAGAAAACGAAATATTTATATGCTAGTAACCAAAAATACAAGACCAAGAGCTAGGCAAAACATGACTATTAAACCACAACTTCAAAGTACTAAAAAAGCACAAATATATGTGCGCGATAATCACAGATGATTACCACATAGAAAAAGAGGTCTCAGCAAGGATAGCTGCGGAGAAAAGAGCATTATACTCCTTTCATCATTATTAAGATCGAAGCTGATAAAAAGAAAATCTAAATGAAGAGTGTACTTGTCAATTATTTGCCCAGTTTACTCCAGGGAAATAAGGTTTTTGTCGGGACACTTGAGAAGCCAAGTTGCAAATGGATTTTTTGGGAACTATATACCTAATGCATTATACATACAAAAATGCCCGTCACAGTTCGGACGAGAAACTTAGTTATTAACAAATAAGGGTCAAAAATGGCAGTTTTTTCGTTTAAATCGATATAGGTAAAAATAGGGTAATTATATATATTATTTAGAGTAATCGTATTTTAGTAACAATTAGTTTAAATTTTATTCAATTTTTTTATTGCAAAGAGCTCTTTCTTTCGCAATGTTATTGTTCAGAAAATAATAACGACATAGCAATTCTGTGGAAACCACATGCAAGAATAATAATTGTATTTTTAAAGTATTGAAAAAAAATCATAAAAAAGTCGTTTTTATCACTCCGAAAAAAGTTTAGTAAAATAGAGTCATTTTAGGCTTCTAAACAGTTTGAATAACTTTGTTAATATTGACTATAGAGTAAATCTACTTTAGGATTTCGAAAGCTGGTATTTCTATACGAATTTTCAGAAAAAAAAAACTTTTTCCCTACGTTAATTAGGTTCAAAGTTAGCCACTTTTATTATTTAATTCGCAGTTACTTCTATATACATCAAATTCTACTCCGAAACGGCTTGGCCGATTTTTATGAAATTTTACACGTTTATCCTGTAGGACGTTGAAGAGGTTTTAATCTATTTTTTATAACCATAAGTTATAAGGGGGTTGCCCCCCTGACATTTTTTTTTAATTTTTTGGACAGAATTATCTACCTTAGTTTTATATGATGTAGAATTAAAAAATACATACAACCCTTAATTTTCACTCTTCTGTCACCAACTCCTATTTGTTAATAGCCATCTATATATTTACACCTATAAAATTCTCCTGTCACAGTGTTAGTTTCCATACTCCTCCGAGACCGCTTGACCGATTTTTATGAAATTATATATGTATATTCGGTAGGTCTTAGAATCGGTCGTAATTTATTTTTCATATCCCTGAGTGATAAGGGGACTTCCCCCTAACATTTTGTAATGTTAGGTGGGGTTGTGTGTACATAACTTACTCAAGACTACGAGTACATACAAATTAAAAAAATTATAATCAAAATCCATTAACAAGTTCCAGCGATATTAATTGCATCATATGTTTGCAGGATCAGTTTCATTTTTTGAGTGCACGTATTTTAGTAATTACCCTCCACTGACCACGAATTAATGCCGTTCGGACGCCATTTTTAAAGCTTTATTAACCACTCTGTTGAGGTTTAAAGTTTACTCAAACTTTTACACATAACCTATATATCTTTAACTTCAGAATGGCTCTAGTTAGGTTCCTTAGTTGTTATAAACAAAGTAGCCGTCAATTAAATAAAAAAAGTGGCTAACTTTGACCATAATTAACCTAGGCGAAAAGTTTTTCTTTGAAAATTGGTATAAAAATAACAGTTTTTAAATTACACTGTAGTTTTAGCCTACAGTCAATATTAACAAAGTTTTTCAAATTTTTTATAAGCAAAAAATGACTCTATTTTTGTAAAATGTTTTCTGAGTGATAAAATGACTTTTTAATGATTTTTTTAACGCTTTGAAAATATGACTATCCTTCTTTCATGTTGTTTTCACAGAATTGCTGTATCGTTATTATTTTCTGAACAATAGCAATGCAAAAAAAAGCTCTTTGGGATAAACAAATTAAATAAAATGTAAACTACTTGACGCATCTTCTTAAATTTTTTTTTGCATTGTATGGACTATTTGATTCAACTTTTCATGCAATATGAAAGTCCTAAATTCATTTTCGCAAAAGTTATAGCAAATTTTTTATTTTCGAAATTTTAGTTTTATTTTGCAATATCCGAAGCAACAAATAATCGGACCAAAATTCAAGAAACGCTAATTTAAACCTTGGCTCATCTGCTAAAAGAAAAATGTAATAAATGAGACATTTAATGACCCTATTTTTACCTGTAGCGATTTAAACGAAAAAACTCTCATTTTTGACCCTTATTTGTTAATAACTAAATTTCTCGTCCAAGCTGTGACGGGCATTTTTGTATTTATAATGTATTAGGTATATAGTACCCAAAAAACCTATTTGCAACCTGGCTGCTCAAGTGTCCCGAACATGGTATATTTTTGTCTTATTTCCCTGGTGTAGTTGTTACATATGGCAGTAAATCATCGACTTTGCATCAGCGGGAAATAAATAAGATGCTTGTATCTGAAAGGAAGGTTCATAAAATGATATTTGACCCTCAAAGAGATGAATCGACAAGAGAGTGGAGAAGGCGCCGCAATGCTGAATTGGCAACTCTGTATGGTACTGAAAACATGGTCAGACATATAAAAACTAACGGGATAAGATGGGCAGGTCATGTGCCAAGATCAGAGGAAGACAGAGTGTTAAAAACAGTATTTTTTGAGAGACCAGACGGTTGAACAACAGTGGGAAGAACTATATGCAATTCCTTACTTTATTGATGATATTTCTCTCTCTCTCTCTCTCTCTCTCTTTCTCTCTCTCTCTCTCTCTCTCTCTCTCTCTCATCCATTTCTTATATATGCCTCTACCAACTCTCTCCATCGATCTTTATTATGAGCAATATAGGTACTTCCAATTTGTTCTGGTTATTGTTTTCATATCATCTACCCATCTCATCAGTGGTCTTCATTTTGGTCGTCTACTTTTGGTCAAACGTTGGCCTTTTGTCTAGCAGTGTAGTCTGCGAAGCTTTGTTTGAGTTTAGCAATTTTTGTTGCGATGTCCTCGACTTTTATTTTTGATCTTAGTCAGTTGTTCCTCTTTTTATCGGAAAGTCGTATACCTAGCATTGCTCTTTCCACTGCTCTTTCTATTGTGGCTAGTTTATGTATATTCGCCTTGGTTAGGGTCCAAGTTGAACATCCATACGTCATAATAGGAAGGATATTTGTTGAACACTTTGTTCCTGAAGTATTGAGGTATTTTACGGTTGTTAAGTATCCAAATAAGTTTTTTAAATCTTATCCATGTCAGTTGCCACTTTTGCTCTTCTAGTTAACTTCACACTTTGGTTTTCTTTGTCAAGTTTCAAAATTTGGCCTAGGTCGATATATTCATGGACTTGTTCTATCTAACTGCTATTAATAGGTAGAAGTCTGTGGACGTCTGTGTTTGTCATTGTTTTTGTTTTTGTCAGATTCATTTTTAGACCGACGTATTGGAAGCTGTCTGAGAGTTCCTTCAACTTAATTTGTAGTTCCTCAAATACGAATAATAACGATATCATCAGCCAATCTAAGGTGCCATATATTAACTAATTTGTTGTTTTGAAGACGTCTTTCAGGACTAGGTTTAAAAGGTTTGACGATATTACGTCTCCTTGTCTAACTCCTTTCTTAATGGATATGGAATGAGATTGAAATTGCAATAGCAATTGCAACTCTATAACATAACTCCATTGAGGAGATGGCAATGTAGTAAAAAGAAGAAAATTCATATATTAAACAGAGACTTTATTTTGAATTGTTCTTGACAGAAGAGAGCTTATAATATTTGAATATCATGCAAATGAAAAATTCTCTGCATATTCATTCTTCTTGCTGTTAATTTCCTTTTATGTAAAATAATCATTTAAAAAAGTATTTGTATAATAAATTTCCCTCATACAACATACATGTAGGTATGTAAATATAAGATAGTTATCATATTAGAGATTCCCTTTACTGCCTCATAATAACTTCCACTTATGTTTTACATGCAGACTACTGCATTTTTATTATTGAAATACGAGGCTAAAAATCCTGAAATATATTTCAACTTTTCAACTTCACAGTTGATGATGAAAGCTGACGGAATCTTGATTAAAGCACTGGAATAGAGATGGCTGGAATAAGGTTAATAAAAATGAAATATAATGAAATTATAGAAGTGCTAATCACGACAATTACATAAAATCGTAAAGGGATTTAAAAAGACTAAAGGTGAAAACCGGTAAATTAGAAGGAAAAGTGACACAATATTACTAAAAAAGCAAAGAAAATCCTTTAAAATGATAGTTTTTAACGCTATATTCTTTAGTTTAGTAACTTTTCGGAAATTGCAAAATATGTCGTATTTTTTCAAATTTTAAAAGGTCTTGTTAAAAAATCCTTTGAGTTAAAATTTTGGTGGTTCAGTAGAAATTCTATTTTTTTTACTTAATTTTACTATTTTTATTTAAAATTATACAAAGTTTATAACAACTAATTTGTTTAAGATATACTTTTAATGTTTGAGTCAAGAAAAATAATAGTAAAAATAATAAGCATAATTCAAGAAAAATTAACAGGTATAGATTTTACTTTTAAATAAAACATCAATTGTTTTCTAAAGCTTATTTTTAAAAGATATTATTTACAACTCTAGTTCATCAATAATTAAGTTACCCATCATTATTTTAAACTGTTGAAACAAATTATTCAGCTGAATAAACAGTTAACAAATTAACTAATTACTTTTTTATCTATTGAACGAGAAACACCAAATTAAAAAATAACATCAATTTTAGTTTTAAGAACCGGAGATATTGCGACTTTTATAAATTTAAAGTAATTAATTCAGTTTTTGAAACAGTACAATCGAGAGGGTGTAAGTAGCTTCGTTTTAGCATAACATAGACGGTTCATTTTTAAAGGAATTGTTTTGAAATTTTTTTGTCAAAACTTGAAAACTTTTAATCTTTAAAACACTTTGGCTCCCATATGAATCACCGGTGATACATCAGCTTCAGTCGCTGTTATACCGGCAAACATTTGCAGAGAGTTCTTTCTGGTACCAATTACATTGCGGTTATAAATTTATTCTCCGATTCATAGGTGTCGCTCTGGATGACTTAAATGTCATACCGGAATAACTTTCAGGCGGGGTTTGCTTGTAATCACCGGTGATTCACATGGTATATGAATCAACCAGAAGAGTCTAGTTTTCGTATTTTTCTCCTGGTACCCTTCTAATTTGGTTAAATGGGACATTTTTGAACAGGAATCCGCAAAGAAACCGAATCAGAAAGTTTCATACCAGCGCAGTCTCACAGCATGGACTAAATAGTTGTCCAAATGCTCCGGAGCTATGTTTGGAATGTTTTCTAAAGAAGACACTAAAATATTATTTTTATCTTTTAAAATATATTTTGTTTTTCTGTAAATTTTTATAATAAAATATTCAGCAAACAATGCGTGCTTGTTTTAAATAATAGTCGTCAAATCTTGCTATTTTCTTATTACTTTTGCAACTTGACTAAGATGAATCACCTCTAATGCCCACTTGTCCGATATGCTATTAGGTTCACTTATATCCCATTGGCACATTCTGTTTGGCCCGATTTTATATACCAACGATATTAATGGTCATTTAAACTATACTCTGCATGGTATCACCGGTGATACACATGGTCCAGAAATAAACCAAGAAGGTTGATACCCGGTGATACATATGGTACTACAATGCAGAATCATCACAGTATCATTGGTAGCCAAAGTGTTAAAATTTTGCACTTTAAATTTCTTAATGTTTGTAAACAAAGCCCCGATGAAATTTTGAAAACAAAAGACGAACTCGGGATCTAAGGGTCATTGGGATTTAGAATTTAATATTCACCATTAGCGCGCAAACGGGTATTATGACCGGTCATATTACCCGTATGCACGCCAATGGTGAATATAAAATTCTTAATTGTATGTCAAAAAATGTGCAGTAACTACGTCTTAAAACCCACCAAATTTAATTTGCATATCTGAACTGGTTTTAAAGCAATAAATAAATTGTCGGTTTGTAAAAAAAATTGAACATCCCGTATCTCGGAAACGAAGCGTTTGCGGACATATATGATTATAAAGCAAACTGTCATTATTTTCTCATGTAAAATTGTCCCTTAAAGTTTGTCGCACTTATTTAGAAACACACTGTACTGATGACGAACATGGCCAGTTGTTAAAGTACCTAAATTTTTTATTATCCAACATAAGCGGATGAATCTAAAAACAGAATGTTAAGAAACCTGAGGCTATAGTTGAGTCTTAATTTCAGTATTTTATAAATGCTAGACTCGTCCACAGGGTGATGCGAACTTTGAGAAAAAAACACAGTTTGATTCGTACACTCGGTATACAATGACAGTTTACCTGTCTAGCAACAATATTATTACAGCGATATTGTTAATGAATGAGGCCAGGCGCGGATACAGAGGGGGTCAATGGGTCCTTAGACCCCCCTATTATATTTTGTCTATAATTTTTATATAATTATATAATATAATTTATAACTATTTTTTTACATTTCTACAATTGTCCCGCCTTCAGCAAAGAAACATCACTGTTATAAATGTATCATTTTGTGTACTATTTGACGCAGAATAGTTAAATTTGAATTATTAATTTATGAAACGATATGTTTTACACATTTTAAACAATGGACAGTATGTTAGCCTATGTGGCAACATTGGAACTTCATTCAATATAATTTATTCACTGTTGTAATTCGGTTTGGGTGTAGCAAAACTAGCGGTATTAAAAGACAATCAGATCCAAAACGACTATGTAATTCCGATATGGATGTATATCCCAAGAAAGCATCCCATGACTCAGACAATACCTTTTAGTCTCTCTACTACTGGAGTTATTCCGAAGAACCTTCTAGAAAACATAAAATAGTTGGGCCTGAATGGACATCTCTATAGACGATGCTGAAAGCTTTACCACTTTCAACGTCCAGATATACACGAAGATTTTTGAGAGATACCTATTCCAGCAGACCCGGTCACCTAGGGCTCGATAGCACGGAAAGAGCCCCACCAGAGCTCAGTCCTTTTAATACCGTAAGTATCTGGGATGAGTGAATTTTTCCGATTAACGCCTGTTGCGCGTTTAGTTACTCGTTTGGAGTTATAAAATGGTCAAAAACGGATATAGAAAGTCTTCAGCAGAAAACAAGAACACTTCTCACAAAGGCACAAAAATATCATCCACTTAGTGCAGTAGAGAGAACAACATTACCGCGGTATCTAGGAGGAAGAGGACTTATGTGCATAGGCGAGCAAGTGGACAAGCATGTTGCTAATTTAATAACCTATTGAGATTAGTACGTATTGATAACCTTGTTGTCAATACGTCCCTGGCAGAATGCTTGAAAACGACAACTACAAGCTATACTGGGACCACACTGTGCTCAGAGCCTGAGAGGGAGCATGAACCATAAGGCTAAATCTGGATAATAATATCTAATATTTTCGGGAAGTCTAGCCCTCCCTATTAAGAATTTATAGATCCGCGCCTGAATGAGGCTATAACATGGTAAGAAAATCACTTAAATCGGACAACAGGTTTAGGAAATTCTAGACATCAAAAATACCCAAATTTTCAGTGGATCGATTTTTTGGGACCTGAGTTAGTAAGCTACCCATTTACTTTAACTCTATCGTAATTGATATTGTATAGGCTTTTAATTAGCAGTATCGCAAGACCCAAGGCCCCATTTCAGACACAACCTGCCACATTTTAATCCAGTTGACCAAGTCGAAAGCTTTACTGTAATCTATAAAGTACAGATAAATATGTTCCGATGTAAATTCTCTGGATTTTTCTAGAATCCGTTTTAAGTTTAAAATCTGCTTGTTTCTCCGCAATTTCAGGAAGTAAAAGGGCTTTATTATCTTCGCTAGAAATATGTCTAAGGCATATTTCATACTTTATGACTTTGGTCGTCACGACAAACGGTCGTACGACCGTTTGTCGTGCTCATCGGACTTTCACACTTTACGACAGTATTCATCGTATTGTCGTAGAGAGCACAGGGCGTAGAATGAATCGGGCAAAAATTTATTATTTATACATAATATATTATTTATACGTAACAAAAAGTTCTTTGAACATCTGCAGATGTGATTGGTGCGTCTTAAATTTAGACAAATGTGCCGGTACTATTTTACAACAATATACTTAATAAATTTGGGCTTTCTGCAGACAAATATTATTACATGGCAGGTATAACGATGGGTTTTCCCGCTTATCTCCTAAGTCTAAGGGATTAAAATTCTTATGATTCATTGGATTATTAGAGTTTTATTATAGCTCTGTATACTACATAGAATTTTGCTTAAGACAGGAAGTAACATGAAATTTCACTATAGTTTAGCATAAGAAGTAAAATAAACAAAGATAAGCAACATATCTTTTTAAAATAAGCATTTTTACTAAAAATCCTAATTATAATCTTTTGTAATTAAATAACATAAAAAATAATAATTGCTCTGAAGCTATTTTCTTGCGGTCTCTTATGCAATTTACTATTTTAGTTGAAAATAAGCCACAATTTTATTTTATGAGTAAGTTTATTTGACGTTTCGATTTCCACTTCGGACATCGTTATCTAAATACTTCTTCTCCTTCTTCTTGTCTTTATCTTTATGCGTATTACATTACATGCCATAATTATTTCAAAATATTTTATTAGATTTGTACTTTATGTTCTGTTTTAAATAAAATGTAGCAATAAAAATATTATTCAAGTAGTGATACATTAAAAATAATACAACTAAAAATGTTGCGTTTACATAACGTTGGAAATTAATGGGCTAATTCAGGTTGGTAATCTACGAGTATACTTTAAATGTAAAATAAAGTAAGTACAACTTACCAAACTTAGTTTTCTCCTGGTCCTCTAAGTTTTCAAAATCAGGGTTAACGTCCACTAAAACTTCACGCCATGCATTCCTTGTCGCATTTCTGTCTTTATACACATCGAAAGTTTTGTCCCACAACACTGGTCTACTTTGTACCAGTGCAATTAAAAATTCCCCATCTATATTGTCTGCCATTATGTACGTGCCACTGAATTCACTGGTGCTACACGACTAACTGTCGTTAAGTATGGAAGCACTAAATTATTTATGCCCGTGGTTCACTGATAGCACGGCACGACACGACCGTCGTCCATTGCAGTGACATTGGACGACAGGCGAGAGCAACGGCATGACAGTTAGTCGTGGTCGTCCTGTGTGAAAGGCTCCGTACATTGCTGTATTGGACTAATGGAATGTACGACTAACTGTCGTTACGAACGAAGTCGTAAAGTATGAAATAGGCCTAAAAGTATCTTACTGTAGTGCGCAATTAGAGCAATTGTGAGGTAGTTGCTACATAAATATTTCGCCCCCTTTTTATGTATGAGGATGAGGAGATTATAGTCACTGGGATAAAATTAATTGTAATAACCGATTTCCATTCCTATTTTTCTCACATAACATAGGTAATTACTTTATGAATCTAAATTGGTTCATTTTAGTCCAGGATAATAAGGTCTTTTCCATGGGTAGTTTTTCTTCAACAGCCAGGGTACTGAAGCGTTTTTTCGACAAGTAATACCTATAAGAACAAATTGTACCTATTTCCTGCGTAGGATCTGACGGCCATTTTTATTTATAAACAATTTAGTGTCAAAAAACGGCCTTTTTTCTCATTTTTTTAAATTAATGACATCTTTGAGAGAATAGAAAAATCTTTAAAATGGCGTATTACAAAGTTTGATATTGTAGCGAAAAAGAAATCTTGGCCGATCCCCGTATAACAGTAAACACCTCGAGAATGACGTAATCGGATGTGCTAGGCCTCGCCGGAGAATTCTGGAAGGTACGTCACGTAGGCGGAACAAGCCGATAGCTCGAGATGGGAGTCGATTGTTCCAGAATAACAACTGGGTATAAATACGGGCATATTTTGTGAATAAGTTTAGTGTATAAGATAAATTCGTCTGTAACTTATATAAATAAAGTCGTATATAAATTACGAACTGCTAGTTTTATTGTAATTAGAAGTAATTACACTAATCACGCTACAGTTGGTGTCGGTGTTCGGTAAACTTAGTGCGATATAAATAAGTGAATTACAGAGAGACTTTAAAAGACTTTTGGACTTTATTCGTCGGGAATAGTTAAAGTGCGTTGATTGTTCGGTATTCGGAAAGACTTTTAAAAGACATTTTGGAAAGTACGTGTGTGCCGACCAAAGATGTTGCTACGAGAACTTACAGTAAAACAGCTCCGTGAACAGCTAGAGGAACGGGATCTGGACAGCAGTGGGCTCAAGATAGTCCTACAAGCACGACTCGAGGAAGTCCTAACGAAGAACGGAGATGATCCAGAGACGTTCCACTTCCAGTCAGCAGAACAAGCAATCTTATCGAAATTAAAAACTGTTTCTGAAACGATTGATGATACTTCTAAGTTAAGCAACGAGAAATTTGAAAGTGTTTCTCAAAAGATCGATGAAACTTCTAGACAGAACAACGAGAAATTTGAAAGTGTTTCTCAAAAGATCGATGAAACTTCTAGAAAAAGCGACGAGAAACTTGAAGAAGTTAGTAAAAAAAACAATGAGAAATTCGAAACCATTTCTCAAAAGATCGATGAAACTTGTAGAAAAAGCGATGAGAAATTTGAAAGTGTTTCTCAAGTAATAAAAGACGTTTGTAAACAGACCGACGAGAAATTTGAAGAAGTTTCCAGAACATTCGATAAGATACAGAAAAGTGTAGACGACAATAAAGAAATGCTAGAAGAGAAGATCAAACAACTAGAGAGCATGATAACTGATACAAAAGTACAACCATCAGTTAATGCAGTAGCTTTAGATCTTGTAGTGAAGGATGAAACACCGAGAGACGAAACATCGCATCATATGAGATTTAAATTACCACCATTCGATGGGAAGTCCTCTTGGTCCATATACCTTAGACAATTCGAAGCTATTGCGACCGCCAACCATTGGACCGAACAAGAAAAGGCTGTTTCCTTGACTGCTGCTTTGCGAGGTGATGCTGCAGATATATTAAGATCAATTCCTAAGGGTCAAGAAAATTGTTACCAGACCTTGTTCACTCGTCTAGAAAAACGCTATGGAGATGCCCATCTACAACAAGTATACAAAGCACAACTGCGAAGTAGAAGTCAACGAGCAAGTGAGAATCTGCAAGAATTTGAAGCAGATGTGGCTCGTGTGGTGCGGTTGGCTTATCCAGAGGTGCCAGACAGCGTTTTAGAAGAAATTGCAGTAGATACCTTCGTCAATGGGCTGAAAGATAATGAACTACAGAAAGCTTTACGACTAGCAAGACCGAAAGTTTTAGATGAAGCACTTGCTATTGCCTTGGAACACGAAGCAGCTAGCCAAGCTTCACGAAACAATCGAGTAATAACCGTGGAAAAAGGCGATAAGAGAAAAGATGAACGTTTGGTGGAAATGGTACGGAGGGTGATTCGTGACACGATGCCGAAGAGACGCATGAAGAGGGCTGGAAGAGTTGGTTCAAATACAGATGCTTCCTCGATACGGCCATGCAGTGAAAGTTGTAATCACCGGCTTAAACTAGATGAACAGCTTTGCCCTGTGAGACGAACTACCGTCGTTAATGAGCAATGGCAGCCACAACAGTTACAAGAAGCCCAAGAAGACGATCCATGTATAAAAAGAGTATTGGATTGGATGCGTCGAGGTGAGAGACCTAGTTGGCAAAACATTAGTGCATGTAGTCCGGAAGTCAAGGCCTACTGGAGCCAATGGAATTGCCTGATACTAAAAGATGATCTTTTGTACAGAACCTTTGAGAACGATGATGGTACAGAATCTAAGCTTCAGTTAATTGTACCTAAAAGTAAAGTGTCAGAAGTATTGCGTCAGTTGCATGACGGTACATCAGGTGGACACTTTGGTATTACGAAGACTCTGCAAAAGGTTCGAGAACGGTTCTATTGGGTGAACTGTAAAGATGATGTAAGAAGATGGTGCCGAAAATGTGAACTGTGTGCATCCGGTAATGGTCCGGTTGGTAAAAAGAGAGCACCCATGAGACAGTACAATGTTGGAAGTCCTATGGAAAGAGTAGCTATCGACATTGCAGGTCCATTTCCAGAAACCGATGCTGGAAATAAATACATCCTGGTAGCCATGGATTATTTTACAAAATGGACTGAGGCCTATGCATTACCAAATCAAGAAGCTGCTACCGTTGCAGAGGTACTTGTTAAAGAATTCTTTAGCCGATTTGGTGTTCCCTTGGAGATCCACTCCGACCAAGGGCGAAACTTTGAGTCAGCTCTTTTCCAAAACGTTTGTAAATTGATTGGTGCCAATAAGACCAGAACAACACCCCTGCATCCTCAATCAGATGGGATGGTCGAGAGGATGAACCGAACGATGGGTAAACACTTGTCCAAAGTTGTATCTGAACATCAGCGAGATTGGGACCAACACATTCATTTATTCCTGATGGCCTACCGCTCGGCCGTAAATGAAACTACAGGTCAAACACCAACCTGCCTGATGTTGGGTCGTGAAGTTCGGTTGCCCTGCGACCTAGAGTTTGGCTGCGGACCTTCCGAGGAACATGTTGCAGGCGAAGACTACGTTGACCGCCTGAAATTACGAATGAACAACATTCATGAACTTGCCCGACAACACATCCAGATAGCCAGTGACAGAATGAAAGATCAATATGATTCTCGATGCAAGAATGAAAGCTTCGAAGTAGGTGATCTTGTCTGGCTTTATAATCCGCAACGTCGTCGAGGCTTATGTCCTAAACTGCAAAGACAATGGGAAGGTCCATATGAAGTTAAGAAGAAAATAAATGACGTAATATATAGAATTAAGAAGTTGCCAAACGGTAAACCAAAAGTTATTCACATAAATCGTCTTGCACCATATGCTGGCTCAAATGAAACAGAAGAAGCACGAGTCCTCCAACAGGAGATGAAAGATGTCGCACAGCCAAGTTTTAATCAATTTATGTCAAATTACGCAGCGAGAAAGAGTGCTAGATTCGGCGTGACCACAGAAGTTCAGCAAGATCTGTTTGGTGTTCCAGAAAACGTCTCTCTGGCCCACTGTGTTGCCCAAGACCTCGAGATGACTAAAGGAATATCGTCCGTATTCAATAGAAAGTTCGGCCGCCTGGACGAGTTAAGAAATCAGCAGCCTAAAATTGGAAGAGTACTGCGATTGGAAGATGGTCCTCGATCTTTGCTGTATATGGTGACCAGAAAGTCTTATACGGACACGCCAAGCTACGAGAACATATGGCGTGCTCTAACTAATTTGAAGAAAATCGTGTGTAATTATGACATCAAAAATTTGGCTTTACCAAAAATAGGCCATGCAGTAGAAAATCTGGATTGGAAGATTGTGAGAAGCATGCTTGAAGTGGTCTTCAGAGGAACTGGTGTACAAATCACTGTGTGTTGCATGAACCCGAAGATGTCGTACCCTTCAAAGACAGTAGACTGTTATTTCTTCTTGAAGGGTGTATGCAGAGCTGGAGAGTCGTGTAGATTCCGCCATCCTGGGCCTTCATTTAGAGTTGCTGATCGAGACGCTCAGATCTTAAGAGGGGAGCAGTGTAGCGGAAAAGAAATCTTGGCCGATCCCCGTATAACAGTAAACACCTCGAGAATGACGTAATCGGATGTGCTAGGCCTCGCCGGAGAATTCTGGAAGGTACGTCACGTAGGCGGAACAAGCCGATAGCTCGAGATGGGAGTCGATTGTTCCAGAATAACAACTGGGTATAAATACGGGCATATTTTGTGAATAAGTTTAGTGTATAAGATAAATTCGTCTGTAACTTATATAAATAAAGTCGTATATAAATTACGAACCGCTAGTTTTATTGTAATTAGAAGTAATTACACTAATCACGCTACAATATACTCATTTATTGTTAATATAATTGCTAAAAAAGGGCGAAATTGCAAAAAAAATAATTTCGCAATAACAATTGTAAAAATTAGAGTGCAGGTTTGAAATTTTTGTCAAATGAGGGTTCTTTGGTGCTTAATATGTGACAAAAATGTCAAAGCGATTCATTAAATTGTTTAAATTTTATTCAAATTGTTTATCCCAGAGATAAACATTTAAATTTTTTGCAATAACATAAGTCAGAAAACAATAATGTTAGAACCATTCTACAGGTGTCAAATGAAAGAGCTTTATCCCAGAGATAAACATTTAAATTTTTTGCAATAACATAAGTCAGAAAACAATAATGTTAGAACCATTCTACAGGTGTCAAATGAAAGAGCATGACCTAAATTTTCAAATTTGTTTAAAAAAAGTGAATAAAAAATGCATTTATTAGTAATAAATAATTATATAAAAGTATCGTCAATTTTCTATATAAACTGTTTATTGAAGTTATACTTCTTTAGGCGCGATTGAGAGTAAAATTTCATAATTCTGCGCGCATGCGCACATAGACAGTATGGTATAAACGTTATACGGGATCAGCTTGGGTGTTAAAATTATCTGTCAATAATTGTTCAATATGGAGATTTTGGATAAACAAATTAATGTTGTGTATATTAGTTTTTATTGTTCTGATGGCAGAGCAAAATGCAAGTTTATAATATTGTAGTGATTTTTAAATAGTTTTTAAAAGAGACAGGTAGGTAATAATTGTAAATGTTTCAGTATCCTAATAAAAAATTTCATAGATAGGACCTACCTATTTGTAAAATTTAAAAAGAACCTAGTAAAATAGTATATAATGCTTTGATTTACATAATTTGATTAACATCAAAATTTCTATCAATATTCACCTAATATATTGTTTTCTTACTCTATGTTTTGTTGCATTCTAAAATTTCTTTCAATTCTAAATAATTTCAATTCAAAATCAAAATAATTGGTTTAAATTCAGAACCGTCAAAAGTTTAATCCGTTTAGTTAGTTGATCTTCGCACATGATGACACATGGTCTCCGTGGGTAAAAGTTTAAGGTGAATGAATTTCAATACTAACTGCGCTGATAAGCGGGTTCGAACCCCAATGGAAACTTTTATTTTTTTTATACATTTTATGATTGTAAATTTATTCTATAATTTTTTTTTCAGAAAATACGTATTTAGTTAAAAATTTTTCCTACATTGTTCAGAAATCATTTGTGGCATTTTTCAATGTGTTTGTTTGTGTGTGTTTTATTCTATTATTATTTTAATTTTTGGCACTGTTTTAATAAAAAATTTTGAGAAGTAGTAAGTATTAAAATTAGTTTAATATTTAAATAAAATATAAATAAACTGTTTAGAGTATATTAATTTCGTTGAAATCATATAATAGAAGTATAACTTCTTACGTGCGTACAAAATACACACACATTCTTTTTTATATATTAAATTTTATATATTTATTACAATTTTTTACCAATTATAACATTACTTGGTAGTTGTGCACTCAAAAATTGGTAAGAAATAGATTTTTTTGAAAAAATTTATTTAAAAAGTTTATAAGGAAAAATTGACGATATTTTGCATAATTATTTATTACTAATAAATGCATCTTTTATTCACATTTTTAAACCAATTTAAAAGTTTAGCTCATTCCCTTTCATTTGACATCTGTAAAATGGTTCCAAAATAATTATTTTCTGAAACTTATGTTATTGCAAAAAAGATCTCTGGGATAAACAATTTTAATAAAATTTAAACAATTCAATGAATCGCTTCAAAATTTTTACATATTAAGCACCAAAGAACCCTCATTTGACAAAAATTTCAAAGATTCACACTAATTTTTACAAAAGTTAGAGCAAAATTAATTTTTTTGCAATTTTGACATTTTTCGCAATAATATTAACAGTAAATGAGTATATCAACCTTTATGATACGCCATTTTAAAGCTTTTTCTATGCTCTCGAAGATGTTTGTACTAAAAAAACCATAAGTTTCACTGTTTTTCAAGGATTTGAAAAAAAAAGGAAAAAGGCCTTTTTTGACACTAAATTGTTTACAAATAAAAATGGTCGGCAGATCCTACGCAGAAAATAGTTACAATTTGTTCTTATAGGTATTACCTGTCGAAAAAACGCTTCAGTACCCTAACTGTTGAAGTGTCATGAAAAAAACCTCATTACCCTGGGCCCTGGACTAATATCATATGTAATTATTTTATGAATCTAAATTGGTTCATTTGTAGGCCTTTTAAAAGCTCTTTTATATACTGGATATCATCAACTGTATTGTTACTTCTACTAAATGAAAAATCAATACATCGTTCGATCTCATTCGGCGCTCATTTAATTCACTAATGATTTGATCAATGTTCAATATTATCTCTAATAATTAGGACATTGTTATGTTTACGTTGTAACAGCTAATGGCCAGAGTATAGGCCGTTTGCAACCAATGGTATACACTAAAAATTAAAAATAACCAACAACATACTCGAAATTAAATTCAGAGTCAGAAACCATATTTAGCAAATCCTCAAAATCTGTTTTGAATGGAAATATTATAGTTATAGTTAACACAGAGGTAATTTTTGATAAAATTACCTCTATCTTATGTATTTTAGTGTGCTGAGCCCGAAAATCATATTAAAAATGCTGTATCACCCACCATTCTTTTACTCAGTTTTTTAGGCAGGAAGGGAATTTGGTCTACTGTCATAATATTGGTGGTCTAGTGAATGAGTTTGTTATTGAGTATAATAAGGATGGTTGGAAGCTTTTTATAGACTCTTTAAAAGCAAGTTTAAAAGCTGTTTTCTTACACAATGGGAACACTTTTATGCTTCACTTTCTATTGCTAATTAAGTTCATATGAAAATCTTGATAAGGTTCTACAGAAGATCAGCTATCCATCTCACAATTGCATGATCTGTGGAGATTTAGAAGTTGCTTGCATGCTACTTGATCAACAAAAGGGATTTAAAAAATTTCTATGTTTTACTTATGGATGGGACAGTAGAGCAAGTGATAAATACTGGTCCACAAAACAATGGCACATAAGAAATATTTTAACAGCTGGTGAGAAGAACATTTTGTACAAAACTTTGGTAGATCCAAAAAAGATCCCCCTTCCACCTCTATACATCAAGCTAGGCTTAACGAAACAATTTGTCATGGCCCTGTCTAAAGATGGTGAATGTTTTAAATACTTGAGTGGAAAGTTTCCTCATCTATCAGATGTCAAATTGAAAGAAGGTGTTTTTGTTGGACCAGATATTCGTAAAATGATGTTCGACTCCACCTTGAAACCAAGATGACTACTAAGGAAAAATAAGCTTGGATTAAATTCAAAAAACTTGTAACTAAGTTTTTAGGTAATGTGAAAGACCCTAACTATGAGCTTATATTAGCTGATTTATTAGATAAGTTTAAAGATTTGGGATGTCTAATGAGCCTCAAAATCCACTATTTGCATAACCATCTTGATTTTTCCCTGAAAATCTGGGTGATGTCAGTGAAGTACAAGGCGAACGATTCTACCAGGTAATCAAGGTGATGGAGAAACGATACCAGGAACGTTGGAACACAAACATGATGGGTGATTACTGTTGGTCACATCATCTGGAACAACAGAGTGCCTCATATAGGAGAAAAAGCTACTTGAGAAGTGTTACAGAAAAAAGAAAAAGAAAATACAGAATCATTGATTCCTGAAATGATTGTACAGACTTATTTATACTGTTACAAAATAAGAATTGGGTAAAATGTGTTATTCTTATAATGTATCATTTTAATGTATTTCGGTATTTTATAGTCTAAGAATCTGAAAATTTTAGCTTTATATACCAAATCATTCAAAAGTTGTCTGTCAATCTGGTTTATTCAGCGTTATAGAAAAGAGGGGCGGGAAAATTTAATCTCATTAGTTTAAGCAGCCGGTTTATTAGCCACCGGCAAAGAGCTATATGAAAGGTTCAGTTTTGAAGTTATTAAACCTTTTAATAGTTTACGAGAAAGCGTTTGATCGAGTATAGCATGCCAAGATGATACAAATACTAAAAGAAGCAGGAATTACCAAAACAAGATCTAAAAATAATTAGAAACCTTTACTGAAATCATACCGCAAATCTCAGAATTAAAGGTGAACACACCGAATATATAAAAATTATGCGTAGAGTGAGGCAGGCTGTATTTTGTCTCCTTTAATCTTTAATCTACTCTGGAAGAATGCTTATCAAAGCTTGGCACGAAACTAAAAAAAGGTGTGCTACTAAACGGGTACCGGATAAACAACATCAGATATGCAGATGACACCGTAGTATTTGCGAATAACCTAGAAGATCTGCAAGTCCTTCTGAACAAAGTCACGTACAGCAGTCAACAATATGGATTCCATATGTCGAAGAATGTTTATCAAAGCTTTGCACGAAACTGAAAAGGTGTGCTACTAAACGGGTACCGGCTAAACAACATCAGATATGCAGATGACACCATAGTATTTGCGAACAACCTAGAAAACCTGTAAGTCATTCTGAACAAAGTTACGTATTATAGTCAACAATATGAATTCAATACACAAGTAAAAAAGACAAAGCTTATAATCGATAGGAAGTAAAAGATAACAGAAGGTCAACTCTACGACAACTAAACCCTTGTGCCCCTGTGGAAACAGTGGCATACTAGAACCACCTCGGCACCATAATAAATTGTTAGGAAAGCTACCCACGCCTAAAATTTACGCACAGTACTTAAAGAAGAAGACCATAATAAATGAAAAATGGACCCACAACCAAGATGTAAAAACACTCATCGGAAAAGCTAGATCCACCTTCAACTCGACAGGGGGCATCTTTATGGGCCACAACCTCTCAGTTGGTATAAAGTAAGAATACTGCGATGCTACGTCTTCTCTGTCGTTTATGGTGTTAAATCGTAAACTTTGAACGGAAATATGTGCAGAAAATTGAAAGCATTTTAGATGTGGCTATATTGGAGGATACTTAAAATCCAATGGACTGACCGAGACACAAATGAGGAGGTTCTCAGCACCATAAAATCTTGAAAGCTACAATACTTCGGACACATTCTGCGAAATGAATCCAGATATGCTTCTTACAACCATGCTGCAGGGAAAAAATATTTGGAAAGCTAGGTCCAGGAAAAAGAAGAACATGCTGAAGTTTTCATATGTCATCCATTGTTGTTTACGTATATTAATAGTTGTATACTTTTTGGTTATTTCTTGCATGCTGGTTTTGATGTCATTCCCTGATCTTCGACACTATGTGTTTCCTATTAGTCCAGGGTAATAAAGATTTTCTCAGGACATTCAAAGATCCAGGTAGCTTACTACTTTTTTAGTTATTGTAGACCTATAGGAAGAAAACTTACCCGTGTCCTGCCTAGAGTTTGCGTCCGTTTTTTAGTTATTAACCCTGCTGTCCTGTTCGGGTCTATTTGACCCAAAAAATAATTTATTTCTTATTTTACAAATTATTACGCGGCGTAACGATTTGGTGTTTCGTGACTTTATTACCTAATATGAGGTCTTTCAATAGCATATGAGCTAAACAATCAACTTTCTGATTTTTTTGATAAAAATGAAATTGTTACCTAGGTTACGTTCGGGTCAATGCGACCCGCGTATTTAAACCGTTAAAAATTACCTGCGTATGTGTGTTTAGCTGGCAGTATTTTATATTGGCAGTACCTGTGTGTTTGTCAGCCGGATACGTCTGTAAATAAAAACAGGTTCCTGCAAGCTAAAACTTCAAATAAACTGTAGTATAGCTGGACGATGTTGCAAACCAAATTATAAATATGATCAACATGGACGAACAAGTCTTTGGAACCAACTGGAAAGACATGAATAAAATTGGTTTCGAAGCATACATTGGTCTTTTATCTTTAGCTCGAGTTTATATGTCCCATAGTGAATCAACTAAAAGTTTATGGAATGAAGAAACGAGTCGTAGTATATTTCAATCAACAATGTCGCTTGATATATGTAGTTACAAAAAGTTTGCAAGTAATACGTTTTGATAACAAAACTACTAGAGAGGATAGGAGATGTTTTGATAAACTTGCTACAATACGTGAAATTTATGAAACCTAGGTAGAAAATGTACCAAAATTTTTTAACCCTGAAGTCGATAAGCAACTAGTTGCCTTTAGAGGCCCCTCTCCCTTCAAATGGTACATTCCAAGCTAGCCAGCGAAATATGGCACAAAGTTTGGGTTTTGTGTAATTATGAACAGTAAAACTTCTTATGCTCTAAAATTGTAGATCTGTACAGGAATGCGTGTGATGTGTGATTTGAGTAGAGATTTGGAAGGCCACAATGTTACATGTAATAACTTTTTTACATCGTAAAATTTAGGACAATTTCTTCTAAAGCAAAGTAGATACAATGCCGGGGATTATAAGTAAAATAAACCGGAGCTTTCAGCAAAAATCGCGAATAAAGAAGTTCATAGCTCATATTTTTTGCTTCATGCAAGATACCACTGTTGTTGACAATATTCCTAAAAATAATAAAAATGTTGTTCTTATGAGTACTTTGCATCATGAATCGATGCATCATGCATCATTTTCATCAAATGAAAAAGCCCCAAATTATTTTAGATTTGAATTCCAATAAGGGAGCAGTGGATACTCTAGATTAGCTTGTTAGCACGTATACATGTGAGAAGAGATAAATCGCTTGTCAATAATTGTTTTTTCTAATCTGCTGAACATTTCTGCCTACAACGCGTTCGTGTTATGGGCATAAACCAATAAATATCCAATGGAATACCAATAAATTGGGAAAACGGCGAATTTTTCTTGAGGAATTGGTAAAAAACTAGTGAAACCAGTCATCATTTCCAGAAAAAATATACCAATAACTAAAGGCTCTCACGAACTGGTAAAAAGGACACGAGCAGGAACAAGTAGACCAGATGGAAATGTTAGTGAACCGTCTATGGACAATCTAACTCCGCCTGCTAAACGAGCATGCTGTAAACTTGCCCTAAAAACGATAACAAGAATAATTATTATGTTGTATACATCACAAATATGTTTGTAAAATCCATTCGTTTTATTACCGTCCCAGTTGTAAACTAAATTAAATTTTTGTAGATATTTGTTACTAGGCTTTTTTGAAAGAAAAAATGCCTTTTATTTTTGTTAATAAGGTTTAATTTACATTAACAACATAATTTTTGTTTAATTAACCATAATTTCTTGTTAATAAAGTTTTATTTATCATCATTAGCTTATTTTATTTCGAATAAGGAGCTTAAACCATAGTTGGGTCATATTGACCCGAACAGTACATTTGTATAGTTGACTCGAACGGGACAGCAGGGTTAACAATTTATTGCAAAAATCGCGATTTTTCGATTTTTTGGACCTCATTCAAAAGCTAAACAATTGACATAAAACTACAAAATTTAACTTTTTAGAACATTGAAAACCCTTCAAAATACCGATTTTGAAAGTTAAAAAGTTAATTTGTTGCTACGCAAACTACAAAATAAGTGAAAATCGATTTTTGTTAACAACTTTTACTAAATTTAACTTAGAATTTTAGGGTTTCACCCAACGTTGGTTATTTTGGTATTTAACAAACCCTCAAAATTTGAGACCGATCCATTAATTAGTTTAAAAGTTATTCTATTTGCTTATCCCAGAGACATTTATTTTGCAATAACATAAGTTAGAAAATAATGAACATTGGGCAATTCTGAGTATAGGCCGATTAGGGAACGCAAAATTTTACGAAAACATCCAAAAAAATAAAGGAATAATGAAAATTTGGGAATAGGTAGTTGAAATTGTCTATTATTATATAAGAAAAAGTTTACAATTCTACATCCCCTCCATTTTACAAAAATTGGAAAATACGGGGTAAAAATTTTTTCTCGGGGATAAAAAAATATACCTTCAAAATAAGTCCGGAATTGGATAAAATGACTAATTCTAAGTAACTTTTGTTCTATAGAATTTTTTTTCTAAGTCAATACTTTTCGAGTTATTTGCGAGTGAATGTGTTCATTTTTAACCAAAAAAAAAAAATGTTTTTGGACGGTTTTTAGGAGATAACTCAAAAAGTAAGTATTCTAGCGAAAAAAATATTCTTAGTAAAAATATAGCTTATAAAAAATTGAAAAAAATGGTGTATGCGTGAGGTCTGCAGACGTAGTAGAAGCAGAGTTGCAGCTAATGAAATGGTTCTTCTTCGTCAAATTCCCAATCGAATATTTCAATGTGAGATAACCAAAAAACGGAGCACTTTTCGGGGATAATTCATTACAACTTTTTTAAAGTGTTTAAAAAAAGGGTTATTTTTGTTTTTTTAAAAACTTCTAACATTAAAAGTAAGTGAGTGACGCTCAAAATATTGTTGGTCCCTTTTATTTTTTGGTAAAAAAATGGCGAAAATCACCCCTTAATTAGCTTCTCAAATAAAATTAATCGTTACCGCTTTACAAGTGACTTTACTTATGTATTGTTTATATTATCTATAAGTTTCATTGGTTCAAAGTGCTCAGTTTTGAAAAAATTCGGTTCAAATAAAGCATTTTTTTTATTTTGAAAAAAATCGAAATTGTTTATGGAATTAACTTAAAAACAATTAGGAATACCAAAAATCTCAAAGAGCAATAAAATGTACGTTTTGCTTTTCTGAATATTTTTGATTTTTTTTGTTATATTTATTTGTAATATTTTTGTTAGACAAAAATTGGTTATGCTATGGCTGTTCAAAATTTGCCTAAACTCGTGATTAGTTACTCCTTCAAGCCATTTTAACTACAGCTTTTTCAAAACGAAGCACTTTGAACCGATGAAACTTACAGATCATATTTATAAATAATACATAGACAAAGTAACCTGTGAAGTGGTAATGTTAAAATTTATATGTGATGCTAATTAGGGGGTGATTTTCGCGATTTTTTTACTAAAAAATAAAAGGGACCAACAATATTTTGAGCGTAATTCGCTTATTTTATATTACAAGTTTTTTTAAAAAACAAAAATAAACCTTTTTTTAAACACTTTAAAAAGTTAAAATGAATTTTCCCCTAAAAGTGCTCCGTTTTTGGGTTATTTCACATTGAAATATTCGATTTGGAATTTAACGAAGAAGAACCTACTTTTCATTAGCTGCAACTCTGCTTCTACTGTGTCTACAGACCTCATGTATACACCATTTTTTTTTCAATTTTTATGGGCTATATTTTTGCCAAGAATATTTTTTTCGCTGGAATACTTACTTTTTGAGTTATTTTCGAAAAACCGTCCAAAAACATGTTTTATTTTGTTAAACATGATCATATTCACTCGCAAATAACTCGAAAAGTATTGGCTTAGTTAAAAAGCTCTATAGAAAAAAGTTGTTTAGAATTAGCCATTTTATCCAATTCCGGTCTTATTTTGAATGTATTTTTTTCATCTTCGAGAGGGGGGTATTCCCCTCCATTTTTGTAAAATGGAGGGTAAGTAGAATTGTAAACTTGTTCTTATATAATAATCGACAATTTCAACTACCTATTCCCAAATTTTTATCCTTCCTTTATTTTTTTTTTGGGGTGATTGTTCTTTTATCGGGCTAGTATGCCAAACGAAAGTAGAAGACTGATGGTATCAAAATGTATTAAAAAAAGATAAAAAAATTAATCAATATAATCAAAAATCCTAATGCTAAATTTTTGAAATTTTGTAGTTTATAAACATTTAGAATAACTTGACAAATATTGTCCGTAGGAACAATATTTTTATATATTCGGAAAGCTAGTATTTTAACACGAATTTTCATATAAAAAAATTTAGCCTGTGTTCATTAGGGACAAAGTTAGCCATTTATTTTTTTTTAATTCACAGCTAATTTGTTTATAATAATTAAGGAATTTTATTGGTGCCATTTTATATAATGGGATTTGTATTTTTTGTTAATAAATTTGCATAATCACTATCTTCACAGCACCCTCTACGATTTTTCAAAATTGTAGTTCAAACAGCTACTAGGGGGAACCTGCGAATCCACCGAGTTAAAATACCGAAAAAGCAATTTCAAACTAATGCAATTTTCTGTATCTCCGAATCATCTCAATGGGTTTTCATCTTTCTTTTTTTAATTCGTATGTAATTTCTACGTACATTACAAATATGCAATTTGTTTATAAATTTATTAATTAATAATTAGTCTAATTTGGTTAAACAATTCTTGAAAAAATATTTTTTTACAAAAATCTATTTTTTAATAATAGTAACATTATGATCATACAAAAAGTTAAAGTTCACTTTAATAAATAAATTATTTTTATTAGATAATTATTTATTGAACATAATTTATTTATTTAAGTAAAACTTAAGTTTTTCTATGATTAATAATGATAGTCTGATTAAAAACCTCTATTTTTGGGAAAAAAATTATTTTTTCAAAAATTGTTTAAACAAATTAGATTGTTTATTAATTAATACATGTCAAATTGCAAATAGACAAATTACAGATTTGTAATGTACAGAAAAATTACATACAAATTAAAAAAAGAAAGATCAAAATGTATTCAGTAGATCCCGAGATATAGAGAATGATAATAGTTTTAAGTTGCCGTTTTTTGGTTTTTGAACTTGTGCATTTGTCGGCTCCCAGCTCCCCCTTCACTTACCACTAGTCACCAACTGAACAACATTTTTAAAAATTCGTGTAAAATACCAGCTTTTCGAATATGTAAAATGATTTTTTCTACAGACAATATTTTTAAAGTTGTTCTAAATGTTTATAAACTACAGAATTTCAAAAATTTGGCATTAGTATTTTTGAATATACCTATTACTTAGATAATTTTTTTATCTCTTTTTAGTACATTTTGATAGTATCACTTTTCTACTTTCATTTGACATACGGAGAATTGCTTTATCTTCATTATTTTCTGTCTTATGTTATTGCAAAATAAAGGTCTCTGGGAAAAACAAATAGAATAACTTTTAAACTAATTAATGGATCAGTCTCAAATTTTGAGGGTTTGCTAAGTACCCCAATACCCGACTTTGGGTGAAACACTACAGTTCGAAGGTAGTTTTAGTAAAAGTTATTGACAAATAACGATTTTCACTTATTTTGCAGTTTGCGTAGCAACAAATTATCTTTTTAATTTTCAAAAATGGGCATTTTGAAGGTTTTCCAATGCTCTAAAAAATTAAAGTTTGTAGTTTTATGTCAACTGTTTAGCTTTTGAATGCTAAATAGAATGGTGCAAAAAATCGAAAAAATCGCTATTTTTGCACTAAATTATTATTAATTAAAAAATGGACGCGAACTTTAAGCAGGAGACAGGTAGGTTTTATTCCTATAGGTCTACAAAAATTAAAAAAAGTAGTTAGCTACCTGGATCTTTGAGTGTCCCGAACATGGTCTATTTCCAGCTTATTACCCTGGAGTACATATTTCGCACTTCTTTTCGATGTCGTATATAATTTCTTGACTATTATTTCGAATATAATTAGTTAGTGTTTATTCAGTTGGTCAGTTGTTGGCAAATAATTTAGAGTTTTCCACTAGATTTCTAAATTCCATGATTTATTTCTATCGTTTATATATGGCATTTTTCCTGTTTTATATGATAGACAACACTTAGAAGTAAAAATAAAACCTAAAAAAATGTGATACAACTATGAACGCTTATGAGCCTGATGGGCCCAATGGGTAGGCGTACGGTTAAAACGTTAAAGAGTTAGTTTTGTTCAGTTTAAAAATTAAACGTTTAAAAAACAACGTTAGTAATAATAAAGGTAGGTTATTTTTTAATTAGTGCTGTGTCCGCAAACCATAATATTTGAATTTAACATTCGATAATATTTTATTCACTTATTCAAGTCAGAGCAGCAGTTAATATAAAACATTCCCATATATCATTGAAAGCATTAGAGGAAATATTGATTAAAAAACAGTCGTGCATGCTGAATCATAAATAAATTCCGAATTTTTAATTATCGCAGTCTTTTAGCCATTAGATTTGGGCTCTGGGATCGGATTCGAGAGAAAGGATGTTGGAACGTAGCCAAAATGTATTTCCCAGTCCCATAGTCCATTTACTCACGGTTTTTGTTCCAAATTTTAAAGAACCGCTTGAGTTGACATGAAAATTGGCATACATATAGTTAACATGTCAAAGAAAAAAGTAATATTGTGCTGATGAGTGCTTTTGCCCTGGGGATGAGTACCACCCCTTCTCTGAGTCGAAAAAACATACGTTCAAAATAAGTCCGGAAATAGATAACCTGACTAATTCTAAGCAACTTTTGTTCTATAGCGTTTTTTCACAAAGTCAATACTTTTCGAGTTATTTGCGCGTGAATCTGTTCATCTTTCAACAAAAAAACCAGGTTTTAAACGATTTTTTCCAAATAACTCAAAGCATAAATATTTTATCAAAAAAATATTCTGAGCAAAAATATAGCTAACAACAAACTGATAAAAATGGTGTACGTGTCAGGTCTCTAGACCCAGTAGCAGCAGAGTTGTAGCTCATGAAAAATAGGTTCATATTCTTCAAATTCTAAATCGAATATTTTAACGTAAGATAACAAAAAAATTAAGTACTTTTTGGAGAAAACCGGTTACAACTTTTTTAAAGTGTTTAAATAAGGCTTTATTTTTTTCTAAAATGAAATTAATCGTTACCGCTTCACAATTTGCTTCACATAAGTTATTTATATGATCTGTAAGTTTCATTGGTTCAAAGTGCTTGTTTAAAAAAAGTTGGTTTTAAAGTAAAATTTTTCCAATTAAAAAAAAATGCTTTTTTTTCAAAATAACTTAAAAATTATTAGTGATACCAAAAATCTCAAACAGTAAAAACATGTAGGTTTTGCTCTTCTAAATATTTTGGATTTTTTGTTTTTCTGTAAGACAAAATCTTGTTAAGATATTATGGCTGTTCAAAATTTGCATACACTTGTAATTAGTGACTTGCACAAGCCCTTTTAACTACAACAGCTCTTTCAAAAATAAGCACTTTGAACCGTTGAAACTTACAGATTATATAAACAATACATACACGGTACAGCAATTTGTGAGACGGTAACGATTGATTTCATTTCGGATACTAATTAGGGGGTGATTTTCATGTTATTTTACCAAAAAACAGACCAACTTTATTTTGAGCGTAACTTACTTACTTTTGATGGTATCAATATAAAAAAATAAATATAAAGCTTTTATAAACACTTTAAAAGTTGTAATGAGTTTTGTCCCAAAAATTGTGTCATGTTTTGGTTATCTCACGTTGAAATATTCGATTTGCTACAACTCTGTTTCTACTGGGTTCTGGAGAGCCTATACATACACCATTTTTCACATTCTTATAATATATATAATTTTTGTTAAGAATGTTTTTTCGATAAAATACTTATTTTTTGTGTTGAGTGTAAAAAATGAACATATTCACTCGGAAATAACTTGAAAAGTATTGATTTAGTGAAAAAACACTATAGAACAAAAGTTTCTTAGAATTATTCAGTTTATCGATTTCTGGAATTATTTTGAAAGTATATTTTTTCACTCCGAGGCATGAAACTAATTCCCAGGGCAAAATCACATATCGGCACAATATCATTGTTTTTCTTTGACATCTTAGCTATGTCATCATGATATCTTAGCTCTATCTCTTCAATCCTGACCCCCTGGAGGGAGTGTAGTGGTCGACGTAACATCGTGTTCGTCTCCAAAGATCTCTGTCTCCTGGTCATCTCTCTTACCTCATGCATAGGTCTTTTGCATATCCCTGTAATTTGATCGATTTATCTTTCCAAGTTTTCTGTGTTTGCTTTCATAACATGTCCAAAGTGTTTTAATTGTTTGAGATGGACTTTACTGGAGAGTCGTTGGCTAACTTGTAGCTCTCTTAAAATTGAACTATTTGTTCTATGGTAGGTCCAAGGAATTCGTAGCATTCGTCTCGAATATAACATTTCAGTAGCGTCTATCTTTCCTCTTTCCGAATTTCACAGTGTCCAAGATTCACATCCGTAGGTCAGTATTGGGAATATTAAGCAGTTGATCAACCTCATCTTTAGCGCTCTTGAAATTTGACAGTCCTTCCATATTGTGGTCAATTTTGCTGTGGCAACTTTTGATAGATCACATCTACGTTTTGTTTCTTCCTCTAGTGACCCTGTGTTTGTGATTAATGATCCCAAATTTAAGTATGAGTTCACAACTTCAAACCGATCAATTGTGGTTATGTGTGGATGATTATTAGGTAGTCTATCCACTATCATGATCTTTGTTTTTGATATGTTTAATTGCAGACCAAATATTTGACTTTTGTTCTCAACCAATCGTATAAGATCAATCAGCTCTGCTTGACTATTTGTAAGAAGGGCTGTGTCATCTGCGAAACGTAGGTTGTTTATTTTATGACCATTTATTGAGATGCCTTTTCCCATCCTTTAAGTGCTCTTCTCATAATATGCTCCCCATATATATTGAGTAATTGTGGAGATAGTACACATCCCTGTCTGACACCCCGTTTTCCCTAGAATTCTCTAGATTTTTTGATTATCTGTCTTATATTCAACAGGTGTTCTCGAGTACCTCTACCTTTGCTCTTTCAATCTTTTCAATCTTTTAATCCAATTTGCAGTTTGCTTTTACGGAATGTTTTTAGTCTCTCATATGTAGATTATATGTAGCTTTGTATGCCAAATTTCATGTCAACTTAAGTGGTTCTTAAAAATTTGGAGGTTTTGCAATATTTTACCGTGAGTGAATGGACTACCAGTAGAAAATCGACGTTCCCGGTACGTTTCTCAGTTTTAGCAAAATGTAATGAATGTCGGTCGTAGTCGGGTCCGGGTGTAGACTAGAACCGTTTTCAATAATCATTATTAGGCGCTGGCTTTGGCCAACTCAAGCCAACATTTGTTTTGACACTACCTTTGCCGATTCATTTTCATTTTCGACGACGGCCTCCACTGATTGGTGTTTTTACCGTTCCACCCAGCCATTCCTACATACACTGCTTCAACACATTTCGTTATGTTCTATCTAAATATAAAATATATACAGATAAGTAAGCCATTACCGTTTAGTGCTCGCATGTATTTTACATACATAAGTACACGAATTACATTACATCCAAAATGATAACCAACAAACTGAATAAAATTATAACATTAGCAAAAGAATAACTAGGCTGTATGTCGGAAGGTCATGTACCTACGTTATATTTTTAATGGTGCAAGTACAAAAGGAACCTTTAAAATAGATCAAACCAGCCTACTTGTGTTTCGTGAATCGAAAGAAGGCACTCGACAGGGTTAAATTAAAGGATGTTATCCATTTATTCTACGTAAGGGAGGCATTTCTAGGAATAATTAAAACGATCAAAAATATCTACCAGAACAACACAATAAAAGTAAAAGTAGAAGAACATTTAACTGACCCACTTGAAGTCATAGGATAATCCAGGGGGATTATCTGAGTCCTTTATGGTTTACCCTGAGCATGGATGAAATAATAAAAAAGTAAAAACTAAAAAGGGATACCAAATGGCAGAAAAACAACCTAAAATAATCTGCTATGCAAACAATGCAATTTAATATAACGGCCAGAAAATTTAACATGTTAATTTCCCCGCACAATACAAAATGCATGGTTATAATAGCATATCTACTAGATGTAAATTAGAGCTGGAGGGTCAAGTGCAGTAGTTTAGATATTTTGGTATCACACTATCTAGCTATGGAAAGCTCAAAACAGAAGTGGAAGATCATGTGAAAACAAATAAAAATATCGGAAAAGAAATGAGAGGCAGAATTTATAAAACATTCATCAGACCACTAATGTCAAATATAACAGTAACGCGATCTGGTACAAGGAAAACAAAAAGTCTGCTAAAAACCCAAGAGATGAAATCTAAATTATGAAGATACTCCTATGGATAAAACTAAACTAAATTACGGTTTTCTAAGACGGCAAGATATATGCTGCTACCTCATAAGAATAAAAGGTTTGATGAATTTGATCATTGGCCAGCACATGTAGAGAGGAAAAAGCCTAAAACTTATCTAGAATCCTGCCAAAGTTGATCAAGGATACAATGAATTCAGTCAGGGGCGGCTCTAGCTCACCTGCCGCCGGGGTGCAAACTCTTGTGTGCCGCCCCTTCTGGGCGATAAGTTGAAGGAGGTTACAGCCTAGAAAATAAGACTTATTTCCTATATACCGTGAAGAAGGTGAACGACATAAGGGAAGCTAGATAGGTAGAGAACTATTCTTAAAATAAACCAAACAATTTTATTTATTTAGTTATATCACAATTTAATAACATCAGATATATATTTAATTAAATGAAAAGTAAGTCACATATGTATATACATATTATGTACCAGATGTAAAAACAAATTATAAAAAATTACGTACTTATACCTATATCCGAATACATACTTATGATAATAATACACATCTTGAAATAGGTAGGTATTATTTAATGTTTGACCATATTTTTCAAAAGCTAAAATCAATTTTTCTAGATTTTCGGATAGCAAATTCTTTTATAATGTCATTAATATCTATGTCAACATCATTTTCAATGCTTATTATAGCTAGATTTGAAAGCCTTTCTTGTGTCATACTAGACCTTAAATAGTTTTTTATAATCTTTAATTTGGAAAATGATCTTTCACCCTCAGCAACAGTAACCGGTAATGTTAAATAAATACGTAAAGCAATCGACAAATTTGGAAATGTGCTAATCAAGTTATTTTTAAATAAATATCCTAAAACATCAATTGCAGAGGAGGTAGATTTTAAATAGGTCGGTAAAATTTCAATTTCATTCAGCAAATCGACTGCATTTATATCAGAATGCTTAGTTTGAAAATCTGTCAATTTATTTTGCAAATCCGCGCAATACTTTAATTTATCATTTGAATTTAAATTTTTAAAAGCATCAAGGTTGTGTAAAAACGAAAAACAGTTGTTGTGATCACTTAACAATTCGAACCTTTCATCTAATTTAGTTATGGCAGTGTCTAATAAAAAAAAGTAAAAATTTACTTTAAAGTGTAACTCTGGATTTTGTATAGCGTCATCTCTTCCTTCATAATTAAACATAGGTCTTCGTTTTCTAGGTCGTACAGTGCCAACTGCTGGAAAACTAATTTCGCAGTCTAATTCTTCAGCAATAATTTTTGATTCATTAAGCATTTCTTTATAAGCTAAGTCTGTACGACATTCAGTTAAATATTTTTTTACTTCTTCTAACATTTTAGCAGCCTCTGGAAGTATCACAGTAGATTTCTGCATAATTTTGCTTACAGTATTAATTTTTAATAAAATATTATACCAAGTTACCAAGGAACAAACAAATTTGTACGACTTTATTTTTGAAATCAAAGAATATGCCAAATTTTTTGTGTCGTTATCTTTATTTGAATCACTATAAATAAAGAACAAAGCATCATAAATTTTTTCTAAATTAAAACGAAGGGCTTTCACAGCATCAATGCGGCTTTCCCATCGTGTATCGGAAAGTGATTTTAGAGTTAAAGTAGGCAGTTCTTTTTTTAAGACTTGCCAGCGCGATGTTGATGCCGAAAAAAATACATATAATTCTTGGACAATGGCAAAGAAATTTGTAACTTCCAAAGAACATTTTGCAGCATCATTTACAACTAAATTAAGACTATGCGCTGCACATGGTACATAAAATGCTCTAGGATTTATATCCAAAATTTTTTTTTGTAAGCCAATTTTTTTGCCTTTCATATTGGCACCATTGTCGTAGCCTTGGCCGCGCATGTCATTAATATCAATATTTAAGCCTTCCAAAAAATTCAATAAAAACGTCATTAATCCTTGTCCAGTTGTGTCAGTAACAGAGCAAAATCCAAGAAAATGCTCTCTTATCTCAACATTTTTTGTTAAGGGGTTAAGATAAACAAATCTAAAAATTATTGTAATTTGCTCTTCATGACTTATGTCAGGTGTACAATCTAAAATTATAGAATAATATTTACAATGTTTCAGTGTGTTAACAACGGTGTTTTTGATATTTTCTCCTATTACAGTTATCAGTTCATTTTGAATGTTATGACCAAGATAATGAGGCATATTGCGGTGTTCAGCTTTTTCAATGCGATTAATGTGCTCTGCTAAAACATTGTCAAATTTTGAAACACTTTCTATTAGTTTTAAAAAGTTTCCATTATCATTTTGAAATATCTTTTCTGTATGCCCTCTGAAAGCCAAATTTTGTCTAGCCAAAAACTGAATAATGTATATAATTCTTTCAATAACTGCCATCCACCTTTTTTTTTTCACGGTCCATTTGGGCCTGATTAATCGAATCTACAGTTCTTCCTTTCATTATATTTTGTTTTAAATCAACATATTGTCTCACACTTTGAAAATGTGCTACACTTTTTTCATGTCGTTCTATATTTCTCGATAAATGACGCCAATCTTTGTAACCGATTTCATCATTAAAAGCATTTATTGCACTGCTAAATAGTTTACAGTAAAAACAAAACACAGAATCACTAGACTTAGAATAAACGAGCCAGTCCCGTATAACCGTTTCATTATTTCCTAGTTTCTTAAGAAAATACGTAGTTGAAAATGATCGATTAGAATCATCTAATGGAAATGTAAAATTTTTTATTTGTACCGGACCTATTTCAAGTAGTGAGAGCTTGACATTATCTGAAATACTTTGTGGCCAAAGGGCAGGATCTGTCAATGAATCGATGATATTCGCATTCATTACTGAACTCGAATTATTACTGATATGATCAGAAAATGCAGTAGTTGTTACCGAGGCTGCTGCGGTCGGTGTTAATGTTGCTTCCGATGCTGACGTTGCTGAAATTTCTTCCATCGGAGTATCAGTAGAAGTTTCAGTAACACCCATCATTGTATCTTCAACAGTTTTTTCGAAAACTGGATTCATATCTGAACTTGTTGATGGTCCTGGTTGAACTTTCTGAAGAAACTTGCTTATAGAACTCGTGCATTTTTTCACTTTTTCTTCTTTTTCCAGTTTCCGTTTCCGATATTGGAAACCAGAAAGTTTTTGTCTTCCATCAGCCATCTGCAATAATTTAAAAAAATAAATAAAAATACTACAACCCTCTAGCCAGACGTGAGTTTCATTAATGTACAAAAAGAATTGTTTTACAGTCCTCGTTTAATAGGTAGTAACTTTAATAACATTCTTACCTTGAGTTTGACGATGCTGTATCTCTATGGGCACTTCTGCGGTTTTTCAAAACTCACGACACTGTACTATTTAATCAAGTAAAGTTAAAATAACGTAAAGCAGGAACTCGAGAAGTCACTGGTTTAAATTCAAATTTCAGATAGAAACTAAAAATTTTTTAAGAAAACAGATTTTTATAAACTTTGAAAGGCGGTCCTTTCCCCATTAAACCAATGAGACTTCTATTTCTTTAATTGTTAAAATGTCTCCTCCCATCTAAAGGGTTCCTAATTTTCGTAGAGAGAAAATATATCAACGTCATCTATTCTACGTAAATAGATATTTAATACAAAAGATTTTTTACCATTTTTCAAAGGTTTACCGAGAAGGATTGACCTTTTTTTGGTAACAACTTCCGCTCGAACACATTTAAGATTCACAGACGCCCCCCTGTTGATTCAGTTCTAAGAAGCTTCCTAAATTGAGTATTTTCTAAAAACTTTCAGATTTGTTCACGCCGAGACAGTGGCGTACACTTTAAAGTAGGCTATATAATATACAGCATATTAAGTGTAGGTAGGTACATCTTAGTAAAAAAGCGTTTGTGCATATGCGTATGTAAACATGGAACTTGTCATTCGTTATGATCCAGCTGCCGCCCCCTATAACCTGCCGCCCGGGTGCCGTGCACCCCTTGCACCCCCGCTTAAGACGCCACTGAATTCAGTACAAACAAGCTGAAAATGCGAGCATTGTCATAACGAAAACTTTGTATATTTATTTCTATTATGAAAAGTAGTTTAGAATTAATAATTATGTTTTAATGTGCAATTATATCATTCTAATTTAAAGTTATGAACTATAAAGGTAGTTTACTCTTGATCGAAATTCATATTTTTTTATACCTCGTATAAAATTAATAAAATTTTATACAAGGTGTCCCAAAAGTAGTGGAACGGTCGAATATTTCGCGAACTGAACATCGGATCGAAAAACTGAAAAATACGTGTTCAATCATTTTCAAAAATCTATCCAATAACACCAAACACCAACCTCCACTACACCCCCTCGAGGTGGGGTGGGGGGTAACTTTAAAATCTCAAATGGAAACCCCTAGATTTTTTTACAGATTTGGATTCGTTACGTAAAAGTAAGCAACTTTTATTCAAGACATTTTTTCGAACTGTGGATAGATGGCGCTATAATTGGGAAAAACCATTTATCCTGATACCATGAGTAAATTATAGAAACGGTCTAATATCTCGAGAAATACACTTCCAAATGAGAAACCAAACAAACTGTTTTAATACTTTTCGAAAACCTATCGAATAACACTAAACATGACCCTCCAACCAACCCCCCTGGAGGTGGGGTGGGGGGTAACTTTAAAATATTAAATAGCAACCCCCACTTTTTATTACAGATTCGGATTTGTCATGAAAAACTAAGCAACATTTATTCGAAACATTTTTTAGAATTGTTGATAGATGGCGCTTTAATTGGAAAAATACGATTAATTAGCGCCATCTATCAGCATTTTTAAAAAATGTTTCGAATAAATGTTGCTTAATTTTTCATGACGAATTCGAATCTGCAATAAAAAGTGGGGGTTGCTATTTAATATTTTAAAGTTACCCCCCACCCCACTTCCAGGGGGTGCGTTGGTGGGTCATGTTTAGTGTTTATCATTAGGTTTTCGAAAAATATTAAAAACCTCTTTTTTGGTTTCTTATTTGGAAGTGTATTTCTCGAGATATTAGACCGTTTCTATAATTTACCTATGGTATCAGGATAAATCGTTTTTCCCAATTATAGCGCCATCTATCCACAGTTCGAAAAAATGTCTTGCATAAAAGTTGCTTACTTTTACTTAACGAATGCAAATCTGCAAGAAAAACTGGGGGTTTCCATTTAAGATTTTAAAGTTACCCCCCACCCCACCTCCAGGGGGTGTAGTGGGAGTCGGTGTTTGGTGTCATTGGATAGATTTTTGAAAATGGTTGAACACGTATTTTTCAGTTTTTCCATCCGATGTTTATTTCGCGAAATATTCGACCGTTCCCCTACTTTTTGGACACGGTTGCATCATAAATCTTAGAACAAGAAGAGCTTTTTATGAAGAATAACTTTTATTTGTCAAATTAAAAATAAAAGAGTTATAAATGAAAATGTTCTTGGTATTCATAATTTGAGAAAAATCTTCAAATATTTTTTTCCATTAGAAGGATGTACACAGACACAATACTGGCTAGTGATTTTAGTCAATAATTTTGCCAGTTCGACAAAAAAATAATTTCTAAATAGTTAATAATTATTACTAAATGATTGGTAATTTTGCCAATTTTGGCAAAATTCTCAAAAAACAAAAAAGTTACCTTCTGCAATCACTAGCCAGTTGTGTCGAGTTTAGGGAACAAGGTATACATAATATTTTAATTTTATAGCAAATGGAACAGTCCATTTATCATAAAGGGGAGGCTGTATTTATACTGGTATAAACCTTTTTAAAACTGTTAATAAATTATTGCTTTTAAAATATTTATACTCAAATTGTATTTTTGAACATCTTATTTATTTTATATAATAATTAAATTCACTATCAAATGTCATTGATGTTTTATTAATACTTAATTTAAAATTTAGTCTGACATTCACGAAGTGTCAAACTCAAATGTAAATAACCTATGCTTGGCAAATCGAGATTTAAAGAAAAGTAGCCTACTTCCTAATCAACCATTTGAGCTGACGTTTAGTGCGTCTGTAGGAGATAACCGGATTGTGACGTCACATTTTAGACTTTGAGGTCGATTATCTCGAAGACGGTTAGATATATCGAAATGCCGTTTTCAGATTTGGATTCAGAAGGCAAAACTACATAAGAATCCATTGATACACCAGCTCTAAGTATTGCAGGAGCGGCAACGCAATAACACACAGACTTTTGCAAATTTATAAACGAAAAGTTTTCGTTGAAAATACGTATGTTTGCAGAAAATCAAAATTACTTTAGAAATATTCATAATTTTCTTAAACAAGACTAAACGTTTTCAATATATCTTCATTTGTTATAATATTTGGGCTATGTCATTTTGACTCACATACAACAATCGTTCATTGTTATGATATACATATGTGAATGGAGTATTGATAAACAACATACGATATGCTGATGATGTGGTATCTTAATTTGTGACAACATAGTCGATCATCAACAACTTGTCATTATAATCGGAGAATACATTAAGCGAATGGGATTAGAGATTAATATCAAAAAGACCAAATTCATGATCACCTCCAGAAACTTGGATGCACTTGAAAATCTACCCGAACACTGAATACCAAGTCCATTGAAAGAGTAAGCAAATTTAAATACCTGATAATGTGGCTTTTTGAAGACTGGGCATCGGACAGGTAAATAAAATATCGCATTGAGCAAGCTCGACAAGCTTTCGTAAAATTCAGAAAGGTTCAGGAAGGACTGACCTGTTCAGAGTTCGATCTTTAATTAGCCCGCCGTTACACGCGTCTTCTATTGTGACGTGGTTGCACGCGTATGAGCGTCGCCCTCACCTACATAAATTCGACTTATTTCGAGGAAGAATTAATGTCAACCTGTATAAATATAAAATGGGTTGTACTCACATATTATAGAAAGTTTCGTAAACCAATTTTTTTTTATTAATTTAACAAAACAAAAGTAAAAATAATATACATAGATCAAAAGCAAGTTTTCTTAATTTTCAATTTCAGCAAGCCACTGAAGAAATTAACGTTCTTTACGCGAATTCATTTTACTAAAAATACCAATTAAAATTAACAACTGTTCTGAAGCTATTGCTTTGTGGCATTTATGTAATTAACTATTAATATTTTGTATTTTGATAACGACGTCCGAGGTGGAATTCGAAACGTAAATAAAATCAATTTTTCAAGTTAAATTGTGGCTTATTTCCCAATTAGAATAGATAAATTTAAAAATGGGTTCTTAACCAGTAGCACACCTAGAATTTTCCTCTGGGGGGAGGGGGGTTTGCTTGGGCACCGAAAGTTTTTTGTATTATTTGTGAAAGACAAGTTACATTTTCCTACTTTCTTTTATATATATTTCTATATGCTCTGGGTGGGATTTTAACCCCCAAACCCCCCGCTCGGTATACCACTGTTCCTAACCTAATCCAAACAATAATATTTTAATTAAACCTACCTAAATATTAAATAAAAACCTAAAAGTTTCTTTGAGATAACAGAAACGTGATTTCACCGTGATTGCACGCGCAGTGAGGAATTCCCTCACTTGAAGAGGGATGTCTCTTCTTTCAACTATCACACAGCACACTGACCGCCTGAAATATTCTATAACTTTTTCATACCCTCTCATGAACCATGCTAAAGGCATTCCTGGGTGCTTAAGGTTATCGTATTAGTTTACACAATTTCATTGGTTATAAACAAATATGGTGAGGGATTCCCTCATAGCGCGTGTAATGGCGGGTTAAAACTAAGGTTTATTAAGTGCTACGTATGGTGGGTGCTGCTATATGGCGTAGAGGGTTGGACACTCAAAAAGATGGATATAAACAGATTAGAAGCCTTCGAAATGTATGTTGCTTTATCGCCGTATCCTAAAGATACTATGGACGAAAAAACTCACAAAAGTAGATGCCCTTAAGAGAATCAACCAAGAACGTCAACTTTTCGAAAGCATCAAGAAAAGGATAACGGCATATCTCGGTCACATCATGCGAAACAAAAAATATCAGTTCCTTTAACTTATAATCGAGGGTAAAATTAAAAGCAAGAGAGGAATAGGACGCAAGGAAATGTCCTGGGTCCGAAACATAAGGCAATGGACAGGGATTAACGACATACAATCTCTGATACACATTGCAAGAAACAGAGGGTTAATGGAAAGTGTGATCGCTAACATCTATTAGTGGATTTGCATCTGAAGAAGAAGAAGAAGAAGAATAAGAAGAAGAAGAAGAAGAAGAAGAAGAAGAAGAAGAAGAAGAAGAAGAAGAAGAAGAAGAAGAAGAAGAAGATAACAATCGTGAGCATCCCTGAAATCCTGCTTAACGTCAATTTGGGTTTCTGAAAAAAATCGGCAGTTCTAATATCTTCTTTTGTCGATTCAATCCATTTTCTACGTGGTAGTCCTCGTGTCCTTAATGTGCCAGCTCCAGTATTTATTGATTCTTTATGGACTCTTCCTTCCTGCATTTTAGCTACGTGTCCGAGCCATTTTTATCTTTGAACATTCGCAATGTTTTGAAATTTCTTGATGTCCGTACATTGCATTATTTCATTATTTGTCCTTATTCTCCAAATATTCCCATTTTTTGTACCTCCATATATTCTTTTGAGTATATTTCACTTCCACTCCCATCTATCTAGCTTCAGCTCTGTTCTTTTGCCTAAGATCCAGATCTCGCCAGCATAAAGTACTGTTTGTAGGATAACCGTTGTATATATTCTCCTTTTTGCTCCGTTAGATATTTTATTTGATATCTTATTTAGGCATCCAGCAATTTTACTAGCTTGACCTATTCTTTTTCGATTTCTTGAGTCTCTATATTACTATTGGTTAATGTTACTTCTTACTCCAAACTATCTCATTGTTATATTCTTTTTATAGGGCATATACTTTCCAAAATTCTCCTTACTGTTCATTATTTCCCCTCATCTCCATATACTTTGTCTCCTCAGTTACTTCCAGCCCGTACAGCCAGAGAGCTTTTCTCTAGACTCTATTAAACATTTCTCTTAATTCTGTTGATCTTCTTGTACTTGGGCCAAGGTAAGGCATTAACAAGTACTACTGCAAAATTTTATTTGAAAATTCAACAAAAATGAAAGGTCGGGAGCGTAAGGGTTATAAAATTTTCCTTTTGTTGAGCAGTGTAGAGCGGAACCGACGAACCCCATCGCTTAACAGGCATACACGCAGAATTCGCTGATATTATCCATAAATCTATTTTATTGCACCCTGTTTAGATTAAGAAACGAGGTAAAAGAGATTTGAGTTTGGAATTGTACACACTCCTTTTTCTGCGACATTGAATTTTGCGATATATGTATTTTATATTTGTAGATGTAGATAATTTTCAGTCGTTCAATACATGCGAATGCAAATTGAATAGAGATTTTTCGACAATTTTGTTTCAGAAGATTAAAATAAGCAAAATATACTAATTTTGTAAGAATTCGAAGTTTGTACTTTGTGGGTTTGATAAAAGGTTAAAACAACATAGTCAATGTAATCTAAATAGAACACTGAATAGAATAAGTTATTGGAACAAGATAAGTATGTTTAATTTAAGAAGTTATGTTGACATATCGAAAAGAGAAAAAACAAAGTTGTTAAGTGTGATAACTGAGTACTATTATGGAGCAATCTGGTCCAATATATACACCAGATCAATATATTACCTTAATAAAAGCCGAAAAAAGAAATATACCCTGTTATTAATGTCCATGAAATTAATTTTTACTCATTTATTAATGTTAAATAACTGCGAGATGATTGGGGATATAATTGCAATACAAAATATGCATACGATTAAACGTTATTTTTTGCTTATCAAAAATATACATGGTGTTTCATTATTAACTGTCCATATAGTAACTGGAGAAACCTTAGCACAAAATATGAAGATTTAACCTAAAACACTTAAATAAAATATTCCTCCTGACTGAGATACAGAGTATTTATCACAAATATCCTAAAATGATTTTAGCCCATTGTTTTAACACCTTCCAACATTTTTTGTTCAAACTTGCCAAACGGTTTACATATACATGTTAAAGTAGGTACTTTAACTAGTGTTGAAAGATAGTTTTCCGCTGTTACCAGAGGCGTGCTGTAGGGATATATACTTAATTTTTACCCTCTCTTCCCCCTCACAATCTACGCCACTGTTGTAATAATCATTTCGGCATGTTTTTTGATTCTTTGTTACTTTCTAAATAAATATCATCCTTTTGTCTCAATACGATAGAGTGAGTAGTTTTGAAGTTATTTGCGTTTAAAGGTAATGCATTCAACAAATAATGTATTTTAAACATAAAATCAGATTATATATTATTATGTGTTTAAAATACACATAATCTTATTAAATCCTATATCTTTAAACGCAAATAACTTGAAAACTACTCACTCTATCGCATTGAGAGAAGAGGATGATATTTACGTAAAAATTAACAAAGAATAAAAAACCATTCTGAAATGATAATTACGAGAGCGGCGTAGATTGTAAGGGGTAAAATTAAGTATGTATCCCTACAGCACGCCTCTGGTAACAGCGGAAGTAAACCGTTTGTCAAGTTTGAACAAAAAATTATGGAAGGTGTTAAAACAATGGGCTAAAATCATTTTAGGATATTTGTAATAAAACATCCTGTATCTCGGTAAGGAAGAATATCTTATTTAAGTGTTTTAGGTTAAATGTTCATATTTTGTGCTAAGGTTTCTCCAGTTACTATTTGGACAATTACTAATGAAACACCCTGTATAAACAATGTAAGATTGTCATTTGATTTTAAATACTATAGGTGAAGACAAGGTAAATGGTAAGGAAAAGACTAGAATTTTAGACACAATTTTACTGAAAAAGACTAGAAAATCCTTTAAAATGAGCGTTTGTAAATCTTTAGAAAAATTTGCTAAAAATACACAAAAAAAACTTTAATTTCTCGTGAGAATAGGGACAACATCAAAAATATTCAGCTATAAAAATTTCAAGAAATTTTGAGATAATAGGTATTGCAAAGTTGTTATTCTTTATACCAGAAAGTTTTTATCTACAACGGTATTATGCGTAAACTATTAGGTCTAAATGAATTTTAAAACTACCAAGTTGAAGAGAAAGAGTTCCAAAGCTTCAATATTAAATTTCTAAATATGGTAAAATAGGCAAGCAAAAGTACTGTGATTTTAAACTTATAAATAAACATTTAAAATGACTGTCGCATCGAAATTTTGGAAGTTATTAAAAGTTATTAATTTATAATATATATATATATATATATATATATATATATATATATATATATATATATATATATATATATATATATATAATGTCCCAGTACCCTTCCGACTTATTCCTTCTTTTTAATTTATCGCGGCTTTATTTATAGACATTAAGAAATTTAAAATGCATCAACATTTTAATCGCCCAAATGAAGCGAAAAATATCCCACCCCCAGGCCCAACCTAGATTTTCTAGTAAATCATTAGATTTTTATACTAGATATGATGTACATACTGTTATAAAGTGCTAGGTTAAAAAAATTCTCTAAAAATGTATTTTGAAAATGACACCCTACTTATGGGTTTCAGATCCTCTGACGACCGAGCGCCGCGAAACCCGAATATCGGTTGTCATTTTTTTCGAGTTCTAACAAGTCTGTGTGTGCTAATATTGTAAATGTTTTGTTTAGTCTACAATCCATTCGTTGAAACTTGTCGGTACTTTAAGTAAAAGTAGAAAAAACAATCCAAAGGATGTAGAGGCCCAAAAATTAAATAAAGGACACATTTACGCAAAGAAAAGTAATACAGGGGTAGGTGTTTTAAAATGGCAGGATAAAGATGATATTCTTTGTCTAAGCACTATTCATACTGACAGAACCACTAAATATACAAGAAGAGGAATAGACCCAGAAAATCCATCTCTTACGGTTGGCTATAAATATTAACTTGCATTTGAAATATTACTTGGCTCGGCAGTAGTAAACGCTTTTATAATATACAAAACGGTGACAAAGGCAAAAATATCAATTACGGATTTTAGACAGAGCACTGCTCTAAGTATGTTACAAATTGATGAAGTAGATGTCCGGAAAGTGCCGGAAAATGATAACAGAAAGCATAATATTTCACATAAAGTTGCTTCAAAAGATCGTCGAAAATGTGTAGAATGTTACGCGAAAATAAGCGCTGAAGAAGGCAGAAAAACCGCTGAGAAGAAGGACCAAAATCAAAATTTTCATGTGATGCATGTAATAAGTTTTATTGTTTGTTATGTTTTTTTATGTTCACCATTATTCTGTATAATTATTAATAGAAACTGTTTGTATTATTTAAGTAAAATAAAAATATTTTTTCATAAATCCGTATAACTTTTTTGAAAAATTTTTAATCATAGTAAACACATAAAAAGTGCCGAGCTTATTCACTAGTATTGCCTGCCAGGCCCTTCTGTAAAAACTTTCATATAGATAAATGTGTTTTGAAGCACTGCAGTTGGGTTACAGGCTTTGATGTTACCGCTAGTAGTGAAGGTTGCCCTATAGGTGTCGGGACGTATACGACCACATGATCTGAAACCCAAATGGCGATTAACGTGTTAAAGATTAAAAGTTCTCCAGTTTTGACAAAAAAAATTCCAAAGATTCCTTTAAAAATGAGCTTGGAAGGGTTTTTATATCTGTAGATAGTCAAGTCCCACAGCACTTCGGTCACAATTGACCTATTGTGTATTCTCCCAGTGAGCTTTTTTCCTTAGCTCATTGTCGTAGAGGTCAAGGTGTAGAAGTCTCTCATATGGGAAGGTGTAGGCATTTCTGCATAGAGATGTATCTACTAGCTTTAGTGTGTAGAGATGTTTGCTTAGTTGACAATGACCAGTTAAAAAAACAACAATCAAACGTAAGATTTTCCTGGTCATTCCCTAGTACTGCTGACTTAGTGTTACCTTGGCAAATCTACATCCTTGCTCATCTTTCCTTTTTTTCACGGTTTGCGTGTGGGAGTGATATTTGTCAATTTCCGCGATTGTTGTAGTTGACCAGATAAAACGGTCACCAGGTAGATCTCAGACCGTAAATATTGAAATCCAAGGCATCAAAGTAGAACAAGTAGAGACATTTAAACACCTTGGAAAAATTGAATCGGTGAAATGTAAAAGGATAACATTCCAAAAACTTAACTTTTGGGAAATTAAAATAAACGTTTTATCTCTTTAACTATTTTTAACAGCATAAAACTCTTCATTCCTTTTTTGTGGTATGGGGTAAGATATTTATGTAACAATTAGGTTTTATATGTACACATTTATTGAGTAATTACTATTTTAATTACCGGAATGTTATCCTTTTAGAAGTCAACAAAAAAAAATCAACGTTATTTTGTTACTAAAAACTATTTGTTATTTACTGTTATTTATTTACATCTAAATGCTGTTACACAGTTTATTCATCGTCACTTAAATCACTAATAAGATTTTCATCATTCCTCTCCATAGGAATCGATTGGTCCCAACTTAGGATCTGTTTGTAGAGAGGTTTATGTTCTTCTGGTATGTAATGCATAATCTTTCTGACATCGACGAGTTTGCTGGCTTTCACTGGCAACATTGAGTGATAAACTTGATCTGTGGGAAGATCCACTCTTCCTCCTTTATACAACTTAAAATTTCCAACCACGAAAGAATCAATAAATGGACGAGCCGACATATCCATATTTCTCACTGGTATACTGGAAGTGCTTGAATTTACTGATGTTAAAATCTTGTGTCTTGTCATGGCTTTTTGTAGTTTTCTTGAATATTGAAAGTCACCATTGTTTGAAATCAAGGAAATTTGCATGTTCCAAAGGTACTACTAGAAATTTTGAAGCTGGCCTTTATTTTTTAAGTTAGTAAGACGTTGTAATGCCTTATTGCTTAGTGAATGTAAACTTGAAAATGCTTTCCTACAAACTTCCACTTTTGTGTTATTTCGTAATTCAAAATACTTAAAAGATGATTGTATTTGCTTAGAGTCTCCATTTTTAGGCCTATGTATAGTCACATCTGACCTGTTAATAAAGCCCATCAAAAAAGTGTCTGACTCATTCTTAGGTTGACCATTGTATACAAGTTTAATAATACCTGCTTTCTCTTCAGAGGAAAATGTATCTGTGCATTTTTTCTTACACAAGCAATCAGACCCAGTTTTCTTTTCTTCAACCAAGACACCTTTAGTAGTGACAAATTCTGATCCATCCCATCTTGCTCTCTTTTCTTTTAATCTAGTAACCCCCCACTACCTCTTCTTTTCACAGGAGACTGACTATTAGAGTTATTGATATTAGACATCATAAAACATTAAACAACTGTCTAATTATTAGAATAAACTAAACTCCTTTACACAGCATATAATAGAAAACATAACCTTAAAAGCTGTTGCAATAACAAACACTCTGTCACAATATGCTTTTGGAGATCGAGTTTGGCAAGCGAGGCGAGAGGTCGTGTGGCAGGTGTATTGGCGATAAGGTAATTTCGAATTCGAAACCTATCACAATAAAAACACCGGTTTTTTAAAAGACCTATCGTTATCGATAATCGTTAAACTTAAAAAGCGTTCTTGTGCGAAATAAAAATAAACTTCTAAGTGTATAATAATAATATTTATATTAGTGCTGAGGTTAACATTTAATTTAAAATGGCCAGTGGCGGAACAGGAACAATCCGAAAGGAAACCTATAGAAAGAATGAAGAACTATCTGATAGTGGCGACGAAGAATCTAAGAAGAAAAAATATAAAGAAGATAAATTATATTTTGAAAAGAGTAACCTGACGAGACGAACACCGAATAAAAGCAACGACACAAATGAAGAGATGATAAAAATGATGCGGGAAGTTATGTGGAAAAATGATGAAATGATGGCAGAAATAAGAACCATACGGAAAGACCAAAAAGAAACGATGGAATATATTAAGGAGCTGAAAGAAAAAAACGAAAAATTGGAAGAAGGTTTAAAAATGGCAAACAATAGAATAGAACAATTGGAAAAAGATAGACGGAGAAATAATATAGTATTAAAAGGCCTAACACTAGATGCTACCGACGGAAAGCCTGTAAAGGAGTCAGTAGAACACTTCATAGGAAGAAATCTGAAATTAGAGGTCAGACTGAGAGGAGCGGTGAAGATCGGCGACCAAATCTTTGTAGCAGAAATGGAAAACCTAACGGATAAGATGAGTGTACTAAAAAACAAAGGAAAACTGAAAAATCTACAGGGACAAAAGGTGTATATAGAATCAGATTTAACAAGAAAGGAAAGGGAAATACAAGCAAAAATTAGGAAAATGGCAAAAGAAGAAAAAGACAAAGGTAATACTACGAAGATAGGATATATGAAACTGGAGATTAATGGAAAGGAGTGGAAATGGGACCATAATAAAGAGAAACTTATACTAACTCACAGAAATATCGGGGAAGGGACTTCAAAAAACTAAAAGAAAATAATGAGACCGGACCCACAACAATGACAACCAAGGCAATGAATGGGAAAAGCGATAGGGAAAAAGATGATGCAAAGGTAAACAAGGATGAAAATAGGAAAAAGGGGAAAGCTAGATTGCAGAAAAAAGGAGAGATAAAAATGGGAACATGGAATGTGAGAAGCATCAATGGAAAAGAGGAAGAACTGGTAGAAGATATGATAAGACAAAAAATAGAAATACTAGGAATAACAGAAACGAAGATGAAAGGAAAAGGTCTTAAGAAAATACACAAAGGATATTGGTTACTTTGGGTAGGAGCGGATACAAAAGAGAGAGCAAAAGAAGGAGTCGGGATAATAATTGCACCGAATAGACTACAACACGTTATAGAAGAAACATATGTTAACCAGAGAATATTATCGGTGAAAATTAAACTGATGGACGAAGAAATATGGACAATAATAACAGCCTACGGAGTAAATGAAGATGCAAGAAAGGAAGAGAAAGATAAATTTTTCGAGGAGCTCCAAATGCAAATTGATAATGGGGAAGAAAACATAATTGTAATGGGAGATCTAAACGGTAGAGTCGGAAACAACAACAGCGGAATAGAGGAGTGCATGGGAAAAGAAGGAGAAGAAATGCTAAACAGAAATGGTGAAAGAATAATAGAAATATGTATGGAGAATAAACTAGTTATAACAAATACAAAATTTAAACATAAAGAAGTACACAAATACACGAGAGTACAAGACAGCAGAAACGAAAAATCAATCATAGATTACTTTTTGGTAAGCAGCAACAAATGGAAAAGAGTACAGGATACGAAAGTGAAAAGAGGCTCGGAGATTGGCAGTGACCACCATCTAGTAATAATGAGAATGAGAACAACAGAGGAAAAAGAAGAAAAGAGAAGAAAGGTAGTAAATGAAAAAATAAAAAGTTACAAATTAAAAGAGGAAATATATAAGAAGAAATTCCAAGAAAACTTAGATAATACTTTGAAAGGTAGGGCAAAAAATACAAATATAGAAAAAAAATGGGAATATCTAAAAACCAGCATAATCAAAGCAGCTGAGGAAACTTGCGGGAAAGCAAAAATAGCAAACACTAACATGAGGAGAACAGAATGGTGGACGGAAGAAATACGAGAGAAAATAAAGAACAAAAAAGACAAATGGAAAAGATACCTAAGCACAAAACACCCGGAAGATTACGAAGCATATAAAGAAAAAAGGAAAGAGGTTAAAATAGCGGTGAAAGCAGGAAAGGAAAGGTCATGGGAGATATTTGGACAAAAAATGACAAAAAATTATAGGGAAAACCAAAAACTCTTCTACGGCGCATTAAAACAACTCAGACAAAAGAAAGAGCACACGATGCCGAATATAAAAGACAAGAATGGAAACGTACTAACAGAAGAAAAACAAATAATGGAAAGATGGAGAGAACATTTCAAAGAGCTAACTCATGTAGACAAGGACAACATAGGGGAGATACAAGAAAGGAATGAAGAACAACAAGTGGAATCCATAACAAGAGAGGAATTAGAGAAAGCAATAGAAAGAGTAAAACTGGGCAAAGCACCAGGCAAGGATCATATCACTCCGGAAATGATAAAATTCATGGGGACAGAGGGAATGGATAGCATGAAAGAACTAATGAATGATATCATAAATAGAGCAGAATTACCAAAGGACTGGAAGAAAGACATTATATTACCAATACACAAAAAGGGAGACAAGAGAAACTGTAATAATTACCGAGGTATCACCATATCAAGTATCCCTGGGAAGGTATTAGCAAGAATACTAGAGACAAGAATAAAAACACAAATAGAAACAACTATGGAAGACACACAGTGTGGATTCAGGAAGGACAGAAGCACGCAAGACCTAATATTCACATTAAGACAAGTAAGTGAGAAGGTAATCAAGAAAAATAGAGAGATACATATGTGCTTCATTGACCTGGAAAAGGCGTTTGACAGAATCCGAAGAAAGGACGTTTGGAAGACACTAACAGAAAGGGGAGTCGACAGACACATAATAGAAGTAATAAAGGATATGTACAAAAATAATACAAATACAGTAAGAACCAATAACGAGGAATCCAGAGAATTTTCTACAAGTCAAGGCGTCAAACAGGGATGCGTGCTGAGTCCACTGCTATTCTCAGTGGTACTGGATGAAGCGATAAAGAAAGCCAAGAGAAGAATGAGAAAACTAACATTAGGATACTGGCAAATGAAACAGACTCAACTATCGGAGCTACTATTTGCAGACGACATGGTATTGATAGCAGAAAACAGAGAAGACTTACAGAACAATCTTGAAATCCTAGAAGAAGAACTATCAAACATAAATATGAAAATTAATACAGAGAAAACAAAAACAATGATAATTTCAAATACGAGGAAGACACACGCAATAGAATTAGACGGGAAACAACTAGAGCAAGTGGAATATTTTAAATACCTAGGAGTAATAATCGAATCAAATGGTAAACAAGACATGGAAATAAACGAGAGAATGGGACGAACAGGAAGCTTATTTAACACTATGAAAACAACATTTTTTGGGAAAAAAGGGATACCGGAAAAAGTAAAAACGGCAGTCGTTAAATCAGTAGTTAGACCAACAATCATGTATAGCAGCGAGACATGGACATTGACGGGGAGACAAAAATCCAGAGTCAATGCTATGGAAATGAGGTTCCTGAGGAAAATAGCAAACAGAAAAAGGACAGACAAAATACGAAACGAAACAATTAGACAAAACCTAAAACTAGAACCAATCAATGAAAAAATAGTAGAAGGACAACTTAGATGGTTCGGGCACGTGTGTAGAATGTCGAACGAGAGGCTAACAAAACGAGTGTTCGAAACGAGAGTGCAGGGGAAAAACAAAAGAGGGAGACCAAGAGTTATGTGGGTAGATGAAATCAGGAAAGAAGTCGAGAAGAAGGGATTGACATTGGAAAGTGCAAGAAACCTAGCGCAAGATCGGAAAGCATGGAGACTACAATGCCAAACTCAACTCCACCAGCCTTACACCTAAAGGTAGAAAGGCTTAGGACTAAGTAAAGTAAGTAAAAGATAGTCAAGTCCCACAGCACTTCGGTCACAATTGACCTATTGTGTATTCTCCCAGTGAGCTTTTTTCCTTAGCTCATTGTCGTAGAGGTCAAGGTGTAGAAGTCTCTCATATGGGAAGGTGTAGGCATTTCTGCATAGAGATGTATCTACTAGCTTTAGTGTGTAGAGATGTTTGCTTAGTTGACAATGACCAGTTAAAAAAACAACAATCAAACGTAAGATTTTCCTGGTCATTCCCTAGTACTGCTGACTTAGTGTTACCTTGGCAAATCTACATCCTTGCTCATCTTTCCTTTTTTTCACGGTTTGCGTGTGGGAGTGATATTTGTCAATTTCCGCGATTGTTGTAGTTGACCAGATAAAACGGTCACCAGGTAGATCTCAGACCGTAAATATTGAAATCCAAGGCATCAAAGTAGAACAAGTAGAGACATTTAAACACCTTGGAAAAATTGAATCGGTGAAATGTAAAAGGATAACATTCCAAAAACTTAACTTTTGGGAAATTAAAATAAACGTTTTATCTCTTTAACTATTTTTAACAGCATAAAACTCTTCATTCCTTTTTTGTGGTATGGGGTAAGATATTTATGTAACAATTAGGTTTTATATGTACACATTTATTGAGTAATTACTATTTTAATTACCGGAATGTTATCCTTTTAGAAGTCAACAAAAAAAAATCAACGTTATTTTGTTACTAAAAACTATTTGTTATTTACTGTTATTTATTTACATCTAAATGCTGTTACACAGTTTATTCATCGTCACTTAAATCACTAATAAGATTTTCATCATTCCTCTCCATAGGAATCGATTGGTCCCAACTTAGGATCTGTTTGTAGAGAGGTTTATGTTCTTCTGGTATGTAATGCATAATCTTTCTGACATCGACGAGTTTGTTAGCTTTCACTGGCAACATTGAGTGATAAACTTGATCTGTGGGAAGATCCACTCTTCCTCCTTTATACAACTTAAAATTTCCAACCACGAAAGAATCAATAAATGGACGAGCCGACATATCCATATTTCTCACTGGTATACTGGAAGTGCTTGAATTTACTGATGTTAAAATCTTGTGTCTTGTCATGGCTTTTTGTAGTTTTCTTGAATATTGAAAGTCACCATTGTTTGAAATCAAGGAAATTTGCATGTTCCAAAGGTACTACTAGAAATTTTGAAGCTGGCCTTTATTTTTTAAGTTAGTAAGACGTTGTAATGCCTTATTGCTTAGTGAATGTAAACTTGAAAATGCTTTCCTACAAACTTCCACTTTTGTGTTATTTCGTAATTCAAAATACTTAAAAGATGATTGTATTTGCTTAGAGTCTCCATTTTTAGGCCTATGTATAGTCACATCTGACCTGTTAATAAAGCCCATCAAAAAAGTGTCTGACTCATTCTTAGGTTGACCATTGTATACAAGTTTAATAATACCTGCTTTCTCTTCAGAGGAAAATGTATCTGTGCATTTTTTCTTACACAAGCAATCAGACCCAGTTTTCTTTTCTTCAACCAAGACACCTTTAGTAGTGACAAATTCTGATCCATCCCATCTTGCTCTCTTTTCTTTTAATCTAGTAACCCCCCACTACCTCTTCTTTTCACAGGAGACTGACTATTAGAGTTATTGATATTAGACATCATAAAACATTAAACAACTGTCTAATTATTAGAATAAACTAAACTCCTTTACACAGCATATAATAGAAAACATAACCTTAAAAGCTGTTGCAATAACAAACACTCTGTCACAATATGCTTTTGGAGAGAAGTTAATATAAGTCAAGTGACAAGTGAAAACTAAATAAAAGAGTATGAATCAACAATATGTATAAATATGGAATATTATCCTTTTAAATGTCAATGCTGAAAATAATATGGTTGAGGTCAAAAGAGATAACATTCCAGGAATGTTATGTTATCTTTTTAGATTTCACTTCAGGAAATGTAGCTTATATGCGCTATTTAATGTGATGGAATGTTATCTGTCTTTGACTAAGTCTGTAGAGCTTGGTAAAGTGAACAAAACTACTATCTTAACTAAATTTGGCAAAAAATGGAATGTTATCCTTTTACATCTCACCGATTCAATTTTAAATAAGAAGGGGACACAAGAAGATGAAATTGGAAATGGAATAAAAGCAGCCACAAGAATATATCATTCCCTGTATTAAAACTTTTTAAATAAAAAGGAAGTAACAAGAAAAAATAAAATGGTAATATTTAAAACAATTTACGTACCAATTATTACATAATATGAAGCAGAGCATTGAGTATTGAACGACAAAAAAGAAAAGAGATTGAAAGCCGCGGAAATGAGGTATTTAAGAAAAGTAGTGGGATCTGGGCGAACTGATAAAGGAAGTAGCGAAGCTATTAGAAGAGATTTAAAAGTAAAAACATTGAAGCAAAAAACTCATGAAAAGAAATTAAAATGGACTGGACACTTATTTAGAATGAATGACAACAGACAAGTTAAAATGATATGGGAAGCGAGGCCGATAGGGAAAACAGGAGAGGCCGACCAAGGAAAACCTGGAATATAAGTGTGATGGCAATATTGAAGAATAGAGTAAAATCGTGGCAGGAAGCCAAAGAATTGGCTATGGACAGAAAAAAGTGGCGTAAGTTCGCAGAGAATAACGAGTAGAAAGACACCTCGACACCTTCCGGTATGAGAGGAACATTAGTTATGTTTTTGTTATTTTTAAGTGTTCGATATATTGAAACGCAAATAAGAAAAAATATCTGAACTATTTAAAATTACATACTTATATGGAATATTGTATAAGATAATGCAGAGAAATGAAGGATTTTAGTTACTCGCAAATTGAGGACAAATGATACAGGAGAACCAATATAATAGATAAGTGACGACCAATATACGTCGTATCCAACATAATTTAAGGACCCTATTGTCTGCATAATGTTAACTATTGTTTCCGGTTAAACATGATATAGGGCTAAATATGTCACTTAATTCTCGTCGAACAGAACTTACACATAAATCGTCTTTGTGCATCCTACTACAGTATATACTAAGTGAAATGAACGTGGAATACAAAACATGAAAACCGAGTCGTACTGAAATAAACTAAGAACCGTATAGATAGAATCTGCCATAGGCAAATATACTGATGGCGAAAAAATGCAAACACTTTGTATACGGTTTTAATTATTTGGATCAAAAGTATTTTTTTGTAAATCTTATCTAAAAATATAGATATGTGATAAAGTTTTACCTTGCTATCTTTAACTGAAGTAAGAGTTTGGATGAGGTGTTCCAATGATCAGGCCCGCCGAGAGGGCGGAAGAGCAGTACATTTTACCGGGGCCCTGCTATATAAGGAGCCCGGCATCGACCAGGCCAAAAACGTAATTTTTCCCGTTTTTTTTTGCTCATTAGAAAAATCAAAATTCATGGTCTTCCATTGTTGAAAAATCTAAATTAGCTTCCAGCAATTACAGAATAAATCCAGAATTTACATCAAATAAGGAAAAACGTCGCAAGAAGCTTGCGAGATTTTTGATTTGCCTGGTCCTAGAAGTGAAATAGAAGTGCTTTCGCTGTAAAATATTTAATATTGTCAAAGACTGTATACCCAATAAGCAATTTAACCAGAAGATTTAATGCAGCAAGTGAAATCCATTCGCTATTTAATATTTTATGGACACTCCGAGATGAAGATGACAATATTGAGAGACAAATTAATATATTGCGTGAGGTTTATAAAGATAACATCAGTGAAGAACTCATAGATGAAATTTTTCATTTGAGAGCGATATACAAGGATATGAATTCAGGAAATTAAAACATCTGAAATTGGAATCATTATGTCCTTAACCTCGTTATTGCGTTATAAGAATGTATAACAATAATTTGCACATTGCCGGTGACAGTCGCAGAAGCGGAAAAACCGTTTATTTGTCTTTCTCGCATAAAAAACGCTATGAGATCTACAGCAGAGAAGGAGGATCGGTTAACTACTGTTCTAGCAACTTTGTGCATTGAGAATAATTTGGTAAAATCATTCGATTTTTCGAAGATTATAAACCCCTTTGTCAATCGAAAAACGCGAAAAGCACCTGTTTTATAAATATTCTCACTATTATTATAAATTAATATAATCAAAATTTATATTTGAATGTTTCTTTTTTTTTTTTTTAATTTAACAATGTATTTCGCTTTTCACTTTTTACCGGGGGCCCGTTCTTCACTTCTTACCGGGGCCCGCTCATCCCTCTCGGCGGCCCTGCCAATGATGAGACTTATCGGTGTCGTGGAGGGTTTGGACGTCATAGAATATTACAAGGCCATGATTTGCGCCAGCTTAAGTCGACTTTACACTACATGATTTATCATGTGATTTGTCATATGATTTTTCCCATGACGAGCCGCATGACAATGCTTATGACAAAACGAGCCGTATAAACAATGCAAAATCATATGACAAATCACACAGTGTAAACATGTAAATTTCACTCCATGACCAAATCATATGACAAATCACATGATAAATCATGTAATGTAAAGTCGACTTTAGACTTTAGTCCAGAGAAATAAGGTTTTTGTCGGGACACTTGAGCAGCCAGGTTGCAAAAGGATTTTTTGGCTACTATATACCTAATACATTATAAATACAAAAATGCCCGTCACAGTTCGGACGAGAAACTTAGTTATTAAGAAATAAGGGTCAAAAATGGCAGCTTTTTCGTTTAAATCGCTACAGGTAAAAATAGGGTAATTAAATATCTTATTTATAATATTCTTCTTTTTGTAGATAAGCCAAGGTTTAAAACGACACTTTTTAAATTCTGGTCCAATCCTTTTTTGTTTCGGAAAGGGCAAAATAAGACTAAAATTTCAAAAATAAAAAATGTGCTACAACTTTTGCGAAAATGGCCTTAAGACTTTCATGTTGCACAAAAAGTTGAGTCAAACATTCCGTATAATGCACAAAAAATTTTAAGACGATTCGTCAATTAGTTTAAATTATATTCAATTTGTTTATCGCAAAGAGCTTTTTTTCGCAATGTTATTGTTCAGAAAATAATAATGACATAGCAATTCTGTGGAAACCACGTGCAAGAACAATAGTTTTATTTTTAAAGTATTGAAAAAATCATTAAAAAGTCGTTTTTATCACTCCGAAAAAAGTTTAGTAAAATATAGTCATTTTTGGCTTCTAAACAATTTGAATAACTTTGTTAATATTGACTATAGAGTAAATCTACTTTAGGATTTCAAAAGCTGGTATTTTTGTACGAATTCCAGAAAATAACTTTTTCCTGGGTTAATTAGGTTCAAAGTTAGCCACTTTTATTATTTAATTCGCAGTTACTTCTATATATTTACATCAAATTCTCCTGTAACAGTGTTAGTTACCATACTACTCCGAAACGGCTTGGCAGATTTTTAAAAAATTTTACATGTTTATCCTGTAGGACGTTGAAGAGGTTTTAATCTATTTTTTATACCCATAAGTTATAAGGGGGGTTGCCCCCCTGACATTTTTTTTTAATTTTTTTGGACAGAATTATCTACCTTAATTTTATATGATGTAGAATTAAAAAATACATACAACCCTTAATTTTCACTCTTCTGTCACCAACCCCTATTTGTTAATAGCCATCTATATATTTACATCTATAAAATTCTCCTATCACAGTGTTAGTTTCCATACTTCTCCGAGACCGCTTGACCGATTTTTATGAAATTATATATGTATATTCGGTAGGTCTTAGAATCGGTCGTAATCTATTTTTCATATCCCTGAATGATAAGGGGACTTCCCCCTAACATTTTGTAATGTTAGGTGGGGTTGTGTGTACATAACGTACTCTATAAGACTATGAGTACATACAAATTAAAAAAATTATAATCAAAATCCATTAACAAGTTCCAGCGATAGTAATTGAAGCATATGTTTGCAGAATCAGTTTCATTTTTTGAGTGCACGTATTTTAGTAATTACCCTCCACCGACCACGAATTAATTCCTTTCGGACGCCATTTTTAAAGCTTTATTAACCACTCTGTTGAGGTTTAAAGTTTACTCAAACTTTTACACATAACCTATATATCTTTAACTTCAAAATGGGTCTAGTTAGGTTGCTTAGTTGTTATAAACAAAGTAGCCGTCAATTAAATAAAAAAAGTGGCTAACTTTGACCATAATTAAACTAGGCGAAAAGTTTTTCTTTGAAAATTCGTATAAAAATACCAGTTTTTTAACTACATTGTAGCTTTAGCCTACAGTCAATATTAACAAAGTTTTTCAAAATTTTTATAAGCAAAAAATGACTCTATTTTTGTAAAATGTTTTCTGAGTGATAAAAATGACTTTTTAATAATTTTTTTATTGCTGTGAAAATATGACTATCCTTTTTTCATGTTGTTTTCACAGAATTGCTGTATTGTTATTATTTTCTGAACAATAGCATTGCAAAAAAAAGCTCTTTGGGATAAACAAATTAAATAAAATGTAAACTACTTGACGCATCGTCTTAAATTTTTTTTTGCATTGTATGGACTATTTGATTCAACTTTTCATGCAATATGAAAGTCCTAAATTAATTTTCGCAAAAGTTATAGCAAATTTTTTATTTTAGAAATTTTAGTTTTATTTTGCAATATCCGAAGCAACAAATAATCGGACCAAAATTTAAAAACGCTATTTTAAACCTTGGCTCATCTGCTAAAAGAAAAATGTAATAAATGAGACATTTAATGACCCTATTTTTACCTGTAGCGATTTAAACGAAAAAACTCTCATTTTTGACCCTTATTTGTTAATAACTAAATTTCTCGTCCAAGTTGTGACGGGCATTTTTGTATTTATAATGTATTAGGTATATAGTACCCAAAAAACCCATTTGCAACCTGGCTGCTCAAGTGTCCCGAATATGGTATATTCTTGTCTTATTTCCCTGGTGTAGTTGTTACATATGAAAGTGAAACATCGACTTTGCATCAGCGGGAAATAAATAAGATCCTGGTATCTGAAAGGAAGGTTCATAAAATGATATTTGACCCTCAAAGAGATGAATCGACAAGAGAGTGGAGAAGACGCCGCAATGCTGAATTGGCAACTCTGTATGGTACTGAAAACATGGTCAGACATATAAAAGCTAACGGGATAAGATGGGCAGGTCATGTGCCAAGATCAGAGGAAGACAGAGCGTTAAAAACAGTATTTTTTGAGAGACCAGACGGTTGAACAACAGTAGGAAGACCTATATGCAATTCCTTACTTTATTGATGATATTTTTCTCTCTTTCTCTCTCTCTCTCATCCATTTCTTATATATGCCTCTTCCAACTCTCTCCATCGATCTTTATTATGAGCAATATAGGTACTTCCAATTTATTCTGGCTATTGTTTTCATATCATCTACCCATCTCATCAGTGGTCTTCATTTTGGTCGTCTACTTTTGGTCAAACGTTGGCCTTTTGTCTAGCAGTGTAGTCTGCGAAGCTTTGTTTGAGTTTAGCAATTTTTGTTGCGATGTCCTCGACTTTTGTTTTTGATCTTAGTCAGTTGTTCCTTTTTTTATCGGAAAGTCGTATACCTAGCATTGCTCTTTCCACTGCTCTTTCTATTGTGGCTAGATTATGTATATTCGCCTTGTTTAGGGTCCAAGTTGAACATCCATATGTCATAATAGGAAGGATATTTGTTGAACACTTTGCTCCTCAAGTATTGAGGTATTTTACGGTTGTTAAGGATCCAAATAAGTTTTTTTAAATCTTATCCATGTCAGATCTTATCCACTTTTGCTCTTCTAGTTAACTTCACACTTTGGTTTTCTTTGTCAAGTTTCAAAATTTGGCCTAGGTCGATACATTCATGGACTTGTTCTATCTAACTGCTATTAATAGGTAGAAGTCTGTGGACGTCTGTGTTTGTCATTGTTTTTGTTTTTGTCAGATTCATTTTTAGACCGACGTATTGGAAGCTGTCTGAGAGTTCCTTCAACTTAATTTGTAGTTCCTCAAATATGAATAATAACCTTAAATATATTTACGTTTTAAATACTGAATTTAGGTTTTTTCTATATTTCGTAATATGTAATAATTAATGTATTAATCAAAGCGCCATCTACACGATAATTGTGAAATTATCCGAAGTAATAAATTAATATTTCAGCAATAGAACGTTAAAATGATTAGTAAAATCTTAAAAAAATCGATTACGATTTAATTACTTTTTTGCGTTGTAAATATTACGCGATAAAAATTAAATAATAAATTTAAAAATTTCCGGCGAAAGTTGCATTAGTAATCCGCTAGTTAGCGACACCAGCGAAGCTCAGTGCGTATAGATCATTCTGGAATTTATGAAAGTAGTTAGCTTTAAATATTTGTTCAAATTTTTGTACTGCCTCTGATTATAGAAGTTTTTCCCAAGATGAAGAGGAAAAATGCCTCTACTTTATGGCGAGGATTCAAAATAACAACAATACAGTATATCCAATTAGTTTTGTTATAGTGTTTCAATATTTTATCTCTCGCAGCTTGAATGTAGTAAATTAATTGCTCATCTGTAGCGTCCCTATCAATTTTATTATTAAGTTCATGATCCTATATTTCCAGTGTGTTCAAAAGTAAATTTGCTCTAATTACCACCAATGGGAGTGTGCAATAATTTTCCCCTTCGAGAATTGAAGAAAGTGTTTTAAACCTTCTCAGAAACCTGACAAAATTTACTGATCAGAACTATTCTTTATCTAACATTTTCCAATTATTTAGATTTTGGTTGTTGCCACAAAATATAGTTTTAAGCATTTTTTACACTAAAGCATCTCGAAAGTTAAATGCCATCTTGTAGGCACATCTAGTTCTGGCATAGTCATCTTACAATTTATGGCCTCGCAAGCACTGTTAAGTTTAAGTTGCATTTGCCCTGAGTTTTTGATTTTTTTTACAAGGTATTTAATTTTACTTACAGGAGAGTTAAAATCTAAAATAGCATTTATAGCATTTTCTACTTCGATCTCATCCTCCAAACAGTCAAAATCCTTTTTGATGTCTAAACTGTTTCGATTTGGCTCAGAAATTTTTGGCTTAGAATATGTGCGAAACATACAAAATGTTTATTATAAGCATGCAACTACACATCAATTTTGAGTTCGTCAGGAAACCAATGCAGATCAGGGACTCCCCCCAGTGGCAGTGAAGGCCGTGTTAGCACGCAACGCAATAAAAAGGTCGCCGTGGAATCACCCGACCGGGAAATCAAGAAATTTCAAGATCTTGAAATTTCTTGAGCCAAGACAAGATATAAATGTCAAGAAAACGTCAAGACAAGATTTTCTAAATTTCTTGATTTTTTCTCAAGACAAGACAAGAAGTTGTTGTCAAGACAAGAATTCTTGTCTTGTCGACCCCTAGTTCTTATCAATGGCACTCTGACGCTTGACGACATATTGCTGAAGTACTGCAACCGGTTTTACATCCCTACCTTCAAATTATTCCAAATTTGATCTTTTAACACAATAATAAGAATATTATAATGTATATGTTATAGTCAAAACCCGAATTTCAGGCACTCCTAGGTTTGACTAAGCAATCCTCAGGTCTGACTGACACATGACGGTCTTAGTCAAAGCCCGAAATAAATTACAGTTTCGGCCTTTGACTAGTCAAACCTAGGAGAGACTAAGTTGGTCAAACAAAGGTCGAAATTTCATTTTATGAAATCAGGGTTTGACTAGTCAAACCCTGATCAGCTATTAAAATGTCGTAATTTGTTAGATTAGGTTTAATAAAACGTCATTTTTAATTTTAATGTTTATTATTTTAATATTTTCGTAATTGAAATAAAAAAGTAGTGTTTATTCTCAGATGTTGAGGCATTATGGCATTTAGAGTTACACAATACAAGAGCACTTCTTATTGCAGTGGTATTTTATAAATCCTTGTCCTCCAAATTTAGAATTTTTGTACTAATTTCTCTTAAAGACAGCTTAACGTCTGAAACATCTTCGAAATTAGGAAAATTCTCTTTGCATTCAATTATTATTTGATTTCTTGAAAAAAGTGTCTTTATTGTTCCGTATTTCGTACCAACTCTATATAAACCGTCAATTATTGTTTTATCTTGTATGATACCAAAAATATTTCGAGCATCTCCTTGGCACGCGTTCAAGCATACGTTGTGCACAGACAGAAAAGATTAAAATAAATAAAGGAAATGCGATTGAAGGTTTTCATGCCCAGGCTAATACTACGAAAAAATTAAGTGACAAAAAAAATGCCTCCAATTTTGATCGGAAAAACTGTAACGATACCTATCCCCAGCTTTAATAGAGCCAAAGAGGATGCTCGAAATATTTTGAGTAGCATACAGATAAAACAATTGACGGTTTATATAGAGTTGATACGAAATATGGAACAATAAACACACTTTTTTCAAGAAATCAAATAAGAGAATGCAAAGAGAAATTTACAAATTTCGAAGATGCTCCATAGACATAGCTGTCTGTCTCTAAGAGAAATTAGTACAAAAGATTCTAAATTTGGAGGAGAAGGATTTATAAAATACCACTGCAATAACAAATGCTCTTTCAAGTTACGTAAGTGTAAAAGGTCCAACGTATTGTGCAATTCTAAATGCCATAATGCCTCAACATGTGAGAATAAATACTATTTTTTTTATTTTAATTACGACAATATAAAAATAATAAACATTAATATTAAAAAATGACGTTTTATTAAACCTAATCTAACAAATTATGACATTTTAATAGCTGATCGGGGTTTGACTAGTCAAACGCCGATTTCATAAAATTAAATTTCGACCTTTGCCTGACCAACTTAGTCTCTCCTAGGTTTGACTAGTCAAAGGCCGAAACTGTAATTTATTTCAGGCTTGGACTAAGACCGTCAGTCAGACCTGTGGATTGCCTAGTCAAACCTAGGAGTGCCTGAAATTCGGGCTTTGACTATAAACATACTGTTGTATAATTTTTTTGGGAAAAATTTAGAAAATAAGTTTATATCAGAGACCACGAAATTGATTTTCATCGCCCTGTATATGACCAAAAATTGTAATAGGATAATTTAGTTAATAATCAGTGTTTTCGGAGAAAGTGAAATCGTTGAGAAGGTGGTTTACTTAATGGGTTTTTGAACGGACTTAAAACAGTGGTGCGGTCAGATTAGACAATACAGTTTTATTTCGCTTTGCAATGGACAAGATATTTTATAACAAAAATCGAAGAAGGTTAAGCGGTAAACAAATTTATTGAGTTTAGAATGTAAGGTTTTTTGTTTAGCATTTTGAAACAACGAAAGTAATTTGATGTCTCCGAGAATTTAACAAAATGGAAAGTTGTATACAAATTAAATTGGTTCTTAAGAAATGATAATATGGGTGTAGTGGGTAGAAAGGATGTTTTGTGATTGGTGGAAAATGACGGATGGAAGGGATGAGAGTGTTGAGTCTGATTTTGACGAGAGAAAAAATAGGACGGTGTAATGAATATCAGGAGACAGCAGTCCAGTTTTTTGAAAAGTGATAAGTCAGTGTAAAGTGGTGAAGTTGGCCTTTGCGAGCAGAATTAAGTTGAAACGAAATCGTTGACCGAGTTGGGAAGTTAGTTTTCCTGGGACCGAGGAAGATTCCTGTTTCTGTCTAGAACGAGTGGCCGATTGGTATCTATTTGCACAAGATATCGAGCAGAAAGAAAATTGAGTCGGGAATTCGAGCGAGTCCTGTTTGTTTGTTTGTGAAGCAGTTTGGACGAGAGGAACCTTTCGCAACATCCTAACAGTATGTGTGGGAGAATCGAGGACGACGCAATCAGGGAAAACAAGTAGAGAAGAAACAAAAAGGTTAGTCAAATCATTTGTGAAACGGAGAGAATTTGTTAATGTCCACACCATATTTGCTTAATTTTTGTATTGAACGGTTTTGTATTGAACATAATTAGTCATTCCAAATGTTAAAGAAGAAATAAGTAATCAATTCAAAATGAGAAAATTAAAATTTATTAAATTTTGTAAGAATAAATAACGAAATATTTAAATAATTTTTTTTGTTAAAACAGAGGAGATATCAGAATTAAAGCTTAATTTATTAGAGGAGAAATAGTTGCAACAAATCTAAATTTTTAGCATATTTTAAAATCACATGTTTATGGTATATTGGATAAATAAATAATATTTTTTAACATTCATATGACATTGAGTGTGTTTAATTTCCCTGTTTTGTCCTGGCCGGAGTAAGCAACTAGAGATACCAGAAGCCACAAACCAAAGGTAAAGCATCAACAATAAAATAGCCCTGAGAATAAAGTTTATTAGAAAATTTAATTTAAATTTGGTTTTGTTTTACATAATCAGTAATTAAAATAATTGAGTAATTAATTAAATTAAGAATTTGCTCATCAATCTCATAAAAGAGAGAAATACCGAGCATAACAATATACATTATGTAGTTCCACAGATAAATATTAAAAAAAATATTTGTCCCTCTAGGTGTTTCATTTTTTTGTAATAAAGAAATTAAATACATAAAGTAGCTTTACTATGTTTTATGAATTAGCTGAAGATATTTAATACACATTTTATGTCAATATGATGTACAGTCAATACGATTACAACCGTATAAGTATAAACACTATCGGAAGAATGAAGTTTGGTCACGCGTGTTATCCAGCACATTTGCATAAGATAACAATGCTCCAGAGCGATCTTTGCGAGCTTTGTAACAACTCCGAGATCTAAACCACATTTTCTTTGAGTGCTTAGAATGTAGGGCACAATCGAATAGGGCACTGAATTGTTCAAGAGAATCTAAAATTAAAAATGGAAAACTTATAATGTCTTATAAGTAAGATAACTTTACTAGAGTCCTGATTACTAAGCATAATGCTTATGGTAAATAATAAAAGCATGCTTATGCTTCTTTTGTTTTCTTAATGTGTAGTGTGCCTTTTTGAATTTCTGTGCTTATTTGGTGGTTTTTTTATGTATATTCGTATCACTTTTACATTTGACACAATGTTTATATGATTATATGCTTCAAAACATAGTCTAATCAAAACTACCTCAGAGGTCATATTATACACCCTCTGAGCATCTCTAATGAGGGTGAAACGTACGCAAGAGCGTTTATGGTCCTCTCTGAACAAACCGAAATATAAGTCTCTTGATTTCGTTTTGCAATGGATTGAGCGAATTATTTTGTATTAGATTTACTCCTAACTGAGTATCGGGACCAAGTTTTAGTTGGAATTTGTCCACGATGAATAGGCAGGTAGTACCTAATGTGCAAATTTTAGACCTCTCTGTGCCTTCTTCTAACTTCGCTATTGCGTGGTCCCAAGTCCAGGATGAGAAAGGAGGAGGGTTGTGCGTTGGGCTAACAACCCAACCAGATAAAAGATATTTTGTTATAGATCCTCAAGATGCTTCGGAACTGGATTGCATAAAACGATGACGGCAAATGCTATGGAAATGGATACGAGAAAGGTTATATAGATGGGCTACTGGAATGTAAGAACTATGTATGAGATCGGCAAAACTAATCAGGTAGTAGCTGAGATGGACAAAATAAAATAGGAATCCTAGGAATAAGCGAGGTAAGGTGGAAAGGATAAGACTGGAATAAGATGGAATGTTTATAATCAACTCGAGGACTTGGTATTTGCAGAGTATATGTCTTTTAACAGAAAAAATACAACACATGCAACGCAAAACTGAAAAAGTACATACGCGTCAGAAAAACTCAGATAATGAAAATAAATACACTAAGAGAAATGGGAATATCATTGGGAGGCACGGAATTAGAAACGGTAGAGAAATTTAACTACTTGGGCACTATTTTGAACAACAAAGGAGGGACGGAAGAGTACGTAAAACGTAGAATAGAAATAGCTCAAAACGAATTCAATATGCTAAGGAAACTGTGGTCTCCACGTCAGATGACAGGTAGGACCAAGATAAGATTATTCAGCAGCAAAGTGAAGACTGTGCTACTATACGGAGCAGAAACTTGGAAAGTGTCACGAAATTGCATCGGACAGATGCAGGTGTTCATAAATAAATGCCCAATGAAGATTCTTAACATTTACTGGCCAAATTGCATATCAAAACAAGAGTTATTGACAAGAACTAACTAGGAACCTATATCTAAGACAATATGCAAAAGGAAATGGAGTTGAATGGGACACACACTAAGAAGATCTCACACAGATATAGCGAGGCAAACCCTAGAATACACACCACATGGAAAGAGAAGACCAGGTAGATCCGTAGAAACGTGGAAAAGAAGTGTTGAGAAAGAAATTAATGCTGGGGAAAACCTGAGCAGAAATAAAGATCAATGCAAAGGATAGGACAGAATGGAGGCAGAGAGTTGACGTCCTATGCTCCGAATGGAGAGAAGAGGAATAAGTAAGTAAGTAAGTGTCTCATTCGAAGTTTTATTTCTTCGGAAATAAAACTTCGATTTGTTAAATTATATATTATCTTTGAAACTTAACTGGTTTTACCCCGTAGCTATGACCTCTGATTGAAATATATTGACGGATCATGAGTCTGCCTCTCCATATTATAATGCTTTCGTCAATAACCATTTCCTTTCCGACAGGATGAATTCGCTGAAACGAATTATTCAACATCTCAAGAACAGGCCTAATCTTGCATAGCTTATCGCTCTCTGTCTCATTTTCTCTATTACTGAAAGGAATTATTCTCAAGAGCATTTCGAAACGATTTCGTGATAATATTTTAGATACTTTTTATACATTAGTATATGTGAACCAATATGATGCAAAATCTATACAATTTCGGATTTCGAATTCATTTGTAAGATATCACTGATTTGGCATTGATTGGTGTGTCACGTTTATATTAGAAATTAGATATATGTATCTAGCATAAACATCAGCGTCTGCTCATAAACGTTATAAAGAGGACAAAAACAGAATACTTCAGTTATACAATTAGAGAACCTAAATACTATCTACTTCGCCTTATAGTACAAGGAAAAGTGGAGAGAAAGAGATGGATTGGTCGAGAAAAACTTTCTTGGTTGCTTAGTATTAGACAATGGTGTGGTTCCACGGTAGAAGAATTATTTCGCGCAGCAGCCGATAGAGAAAGGTTTCAGACACTTGAAAACATGACGACGGCCAATGTGTGCATACGGACACGGAAGCTAAAGAAGAAGAAGGTGTAGCACATTGGTTTGTTTCTGTCACTAAAGTGCCGTTAGTTTAGTTGAAAAATTTTTTCTACTATTACTATTAAATTAAATTACTATTAAATTCAAATATTTTATGATTTCCAGTATCTTTGTTCCAATCGTAATAATTACTAAAGGAATCTTAAGTACCTAGTTCCATCTTCCTTATGTTCACTTTCTACGATTTCTTCATTATACAATGGGCTGTCTACTGCTTAGGTGTCATCACTGGATGTCCCACTCAAGTCTGTCTCAGAGTAATCATACTGATCAATATTGGAAAAGTCTGAAAAATCGTTGGTTTCATTTATATCGGATTCTTCTTCTTATTGCGCTGTCTTCTTTCGAAGGTTGCTATCCAAGTGGCATCTATAGCTTTGGAAACTTCTGCACGAAAAATTTCTGCGGATAAGCGCTCAAACTATATCTTCTTCTTCTTTAGCCATTTCTGGACTTTTTTCATTTACTCGTTGTCTTCCTTATCACAGTACCACAACCATTCAAACTTCTACTCTTCTCATGCTTGTGGTAGTTTAGTTTCTAGCCGTTCCAGGATTATTTTATCTACGTCTTGAGCTGGAACTGGCGAACGCTGCAGCTTTTAACCAGGGAATAGAGAACTAGATTTTGAAAGGATAAAGAGGTATAACACGATTTCTCTTAGTAAGGAATATAGAGTAAAGCGGGGGTCGCGTAGACAGGATCGCTCCCCTGAATTAGGCCCATTTCTTGTTGAAGTTCCTGTTTAGTTAGAGTATTTCTCAAATTCCGACTATTGTGACTGTGTGTATTGTGACTTGTACTTACATTTTATACTTACATTTATTTTATACTTACTACTTTTATACTTGCTACTTTATTTTACTTTATACTTACATTTTATAACTGAAGTAGCAATAGGTAATTTTTATAACCTACAGTTAAAAAATAATTCGAAGTTTCATGCCAATATCAGTTGTTTTTCGAAATATATTCCAAATGTCTATCCATTTTTATCGCCCGTTTCCCTTGTAAATTGTAGAAAGATCGGATTCAGGTGTAACCAGAATATGTTTTCAGCGCGAGAAATCTTTTATTTCTTCGGTTCTATAGATTTCTCGTTGCATGTAATATATGTGGCTACTGTGTCCTTTTCAAAACTATTTCTTATTACAAGCTGAAAAGTCTCAGATGCAGAATTCACCATTATAATGAAAATTAAAATGGTAAATAGTTATTTAAATAAAAAAAATAAGTTTTTTGTAAAAGGTATATATTAAAAATTAATTATTTAATATATACCTTTACAAAAAACTTGGTATTTTTGTGATTTATGGTATACAGCCAGCTACAGGAAGTTTATTTTCCTCGTGAATTTAGTTATTTAAATCTGAAACTTTTCTTGTTGAAAGTTCTTTCTGATACATCCCTAATCTCCGACTTTTACAATTTATAAAACATCAGACGACGAATATAGAAAACAAAAGGGACTCTACTTCTACTATATGCAGTCACATTCCGTTTTCATTCGTGTAGGAAAAGGACAGACAGAAAAAGAAACTTCCTAGTACTCAAGTCTGAGTAAATATAGAAAAGTAAAAGATGGTTTTTGCTTGTTTTCAATTCAGAGGGATGCACAATTTCTGGACAGCTGTTTCTGCCTTATAGGCTTCCTCAGCAGAACAGCGTGCACACCCCTGAAGCGAAAACCAGCTGGCCCATTTATTTAAGGGAAATTTCAAAGATAATTGAAATCCCCATTGCGAAGCAATTCAGCGACATCTCTTAAACAAACTGAAAAGTCTCAGATGCAGAATTCACCATTATAATAAAAATTAAAATGGTAAATAGTTATTTAAATCTGAAACTTTTATTGTTGGAAGTTCTTTCTGGTACATCCTTAATCTGCGACTTTTACAAATTATAAGACACACTCAAAAAAATTAGTTCGTATCGTAATATTGATTAACAGTGATTATTGAATAGTATTTCGTAATTTAATTTTTTGTTTCAACGAACTTTTAGATATTGATGAATGTATTTGGTTATTGTCACAATGATTGAATAATAATTGTGAAAATAACTAGAGTACATTCACTCAATTTATTCAGCCAATAACTTAGTTTCGTATATTTAATAAATAATGTTAATTCTGGCAGCAACTCACTTTCTCGATTTCGTAGATGACAAGCAATTACCTTGGTTTATCGTGACAACGTACAGATTTCATTAAAACAATGTACAAATGTTGTTAATATAGAGTAATATATGATGATGGTATAGATTTAAACTGATTGTTGTGACAACGAATGCATTAATCAATCTACTACTGCGTTTAATATCCACAATCAATGCGTTCATGGTGACAATAAACGTAGTTGTTGAGACAATAAATGTGTTGCTTGACAATTTGAAATGTAACGGCTTTTCCTTATCGTGATACCCCTAGCTTCTCTGTGTTACCATTGTTTAAAAAATAATTATTTGATATAAAATGCTGTTACCTCTACCGAAGTGCCGAATAATAATTTCATTTCGTTTCCAAGTGTAGTCCGTAGTAGAAGGAAGTTTTCGTGTGTCTATTATCGTGAAATTTCGGTCGAACTCTTTTTAAATTTTTTTCGAATCCTGAGAAAACTAATTAGTATTTTTGAAAATTTAAACGCAGAATAAAATATTACAGTATTACCGAGGGTCTGAAGACCCTGAGAACTTCTACAATGATTATTTTAATAAGTAACAGGGGTGAAAAAGAGAAAATTTAGTATGATTTTTAATTTCAAATATACCATTCAAATGAAACATTTTGTTTATTCTAAGGAACATTCACCCCTCGGTAATAATGTAATATTTTATTCTGCATTTAAATTTTTCAAATATACTTATTAGTTTTCTCAGGATTCCAAAAAGATTAATGCGTTTAAAAAGAATTCGATCGAAATTTTGCACCTGCACTCTAAAAAAAATTGAAGTGTTATACATTTTTGGAATCACTATTTCAAACACTTTTAAACGAGCTGTCACATGATGTACTATACCCTTTTAAAAAAATCAAAGTTATGCCTGTCACCTGAAGAGGGATCGTGTAAAGTTCGAAACATTGATGTTATAATATACTTTGATTATTTTAAAAATCGACCTGTTCGAGTGTTTTGCTCATGTGCTAAAAATAAATAAGGGGGAGTGAGGGGGGTGAGGGGGGAGTGGGGGGGGAGTGTAACACTTATTCCAGCGCACTGTATAAGTGAATCATTAGGTTTAGGACAAAAAAGGGGGATTTAAAAAATTATTATTAATCAATATCATACATTGGGCTAACGCATTCAGTAATTATTAATATAAAATACGTTCATAATAGGAATGAGCGAAACTGATTTTAAGAATTAATAGAATTGCTTGTAAGTGTAAGAATAACCGTATTTATTGTGGGAATGAACGGAATTAATTGTAAGAATAAACGGAAATAATTGTAGAAATAAACGAAATACATTAGGAGAAATTACACTGTTATTGACACAACGAATAGTCTTCGTCGGTCAATTAACGACGTTGTTGTTTCAATGAATAGTGTTCGTTGACTCAATGAACAGAGTTCGAAATATCAATAAAATAAAGTGATATTATGGTATACATAATGAATGTTCATCCATTCAATAAACGTAATACATTAACTAACGAAAATAATGAATTGATGAACATCGCTTTGATGTTCCAATAAAACCAAGAATTGGACAAATTTTAAGTATTGCGTTTGTTGTCTGAATTTACATTTTTATTAATATTACGTACCTTTTTCGTTGAGTGCATCAGACGACGAATATAGAAAACAAAAAGGACTCTACTGTATGGAGTCACATTCCGTTTTCATTCGTCTAGGAAAAGGATAGAAAGAAACTTCTTAGTGGTCAAATCTGAGTAAAAATAGAAAAGCAAAATATGGTTTTTGGTTGTATTCGATTCAGAGGGATGCACAATCCCTGGACAGCTGTTTCTGCCTTATAGGCTTCCTCAGCAGAGCAGCGTGCACACTTCTGAAGCTGAAACCAGCTAGCCCATCTATTTAAGGGAAATTTCAAAGATCATTGAAATCCCCATTGGGACGCAATTCAGCGACATTTCTTAAACAAACTGAAAAGACTCAGATCCAGAAGTAACCATTATAATAAAAATTAAAATGGTAAATAGTTATTTAAATCTTGAATCTCTTCAACGATCTCTGAAATTTTCCTTAAATACATGGGCTAGTTGGTTTTCGCTTCAGAGGTGTGCACGCTGCTCTGCTGAGGAAGCTTATATGGCAGAAACAGCTGTCTAGGAATTGTGCAGCCCTCTGAATCGAAAACAAGCAAAAACTATCTTTTACTATTCAAAGCACACCACGGGCTGTTCTGAGGAATCCAATTGGATGGAACGTACGTAAACAGATGGTGGTGATCTCTGGGTAAACTGTATTTCATTAAACCAGCGACAGCGAAAAGGAACCAAGCGACAAATTCGAGAATATTAAGAAATTACCACCAACCGATTTCTACTGGAGTATATTAAATAATCTAAAAAGATCCAAGACGCAGAACGACTCCAACGACATCTATTAACCAGAACACCAAGCGCCAACTTTAAAATTACAGTTACATATCGTTCGTTTAATTCTATAGGGGCGTATCTCAAAATGTGGCTAAATCAAACTACGGATGCCATTGTGTTCCATGTAGTGCCACCTATCGTTCAATCTAAAAAACTAGTTTCTATCTAACTCCCACGTATAGATTTGAATATATGCGTCTCTATCGAAATAAACGATCTTTAACGAAAATTTATTTCTATACGGAGCGTATTAGCAAAGAATACTCCATCCAACTTGGATGGAGTATTCTTTGGTATTAGTGTTGCGTCTGCCTTCGAAGTGAGTGGTGGTGTACGAGCTGTCGCATTGCAAAGAAGTAGCTGTGTCGATACAAAAGAGCGAGCCAGTACCACGACAGAATTTGAGACTATACAGCCATATTTCGAAATACAGGTATATAGAAGTAAATTTTTTTAATTTTTTAATATGTAATGCGTAAAGTGACAGTATGGAATTAAAACGAAACTCTGTTTCTGTGCATAAATCAAAATATGGCAATATAGAATTAAGGTATAATATCATTCAGAGGTCGCTTTTGGAATTCCGATAGTGTTGTGTTAAATATCTAACAATTTTTATATGCCATTTCTGCCTCATTTTAATATGAATTTGTATAGAATTAAAAAGCTTCAGATTGCTTCGAAGTAAACCATATTGTGTCTGCATAGAATTAATAAATCCCAATGTGATATGTAAATATTTGCAATCAAAAGAAAAATTTAGGTACTGTATTGTTTTTCACGAAAATGAATCCGACAATGAAACGTAAAAGAATAAACTTAAATAAAGATGGAAGAAGTCGTCGCATATTAGGTCTACTTAAAACAACAGAAGTAAATTTTTGACCGTTTTTTGTAGTGACTTTGATGTTATGTAAGAATTTGTTAGTAATGAAATTAATTTTTGACCATGCAACGAGATTGAAACTATTTCAAGAGTTTTGGGATCAAGGTGACATAAATTTACAAAGAATATACCTTACTTCATGTACGACAGAAGTGACACCAAAGTACAAGTACAGCAACACAGAAACGCCCAGAAGTCCGAATAAAGCTTATCATCTTACAGTGAAAGGTATTAAAGTGAGAGTATGCAAGCAGTTCTTTCTCAACATTTTAGACCTTTCTGAAAAAATGATTCGCACTACTTTAGCGAAGAAGTCTTCATCTGGTACAGTCACGAAAGATATGCGTGGACGTCACGAAAATCATCACACCATCAACCCCGTTCTAACAGAAGACATCAAGAGGCACATAAATTCAATCCCACGAGTGGAATCCCATTATTTGAGAGCTTCCACTTCTCGTGAATATATAGATGGGAGCAAAACAGTGGCTGACCTCTATCGAGATTTTAAACAACAACAAGAAACTGAACATAAGGAGGCAGGCACCTATCATACATATTATCACGTGTTCAACAAAGAATTCAATATTTCATTTCATACCCCTAAAAAAGATCAATGCGACCTTTGTGTCGCATATGGTAATGCAGATCAATCAAGTCGAGAAGAAATGGATGAGAAATATGGCAAACATCATGAAGAGAAACTGGCTTGCAGATTGCAAAAAGAAGCGGACAGACTAGGCATAACCCCAAAAAATAAAGTAGTAGTTTACGACCTGCAAGCAGTGTTCAGTGTCCCAATGGTGATGTGTCTTCATTCTATTATAAATGTAAGCACAGTTCGTACAATTTCACAATGACGGAGTTGTCAAACCTACAACAGAGCAAGTCGGCGTACGGCGATGTCCACTGTTTTTTGTGGACTGAGGTCACAGCTAAACGCGGTGCGAATGAAATTGGATCCTGTGTGCTCCAATATTTGAAAAAATGCAGTGATCAAAGTCAGGAACCTTTGGACATAATATTCTTATCTGATAACTGCTGCGGACAACAGAAGAAAAAATTTGTCATTACTGCCTACATGTTTGCCGTCCTAAACTACAATATTAAATCAATTACACATAAATTTATGATCACCGGTCACACACAGAACGACGCCGATAACGTTCATAGTCTCATCGAAAAATAAATAAAGCCTAATTTGAAATCTGGCCCCATCTATACACCGGAGCAGTATGTAACATTGATAAAAAATTCGCGAAAAACTGGAAAACCATTCATGGTACATGAATTATCGTGTGAAAGTTTCTATAATTTAAAAAGTTTACAAGAGGAGTGGGGGAGTAATTTCAGCAAAAACAAAAGTGGCAATGTAGTAAAATGGAACAACATTAAAGTAATTAAGGTCGAAAAAACAAGCCATCATCGTTTTTTTACAAAGAATCTCACAACGCAGAAAGAAAATTATGAAGAAGTTGTTGTGAGAAGCTTTAAAGCAAAAAAACTGAAGCCTCTGGAAACTCTAAGTTTGCAGCCTGCGTACTTGCAAAGACCTCCACTATCGGAACACAAAAAAACTGATCTAAGAGACCTTCCCAATAAAAATCCTATCCCGGACTTTTATGCACATTACTATAATGACATACTGCAAATAGAATAGGTAACAACAAGATTAATTCACGAAACAAAAACAAATTATTAATTAAGACAACATTTGTATCGGAATTAATATTTCCTTGTTTAATTTTTTTAGTTACTAAGTTCTAAATAAATGTTTATTTTTCAGCTTGGTTTTTTATTTATATTGAAAATATAAACTTGTAAAAGATAAAACACCACATGCTATTTCACATAACTTGAGTACTTTTTAATTCAATAGAGACCCAAATTTTAATGCAAATAGAAAATTTTATTTTAATTTTAATTCTATGAAGACATTTCTCATTATAATATAAAAGTCGAAATTAATTTATGGTTCTAGAGAGACACATTTCTTCATAATGAGTTATTTGGTCATTTCTTAATAATTCAATACTGACGGATATCGCAATAAGACACACCTGCTTCATACAATTTTATTTCAATAGAGGTATAGTCGGTTCGCTAAACTCAGACGCAACTTGCTAGATAATTTTTTTGTTTTTTGCCAATTTTGCAAAAATTTGCAAAATTCCTAACTATTTAGTAATTATTAACAATTTAGTAATTATTTTTTGCCAATTTTACTAAAATTGGCAAAATTACCGACTAAAATATCTAGAAAGTTGCGTCTGAGTTTAGCGAACAGACTATACATACAAAATAGTGGCCAATGTTTAGTGGCCTTATTACATTTTTAATTCAATAGAGACGTATAATACATTATTTGATTTTAATCGAAAAAAAAAGACTACTTTGAATTAAGAAATTAATTTTTTTCTTACCGTATTTTATAGAACAATTCTCATACTTAACAATCAAGAAAAAATTTTAGGAATAGGTGTTTTATAAACAAAAATAATAATTTTTAAAGAAAGCATGGCTGACACGCAAAAGCGTTTTTTGCGATTTCCCAACAAGTTAAGTTTTTGACATACGTCCCTATAGAATTAGACGTGCGATATCTAGTTTGTCGAAAGGAACCAACTGCTAAAATTTTTTCAAAGATTTTCTAAATATCGCTTGGATCTATTTCGATTTTTATAGATTTCGAGCACGGTTACGACAATTGGAGGTAATTACTTACGATATGGAGAAGGTTTTAAGTTTGCCCAAAATACCTACCAATATAGTCTATTACAAAAGACAATTATCCGTGTATAATGAAGGAATACATACAGGGTCTACAAAAACATCTTACTTTTTCTTATGGTGAGAGGGAGATGCCGGAAGAAGGGCGCAAGAAGTTGGATTCTGTCTTAAAAAGTTTATTGACATTTATATGCCTTCAAAAGTGAAAAAATTAATACTCTGGTCAGACTCATGTGGTGGGCAAAACAGAAATATTAAAATTGTTCTAATGCTTAAAGCCGTTCTAGAATCTCACAAATCATTAAAAGAGATCCATTTTAAATATCTTATTCCGGGCCATAGTTCCTGTCAAATGACACTGACTTTGGCCAAATAGAACGAGGATTAAAATACCAGTTCAGAGTCTATACTTTAAACGAATTTAAACAGATTATTAAAAACAGCTCCAAAAAATGTATAGTACACCAAATGGAGAAAGACGATTTTTTAAGTACCAAAGAGTTAGAAAAAAATGATAATCAACCGAAAAAGTGACATAAATGAAGAAAAAGTTAATTGGCTGAAAGCTAGAGAAATAAAAATCAGAAAGGACTATTCTTTTTCAATATTCTTCAAGTACACCCATGAGGAAAATAAAGACTATACAGAGATATATAGGGTGTCCCAAAAGTAGTGGAACGGTCGAATATTTCGCGAACGAAACATCGGATCGAAAAAATGAAAAATACATGTTCAATCATTTTCAAAAATCTATCCAATGACACCAAACACCAACCCCCACTACACCCCCTGGAGGTGGGGTGGGGGGTAACTTTAAAATCTCAAATGGAAATCCCTAGTTTTTCTTGCAGATTTGGATTTGTTACGTAAAAGTAAGCAAGTTTTATTCAAGACATTTTTTCGAACTGTGGATAGATGGCGCTATAATGGGGAAAAACGATTTATCCTGATACCATAGGTAAATTATAGAAACGGTCTAATATCTCGAAAAATACACTTCCAAATGAGAAACCAAAAAACAGATTTTTAATATTTTTCGAAAACCTATCGATAAACAATAAAAATTACCCTCCAACCCACCCCCTGGAGACGGGGTGGGGGGTAAATTTAAAATCTTAAATATCAACCCCCACTTTTTATTGCAGATTTGAATTCGTCATGAAAAATTAAGCAACATTTATTCGAAACATTTTTTAAAATTTCTAATAGATGGCGCTAATAAATCGTATTTTTCCAATTAAAGCACCATCTATCAACAATTCTAAAAAATGTTTCGAATAAATGTTGCTTAATTTTTAATGACGAATCCGAATCTGTAATAAAAAGTGGGGGTTGCGATTTAAGATTTTAAAGTTACCCCTAACCCCACCTCCAGGGGGTGGGTTGGAGGGTCCTATTTAGTGTTACTCGATAGGTTTTCGAAAAGTATTAAAAACCTTTTTTTGGTTTTTTTATTTGGAAGTGTATTTCTCGAGATATTAGACGGTTTCTATAATTTACCTATCGTTTTTCTCAATTATAGCGCCATCTATCCACAGTTCCAAAAAATGTCTTGAATAAAAGTTGCTTACTTTTACGTAACAAATCCAAATCTGCATGAAAAACTAGGGGTTTCCATTTGAGATTTTAAAGTTACCCTCCACCCCACCTCCAGGGGGTGTACTGGGGGTTGGTGTTTGGTGTCATTGGACAGATTTTTAAAAATGATTGAACACGTATTTTTCAGTTTTTCTATCCGATGTTTAGTTCGCGAAATATTCGACCGTTCCACTGCTTTTGGGACACCCTGTATATCAAAAAGTGACTGAGGGGAAAACAGGCATCGGAATCATATTTTGCTTCCAAGCTTAACATACTCTATCCGACAGGCAAAGCTATCACAGGTAAGGAACTAGCTGATATTAAAAGTTTGCTACCACTTATACCTTCAGACATTAGAAGCTTCTATGAAAACATTCGATGATGTGGACGGCTTCGGAGAAGATATTGATTTTGAGATTGAAGACGACGTTTAGACTCTGTATTATTTTATAATATCCCAAGTTCTTGTTTTGTTTTGTTGTTGGTGTATTATTTAAGTTCAATAAACCTTCTAGAAGGATCCATGTTTTATTTACCTCTAATTTTGAAACAGAATCAAGCGCCAAAATTATTAAAAATCCACCCTTTTAGATAAAAAGATAAACCAAAAAACAACATAGAATGCTATGGAATATAAGGATTATCGTAAAGTTTCAACAACGATTTATAATAATTTAAACTAAACTTCTGACGTAATTTTCTCCGAACTATTAAATAGATGCTTGGTTCCTTTTCAAATATCTCTATCCAATTGAGGTGTTATGGAATGCATATTGTAGATTCCCCATGTCTATCCATTTATCGTCCGTCTCCTTGTAAATTGTAAGTAGGTAAGGTTTCCAGCTTAAAAACCTTTTAGTTCACCGGTTCTTTAGATTCCTTGTTGCTCGTAAAATAGCAGCCCTTTTCATGATGCTATCCGTATTATCGTTAGAATATTAAGTATAATTGACGTTAGAAAAGAGAGTAAAGTATCATTATAATTCACCATAAACTTTGAGTTAGTCTTTGATAGGCTAGAGATGAGAAAAGAGTGTCATAATCCTGTCTTAGAGGAATACAGTTTATTATGATGACGATTTTCTTATTCATTTTGTGTCTGGCTGTATGGTGAAATTTCTGCGCCTTTAAAAACATGATTTAAATAAAGTTAACGGCCAATAAAAAATATGAATGTCTCCGGCGGTTTTTATGGGTTAATTCTAGCAGGGATCAATCCAAACAACAAAACAAATGTAATAAAGCTCTGTGGAAATTTCGCTAGAGCGTGCCACTTAATTGAATAATCGCTAATTGAAGGAGCACGTGGTGCAGTAATAAAATAGTAGAACGCTGACTTAGTCGATTGTAAACACCGCTAAGGTTTAATGTTGTTTTCGCAGCAATGCGAAATGCGAATGAGTAACAAATCAAAACGGGCGTAGACAATAATGGAGGATAATCGTTTTTGTATGCTGATTTCACACATAGTTCCAACAGTACATGTGACACTAGCCGATTATATCCGTCCTGAAGTTTTGTTCTTGATGGCTTACATTTTTGTTGAAGCGCTATTTACCTCTACAAAACTACTAAATAGTGGCTTACACTGTTAATTACTCTGTTCCAATTAAGGTTTTTAATGTTTTAAACGTTTTTGAGTAAGTTAAATTTGGAGTAAACTTTTTGACTTTAGAAGGTAACATTTGACTTTCTGTGATGTATATGTACAAAGACTACTTTGCTCTCTTCCATAAAACTGATGTAATAATACCCACATACAACGAAAACAACATAATCAGCAACAATATCCTGAAATCTATTTTGAACTGCTACAGTGATGCAACAGTTATATACACAGATGCATCTAAATCAAGAGAAGGGACTGGCTGTGCTTATTTTTTTACCCTCAGGAGGTTTCGAATTCAAATACAAACTTCCCAATGAATTTTCAATTTTCTCTGCGGAATCATTGGCCATACTCGAAGCGTTGAAATATAATATTAAAAACTCTTATACTAAAAAAACGTTAATTCTTTCAGACTGCCTATCAGTTTTACAGAATATCAAAAATACTTTTTTGTCCAAAACATTTAGTAATCCTTACATATTTTTAATAAAGGATATGTTAAAGCATTTAGAAGACTCTGGCTTCAATATAAAATTTATTTGGGTTAAGGCACATATTGGACTCAAAGATAATGAGTATGTAGACTACTTAGCTAAATCCAGTATAACAACAGGCACTTTATTGTCATATTCTTTATGTGTGTCAGATGTTATTACTATTTTTAAAAGAAATCAACTATCGATATGGAAAGATCAATGGAATCTTTACTGCTTAACAAACCCCACAAGATACACCACTTTACAACCAGTGATACAACCAGTTTTAAAGCTCCACGTAAATATATAACAACTATAAATCAACTAAGTTTTGGGCTTGCTTGCTATCCAAGTCATTTATATAAAATAAATGTGATTGAAGACGATAATTACAAACATTGCGGAAAGCAGGGTGATCTTGATCATATCTTTTTTGAATGTACTAAGTTTCAACAGCATTCAAACTCTCTTTATAAAAATTTAATTAAATTTGATATGCATGCACCATTCAATATCCAGTCTCTGCTGGCTACAGGCTCACAACAAATATACAATATCATTATAGATTTCTTGCCAGATACACGCACGGTCCTATAAGATTTGTATGCCGGCATGATATTTTTTATGATTTAAGTTCAGATTTGCATCCTTTTTTATCATAAATGCTTTATCATTTTATCAGAGATCCATTATTGTTTTTATTGTATTATTATTGTATTGTATTACTTATTGTATTACTATATTGTTTCTGCTTAATTTTGTATTAGGGATAGGATTGTATGTTCTTTATTGCAACTGGCTGAATGACTAATGTCTATGCCATTAAATAAAAAAAAATATGTACAAAGAATGCATATAATTCGAGCTAAAAATACAAAACTGAAAACACTATTTTACCTCTTTCTCAAAAACGCACATTTTTAAATAGTAGCACTTTTAGCTATACCGCACCCATCACCGACAATGATACCGAAGAATATCTAGATGCTCCACGCCAACTCTCACTATCTGCAAGAGCAGTCACACCAACAGAAGTTCTCGATATTACCGGGATAAGTTCGGGATGTATCTAAAATATTAGTATCCGTATGCACGCCAATGGTGAATATAAAATTCTTAATTGTATGTAAAAAATGCGCAATAACTACCTCTTAAAACCTACCAAATTTCATTTGCATATCTCAACCAGTTTCAGAGAAATAAATAAATCGTCAGTTTGTAAGAAATAATTTAACATCCCGTATCTCGGAAACAGGGCATTTGCGGACATAATATGTTTATAAAGAAAACGGTCATTATTTTTCATACAGAATTGCCCCTTAAAGTTTGGCGCACTTATTTAGAAATACCCTGTGTTGATGAATAACATTGCTAGTTGTTAAAGTACCTAACTTTTTTGTTATCCAACATAGGCGAATGAAAAGCAAAATATTAAGCACGTCTTTAGCAATAATATTATATACTTAAGTATTTTCTATGGGAAATAAGCCACAATTTTACTAAAAAATGAATTTATTCAAGTTTCGAAGCCCAAATCGGGTTTCGTTGTCAAAATACAAAATACTATTGTATTTTGACAATCGTATATCAATAGTATTTTGTATTTTGACAACGAAACCCGATTTGGGCTTCGAAACTTTAATAAATTCATTTTTTAGTAAAATTGTGGCTTATTTCCCATAGAAAATACTTAATTATAAAAATGCCACAAGGAAATAGCTTCAGAACAATATTATATACTACTAAATATATTATATACTATAATAATATACTAAAAAAATCACTCGAATCAAACAACAGGAAATACGAGACATCAGAAATATCCCATTTTTAAGGTGGTGCGTTAATTTTGATGCTTAGTGTATAATGAAAGCAACTGCAACCACAAAAAGCACCAGGATGTGATTTGATATATGACATTGTTCTCAAAAATCTTCCAAAAAAGCAGTAGCAATACTGACAACTAATTTCAAAAGCGTTCTCCGCTTTTGCTACTTCCCGTGTTCCCGTGCAGTTGAAATACAAGCAAAGCACAAAGCATTATTAGAGTCAAACCTGGCAAATCGCCTACAGAAGTCAGCTCGTATACAGGGTGTTTGGTAAAGAATGGCCTGTAGCTTAACCGCAGGTCCCTGAGCTAAAATAGGTCGATTTAAGCTAACTTACCTTAGTACGAAAGTTGATAATAACCGAAATACAGGGTGTCCGAGTTAAACTTTTATTTTATTCTTGAATATTTCCTGATAGGCATGGGCTAACAACACGAAATTTGGTAAGTGGGGGTTTTTTGTGATGAGAAATCTAAATTCGCCACCAACAATGATGTATTTCCCAGAGGGCGCCACATACGTCTTTCAGCGCTCATTTAATACGTTCAATTTTTTTTATCCCCCACTCATTTTACATATTTTTGAATAAAAATTTGTATTCTCTTAATATTTTTACTTAAAAAAGATATACTACATTCATCTCGCTCAACTTTTCGACCGTTTTCGAAATAAACGCATTTTAAATCTGCGATCTTTGTAGTTAGACCCGAAAAATAAATTTGAAACCATAATAATTGTGCCATTTCTCATATTTATGTCATTGCATCGCAAATTCCATTTGAAGAGATTTGCGATACATTTTTGTAAATTTTTATGGTTTTAAGTTATTTTTCGGGTGTAACTACAATGATAGTATGTAAAAAATTATGTTGCCTCGAAGATTTAAGATGCTTTGATCTCGAAAACGCTTGAGTTTAGCGAGATGAATGTAGTATACATTTTTAAGTAAAAATATTAAAAGAATAAAAATTTTGAAGCCGAAAGTATGTAGAGTGGGCAATAAAAAAATTTGAACTTATTAAATGAGCGCTGAAAGGCGTATGTAGGGCCCTCTGAGTAATACATCATTTTTGGTAGCGAATTTAGATTTCTCGTCCCAAAAAACCCTCGATTACCAAATTTTGTGTTATTATCCCATGCCTGTTAGGAAATATTCAAGAATAAATAAAATAAAAGTTTAACTTTGACACCCTGTATTTCGGTTAATATTAACTATCGTACTAAGGTAAGTTATCTTAAATCGACCTATTTTAACCTCAGGAATCTAAGGTTAAGATATGACCCATTCTTTACCAAACACCCTGTATAAATATAAACACTAGAAAGAGTTTTGCTGAGTAGAATGCATGAAGTTCTACACTTGAATTACTTAATTTCTGAGCATAAATTCTGATTTAGTGAGAAAACTCAACAATGCCATAGAATCGTCAATAAAACCAAAAAGAGCATTGAAGAAAAGAAAATGTGCATCTCAATATTTCTTGTTATACAGCAAGCTTTTGACAAAGGATGGAATACAGGACTACTGTACAAACTAAAATGGCTTCTACTCGGCAAACTGTATCTTACCATTAAAGTCCTATCTTAATGAACGGACTTTACTGTCAAGTCAAAGTAGATGATGATAGGCCACTAATATACTAAAGAAACATATGAATGTGCTACAGAAATGGAAAATTAGAACTAATCCACATTGCAGTTAATAAATAATAAAAAAGCTTTTAGCCCTCTTCTTTTGGACATAATTAATATCCTACTATCCACCTACATTAAATTTACAATAAGATGCAGTAGAAATAAACAAACAGAGACACGTTAAATTCTACTAGGAGCACTCCCGAATCATAATTTACAATGTATAAACTTTCTAAATCATGATTTGGGATTTACAATGTGTGTATATACATTGTAAATTATGATTCGGGAGTGCTCCTAGTAGCATTTAACTTGTCTTTTTTTGTTTATTTCTACTGCATCTTGATTGTAAATTTAGTATATACAAACTACCGATTCCATGGTATTTTTGCAAATTTGATACCTTGTCGTATAATAGTTCCATTACCTAACTTTACCAAACCGATTACCGAACTTTACAACGTGTACACAGGAGAATGTGGCATTATTAACTTATTTTTCTTCTTTCTCGAAACTCCTTATGCCCCTCAGGGCATAGGAGGTTTTATTAATCCTCTATCCATATCTTCCATTTCTTGCGGTCCTTTGCTAACTCTTTCATTTATTGATGTGTTTTTCCTTTTCCCTGTCCAATTTCTATAATCTGATTGATCCATCTTTTCCTTGGCCTCCCTTTCCTTCTTTTACCATATCTTTTTGGTGCCATAACCTGCTTTGGTAATCTTCCCTGGTCCATTCGATTAATGTGTCCATACCATTTTAATTTTCTTTTTTGGATCTTTGTTATTATCGATTCCTGTTTCAATTTTTGTCTAATATCCTCATTTCTTATTCTGTCCAATTTTGTTTTTCCTGCCATTTTTCTCAACTGCTTCATCTCCGCTGCGTTTATTGTACTATCTATTTTTGCATTGTTTACCCATGTCTCACTTGCATATATTAAAGTTGTTACAGATATTGCATTGTATACCTTTCAGTTTTATTTCTTTACCTATTTCTTCCTTTCCAAATATTGTTTTATTTAGTGCATAGTAGATCTTATTTGATTTTTTCGTACTGTATGAGATTTCTTGGTCTAGCTTTCCATCCTCTAGCTGATATTATTACTTCCAGGTATTCAAACGTCGAGAATGTTTCTATTGTTTCGTTGTTGCACCTAAATATCGTTTGGTTTATTTCTTCCCTATTTTTTGGGTTACTATCATGGTCTTCATGTTCTTTACATTTACCTCCATTTTCAAATTTTCTATTTCTTCCACCCAGATATTGATTAATTTTTGCATTTTCTCTTTATCGTCTGCTATTATTACTAGGTCATCTGTATATAGTAATCCCTCCATTCTCGCTGGTATTAAATTCCTATACCCTATTGTTGGCTGTAATTGCCTTGACCTTCTTTTAGCGCTCTTCATTACTCTATCCATTACTAATTTGAGTAAAACTGGGCAAAGACTGTCTCCTTGTTTTATTCCTCTCCTTAGGTTTATTATTGGACATCTGTTTCCGTTTATTTGTTTTCTCGTATTAGTCCTATTTCGTTTTTCCTTCCTTCCTGAAAGCCGCTTTTACTTCTTCTAGTTTTCCTTCCAGTTCTTTCCTGAGCTTCCTTTCTATTATCCCGGTGTAGACTTTATATGCCACTGATGATAAGCACATGGGCTTATAGTTATCACATTCCGCTTCATTTCCTTTCTTGTGTATTGGTATCAATAAATTTTCTTCCCAGTCTTTCGGTATCGTATCTGTTCTCCATGCTTCCCTCATTACTTCCAGTAGCCAAAGTTTGCCTTGCACTCCCACAATCCTTCTTCAATATCTTTGATATTAATTTTTTCTAACCGATTGTCCCTATCCTCTTCTCTTTCTTGCTCTCCTATCTCCTCATTTTGGTGGTTTTTTGCCTCGAATTTTTCTTTGTAGTGTTTATTCCATATGGTTAGTATGTCGTGTATGTTTGTTTTCAATTCATTTCGCTCATTTCTAATTCCTTTTATTTGTTTCCTTTTTGTTTCTTTCATGCTTCTCATTTTATTCCAAAACTGAATTCTTTGCCGAATTTCTTCCAGCTTTTCTTCTTCGCGTCTTTTACTAGTTATTTTACTATATTTCTCTGTCTTCTGTAATGATTATGTGTTATTCATTATTAACATGAATAAAAATATATGAAAATTTAAAATGACATTACAGTAATTCATTCATAAACCACAAAATCTCATTAGTATATTTACCGGAAAAAAATTCATAAAGTAACTATTCGGCTACCCGATGCGGCCAACTGAAACTTAATTATAATCTTCTTATAGAAGTTCACTTTTGAAAACTTTCTAAAAGTATATAACTTTCTATGCTAAATAAATTTTATAATCAGTTTGATGAATACTTCCGAACTTATTTGGTAGTAGTATTATTAATTGAGCATGGACAGCAAGTGGATGAAGTTCATAAGTGAGCACTTTTCAGTTTAAATGTCTGAGATGAAATCTAATTTAAAATTTCTTAACATATTTGTAAGTTCACGAGATTTTATTATTGGTGTATTACTTAAACCCGAGGCTTTTACAGGCATCTAATTCGTTTAAATCTTTATTTGTCTCCCTAAAAAGAAAAACACAAGAGAATGGGGCGACTACCGCACCATTAACTTGATGTCCCATGTGATAAAGTTGCTACTGAAAGTCATCAATAACCGAATATATTTATCATAAAGTGGACATAGACATTAATGATACGCAATTTGGGTTTCGCAAAGGCCTAGGAACTCGTGAAGCTCTTTTTTCACTTAACATAATTATACAAAGGTACCTGGACATCAATCAAGATATATAATGTGCGTTTTATTGACTATAATAAAGCATTCGACAAAGTACGACATGAAAAATTAATGCATGTCCTGGAATCAAAGAAGATAGACTACGATGACCTCAGGATTATATCGAATTTATACTATACTTACGTAGAGAGTAAAAGTACGTGTTAACGAACAGCTGTCAGAGGAAATTAAACTTAGACGTGGGTTGAGACTATAGTGCGTATTGTCGCCAGTTCTTTTTAAAGCCTACTCGGAAGAGATCTTGAAAAAAGCTGTTGAGGGTGAAACAGCTGGAATAAAGGTAAATGGAGTTCCCATTAACAACATCGGATATGCAGATGACACTGTCCTCTTAGCTCAGAATATTGGGGATCTACAGAGTCTGGTGACCAGAATAGCGGAGTTAGGACAAAAATACAGTCTAATAATGAACGTCAAGAATACAGAGTTTATGAGAATATCGAAAACTCAAAGAAATAATGAAAATCTCTTCATAAACGGATTCAATATCGAATATCGGAGTCGATCAATATGCATACCTTGGAACAATGATCAACAGGAGATTACTTACAGGAAATCAAAATCAGAATAAAAAAGGCTAGAGCAAATTTTAACAAAATGAGAAAAGTGCTCTACACAAGAGATTTGAAGTTGGAACTAAGAGTTAGGTTGGGTAGGTGCTACGTTTTCTCGACTTTGTTTTATGGAATGAAAGCTTGGACCTTGAATGCGGCATCAATGAAAAAACTAGAATCATTCGACCTGTGGGTGTACAGAAGAATTCTGAAAATATAGTGGACAGAACACGTCATAAACAAAGAGGTTCTAAGAAAGATGAATAAAGAAATCGGAATATTAAATACCATCAAAACAAGAAAATTGAAATCTGTCGGACATACATACACGTGGAGAGATATACAACTTGCCCCAATTGATTATGCAGGGAAAGATTAAAGGAAAAAGAAGCATAGGGAGACGCAGAATATAGTGGCTGCGCAATCTGAGAGGATGGTACAGATGTATATCAAATGAACTTTTCAGAGCAGCCGTATCTAACATCCGAATAGCTATGATCATTGCTGATCTCCGACGCGGAGATGGCACTTAAAGGACAAGAATTTGTTTCCTCCAGAACTCATATTTTCAAGATTTTCTTCATGTTTTGAGATAAAACGTATAGAAAATGTTTAGAAAAACCGACATAACATACGGATAAAGGTAGAAAATTGGTGATTCAGGCAGTTTGTGATAATTAACAAGTACAAACAATACTTATTTGTCCCTCACATGAGTTGGGACACGTCCTGTATTTCAGCTACCTCATATCTTGAACGGTCGATGGCAACTAGTTGTGATAAATGGTGTCCGGTGCTTAATCATGTATTATTTATAACATCCATGTTATTTAAAACAATTTTTGTCAATGTATCTGTTACCGGCCAAACCCGATTTCAGGACAAACTGGTTTGGCCTATGCCAAACTAGTTTTTCCTTAACGCGTTAGGATAAACTAGTTCAGGGGTGGCGAACGTGCGGCCTTAAGGCCGCAAGTGGCCTTTTCTTGCCCAAGTTGTGGCCTTTTCATAAATTAAAAATTATAAAATATTTACGATACCAAACGATAAAAAAAAGTTTACGATACTAAAAATACCATTAGTAATCATTTATTTAAACAAAAAAATTGTTTCAAATACCGTTCAATTATTGGAAGGTACGCCACTGACTAAGAAGGAAATGTCACAGTCTATGTGCTATCACCTCGATTCCTTTCCCGCGCCTATAAACTGTTTGGCTTCAAATTTCGGTGAACAAAAAATAGAGCATGCCTAGTCCATCTTTATTTATACGTCCATGAAAACGATCCTCGCAGTTGCATAAAGGAACGCAGCCAAATAACGTCGAGGCAACGAAATTGCCGGTGTATAACTGTATCAACTTTATAAAAAAGATCAAGGCAGGTTTTGTTTATATTTGATTCAGAGTTGGACCACCATCTCCATATAGCTATTTCAGCATCCTTATGCCTCATCGGTGAAGCTCAGAAGTCTCAACTCTGAAGGAAATACAAACAATTCTGCCAATTTAAGGCAAACTATCGCAATGCAATGAACTCACCTCTGAGACGCAATTCAGCGACATCTCTCGTATTACGAGGAAAACAACGAAAAACCCCAGATGCAAAGTTTACTTACTACCTTTTAAACAATTAGAATAATTGAAATAAAAATATAATAAACAATATTTTAAATCCAAGACTTTTCGTTAATAAACTGCTTTCTGGCTGCATCCCATATCTCCGGATTTTACAATATATAATCACAAGAGACGACGAAAGTAGGAGAAAGCAAATAGAGAACGCTTAGGTCACGCATTTACCTTCCCTTCGTCAAGGAAAAGGACCGAAAGACAGTTTCTCAATACTCAAACTGAGTAAAAATGAAAAAGATAAAGATCAAGGCAGGTTTTGTTTATATTTGATTCAGAGTTGGACCACCATCTCCATATAGCTATTTCAGCATCCTTATGCCTCATCGGTGAAGCTCAGAAGGCTCAACTCTGAAGGAAATACAAACAATTCTGCCAATTTAAGGCAAACCATCGCAATGCAATGAACTCACCTCTGAGACGCAATTCAGCGACATCTCTCGTATTACGAGGAAAACAACGAAAAGCCCCAGATGCAAAGTTTACTTACTACCTTTTAAACAATTAGAATAATTAAATAAAAATATAATAAACAATATTTTAAATCCAAGACTTTTCGTTAATAAACTGCTTTCTGGCTGCATCCCATATCTCCGGATTTTACAATATATAATCACAAGAGACGACGAAAGTAGGAGAAAGCACATAGAGGACGCTTAGGCCACGCATTTACCTTCCCTTCGTCAAGAAAAAGGACCGAAAGACAGTTTCTAAATACTCAAACTGAGTAAAAATGAAAAAGATAAAAAAGATCAAGGCAGGTTTTGTTTATATTTGATTCAGAGTTGGACCACCATCTCCATATAGCTATTTCAGCATCCGTATGCCTCATCGGTGAAGCTCAGAAGTCTCAACTCTGAAGGAAATACAAACAATTTTGCCAATTTAAGGCAAACCATCGCAATGCAATGAACTCACCTCTGAGACGCAATTCAGCGACATCTCTCGTATTACGAGGAAAACAACGAAAAGCCCCAGATGCAAAGTTTACTTACTACCTTTTAAACAATTAGAATAATTGAAATAAAAATATAATAAACAATATTTTAAATCCAAGACTTTTCGTTAATAAACTGCTTTCTGGCTACATCCCATATCTCCGGATTTTATAATATATAATCACAAGAGACGACGAAAGTAGGAGAAAGCACATAGAGGACGCTTAGGCTACGCATTTACCTTCCCTTCGTCAAGGAAAAGGACCGAAAGACAGTTTCTAAATACTCAAACTGAGTAAAAATGAAAAAGATAAAAAAGATCAAGGCATCAACTTTACTAAATGTTTTTTATTTTTTGAATAAGGTAAGTTGTAAGATAATATATATTACAAACATCGAACAATGTTTTCTATTGTATTGTAGTAAAATACGGGTCAATTAATTTTAAATTTTAGTAATCATTGCACAATTTAAAAATTTTTATCAGTTGAACAATTATTAATAAAATTTTTTTTCTGTGAAAGCAAACTTATGTAAAAAAATGTGGATTTTGATTTCAGTCCAGGGCCCCCGCTACCATATATGCAAAGTGTGCAATGCACACGGGCGCCATCCTTTAGGGGCGCCAAAACCAAGGGTCAAAAATTGCAAAAATATTTACAAAAAAAATCAAAAAGAAAAAATTAATTTTAAAATAAAAGTTGAGAAGAAATTAAATATTTCAGTTTTACTTTGTTTGGATGACATTATTAGTCTTTCTATAGATATAAAATAAAAAATCACGCTATAAAAATAACAAACACCCATTCCGTAGACAAAAATGTAAATAAGAAATATTTACTTTTATTAGAAACTTTTATTCTTTAAATATTTACTAAGTCGATTAGAAATTGCTAAAGAACATTTCCCACAGTTATCGGAAATAATTATGATGGAGCAAAATTATTCCCCTCAAAATTTGGATGAGTGTGTTTCTGTTCTGGATATATTAATTGAAGAATATAATAAAAGGTTCTCAGATTTTGAAAAACTTGTTGTCACACTTAAATTAACTTTCGAACCACACCTTGTTGATATCGACGTAGCGCCCAAAGAATATCAAATGGAATTATTTGAGATAGGAGAAGATAATATCTTTAAATCACAATTCGATTCAAAAAAATATCCTATTGAAATATGGAAGACTGCAGTTATTTATCCTCGTCTAAGACAACACGCACGAAGAATTCTTTCATGTTTTGGAAGTAGGTACATATTGTTGCGAGGCAACATTTTCATACATGACTCGAATTAAAACCCGCCTAATAAGTCAAATAAGTGATGTTCATTTGGAAGATCAACTTAAATTACGTACCACGTCAATTGAACCAAATATTTCTTTTTTGTCATCCAATAAACAACCACAGAAATCCCATTAAATTTTCTTAATCGTAAAATTAAATGTCAAATTTTCTGGAATTTATTAATTGTATGTCATTTTAAAAAATAAACTATTTAATTGCAAAGAAAATTATGTATTTTAATGTTGCATATAAATCCCTTTAATTAAATCGTATACATATATATATATATATATATATATATATATATATATATATATATATATATATATATATATATATATATATATATGGATGCGGCCTTCTCAAAAATGGTAAAATGAAAATTGGCCTTCTAATATAAAAAGGTTCGCCACCCCTGAACTAGTTTGTTCTAAACGCGATAGGATAAAGCAGGAAACCCATTATGAACGCCCGGCACGGCACAGCCTGGGACGGCACAGGACAGTCCAAATTCATTTGTATAGTTTTAAATGCAACGTAACCCATTATGAGCGGCCAGCTCGGCCCGGCACAGTCCAGCTCGCAAACGGAACGGCCGAAATTCTCCGAGGAGAATAAAATCCGTTGAAGTCGAACGGCCTGAACGGCCTGAACGGCCAGTCGGCGCCAGTGCATCATAATTGTTGGTAGTAAGCAGATATATTTTATTGTTGATTTTTTAATTGAAAGCGTGTTGTTTCTTTTGAAATAATATGGAAGAACTTTTAATTGAGAGTGTCAGAGAATACCCATTTTTGTATGATGCATCGGACTCAAGTTATCATGATAGTAAGAAAAAGGACAATGTATGGGTACAAATATCCGAAAATTTTGATCAATGGACAGGTCATTTTCAGATCATTTTTCCGGTGCCGTGCCGGCCGTTACAAATGGGTTTTTGGACGTGCCGGCCTGTGACGTGCCGTGCCGGGCTGTGCCTTGCCGGGCGTTCATAATGGGTTTCTTGCTTAAGGTTTGGCCTAGGCCAAACTAGTTTATCCTGATATTAATACGGACACTGCAGGATAAGTTAGTAAGGCCTTTATAATATACGTACATAGCCAAAATAAATAGATAAACTGAATAAAATACTGTATAATTGGAAAATAGTCATTTTTATTAAAACGATAATGATTCGTCGTTAAAACTAATGGACACTAGGGAATACAAACAATCATATTCTAAAGAATAATGAGTGTTTTTTTTAAATAGGCAGTGTTTTTTTATAAAAGCAATAAACCTCAATTATAAAATTGACAAAACCTTCTCGTGATCCAACTGAAATTCGCGTAGCTGCAACCCTTAACGATATTATGGAGCCTTAGTTTATATCTACGACCTCTAAAAAAGTTTGACGACAAATCAAATCGAATCATGTCGAATTCAGATCTGAAAAAGAGTAAAAACGTATTAGAGACCTTAATACCCCAATAAAGGTGTATATAGTTTCTGAAGTACACAAAGTTTGGTGCCAACTTAGCAAGATGTAGAACAAGACTCTGAAATATCGTTAAGGTTTGCAGCTACTAGAGATTAAGATGGATCACGACAAGGTTTTATCAAATGCAGCTGCAACAAAAACTATTCCACGAACAGATGCAAGTGCAAGAAGGCAATGTTACTTTGCAATTCAAAGTGTAAAGCACTCCATGGAAAAATAAATACTTCACAATTTTTGTATAATTGACGTATAATAATTATTGCTTTTATAAAATAAACACTGATTATTTATAATATGATTGTTTATATTACAATCTGTCATTAGTTTTAACGACGAATCATTATCGTTTTAATAAAACGATTATTTTCCAAGTACAGAGTATTTTATTAAGTTTATTTATTTTGGAATGTATTATACTATATTGTTTATACTAAGCCGTACTAGTTTATCCTGCAGTGTCCATATTAATATCAGGATAAACTAGTTTGATCTAGATCTAGACTAAACTAGTTTATCCTACCGCGTTTAGGACAAACTAGTTTGTCCTGAAATCGGGTTTGGCCGGTAACATATCCATGACTGTATCATTTTAAATTTAACGGGTCTTTACACATATATTTTCAATTTTGTTCAGCACTGATGATGATCTATACCTATTCAGATCGAAAACTAGTTCTGAATTTGTGATGTAGCCCTTTTAAGGGAATTTTAATAAATTATATACCTTTTATAAACGATTTTAATTAATTTTTGTAATATATAGTATACAGCCAGCTACAGGAAAACTTTTTTATTGTGGAAAAGGTTGTTTAACACTAATAAATGTTTTACGGCAAAAAATCAATTTTTGAAAATTTAGAAAGTAAAAAATTCCATAAATCATAGTTACTTCAAAAATACATCTTTAAAAAAATGTTCAGGCCCTCTGCATCCTCTTCTTTATAAAATATCTGAATTATTAGCATGGAACAATATTTTATTTTGGAATTTATTTATTTCTGAAACAAACTTGAAAATTACGAAATATCTAGATAAAGATATTTGGAAAGATAAAAAATAACATAATTTCCGTGAACAACCTCACTTTATTATTGTAGGTGTTTTATAACTGTGCCGGTGCCGGCTTTCACTGAAATGCTGACCACCACCGCAAATATTCTTCAGGAGTGCCAGCGCCGCCGAATTGTAGCCGCCACAAAGATAAATAACTAGGGAACCAGTTATCTTGCCTCTCTCGGTTTATTTACGACATAAATCTAAATTAAATTGGAATCTCTTTTATACTAAGTATATATTCAACTATGTTGTAAATTGTAAAAAGTATTTCCAATATTGATTTTTTCAGAACATAACATATTTTCAAAATACCGTCGAACCTTTCTTCTTCTTGTTCTTCTTCTTTCTAGCATGATCGATCATGCTAGTAGGCTACTGCCTGTTCATTGCCGTCAAGTCTTTGCCTGCCGGACGCATCTAAACATTCCGTATATGTATTTGGCACCTATTAGTTTTCTATTGGTTCCTTGCGGCACGCGGCCATATTTCAACCAATTGGCGGCGAGGTGCCATTCACGTATACGGAATGTTATTCGGTGCGAAATTTATATACGAAATGTTAAATAGTCGTAGACGGAAAAAGACAACTTTTTATTAGAGTCGATTAAAAGGAGATTGATTTTAAAATACTTGTTAATATATTATTAAATAAAAATAAAACAATTATAGCATATGGAATGTTATTTGGTGCGAAATTCATATACGGGATGTTAAATCTTTGTAGATAAAAAAAGACGGCTATTTTCGTCTGGTAGCACACAGCCCTAAATTACAACAGAATTAAATAGCTGAAACATGTCTAAACAAAGTGTAAAGTCATTAAAAATTCTGCGAAAGCGAAACCTTAGTCTAATAAAGAAATAATGTCTCCCAAGTCTATACCATTCGCATTATTTCGCACCAAATAACATTCCATATAGGTAATAATTGTTTTATTTTCTTTAACAATACATTAACAACATATTTTAAAATCAGTATTCTTTAACTGACTTAATAAAAAGTCGTCTTTTTTTGGCCTACGAGTATTTAACATTCCGCATATGAATTTCGCACCAAATAACATTCCAAATACTATAATTGTTTTATTTTTATTTAATAATACATTAACAAGTATTTTAAAATCAATTTCCTTTTAATCGACTCTAATAAAAAGTTGTCTATTTCCGTCTACGAATATTTAACATTCCGTATACGTGAATGGCACCTCGCCGCCTATTGGTTGAAATATGGCCGCGTGCCACAAGGAACCAATAGAAAACTCCTAGTTGCCAAATACATATACGGAATGTTTAGATGCTCCCCGGACGATGAGCTCCAGTATTCTCGCCATCGTTTTGGTGGTCTACCTACTCTGTTGTCTTTTACCTATTGGGTTAATCGTTTTTGCGCTATTAACGAGTCTGCTGTCCTCCATTATCTTTATATGTTTCTTCCAATATCTTCGGCTAGGTCTGTCCACCTTCGTATGTCCTCTATTCCACAGTTTTGTCTGATGTCTTCATTTCTTATTATGTTACGTAGACTTTTGCCTTGTATACTTCTTAATGTTCTTATTTAAAGTGTTCTCATCATTTGTAGCGTTTTATTTGTGTTATCTTGTTTCTGCCGCATATGTTATAATAGGTCTTATGGTTGGTTGATATATTTTGACTTTGCTTTCAATATTTCAGGTATTTGCTCTTGCTCTTCCATACGATTTCTTTCAGGCATTCCGAGATTCTAGCTTCACTGTTTATTCTCTGACCTTGTTTTGAGAGATTTCCATAGTTTGTTATTTCCGCACCAGGATATTTGAAATGATTCACCTGCTCCACAATTTTAGAGTCAATTTCCAGTTAGCATCTTATCGGTTCTTTGGAAATTACTAGGCACTTAGTCTTCTCGGTGTTGATGAGCATATTGAGTTTTTTAGCTTTAGTATTAAATGCATGCAGTAACCTTTAGATATTGTCTTCAGAATCGGTGATAAGGACAGCATCGTCGGCATAGCAAACGACTCTAAGGAATGTGTTACCCATCTTAAATCGAGCTGTTCTGGGAAGGTTTTCTATTATTTTGTCCATTATTAAATTAAATATGAAAGGGCTCAGTGAATCGCCTTGACGGATTCCTGTGATTTTAAATATGTCTTCTGTTGTCAAACATCCTACTCTTATTTTTGTGTTACATTGTTTGTTAGTATCGTGTATTAGGTTAATTAGCCTGTGATTTAGCCCTTTTTCTCCCATTTCTAACACGTCCTTTAATCGCACTTTGTCAAAAGCCTTGGATATATCGACGAAACGCATATATGCAGGTTTATTAAATTCTATGGATTTTTTGACAAATTCTATGGATTCTATGGATTTGAATATCTGTCTGATGACAAATATTGCATCAATGCAATGGTAGATCCATTTTTCCGGAAACATTGTTGTTCTTCCCGTATGCTTATAGTTTTGGTGACTTCTTACAGTACAGTTTTTGTGAATGCTTTGAGAGTACTGTTAAGCAATGTTATTCTCCTATAGTTTCCTGGATATATAGAATACCGGTTATAGGAATATCCCGGTTTAAGGAATATAAATTTGAGGTTTCGAAACGTTTCTACTAGCCACCATCGATCGGTTATTAGAATAGTTAGAGGAATACTTTTGCTTGACACGACGGCTAATCCAATAGGCGGGTTCGATTTTAATTTTCACTACGTTCAAGTAAACAACAAAACTGTAAGCTTAGCTACTAAAATTTAATGATAATTAAACTTTAGATAATAATTAATATTACTTTATATTTGTGTATTAAACAATCCACAAAATTAAAGATGATCACATAGTAATAGAAATATCTACTAAGTTAGAAATATAAAATAAAAGAAAGGAACTAAAAAATAATAAAAGACCAGGAATAATAGAAATATCGGCGAAGCTGATAAAAGCAGGAGGAAAAAAGCTGAATACAGAGATAAATGATCTGATAAAAAGCATGTGAAAATAAGGAAAAGACAAAATATGTGACAATGGGAGAAACAGATAAAGAAAAAAAAGAATAAAATTTCACATTGGAGATAAAGGGAGAAAATACATGCAAGTTTAAAAGGGTTTTAGAACTTAGATACTTACCTGGGTGGAAAATTAGATAAAAAGGGACATGAGGAAGGAGAGATAAAGGCAATAATAACAAAAAGAAATAAAAAGTATGAAGTACTGCGATTAGTAATAAAATCCAAATGTGTCTTAAAAAATCAAAAATTAGAATTTACAAAACAGTTTTTAAGCCTACAGCTATATATGCATGCGTAACATGGGTGCCATGGTAGAAATAGACCTTTTAGAAGGATAAAAGAGGAAAATACAAAGAGAAATATATGAAGGTGTGAAAATAGATGGTGAATGGAGAAGAAGGAATAACAAAGAACTTGAAGAACTATATAACGAGCCAAAATAATGACCGTATTCAAAGCACAGAAAATACAATATTTAGGATACATTGAAAGAATGGAAAAGGAAATAATGTCGAAAATGGTACTATCACCAAAGACAATACAAAAAAGAAAAAAAGGTAGATCAACACAGAGATCTAAGGACGGTGTATATGAAGGCTTACAAGAAAATAATATTAAAAATAGGAAAAAAAAGCACTGGACAGAAATCAATAGAAGGAAGTGATTAAGACATGTATGGAAAGACTATAAGGAATATTAAATATATTTTATATAAATAATTGTAAATAGTAACGGAAAATTAAACTTTTCAGCCCACTGGCGAAGAGTCCATATAACCACTGTTACCATTGGTAACAGTTAAAAATCTTGCAAATAAATATTTTATGACGATGAACAATTCTATTTACCAGTATTTTTACCAATAGAAATATATTATTATATTATGTGGTAATAGTACCTAACTCAGTAAATAACTCACTAAATAGCCAACTACTCGTAGACACGAAAATATTGGCGAGTTTATGTGACTCCGTTGCACTTTATTATACTTTGTTACCAGACTCATTTCTGGTGACAATGGTTATATACGCACGCTGGCGCTCGGGACCGGCTAGTGACTGAAAATTTTGAAGAAGCGACGGCATAAGCGCGCTGTGTATCAGTAGGACTGTTACCAAATTTAAAATTGGTGACATTACCTATAAAAAGTGTGCGTGCAGTTAACCATAGATGAGTGTCGCTTCTTAATCGATCAACTACTTGAAAAGTAATTCTCCTTGTATAATTTTGAAGAAAAAAATGAGATTATTAAAAATGAAAGACCTATTTTAAACAATTTAAAAAAGGAATCAACAAAAGTAGTTCGATATTTTAAATTTAGTTGGCACAGTGAAAATCCTTGGTTATATTATCGTTGCAAGGAAAATATACTGTATTGTTGGCCATGTCTTCTGGTTTCTACAGAAAAATGGGTGGACCAAGTTCACGATTTAAATGGTGTTAGATTTTTAAAAAGGAGACATGAAATTTCTCCGTTACCTACATGTAAGATGTATACCCAATTTGATTCAGTTTGGCAAAACAAAAATCAAAAATTCTCTTAACCAAGCTTTTAAAGCAAATATTGCTAAACATAATGAGTTTGTTCAAAAATAGATAGGTATATATATATGGTATATCCTTAGCACACTTATAAGAGATACTGTATGTTTTTGGGCCAAACAAGAACTAGCGTTTCGTGATCATTTTGAGTGCGACGACTCTGACAATCGAGGCAATTACGGGGAATTGTTAACATTAATTGCCAAGAAAGATCAAAAATTTTATCAACATCTAGACACATCTGTTTTTCGAGAGTTTCAAGTCATATACAAAATGATATTATTGAAGCTACACTCACCGGCACAAAATTCCGCCACCCAAGATTTTTGATTAAGTTTGACAATTTATAACTTTATTACTTTTGTGCTCCGATTTTCAAGATTCTTGCACCAGTTTGTAGGTACGTGTATTCATATTGTTTGGTATTATTCCGGTAACAAAAATTTTTGCTTGCATGTCATTGTACAGGGGTGAAAGGAAGCGTTGTATTTTCTCCCAATTTTAAAAAAATCTGTGGAAAAATAGAATAGCTGATTTTGTTTCATAGTCCTGTCATATTTTCCCGGAGGCATCACCAACATTTTGTTTTTTGAGTTATCCGAATATCTTTTTTCTTGTAAGAGCTGTACCATTTTTTGTAAATAAAAACATTGATTGACTCATACAATTGAGGTTGGATTGATAAGATTAGAATGGCCCGCATGCAGCCCAGATCTCAATCATATTGAGCATTTATGGGATGAATAAAAAAATCTATTTGCCGTCATCCTAGGCCTCCAGAAAAGTTGGTACATTTATGGCCCTAGTGGAGGAATATCGGGCTATTCCCTAGGCAAGGAAAACACATCTTTATTAGATGCTAAACAGATTGCGAGCAGTCGTTGCTGCAAGAGGTGGACATAACCGCTATTGAATTGTTTTGTTTTCTTATTAAATTTGTTTTGTTTTGTTAATTATGTGCGTTTGTTATTTTTAATTAAATAAACCTTCAAAGCAGTGTTTTTAATTACAGCTCTTACAAGAAAAAAAATATTCAGATAATTCAAAAACAAGACCATAGTGATACCTCCAGGATAATACAAAAAGGGTATGAAACAAAATCAGCCCTCCAATTTTTCCACAGAATTTTTTAATTTAGGAGAAAAAACAACGCTTACATTCACTCCCGTATAATGCCATCTAAGCAAAAAATTTTTGTTACCAGAATAATAGCAATTGACATCAATACATGTACCTACAAACTCGTGCAAGAATCTTGAAAATCGAAGTACAAATAATAAAGTTATAGATTGTCAAACTTAACCAAAAATTTTGGGTGGCGGAATTTTGTGTCGGTGAGTGTATATATACATTTAGCCATATCTTCATTTTTTTAAATAGGATTTTTTGCATCTGGTTTTGGTAACACTTCAGAAAAAGTCACGCGTCGCCACTGTTTCAGCCCTAGATATTCAAGGCCTATTGAGCTTTATAAACAACTATTCTATTTGACATCTTAATGTCCGTATCGGAAATACACAACTTAATACAGAAATAATTTGTTTTTATATCACGTATCACCCTTGATAATAATTAATTTATTATGCGACACCCTGTAGAGCATTAAATGTAATACCCTGGCTTATGTCTGAGAAAAATAATCTACGTTGATTTCGTAAATCCTAGAAAATCTCTCGTTTTCTGACAGGTTTCATTTATCTTATTTCTTTCACATGATTGAGTTAATCAGAAAAATACATCGTATTGTTTGAAAAATGTTTGTACGATTACCATTACTTTTTCTCTTACATTTCTCAAAAATTTCGTGGTGCAGCTCAGTTTAAATTGAAATCAATACACGAGGTCAGCAATATACGCAAGCCATGGACCATTTCTTTTGTGTAATATTTTAATAATATACGAGCAAAAACACAGACGGGCAAATTTAAAGGAACAGGTAATTTTTACGAAATGAAAAGAAAATATTTTATTTATAATTTTTTTGGGTAAATTAAGACTGTTAATAACTACTATTATTGATTCATTTGTACATTTTATTGAAGTTGGTTGGTGTTAAACTTGAAGTTAATGTATAAATATAAGACTAGAAGATGTGCTAAGATTGCCAAAGGAGAGAAATCAGCCCAACAAGATGATAAGGATAATTAAAGACATTAATATGAAGAACAAAATCAGAATAAAAGTCGAGAATGAACTAACGCCGGAAGTAGAAATCAACTCAGGAGTCCGACAAGGTGATAGCTTGAGCCCATTGCTTTTTATCTAACAATAAAACACTGAAAACGTTTGTTTTCTATACTTCCACAAAATTTATTACAACTATGTGACTACAGCTGTTTCGGCAGAGTGCCTTTCTCAAGTGATATAGTTTACAATGTGTTTGCCTTTTTAAGTCTTTATATGAAGAGGTTGAGGAGTGGGGAGCTATTTGTCTCGAGTTGGTCATTCAAAATTATATCTGTATTTTTCAGTTTATTAATTTCCATAGATTCTAAAAAAGATAGCTTAAGGCTTTAGAATCTATGGAAATTAATAAACTGAAAAATACAGATATAATTCTGAATGACCAACTCGAGACAAACAGCTCCCCACTCCTCAACCTCTTCAGATAAAGACTTAAAAAGGCAAACACATTGTAAACTATATCACTTGAGAAAGGCACTCTGCCGAAACAGCTGTAGTCACATAGTTGTAATAAATTTTGTGGAAGTATAGAAAACAAACGTTTTCAGTGTTTTATTGTTAGATAAAATGAACTTCCATCAAGTAACGGTCGAATCCATCAACCATTTCTTTTTAATTTAGTAATGGACAAGATCATAGAAGACATTAAAAGTATAGGAAAAGAATATAAGATGGCAGAAAGACAAATAAAAATCTTAATCTTAGTCTCCGATAACGAGGATAACCTACAGCGAATGGCACAGACTTTCAATACAGTGGCGAAGAACTATAGCATGAAAATATCAACAGCTCAGACCAAATCCCTGGTAGTGTCAAGGGAACCCATAAGATGCAAAATAGTAATTAACAACGAACTAATTGAAGAAGTCTCGAAATTCGAATATCTATTAGAAGTCGAAATATGTAGTTATGGAGATGTTAAAGAGAACGTCCGAAAGCAAGCAAATAAAGCCAATTACGTGTCAGGATGTCTGAGGGACGTCATCTGAAGAAATAAAGATATGAGGCTGGAAGGAAAAGTATATACGCATATACAAATCATCTGTAAGACCGATCATAACGGACGCGATAGAAACAAGATGTGACACAACACAAAGCAAGAGAATACTGAGAACATCATAAATAAGAATGTTGAGGTCAATAACTGGAAAATCATTGAGAGACAGAATACCGAACGACAGAATAAGAGATCTTTGTAATATAAAAGAGATAGTACGCTGGGGAAGACAGAGAAGACGAGAGTGGAATCAGCATGTGACGAGAATAGCGCATATAGCCAGAGATTAGAGATCCAAAGCCAACAGGCAAGAAACCAATAGGAAGCCTCTTTAAAAGGTGGCGAGATAGCTGGCAGTCAACATCACAACTACGAATACAAACTCAAAATCGGTTAAGAACCGTTTAAGAGGCCTAATATAAGAAGAAGACGAAGAAAACCCTAGAATGTGTAAACCCTCTTAGACGCAGAATCTATGATAAGTATGGCAGAAGAACTTGAACGAAGTGGCAAGGAATGTTATCGAAAATAAATTTAAGAGTGGAAGACAGTAGATGAATGATAAGGTACGACCAGGTGCATAATGCAACAACATACAGGATATGTGTGGAAGACTTGATTAGAGAAAATAGTCAAATTTCTATCAGAGTAATTTCAGAAAATATTGATGTGAGTATAGAATCTGCCCATAGCTTCGCCTCTTCTCAGAAGACCAAAAAAGCTTGCATATGGGTTTATCATTGCAAGATCCCACGGAGTATCGTCAAAACTGCAGTGACATTATTTCGTCAATAATTGCCGTCACCGAATCTAGGTGTCAAGAAATAAGACGAAGACATCCAGATAAGCTTTCACATGGTGTCATTCATCTGCAAGATAATGCTCGGCCTAATGTTGTCAAATTAGTGAAACAAATATTACAGTTAAATCCAATTTCATTTAAATACTAATATTTAAAATCCAAAAATAACTTTATTGTAACCCATTTCTACTTCTATATAAACTGCACCTTGATCTGATTAATTTTTTTATAAAATTTTTAAATATTTTAATTCTAAAAAAATATTTGATTACGATGATACACAAACTAATAATAAAAGTGGAGAAAAATAGTTGGAGGATATTAGTATCCACTCTATGATCCCGATTTGCCAGCCCAAAAATGTGATTTTCACATCTTTGGGCCACTGAACAAAGCGCTAAAAGGTAATTGATTTAAGTCGGACCAACAAGTACAAGATGTGTAAAAGAATTCTTTGACCAACTGCCACAAAAATTCTATAAGCAGGTTGACGAAATAATTCAATATGTGGTAATTTTTTGTAGATATATGTACCAATATTTCTTTTCTGAACCAAAGATATGTTTCATTTGAACAAGCCTCGTACTTTTCCAAACATAACACAGATCATTAACTCGATACTAAGAACAGGCTACTCTCCTACACAATGGAAGTTATCAGAAATTATTACGATTCAAAAACCTGGAAAACCTCCACATAAGATTATATCCTACCGACCCATTATACTATTACCAATTATTATTTCCAAAGTTGCAGAGAAAATCATCGCAAGTAGACTAATTATTGATATACAGGAAAACAATATTATACCAAATCATCAGTTCGGTTTTCTCCAAAACCGCGGCACAACTAAACAAGTGCATAGGGTGGTAGAAAAGATACAATCAGCCTCCTAGGAAAAGAGCTAGTGCAATGCCATTTTCCTGGATGTAAGTAAAGCATTTGAAAAGGTCTGGCATCCAAGATTGTTATTCAAACTGAAGAAAGAAATCTTTCAGCCGCTATATACAATACTAAAATCATACCTCGAAGAAATGCTATTTTATGCAAGATACGAAGAAAGTGTGTTTAACATTCACAACATAAATGCTGGGCTCCCGCAAGGCAGCGTCTTAGGACCAATTCTCTACAATCTTTACAGCTGATTTCTCAACTGGAGAAGAATCTACAATCGCAATATTCGTAGATGACACTGCACTTCTGATAAAAGACCCAGATCTCATACAGACAGCTTAAATATTGCAACAAAGCATACATTTAATTGGAATATGGGCTAAGAAATGGAAGATAAAGATCAACGAAGAAAATCAGCGAACGTAGTATTCACTAAATGTCACAAATAAACACCGAATATCCTACTGCATAACAAGAACATTCCTAAAAATGATATTGTAAAATATCTTGGATTACACCTTGACAAGAGGCTAACATGGAGAACACACATCCCGATGAAGAGGAAGCAATTAGAAATGAAATTCAAAAAACACTACTGGTTATTCTGTCGAAAATCCGCCTTATCTTTATTTAAAAAATATTTGTGTATAAAGCAATCATACGGCCCATCAGGACATATGGGATTAGCCGCGTCTCCACCGGCCACACGCTCAGGCGAGGCCGACTCGGGAGCCAAATGCTCGGTCTGTGTAGACGTGCATCAGGTTTAAGCGGGAGCACGCTGCCTCGGGCAAACATGCCTCGGAGCCGAGCCGGTCGGTGTAGGTAAAATGCACGTGCATTCAAATTCAAAGGCGCCTCAGTATGCGTTGTTCGTTCAGTGTGGACGGAAGTGTATTGCTTGCTTGCGAGGCATAAGCTTTGGTTGTGCTAATTTGATCGTGAATATGAATACTCAAGAAGACTTGATTACCTTAATTAAATTATATGGTCCACACACGTTGCTATGGGCTCCTAAGCATCCGAAATACTTAAACATAAGTCGGCGGGAAGATGTGTGGCCAATTGCGGTGGAAATGAAGTGTCTTGTTGGTGATTTGAAGAAGAAAATGAAATCCTTGCTAGGTTCATGTCGGCGAGAGAAAAGCAGGGAGAAGTATTGCAAGCTGGTGTAAGAATCTCCGGTTGCTAAAAATCTTAGAGTAGTTAGAACTCGTTCTGCTACAGTAATGGCTTCTCTATAATTTGTGTTGCGCTTTCTAATTTTCTCAGATAATAATAAACAGAGGTTTTCAAATTCCGGTTTGTTCAACCGTGTAAAATTATGCACAGAATTATCACAATAAATGTCCTTTAGTAATTTATTTCCGTATTCATTGCGGCGCTCATAAAGTCTTTTGATCCACATGCGTCTTGTCTTTTTTTATGTATGTTTCCTTTTATTTAAACAAAATTGATAGAAAGACAGCTGCTGCAGCAACACGACTGTCCATCTTGAATTGTTTGAGGGAACTGATGACTCGGTTTGCCTCGCGAGTCCCGCCTCGATGTTTCCGAAAATCTAGGAAGTTAGCTCGTGAGCCGCCTCGGTCGAGGCTGGCTCGCGTGCGTGTTCGCCCAGTGGAGACGGGGCTATTGAACTGTGAGAAACTGCAGCAGACAGCACCCTAGCAATACTGGAGCGATTTCAATTCAAGGTTCTTCGTGCCATCACAAATGCACCGTGGTTCAATCCAAATGCAGACATTTACTGGGACTTGAAGATCGAGACAGTGAAGCAGATGATCGTCAAATGTAGTGATAACTGTTTCAAACGACTGAAAAAGCACCCCAACGAATCAGCAGTGAATTTATTGCACAACTCTACACAACTAAATGGACTAAAATTGAGAACTACTCTTGACTTACCATTTAGAAAATAAGTGTCTATTTGTCTATACTTGTTTAGTTATTTTATTAGTAATAAACCCACTAGGAGTTGATAGTCATTGGACTAAATCTCCTCTTATACACGTTTGTTTACCAAAAATGCTTAGTGCTACTTACTGTGATGTTAGAGATTGTATTTCAAAACAAATAAAAAAAAACAATGTATGTGTGTACTTCGTACGCATATAAGAAGTTATACTTCTATTATATTATTTCAACGAAATAAATATACTTTAAACAGTTTATTTGTATTTTATTTAAATATAAAACTAATTTTAATACTTACCACTTTAAAAAAAAATTATTAAAACAATACCAAAAATTTAAAACAAAGAAGGATTATGAATTGTCAGGATTTGAAAGCGGGACCTCTCGATCTGTAGTCGAATGCTCTACCAATAACCTATCACGGCTCTGTTTACATCACTTCTCGGACATAATTATAATCACGGTGATAAATAGATCAAGTGAAGTATAAAAATAACCCTTTGCGGTCGAACGAGATGACGAGTAAAGTGTCGTACAAGTCGTTGGCATGTATTACATAGCTACTGAACTACTCATCACTGTTTGACACATGAAAGTGCACTGAGGTCGTCGTAGCCGTTTAATCAGTCTAATATTTCTAACAGCATTATTTAAAATAGCTCCATCTTTTCTTCTAGTTGTTCTAAAGTATTTATATTTGGCAGAATTGAACAACACATGTTAAACAGGCTACAGGTTGAATTTAGAAATATTAGTCTATGTATGAAATTTAATAAAAAAAATGTTTCATTTGGCAAGCGAATGGGTACAGATCGACCTATATTCGGATCTTAGACTATATGGCCTCTAAAGGATGTATGACACAATGCATTTTCTTGTATCATTTCTAATATCGTTTCTGATATCGTTTCTTGTATACATTTTCTTGTATCATTTCTTGTACGTACATTTGTGCCCTGTATGACACTATGCAAGTTCTTGTATCGAAAATTGTATGAAATTCGGCACGTGATTGGTCGAAATTTTGTTTCTCACGTTATGGTAGTACTGCATCTACAGATGATTTTAAGGATTGTATAAACTTTTAATTAATATTTTAATGTTAACCAGAATTTTACGTTGACTGTTTGAGGTTGATTATTTGTGTTTCTATTTTGCTTTGATATTTGTGCTAAAATATTTTCATTAGAATTATCTTCAGTTTCATCCAAATTAGGAACTATTGTATTTTCGTCTATTAAAAAATTATGCACCATGAAACCTAAATTTATAGTTTGAACTTTACTAGGAGCTAAATACATTTATGATTAGTAGAACAGTAGTCCATACCAAACGGAATATTAAGTATCAATAAAAGATTTATAAATAATACCTACAAAAACACAAATAAATTCATCAGTACATGATCTCATTTTCATTTCAGCCGCCATTATGAGTAAGTAATTATGACATTTTAGATGTTTTACCAGCAGGTTTTACGTTTTTGCTCTTTGCGCAGAAATTGGCGCAGTTCTTGTAGAAGAATCTGTGTCTGACTCAAATTCTTGTATCGTTTCTGATATCGTTTCTTGTATCTGTGTATGACACTATGCATTTTTTTGACATATCAGAAACGATATTAGAAATGATACAAGAAAATGTATAGTGTCATACAGCCTTAACTCCTCCTGAGTTAAATATTTTCTTGTACTCATGTTAAAAATACTAACACAATCTTTATAAAATCAACAGAACTCCATATAAACATTTATCTTTAATTGAAGTGGGATGATGTTTAGCACGTGCACAGTCAAACATAATAAGATTCAAAACATTTACCAGGATTTGCCGAAAAACCGATATGGGCGATTCTCAACACAAAGTTACCGAGAAATTCAAATATCCCGTTAAAATTGTCATCTATTGAATGGTTAACGAGTTATAAAACTTTAGATTTACGGCATGCTAGAGATGCCAACGACTAAATCCGTGTTTTACGATTTTCATGTATGACATGTCAGGCGACCTGTGGGCAAAATTGTTAGTTGTAATGCGAGTAATTGTTAGTTGTAATACGAGTTGTAATGGTGCCATGTATCACATGACAACGACCGTAAAGGGTTAATAATACTTATTTTACTCCCGAGCAAAACAAATCCAAAGACACATACATTATAATAAATACATTTACTAAATACACTAATATATTCTTTTCGCACCTTATTTGCGCTGATACATACCTACATAAATTGAAATATTTAGCAACTAACTCCATACTGTCGGTGTGCGCAAGCGCATGGGATAATAAAAATTCAATAAAATTAACATGAAGTAAAACTCCCTAGTGTAGTTGGTATATTTAATAAAAATTCTAAAAAAAAATTTTCAAAATCCAAACGGATTACGTTCAAAACGTTTTCGGACTTATCAGTCCATCATCAGTGAACTCTCTGTCCTTGCTAAATAGCCATAATGCCAAACACTAGTCAAGATGTATGTTCTAACTACATGGTGAAATTTGTTAAACAATTTGGCTTACATTGGATGCCAACGGATTAGTACTAGGTACATGATGCTATACTCCATTAATTAAGAGATTTTTTTTATTATGAATAGGTCTACATTGAACTACGTTTAGTCTGTCAATGGCTATTTAGCAAGGACAGAGAGTTCACTGATGATGGACTGATAAGTCCGAAAACGTTTTGAACGTAATCCGTTTGGATTTTTAAAATTTTTTTTAGAATTTTTATTAAATATACCAACTACACTAGGGAGTTTTACTTCATGTTAATTTTATTTAACTAGATGGTATACAGCCAACCTTCGGGTATTATCCCGTTTTATTTTTAATAAAAAATCACTCCCAATCGCGGCTAAAGAACTATAACTTATAAAGAACTTTTCGAAACAATGTTATACTCAATTCTTTAGTTCTGGTTTAAAATTTATTTAAAAATAAAATAAACTTTGTCTTGAAGAGTAAGAAGCGCGAAACATTTTTACAGTGTAACTCTGAACGGAGTGGACTTTATCGATTAGGCCCGCAAAATTCTTTGGGTTTGTGTGTACCCTACACTCCTTCTGAACGATTTAACTCTTTAATATTAGCCTCACTTGTACAATATCAGGTATCAATGTAAGTTTTTTCCTTCACTAAGCATCAACTCTCGTATTTCATCGTCCTCCTATTCTTTTCGATCATTTACTCAAAGAATTATTCGTATCTCTGCGAAATACCAGTAAAATATTAAGGAATAACTGAGTTTGTCGCTTGGCGGAGATTTTTTTACGATCCTATCCAATTTTGCAGATGACGAAGTATTACAAACGTTAATCCAATAAGATCGTGACACCGACTAAGAAAACTTTCGCCATTGGAAAATCTACTTAGTTTTAAAGCTTCGCAAATTCCGAGTAATTAGAAGAAAGAACGTGTTGTTCAGGTCAGAAATTGTCAAATAACTGTCACAGTTACAGTTGATTATTAGAAGCTCTCCGAAAAATATATTAGTTTTTAGCTTTTTTCTAAAAATATATATTAGTATTAGTAGCTTATACAAGGTTCATTCCTAACGACTCTTGTAATGGTTCCCCATGCCGCTGAGAAAGAGTGCGACTTTCTGGGATAAATCTGGCAACACTGCGTTACACATCAACTTTCCTTCTCTCTTTCTCCACCAGATTCGTCTCGCTGCATTGCTCAGTGTCGGCCTAGCAACCTTCGAAGATGGAGGTCCCAGTCGCTGTTAAAATTGATTTCACCTATTGACATTTATCGTCAATTAATCAAAGTCATGGACTCTTCAACAGAGGAATATTAAAAATCTTGAAAGCTTTGAGATGTGGTGCTACCGCCGTATACTACGAATAAGTTGGGTGGATAAAATTACAAATAAAGAAGTAATACGCAGAATAAATAACGAGTCAGAAGTTCTACGGAGTATAAAAAAGAGAAAACTTGAATACTTAGGCCACCTGATGAGAGGACAAAAGTACACATTCCTACAAAATATAATGCAAGGAAAAATCCAAGGACGAAGAAATCCAGGCCGTAGAAGAATGTCCTGGATGAGAAATTTGAGAGAGTGGTTTGGCTGTACCACTAACGAATTGTTCAAAACAGCAGTAAATAAAATTAGAATCGCCCTAATGATATCCAATCTCCGATAGGAGAGGCACTCAAAGAAGAAGAAGAATCAAAGTTTATGGACAAAAGTGCATATCTGTTCAACATGTTAGCAAATGGTGTAGAAAAGTCAGTGAAAGCCGAACGGAAATTCACAATGAATCTGAAGGCCGTCCACTCCGATCTTCTCTGAATTATTTACACCATTTGCGAACATGTTGAACAGATATGCACTTTTACCCATAAACTTCGACTAATTGACGATGAATATCAACAGGAGAAATCCATTTTGCATTTAAAAAAACTTACCAAAGCATAAATTACACATTGGCTGTAACAACGACCGGGACCTCCATCTTAGAAGGTTGCTAGGACCACACTGAGCAATGCAGCGAAGCAAAACTGGTGAGGTAAGAGATAGAAGGAGAGTTGATATGTAATACATTGTTGCCAGTTTTCATTAGGCCCCTCATGTGACATTTTATCTGTTTTAATAATGGAGGAGTTATATTTCCAGACAGATGGACAGAGAGGCAAGAAACCGGAATTATATATGTTTGTTCTAGTCTTGCTAAGGTACGTCAAATAATATATCCCTTGTACTACTACGGCGACTTTAAAACAGTACAGTACAATATAACTTCCGGCTACAACTCTAAAACTGGAAGCACGAGGTCAAATTTGTTAACTTTAATACCATCCTTGAGTTATCAGCTTTCATTCAAAACCTTATCTTGAAAGTTTGCTAATCCTTTTTTGATTCAATGCTTTTCGGAAAAATCCGCACCACTATTAACGGAGTGATGTTCGGAAAATCTCTAAGATCATACTCAAAGTTTACCATTTTCTTTTTTTTGGGTTTTTTCTGCCTAAAAAATACCAGTATTCTTGATGAGCCCCATTAGTATTCGGTTTTTGAATGGAAACACCAAGAGGCCTGTTATTACGGGATACATAAGACTACAGCTCATGGGGTCCAATTACTAATGAAGGGGTGTGAAAACTTATCGTCTGGAAGAGTTTTTGCCAGTGACGGATCTGGGGCCGTATATTTTGTAGTGCCGGTGGAAAAAGGATTAGCAAACTTTCACCCTTTGCAATCCGACCTCGTTCCAAAACAATCGAAGACAGACCGGATGTCATCCGTCTTTGCTCAATGTCATTCGATCTAAGTTTCAACTCAGACGAACCATTCAAGCACGGAACCACTGATTGATTCAGCTACGTGACAAGAACCTATGCACAACGTGTGAACGAGAGAAAGACAGCACATTTCTACAAAATCAAACCTTTCCTAAACAAATCAACAGACCCATTTTGCGAATGAACCAACTATTTCATAGGAACTACCATAGGCGTAACCAGGGGGTTTTAAAGTATTTAAATATCTTTCAGTTTAACATATATATAAATGAATTGTGAAGGTTTAAAAAAACCGTAACACATTGATGCCAACCAGAGGCGGCTTTACCTATTGTGCAGGGTGTGCGGTGCACACGGGCGCCGGGATGTTAGGGGCGCCGAGCACCAAAGAGCGGGTCCTTTACTTTGTTTCAACATAAAATATGAAAAATTTTTAAATAGGAGGCGGAAGATGAATCAGTAGCTGACGCGAAAATACATTTTAAAGTAAACTTTTACTATTACCTATTAGATACCGCAATTACTAAATTTGACGAACGCTTCGAACTTTTAAAGCGAAATAATGACACTTTTTCGTTCCTTCAAAAATTAAAACACTGGAAGGATAAAACACTGCAGTAAGTGGAGCCCCGCATTGTTGAACAGATATGCACTTTTACCCATAAACTTCGACTAATTGACGATGAATATCAGTGGAGCCCCGCATACTGCAGACTTTTTATCGGCAGATAGTTTAGTCGGGATGGGCTCTTAGTGCGCATACTGAGCCAACTAAACAGTCAGGTTGGTGAAGAAGGCGCACACTATCAACAGCCGACCGACTATTCTCGAACGATTTAGTACTAAAGTTCTTATTTGACTGTTAAAGTTAGTAGTCGCACAATGAAAAAATTATCCAGACATGTTATTATCGCTCTCATATAACGGAGGAGGAAATCCAAGAAGAGCTTCCGAGAGTATTGAGTGCATCATAATTTACAGTGAAAGAAATAAGACGCCGTGACGGTTAAAAGTAAGAGACGTGATCCAGAAGATTGTCATGTTAAAATGGAACTGGACAGGACACATAGGAAGAATAGAAAACAACTGTTGGACGAAGCAAATTCTTAAATGACGACCAAGGACTAGCAAAATAAGTAGAGGCAGACCTCAAATAAGATGGACTGATGACATCAAGTGAATGGCAAGTCACGAATGGATGCAAAAACAACAAACTAAAATGAATGGATACACCTAAGGAAGGCTTCCTTCTGGCGATGGATGAAATAGCTGTTGATGATGCTGATGATGAATTCTCAGTGATAGATTATTTAGTGGAAAATTCTACACAATGTATTTTAAATTACTTGATTACCCAAAAAAGTTTTTCGCCTTTTATTGGATGATCATAGTCACCTTCAATGAACTAGTCATGCTAATTGGGCCATGCAGGTTTCTACAATTAACGTTTGTGAATTAGACGATGCCATTTTTTAGCAAAATATTCAAAAAATATTCGCACTGCACAAGTATTGGATACCAAAACTAGGAGAGAATTGAACTATCTACCGATAAACAATCGTCGTGTGTGCGCAAGTTCTAGTTAGCTCACAATGATTAAACTGTCGGCCGATATCTGGCCAAGTTCTAGTTAGCTCACAATGATTAAACTGTCGGCCGATATCTGGCCGACAAATTAGTTTGAAGGCAAACTATCTGCCGATAAAAAGTCTGAAGGGGCTCTTTTGGGTAGGTTGTTCTGACGCCGTAAATACCTATTGGCTTCCGACATCATTTAATATTGGACTATTTACATCTGGATTTTTGTTTACAATATAGGTGTACCTAATACCCTCTAATACCCTATGTACCAGTACTAGGAATAGGTAGGTACCTATTCAACTATTCCATTTTGACTGCGCGTCTACCAAAGGGCGCCAGAGCATCGACTGCACACGGGCGCTACATGTGCTAGAGCCGCCTCTGATGCCAACGGAGTACTTGGAGGTTTTTATGGCCTGATGCCCAGGGTAACTGCTGAGGCAAGTCATCTTCTGGAATTTCGAGAGTTTAGAATTTTTTTTAGAGATTGGCATAAAAATTGTCGTCTGTTTCTTTAATCTAAACGAAACATGCTCTTTAAAGGCAGTGAATTTGTTCCTTCTTCATTCAAGGCTTGTGCAGAGCTGGAAATATCTGTCGCTTTCGTCACTTAAAAATACTTACTGGGCCTATACTGAAATTTCCAGAAAGCTTGAGCACATATTTGTGATACTATACAGGGTGTAACAAAATACAGGTCATAAATTAAATCATATATTCTGGGACCAAAAATAGTTCGAGTGAACCTAACTTACCTTAGTACAAATATGCACATAAAAAATTACAGCCCTTTGAAATTACAAAATGAAAATTAATTTTTTCGGATATATCGGAAAATATTAGAGATTTTTTGTTGAAAATGGACATATGTGGCATTCTTCTGGCAGGAACATCTTAAAGAAAAATTATAGTAAAATTTGTGCACCCCATAAAAATTTTATGGGGGTTTTGTTCCCTTAAACCCCCCAAACTTTTGTGTACGTTCCAATTAAATTATTATTGTGGTACCATTATTAGTTAGATTCAATATCATTAAAACTTTTTTCTTCTTAGTATTTTTTCGATAAGGCAGTCTTTATCGAGTTGTGGCCTCTTTTTTAATATATTTACATAAAAAATTTATGGGAGCTTTGTTCCTTTAAACCCCCCAAATATTTGTGTACGTTCCAATTAAATTATTACTGCGGTACCATTAGTTAAACACAGTGTTTTTAAAACTTTTTTGCCTCTTTGTATTTTTGCCTCTTAGTATTTTTTCGATAAGGCAGTCTTTATCGAGTTGCGGCCTCTTTTTGTTTACATAAAAAATTTATGGGGGTTTTGTTCCTTTAAACCCCCCAAATGTTTGTGTACGTTCCAATTTAATTATTACTGCGGTACCATTAGTTAAATACAGTGTTTTTAAAACTTTTTTGCCTCTTTGTATTTTTTCGATTTTCGATAATAATAATAATATCGTATGGCATTTTTGCCGGGGAGATCCTTTCGGATAGTTCCAGCGCCAATTACATCTTTAACCCTGTTTCAAGTAACTAGTGTCGATGTACACTAGCCCAGGGGGACCGACGGTTTAACGTACTCTCCGAGGTACGGTGAGACGGCTCTTGTCATTATTGGAAATGAAAATGGTTTGTCTTTGGCAGGGCTCGAACCCACGTATACTGGCGTATGAGGCCAGCGATTATGCCGTTACTCCACGGCCGCTCTATTTTTTTCGATAAGGCACCTTTTATCGAGATGTGGCATCTTTTTTAATATGGTTCAAAATCTACCTAAAAATATAAATCTATATAAATAAAAATGAATGTTTGTATGTATGTATGTACCTTATAGACTCGCAAACTATGCATTTCATCATATGATGACCTTAATCAAAGTTGTTGTACATTAACTCGGGAAGGTTTCTGAGTTGGTACGAGTAAACTAAGTGAAAAGGGGGCTGACCCCCCCCCCCATAATTATTTTTCCCCAAACTTTTCTTTTTTAATTTTATATGATACAATCCTAAATTTTCACTTTTTTAACTTCAACCGTTATTTTTTAATAGCCATTTAAATATTTAACAGACATATGTCGTAGTTACTTATAGTCTAAGAGCTAGTGAACCCTCCGACTAACGGTCGTCCTGTAAGGCTAGAAATTTTTCTAGTGATAATTCCTAGCACACCAAGGCTAAAAACCATGACCTGGCAGGCATCAGCGGTGCACGTGTATCTACCAGGTGAATCGAAAAGGGCAAATTTAGGGGGTAAAATAAACTTTCTCCTGTAAGGTTTAAATTTAAGTATGTGTTTGAGTAAGTCATTTAGAAGAAATGTGTACAATGACAGGCGATTCTGAAGAGCATAAGACCTTGCCAGGCGAGGGGAAAGATTAGGGGTTTTTCCTAAAATTATTCTTTTTGCATCGAACAATTTTTTTAGGTTTTTTGAATCATTCCAAACAGAAAAGGTCTTTAGTGATTTTTCTCGTAAGTTAATAGTTTTTGTTAAATAAGCGATTGAAAATTTTGAAAATTGCGAAATCTGCCATTTTTAACCCTAAATCGGACATTTATCTAAAATTTCAAAGTTGCCAAGGTAGGTAGATATTCTTTAAACATTGATTGATGAAATCTCAAAGAGTTTTTTGGAACACAATATCGGAAACGCCTTTGTTTTTAATTGCTAATCAAGCGGGCGCGACACTGTAGTATAAGTGAGAACGTTTGAGTTGGCATAAATTCATTATCTCGAGAATGGGCAAATTTCAAGAGAAATCCTCAGACAGGTCGATTTTTATTTTTAAATTAGGACTTTTTGGCATATATATAATACTAGTGACGTCATCCATCTGAGCGTGATGACGTAATGGATAATTTTTTTAAATGAGAGTAGGGGTTGTGTCATAGCTCATTTGAAAGGTTATTTAATTCTCTATTCACTTGTATAAACATTAACATAATTATTTATACAGGGTGTTCAAAAAAATTTTTTTTATTAAATTAACTTTGATTAAATTTGACAAATAGAAGAAAAAATTTTTTTGTACACCCTGTACAAAAATTATGTTCATGTTTATATTAGTGAATAGAGAATTAAATAACATTTCAAACGAGCTATCACACAACCCCTACTCTCGTCACTGGTATGACGTCACAGATGGATGACGTCACTAGTATTATATATATGCCAAAAAGTCCTAATTTAAAAATAAAAATCGACTTGTCTGAAGATTTCTCTTGAAATTTGCCCATTCTCGAGATAATGAATTTATGCCAACTCAAACGTCCTCACTTATACTACAGTGTCGCGCCCGCTTGAATAGCAATTAAAAAACAAAGGCGTTTCCGATATTGTATTGCAAAAAACTCTTTGGGATTTCATCAATCAATGTTTAAAGAATATCTACCTACCTTGGCAACTTTGAAATTTTTAGATAAATGTCCGATTTAGGGTTAAAAATGGCAGATTTTGCAATTTTCAAAATTTTCAATCGCTTATTTAACAAAAACTATTAACTTACGAGAAAAATCACTTCTTAAGCCCTTTTCTGTTTGGAATGATTCAAAAAACATAAAAAAAATTTGTTCGATGCAAAAAGAATAATTTTAGGAAAAACCCCTAATCTTTCCCCTCGCCTGGCAAGGTCTTATGCTCTTCAGAATCGCCTGTCATTGTACACATTTCTTCTAAATAACTTACTCAAACACATACTTCAATTTAAACCTTACAGGAGAAAGTTTATTTTACCCCCTAAATTTGCACTTTTCGATTCACCTGGTAGATACACGTGCACCGCTGATGCCTGCGAGGTCATGGTTTTTAGCCTTGGTGTGCTATGAATTATCACTAGAAAAATTTCTAGCCTTACAGGACGACCGTTAGTCGGAGGGTTCACTAGCTCTTAGACTACTAGAGAATCAGCCTTTTAGCTAAGGAACCAGCCACTTAGCTAAGAAGCGCTTCTTAGACTAATGAAATTCAATATCTCCGCCCTCTTTTCTATAAGGCTGAAAAATCCAGCTTTTTAGAAAATTTTCGAACGTTTTAGTCTAAAAAGCTAAATTCTTCAGTCACTTAGACTAGCGTCATGAAATTGGCCCGCCTCTTCTCTATAAAGCTGAAACCGGAGCAGTTTTATAGAAGAATTAGAAAACATCTGTCAAAAGATGAAATTGTCAATCTTGTAGTGTATAAAGCCAAATGGGATGGGAACTGGAATTCCCGTTAGGTCAAATGATCTTTTGTTACTTTTTAGGGAATAAACTAAAAACCCTATGACCATATTATTGTTGCATGTAGCATTCCACCTTATTTAAAAAAAAATCTATTAGATCGGCCTAGACAGAATCACGCCTTGTCCCTAAAAGTATAGGTTAGTTTTGATAATATAGGAAAAGTAAATATGTAATTTAAGAAATCCACAAAGAAAATGATTTTCTGTAGACGGCTCTATACCATTAATCACAAAAAATTCTGTTTAGTAAAATCCTTTATGAAAGGTATCTAATTTATTAAATAAAAGTTCCTTAAAGGGGTACATCAGAATAATAGCAGAACGTTTTCGATCTGAAGAGAGTCAGTGTTGAACGGGATGCAAACATGCTAAGCCACCAAAATGGCTTTTTTGATTTTGGTAACTTAGCATGTTTGCATCCTGTTCAGCACTGATAAAAACGTTCTTCTGTTGTGATGTAGCCCTTTAACTGACTTTTATTTAATAAATTAAATACCTTTTATGAAAGATTTTACTAGATATAATTTTGAAATAATACACTAAGCAGCAAAATTAACGTACCACTTTAAAAATGGGACATTTTTGATGTCTCAAATTTCCTAAGCCTCTTGTCCGATTTGAGTTATTTTTTAGTATATTATAGCTTTATTCTTTAAAAATATCACTGTAGTAATATTATTGGTAATCAGATAAACGGTCGTTGTATATCGGGCGTTGAATATGTTAAAATTAAAACTCAGTTGTAGGTTTAGGCTTTCTTAGTATTCTGTTTTTTTGATTCATTCGATTATATTGGAAAATAAAAAAGTTAGATACTTTAACGTCTAGCTATGTTTTTTGTCGATAAATCCTCATTTTCTGCTTAGTTTAATAACCAGGCCTACAGTAGGCTATGAGGAATTAACAATTTGATAAAAATGTCAAATGGATAAAAGTCAAAAACTGTCTGATTTGTTGTGAAAATTAGTAGATTTATTATTTAAAGTTTCAATTAAGTCCGTAATTTTTTTTGTTGTTTGGTGGAAACAGAACGCGCTGCAAGGAGTTTGACCCACGATAAGTGTGTTTAAGTAGTGACTATACTGAAGGACGTACCTACCATCCTAGCGGCCTCCTTGTATTGGTATTTAACATTTTTTTGCTAATGCACGATAATGCAAGAGCTCACGTTGCACGAACTATGACCGAATATTTACAACAGGCATCTACATCTTCGTACTTTTGAATTCACTACCGCATAGTCCAGATCTTAACCCAATCAAAAATTTGTGGGACATAATTGGCAGAAGACTACGACAGCTCTTGCCACATCTTAAAACCTTACAAGAGGTCGAAACAGTAGCTCGCATAGCCTCATTTGTAATATAAAAGTACATATCTCTTTTATAATCGAACATACGCGAATGAATTTAAAAAAATGTTAAGAAAACCTAAGACTACAATTGAGTTTTACTTTTAACATTGTATAATTGTTAGAATATTCCACAGGGTGTTCCGAACTTTTAGAAAAAATCACAGTATGATTGGTAAACCCGGTATATAATGACAACTTACCTTTCTAGCAACAATATTATTACAGGGATATTGTTAAAGAATAAGGCTATGCCATATTAAAAAAATCACTAAAATCGGAAAAAAGGTTTAAGAAATTCGAGACATCAAAAATGTCCCATTTTTAAGGTGGTCAGTTAATTTTGTTGCTTGGTGTATAAATAATTAATGATTAAAGGCCGTAGCGTTTTCTCATTTAAACTGAATAGTTTTACCTACAGATATACCAATACTAAATTTGAATATAATTTGAATTTTGTTATTCTCATTAAAGATTACATACTATATATTTATTACAAAAGTAAGACCCGAAAACAAAACTCTGTAGGTTGTAGATATTTTCCCAATGTTACAATGAGCATTTAAAACCAAATTTTATATAACTTAGCCGTGCAATCTGTTATTTCGCATAGTTGGAGAATCAATAGAATTTAGTGGAATTCTCAAATACCAGCCAACCCTTGCATTTAATAATGCATCCGGATTTGCATTAATTTTTCCGATTATTAAAAATCTTAGCGCTTTGCAATCATTTTCTGGTCTTTACAGACACCGACGAGACGTGCACTGTGTAATAATCTTCAGCTATATTTTAAAATCCTATTTTATGACAGACATGAGTTTGTACTATCTACGAGTATTTTTATGCTAATTGGCGATGAATACGTGTACCTACAAATAGAAGGACGATTAAGCTATTAAACTCCCCGTTGCGCTGGGTGCCAATATTCTGCTACTTGGGATCTATATCTCGATATTTGTTCGTTAAACACAATAGCTCAATAAAACCATTAAATTTTATCTTTCTAAATTACTTGAATAAGTTGTTTTTAAGTAAAAATCTTCCCTACCCTCAAATATTTTCAAAAGCTATTATGTATTTTCTTTCAATAAACTTTCTAATAAATTGTCTTCGCTCAAGAAAAAATATACTGAAAAAAGAACGAAAGATGACAATTTTCGAGGCTCAAAAACGCAAGTAAAAAATATCACTTTTGTAATCATCAAGTACATAAATTCAAGTTCAAACCTTTTTCTATCAGGTCTTGATAACAATTTTAGACATGTTTTCTTCTAAAACAAAATTATTTTAATTGCTAATGAGGAAGGTTTCTTATGGGAAGACGGGCATTAACAACTAAAAAACAATGTTTCAGAATGAAATAAGTCCAACAGACTTATCAAAAACTGATAGAATAAGGTTTAAACTTGAATTTAGATACTTTGTAATTTCAAAAATGATATTTTATACATACTTATGTTTTTGAGCATTGGAAATCGTCATCTTTCGTTTTTTTTTCAGTTTTATATTGTTTTTAACTAGAAAACGATCAACTTTAGAGAAAAATTACAAAAGACCTTTTTTCATTAGAATGACCTAAAAAATCTGAAATAATATCTGCCCGGGTCGATTTTTTTTAATTTATAAAAAAAATGTCATTTTTAATTACTAGTTATTAATTATAGTTAGAACAAGTTAGATCGGGCAACCCTTGTTTTTTGTAATTGTTAGCATGATAAATTACATATCCAATAATTTTTATCCATTAAACAGATCGGTGCAAATCGACATTATATCGTATCTTAGACTATATACTCATAGGGGTTTTAGTTTATTCGTACAAAAATAACAGAGTACACGAGATAAAACTATGGCATTTAACCATTAGTTTGTACTAATTACTTTTCCTATATTATCAAAACTAAAGTATATTTTTAGGACCAAGGCGCGAATGTGTGTCGGCTGAACTAACAGATTTTTTGTAAGGTACTATTTAGTACACTTTAGAAGACCAATAATAATAATAATAATAATAATAATAAGCCTGTGGGAGTTTTTTGTCAGTTCTTCTATCAGGCGCGGCCCCCTGCGAATGGGGGATGCTTTCTGGGTATTCGTAGCGCCAGTACCCAGAGAGTAGCAGGGATACTTGCCGTGGAACAAAAACTGACACCTGGCAGTAGGTATAAAATGCACACCCATGAGAATGGAGAATAATAATTTATGTTTAGGATCGCTGCCTGGGGATCGCCAGGGCACGTCTGGAGCCGGCGCTGGACGTGACAGCATGCGGGACGTCGGTGGCAGGGTGTTGAGGAGGCGGGCCCCTGTCATACAATCAGCTACAGCCCAACAACAACAACAACCACAAGCGAGCCAAACAACAGCAAGAGCTCCACCCGCTGAAGGTGCTGCGCTGGAACATCAGCCGGCGCTCACTCAAGCGGGACGACCGAGGCAGCGCATGAAATGGACTGTGTCCATTAACGAAAGCATTTTGCGCTCCTATTATAAGGTGACAAACTTCGGTCAAGAAACGATCGGCTACAGACAACAGCTGTATGCCGAATTTTGCAGGGAGTACCCAGATATTCAAGTATCGGAGCAAAGAGTATCAGATCAATACCGGGTAATCATAAGAAACAACCTTATCCCAGAGGCTAGACGCAATACGATCAAAAGCGAAGTCGAACGGGAGATTAACAACCAAGGGCTAGTTTTAGATCAAGTCCCTAATGAAATCCTTGATGAGCAAATCCCTGAGATTCCCATACCAGAAACTCAACCTGACAATACACAGCAGGAAAACAACGAGTTGCGCGATAGTCTAGCAAACGAAATGGCGCGTGCCGTACAAGAGTTTAATGGAACAAATCCACTTAGCAGACCACCGCTACCACGAATAAACTCTTGTAAGAAACTAGGTGCGCTGTTACAAATTGTGAACACTGAAGTCCTACCCAATTATGTCGTAGAAGCCCACACATTGGAATATCTGCATATGCTAATCTACTGTGCAGCAACAGCAATTGCTAATGTAATGGGCGTTAAAATCAGAACACGACGGGGTACTAATAACGGAAGGACTGGTAACAGAACTGCACCCTGGGAAAAAAGACTTCTCGGAAAAATTGAATTACTGCGTAGGGATATTGGTCAAGTTACAGAATATGTAAGAGGTGTAACAAGTAGAAAGGTCATTAAGAGAGCTGAAGAAATAATGCGGAGCACTGCAAGACACTCGAGATACGATCCAGAAAATAACACAGCCCAACAGTGTCTGGATACATTAAAACAAAAACTCTCCGTCTATTCAGGACGATTAAGAAGGTATAAAGTTAGTAACAACCGAAAATGTGACAATGCACTTTTTGAGAACTCTGAGAAGGCGTTCTACCGAAAACTCAATTCCACCGTAGAAAGTGTCGACAAGTCTTACCCAAGCCAAGAAGAAATTCATGAGTTTTGGGGAAATCAACTTTCCACACCAGCTGTTTTTAACAACAATGCTGGCTGGATAGAAGATACGACGCACAACTGTCACCACTACGTCACTGCTAACTACGAACCATTCACGACTGAAGAAGTCTCAAATGTCATCAAAGAGCTTCATAACTGGAAATCTCCTGGACCAGACGGAGTCCAGAACTTCTGGCTTAAAAAGTTTTGGAGTATTCATGAGTGCTTATCAACATTAATTAATCATGTTATTTCTAATCCGCAGGAATTACCATCATTTCTAACTCAGGGAACTACTTATTTAATACCCAAGGATCAAAATAACACCCAAGATCCATCCAAGTACCGCCCAATTACTTGTCTTCCAACTTTGTATAAATTGGTCACATCCTGTGTAACCCGGCGTATCTACCAACATTGTGCTCTAAACAATATCATAGAGCCTCAACAGAAAGGATGCGCTAAGGGTTCCATGGGTTGCAAAGAACAGCTTATCATCGACTCAGTCATTTCTAACCAGGCATTCACTAAAAAAAGGAACCTTTTTACTGCTTTTATTGACTATAAAAAGGCTTTTGATTCAGTACCGCATGAATGGTTAATAGATATATTGAAAATATACAAAGTCGATGATAACATAGTGACCTTTTTAAGGCATATAATGAGAGATTGGAAGACTAAAATTCACCTCCAAATACCTGGTGAAAACAATATCGAAACCGAAAATATCGCAATCAACCGGGGACTATTTCAAGGAGACTCGTTGAGTCCATTGTGGTTCTGTTTAGCTTTGAACCCCCTTTCCCAGCTATTAAACTCCACTGACTCAGGTTTTAGCATTAAAAGCAATAATACTGTGGTAGCGAAGCTCAATCATCTGTTGTATATGGATGATTTGAAATTAATGGCTTCCACTCGAGAACACCTAGAAGAGATGCTAAAAACTGTAGAAACATTCTCTAATGATATTAGTATGCAGTTCGGTCTAGACAAGTGCCGTGTTTTGAATATAGTCAGAGGAAAGGTACAGCCCGGTGGATTCGATATGCAAAATGGCCAGAACATCGAGGCCATGGGCGACAACGATATGTACAAATATCTTGGAGTAAAGCAGGCGCGGAAAATTGACCATAAGCAAATGAAAACTGAGATAACTACTGAGTTTATAAGAAGGGTAAAACAGCTGCTTCGTTCACAGCTTAACAGTAAAAATTTGTTTAAGGCACTAAACACCTACGCTTGTTCCGCGCTTAGCTATTCATTTGGTATTGTTAAGTGGACAAAAACGGATATAGAAAATCTTCAGCGAAAAGTACGAACACACCTCACAAAGGCACAAAAACACCACCCTAAAAGTGCAGTAGAACGAACGACATTACCCCGGTATTTAGGAGGAAGAGGGCTTATGGATATAGGTGAGCAATTAGATAAACAAATTGCTAATTTAAGAACTTATTTTCAGATGCAGGCTGAGACATCTACTCTACACCGCGCCATTTGCGCAGCAGATGACACAACACCGATCAAACTGAGGGAACCAGAAATGCGCTTAAACCACCTTACTAAGGACGAAAAACTGCGCGCCTGGATGGGTAAACCTCTGCACGGGCGACATCCCAATGAGGTCAGCCAAGACTATGTCGACAATACAGCGTCGAACTATTGGTTGACATCAGGAAAGATGTTCCCTGAAACGGAGGGTTCATTACTGGCCATTCAGGATCAGGTTATACCAACCAGAAATTACCTGAAATATATCGTCAAAGACCCTCAGGTTCAAAACGACAGATGCCGATATGGATGTCAAGCCCAAGAAACCATCCAACATATTACAGGGGGCTGCCAAGCATTTGCTGCAACTGAATATAAGGAACGGCATGACGCAGTGGGAAAAATCCTTCATCAAGAGATAGCTAACAAGTTGGGACTTCTCCAAACGGACCATCTCCCATATTATCAATACGTTCCTGAGAGTATGCTTGAGGATGGCAACTACAAGCTATACTGGGACCGCAGTGTGCTCACAGACCAAACAGTGGCACATAATAGACCAGATCTCGTACTAGTTAATAAATTAACAAGACAAACAACACTAATTGATGTGGCGATACCTAACAACAATAATCTACGTAGTAAATTTACTGAAAAGATCGCCAAGTATAGAGATCTGGAAATTCAAATACGGAGACAATGGAGAATGCAAAGTACCCAGACGATACCTATTGTTATATCTACTACTGGAGTCATTCCGAAGACCCTCCTCGAAAGCATAAAAAAGCTGGGTCTCAATGAACATCTTTATAAGACCATGCAGAAAGCTGTACTACTTGCGACGGCCAGAAGTGTACGAAAATTTTTGGGAGATACACCTGCATTCCAAGTCACCTAGGGCTCGATAACACGGAAAGAGTCCCACCAGAGCTCAATCCTTTTGATACCGTAGGTATCTGGGATGAGTCAATTTTCCCCTTAGAGGGAGTGTGAGCCGTATGGCTAAATCTGATAATAATAATTTTCGGACTAGATAAGTGCCGTATTCTAAATATAGTCAGAGGAAAAGAACAGCCCGGAGGATTCGATATGCAAAATGGCCAGAACATCGAGGCCATGGGTGAAAGCGATATGTATAAATATCTTGGAGTAAAGCAAGCGCGGAAAACTGACCATAAACAAATGAAAACAGAGATAACTACTGAGTTTATACGAAGGGTAAACAGCTGCTTCGCTCACACCTTAACAGTAGAAATTTGTTTAAGGCACTAAACACCTACGCATGTTCTGCGCTTAGCTACTCATTTGGTATTGTGCAAGAAACCCATTATGAACAGCCAGCACGGCACAGCCCGGCACAGCCCGGCACGGCACAGGACAGTCCAAATTCATTTGTATAGTTTTAAATGCAACGTAACCCATTATGAGCAGCCAGCCCGGCCCGGCACAGACCAGCACGCAAACGGAACGGCCGAAATTCTCCGAGTAGAATAAAATCCGTTGGAGTCGAACGGCCAGTCGGCGCCAGTGTGTCATAATTATTATAAAATATTATATTGTTGATTTTTTAATTGAAAGCGCGTTGTTTCTTTTGAAATAATATGGACGAACTTTTAATTGAGAGTGTCAGAGAATACCCATTTTTGTATGATGCATCGGACCCAGGTTATCACGATAGCAAGAAAAAGGACAATGCATGGGTACAAATATCCGAACATTTTGATCAATGGACAGGTACGTACATTATCTTTTAACCATGAATTCGTTTTTTTAACATGATGCATATTCATTGTGTAGTTTATGTCTTTTAAAAACTTTTATTTTACGATAGTTTTTAAAATATATCATAGATGACATGATGCGTTTCTAAAATAAAATTAAAACAATACATAACATTTTTCTCCTATATAGAGATGGGCTAAATTATGGAATAAATTCATTTTCTCTAAAATGGACGGCTTTGGAGAAAAATCCCGAAACACGCCGATTTTTATTTTTAAATTACAATTTTTTGGCATATATTTCATACTAGTGACGTTATCCATCTGAGCGTGATGACGTAATCTATGATTATTTTAAATGGGAATATGGGTCGTGTGGCATCTCATTTGTGGCCAAAAAATACTTTTTTAATTAAATTAATTGACGAAAAAAGAAGAATGTATGCAATTTATTTAACTCAAAATACTTTCTTATGATGTCAGAAAATAGAAAAAAATGTTTATTTCGCAAAAAAACATTGCTTTTCGCTTAAACTAAATGTTCAAACTGTCAAGAGGTAGGTGGGAGGCTGTTTGTGATTTAATTTAAGTGAAACGAAATGTTTATTTGTGAAATAAACATTTTTTTCTATTTACTGACAGCAGTACAATGTATTTTGAGTTAAATAAATTACATACATTCTTCTTTTTGCGTCAATTAATGTAATTTAAAAATTATTGTTTTGGCCACCCTGTATAAATAATGATATTATTGTTTATATTACTGAATAGAGGATTGAACACCCTTTCAAATGAGATGCCACACAACCCCTATTCCCATTTAAAAAAATCATCGATTACATCATTAAGCTCAGATGAATGACGTCTCTAGTATGAAATACAGTGGAACCTCGATTATCCGTCAGGGCACCGGACCAAGGGTATAACGGATAATCGAGAAGACGGTTAACAGAACATTAAAAAAATAAAAATCATACTGTTATGGTGACACACAGATATTAACTAATAATTTGTGTGATGTACATTTTTATTTTCGGCTTGCGATTCTAAAAATAGAACTCTAAAAGTATGGTATCATTTATCATTACCTATTTAAATTGAAATTTAATCCAGAGCCCTGAATAAGAACAAAAATTATTTACATAAAAAAATGCGGTGATGGCATAACTGCACGTGTACATTTCAATAAATTTCGTTTGGCTTATCGCAATGCTCAAACAAAATGAATTGATGACTCAATTTTTACTTGTGTATACAATATAACTTAATGGACCCTGACGGTTAACAGAGGTGACGGATAATCGAGGTTCCACTGTATATGCCAAAAAATTGTAATTTAAAAGTAAAAATCGACCTGTTTTGGTATTTTCTTCCAAAGTCGTCCATTTTAGAGAAAATGGATTTATTCGATAATTTAGCCCCTCTCTGTATATATTTTATTAATAAAAATACATTATCATTTATGGCAAATGATCATTTTTCCGGTGCCGTGCCGCGCTGGCCGTTACAAATGGGTTTTTGGACGGGCCGGCCTGTGCTGTGCCGTGCCGGGCTATGCCGTGCTGGCCGTTCCTAATGGGTTTCTTGCTTAAAGTGGACAAAAACAGATATAGAAGCTCTTCAGCGAAAAGTACGAACACACCTCACAAAGGCACAAAAACATCATCCTAAAAGTGCAGTAGAAAGAACAACATTACCACGGAATCTAGGAGGAAGAGGACTTATGGATATAGGTGAGCAATTAGATAAACAAATTGCTAATTTAAGAACTTATTTTCAGATGCAGGCTGAGACATCTACTCTACACCGCGCAATTTGCGCAGTAGATGACACAACACCGATCAAACTGAGGGAACCAGAAATGCGCATAAACCACCTTACTAAGGACGAAAAACTGCGTACCTGGATGGGTAAACCTCTGCACGGGCGACATCCCAATGAGGTTAGCCAAGACTATGTCGACAATACAGCGTCGAACTATTGGTTGACATCAGGAAAGATGTTCCCTAAAACGGAGGGTTCATTACTGGCCATTCAGGATCAGGTTATACCAACCAGAAATTACCTGAAATATATCGTCAAAGACCCTCAGGTTCAAAACGACAGATGCCGATATGGATGTCAAGCCCAAGAAACCATCCAACATATTACAGGGGGCTGCCAGGCATTTGCTGCAACTGAATACAAGGAACGGCATGACGCAGTGGGAAAAATCCTTCATCAAGAGATAGCTAACAAGCTGGGACTTCTCCAAACGGACCATCTCCCATATTATCAATACATTCCTGAGAGTATGCTTGAGGATGGCAACTACAAGCTATACTGGGACCGCAGTGTGCTCACAGACCAAACAGTGGCATATAATAGACCAGATCTCGTACTAGTTAATAAATTAACAAGACAAACAACACTAATTGATGTGGCGATACCTAACAACAATAATCTACGTAGTAAATTTACTGAAAAGATCGCCAAGTATAGAGATCTGGAAATTCAAATACGAAGGCAATGGAGAATGCAAAGTACCCAGACGATACCGATTATTATGTCTACTACTGGAGTCATTCCGAAGACCCTCCTCGAAAGCATAAAAAAGCTGGGTCTGAATGAACATCTTTATAAGACCATGCAGAAAGCTGTACTACTCGCGACGGCCAGATGCGTACGAAAATTTCTGGGAGATACAACCTGCATTCCAAGTCACCTAGGGCTCGATAACACGGAAAGAGTCCCACCAGAGCTCAATCCTTTTGATACCGTAAGTATCTGGGATGAGTCAATTTTCCCCTTAGAGGGAGTGTGAGCCGTATGGCTAAATCCGGATAATAATTTTTTTACACAATAATTTTTTGCACAATAATTTTTTCAACAATTTTTTTCTCGGAACTTTTATTAAAAATGGACATAAAACTTTTACATATTAATATCTAACTCTTAGAGAGTACAAAAAATATATATTTTTTCATAAAAAAATAATTACCATTTTCAATTACCAAACCATTACCAGAGAAGGTTCCCATTCTTTTCAATCTGGTAGGATGTAGAGTAACATTTCTTGATGTTGTTTTATGTGCTATTAAATTCAAAAATTAGGCAAAAATTTTTGGTTGTTTTAATAAAAAAATTTTTGAAAGTGGTAGATAAGAAAGTTAGTTTAATATTTAAATGAAATATAAATTACCTGTTAAGTATAGTTACGTTGAAATTATATAATAGAAGAATAACTTCTTACGTGCGTACAAAGTACACACACATTCTTTTTTTTAAATTTTATTTCATTTTATTAAATTTTATTTATTTGTATTAGATTCTATTTACTTTTATTTAATTTAATTTTTTTTATTTATTTATTAATTTTATTTGATTTTATTCAGTTTTATATATTTTTATTTAATTTTATTTTGATTAATCAACACCTATATAGTTGGACAACTCCAAACCCAATTATAAATACAGGGTTGTTTTGAATTTAGATAAAATACAGCTGTTATATTCATTATAAGATAAACAAATTTAAGATTGTAACTGTTGCACTACAAACTTTATTTTGTTACTTCTAACTAAACTTTATTACTTCAAACATGATGTGTAATTAATTAAAAATAATAATAAAACCTCATTCACATCGAGCATTTTTTGTTTAATAATTACGAATTCCTTTTGTTTATTTTAAGTTTATTGTATACAAAAGTTTGTTTTTATCTATTGAGGCTGAGGCATTACGAAGTCTGCCGGGTCAGCTAGTCATAAATAAATTTTCATATTACATATTACTAAGTCTCTATAATCGCACTTAACCATATACAAAAATGTGGGGGATTTGAAAAGTATTCTATATATCTCGATAAAAACTGACTTTTCGTAAAAGTACTAAGAGGCAAAAAAGTTTTTAAAATATGGTGATTAACTAATGGTACTACAATAGTAATTAAATTGGAACGTACACAAAAGTTTAAGGGGGTTTAAAGGAACAAAACCCCCATAAAATTTTTATGGGGTGTCCAAATTTCAATATAATTTTTTGTTAAGATACAACTGCCATAAGAATGCCACATGCCCATTTTCAATAAAAAATTTCTAATAGTTTTCGATATATTGGAAAAAATCGATTGTCATTTTGTAAATTCAAAGGGCTGTAACTTTTTTTATGCGCACATTTGTACTAAGGTAAGTTAGGTTCAATCGAACTATTTTTAGTCCTAGAATATGTGATTCAATTTATGACCTGTATTTCTGTTACACCCTGTATAATCTGGATTTTTGTGAATGAGATTAGATGAGAATTTTTATGATTAAAGCAGTTAAAAAATAGATAAGCAAGAGAAGAAAATAGGTCTAAAGATAAACCAGCACAAAACAAAATACATGAAGGTTAGGAAGGACGATACAACACCTTAGAAATACTTAATAACACAGAACCATAAATATGAAACTGTGTTCACTAGCTACTTGGGAATAACAATAGGGAAAACCGGAAAAGATAGAACAGAGGAAAGAATTCTGAAAGGCAAAAAACATATGAAATGAATAGGAATCTGCTGGGAAGCAAGACTTTAAGTAAGAGAACAAAGATAAACCTATATAAGACCTTAATAAGAGACCTAAGACCTGTTGTTACATATGGGATAGAAACAACAACAAAGAGGAATATAACCTCCTGAAATTTGAAAGAAAAATAATGAGAACAATACTGGGCCACAATGTTACAAGAGAGGGAGATAAACGAATGAAAACAAATGCTGAAATTGAATACATACAGTCATTTCGCTTAGAATGGATAGGATAATATCCTATTTGTAGGTATATATTATATACCTACAGAGATGCCCTCAATCAGATATGTTGAGAATGATTATAGACGAAGCAACGAAGCACTAAAAAGCCCAAAACCTAGGAATTTTGTGCAGTAAGATGAATCGTCATGCAACTTTTTGCATTCGATTAGAGAGAATGTCAGGCAACTTTGTGAACTAAATTCATCTAGGGAAAAAATTTTTGTGCATAAGAAAATGCATTTTAAAAGTTCATCCCGAAGAGGTGAAAATGAAAAATTTAGAACTCGGGAAATATTGATGGCAATGAGTTGCATTTTTAAACTCGGGGTTTTGGGGATCGCTGAGCACGAATTTCATATCGGCGATGGTCTCCAATACCTGGTGCCCACGGTGGAACTCGTCGCCTAGAGTTTTATGTTATAATCATTAAAAATCAGTCAATATCCATTACTCGGGGGTTTTTGGGGTCGCCGGCCACGAATTTAATGTTGGCGATGGTCTCCAAGATACCTAGTGCACAGGATGGAACTCGTCGCCTGGAGTTTTACGTTATAATCATTCAAAATCAGTCAATAACCATTACTCTGAGGGTTTTGGGGGTCGCTTAACAAGAATTTCATGTGGTCGATGGTCTCCAAGGTACCTGGTGCCCAGGGTGGAGCTCGTCATCTGGATATTATGTTATAATTATTCCAAATCATTTAAAACCACTACCGGGGGGTTTTGGGGGTCGCTAAGCACGAATTTCATGACGGCGATGGTATCTTGTTCACCTGGTGCCCAGAGTGGAACTCGTAGCCTGGAGTTTTATGTTATAATCATTCAAAATCAGTCAATAACCATTACTTTGAGGATTTTGGGGTCGCTGAATAAGAATTTCATGTGTTCGATGGTCTCCAAGGTACCTGGTGCCCAGGGTGGAACTCGTCGTCTGGAGTTTTATGTTATAATTATTACAACATTTAAAACCATTACGCGAGGAGTTTTGGGGGTCGCTGAGCACGAATTTCATGACGGCGATGGTCTCCAGGGCACCATGTTCCTCGGAGACCATCGCCGTCATGAAATTCTTGCTTAGCAACCCCCAAAACCCCCGAGTAATGGATATTAAATGATTTTGAATGATTATAACATAAAACTCCAGACGAGTTCCATCCTGGGAACCATGTACTTTGGGGACCATGTACTTTGGGGACCATCGCCGACATGAAATTCGTGCTCAGCGACCCCTAAAACCTTCAGAGTAATAGTTATTGACTGATTTTGAATGATTACAACATAAAACTCAAGACGACAAGTTCCACCCTGGGCTCCAGGTACCTTGAAGACCATCGCCAATATGAAATTGGTGCTCAGCGACCCCCAAAACTCCCCGAGTAATGGTTCTAAATGATTTGTAATAATTATAACATAAAAATCCAGACGACCAGATCCACCCTGGGCTCCAGGTACCTTGAAGACCATCGCCAACATGAAATTGGTGCTCAGCGACCCCTAAACCCTTCATAGTAATGGTTATTGACTGAGTTTGTATGATTATATCGTAAAATACCAGGCGACGAGTTCCACCCTGGGCACCAGGTATCTTGGAGACCATCACCGTCATGAAATTCATTCTCAGTGACCCCCATGGTTTAAATGATTTGTAACAATTATAACATAAAACTCCAGACGACGAGTTCCACCCTGTGCACCAGGTACCTTGGAGACCATCGAACACATGATATTGACTAAATTTTGTGCTAAATTTTTCATTTTCACCTCTTCGGGATGCACTTTTAAATTGCATTTTCTTATGCACAAAATTTTTTGCCCTAGATGAGTGTAGTTCACAAAGTTGCCTGACACTCTCTCTAATCGAATGCAAAAAGTTGCATGACGATTCATCTTACTGCACAAAATTCCTAGGTTTAATGCTTCGTTGCTTCGTCTATTATACCTGGGCCATAGTGGTGTCCAGTTAGTTGAGGAAGACCCAGAAGAAGATGGCTGAATGATGTAGAAGAAGACATAAGAGTAATGAATGTGAATGAATGAATGAATGAATGTTGAATGAGACTAACAATTAATTATACAAACGAAAGTTGTAAAGAATTATTGAATGCAACAAACTAAGTTAACTTTAAAAGTTTTAACAAACAGCGTGTTTATTAGTATCTGATTTTTTATAAAATATTGTACTATTATTACTCACCATATTTATTTTACAGTCAAATTGAAATAAATGCTCACCTACCTAAAACAAAAAAACAGCGAATTAGGTAACCATTACTACTTTTCTATTAGACAGTTTCAAATATAGATATGTACCATATTTTTGTCGATTTTAAAGCGGCATACGATAGTGTCTAAATACCAAGTCTTTACAACGCTGTGAATGAGTTAGGAATTCCAAAACAATAATATAATTTGAACTCCCGAGAAGGGGTGGCATCCACCCCAGGGTAAAAGCGCAAGTTGGAACCATGTCACTTTTGTTTTTTGAGGTATCCTCTAACTACTCACCAATTTTCATGCAACTCGATGGAGGTTCAACGAAATAGGAGGTGAAAATCTTTAGTGACTGCACTAATTTTCCCCTTTCACCCCTTATTGCTACTTCCTGTATCTACTGAGGTGTCAGTCTGCAAGGGATCATAATTATCAATATACAATGGACGCATTCACTGAAAAAAATATTGTACATAGTACCAATGAACGCCAATCATTAACTTTTTTAACATTGATTCAATGAAAATTTCGTTAATACTATAAACACGTAGTCATTAACTAGTGACCATATTCATTATTGCAATTCTATTCATTAAAAAATAATAAATAGAATCATTAATTCAATTAATCGTTTTATCTATCCAATGACTTTTTTCATAATACTAATAATTTGTCCATTGTATATATGAAACTATACATCAGGATTATGCGGTTAAATTAATGAATATAAAACGTTGCACTAATGTACAGTGTTCATTAAATTACGAACTCGTTTATTGAGTCAATGTTTTCGTAACATTAAATCAATGTTTTCGACTTTGAATAATAACTTGATACATTGTTTTGATGTAACGTAATCATTGTTTTAATGTAATATACCTGAATCAATGATCAATACATTACAGTAATAATTTTGTACATAAACCGATAAATTTTTTTAAAACTCTATAAGTGTTTTTATTGGTGTAAAAAAATCACGTGACAACAGTTGCAGCCTTGTAGCAGACAGTCACCCTGCAGCTGCAGACTCTGAAGAGCGGTGTTTGACACTAGTGATTTGGTTGATTTTTCTAAGGTATGTATTTACATAATATATTTTGAACTAAGTATAAATTATTTTGTTGGATTTCTATAAAAAAAGATGTAGGTACTTCTATTTCCACTTTTGCAGATGATATGGACTTTGGAGTGGCATTTGGAAATGGAAAAGAACTTGTTGATGGATGGGACAGCAATTTCGAAAGAATTATCTCCTTTCTTCAGTGTGAAAGTCATATCAAGAATAAAACAAATGAATTTTTATTTTAAAAGATTACCTACCCATGAAGACATTACGGAGTGTAAGTACTTATTTCATTATTCAATCCTATATATCTAATAGTATTAATAAATTTTTGTTCTTTGTAAATTTTTTGAAAAGCTAATTCGACAAATGAATCGCTTATTTATGAAAGGCCTCTTGTCACAAAATGTAAATTTTGGGAAAGAAGAAAAAACTGTTTAGTTTTATAAAAAACAATTTTATACTTTTCTAATTTTTCGAAACATTTAAAATACCTTAAAACTGAAAATAAATCATGTTAGTTACACTTTTTAAAATCAATATTGTATTTTTTTATTATTGAAAATACCTGACAAAAGGCCTTTCATTAACAAAAGTCTTGTTTTACGGGGAAACTTTTGATTGGTGGATGAATTTACACCGTATTTATTTATAATTAATATTACTTTATTAAACCAGTTCTAAGACAGTACAATTATTTAAAATTAATTGCCATTTTATACATTTTTGCTCAATTTTTGATTGCAACTGTAGGTCATAGGGCAAGCTCATTGCAAACCACTTGTGTTCTTGAGGGACGTACTGCAAAATTTTCTTCAGGTCATTAATTTTTTCTTGATGATTTGGTACCTTTGATTCATGAGTTTTCCTTGCTAATGAGGAAGGGAAAGATGGCTCAGTAATAGACAGTGGATTAGATAATAACTTGAAGGTTTTGCTGAGAAATCCACCTATAAAATCAGGTACAACAACCACTCCTTTTTTAAATCTTTCGCAAGTAAATTCATGGTAGGAAGAAATAGTAAACATTTACTTTTTTTTGTTTTTCTCAATTTTACTTTCTTCTGAACAGTATGTTGCCAACAGTGCTTTTATTTATAAAAAGCCCCTTGTCATCGACATGAGGCTTTTCATAAGAACGATGTGCAGACATATCGGTTATCATTTTCTAAGTTAAAATAAAATTTAAAACAAAGTGACATGAGGCCTTTCATAAATAAGCGATTCAAATAGGTAAAAGAAAATAGGAACCATTTGAAAATATTTCTAAATGGTATAATCTTATAAAAGATTAGTAAATTAAATCTTTAGGTGATTAAACCGTAAATAACTGAAAAATATTATTAGTCTGGGCTGATTATCGGAGAATAGGCCATTTTTGGGAAAAGTTATTTACCAGCAATTTTATTGCTGGAATCGAATTATAAGATCCTATATATTAATAATATAGGTATGCAAAGTCCTCAGATAGTGTGCTACTTTTTTTATAAACAAAATGGCGCCCGAAAATCGTGTTTTTTTCAATTATTGCTCTAGAACTCCGAAGATTTTAACTTTACAACAAAAACACTCAAAGAAAAATTCACCGTGATTAAATTCTGCATAGAGACGTGTTTTTCCCGATCTGCTCCGACGAAAATTTTCCTCGAAAAATGCGGGTTTTCCCAACAAAATCTTTAATTTTCAAATAAAGTTTTAGATAAGTAATTATTTACCAATAATTAAATAATTTGGTGACTTAAAAGCCTTCTTGGTTTAGATTATAGTTCCAGAAGCTGGTGAAAATTAAACGAATATTTTAGCAACAATTCAATTGCTAATTAATAATTTACGGTCGCAATTATAACCAAAATAATTATGATACACTGATCAAACTTTGAAATCTTATAAAGATGAGATACCTATTTAACATTTTGTCGACAAAATATAAATTTTTTATTTTTTTGCATAATCTTTAAATGTTTAAAAAAATAGTTATAAACAAATTAACGTTTCTCAGAAAGTTTTTATTATATTATAATTTTAAAAAATAGCTAAAATGCGCATTTCAAATATCTTGAAAATGAATGCTTTAAAACTTTTTGCAACCATTTGCAAAAAAGTTATGAAACAGCAAAGTAAACATACGATTACTATATATATATATATATATATATATATATATATATATATATATATATATATATATATAGATATATATATATATATATAATGTTCTTGAACTCCTAAGTGGAGCATAGAGCTTCAGTGAAAACGCGCCATCGGGTTCTATTTTGCGCTAGGGCCTTCACCTCATTCCAAGACTTTCCTTGACTTCTTATCTCGTCCATGATGGATCTTCTCCAAGTTTGTGCTGGGCGACCTCTTTTTCTCTTTCCTTGGGGATTCCACTCTAGGGCATTTTTTGCAATACTGGAACTGTCTTTTCGGAGTGTGTGACCTATCCACCCCCACTTTCTGTATTTTATTTCATTTTCTACCCTCTTTTGTTGGATCAGGTGTAGCAGATCTTCGTTTCTGATGGTGTTTGGCCAGAAAATACGAACAATTCTTCGTAGACATTTGTTAACAAAGACCTGCAATTTGTCTGTAAGGTATTTTGTCACTTTCCAGGTTTCACATCCATAGAGTAGAACAGACATAACATTTGACTGGAATATTCGGATCTTTGTCCTTGTAGTATATTCTCCAGACCTCCAAACAGGGTTAAGCATGCTGAAAGCTTGTTGAGCTTTTCGTATCCTCATACGAATATCGTCTTCTGTACCTCCGCTTTCTGTTATGACACTTCCAAGGTACGTGAAGTTCTCCACATTTTCAATCTGCTTGTTGTCGATATTAAATAGCGTGTTGCTCCTTGCATTTATTCTCATCGACTTGGTTTTACCGATATTGATTTTTAAACCTATTTTATTGGCCTCAGTGGATAGTGTTTCCAATTGGTCGGCCACATCCTGGAACCTTTGTCCTAACAGGCAGATATCGTCGGCGTATTCCAGATCACTTAGGCGTGTGGTTAACGTCCATTGTATCCCTTTTGTGTCGAAGTCTAGTTTGGAGAGAACATAGTCCAGAGCTATGTTAAACAGAAACGGAGAAAGCACACATCCCTGTCTGACTCCAGTAAGTACGTCAAATTCGTCACTGTTGACCCCATTGTGTGTCACGCTGCACGTCGCCTCAGTGTACAGTGACTTTATAATGGAAATTATTTTATGAGGAATGTTTCTTAGCTCTAAAATTTTCCATATAGCAGCATGAGACAGGCTGTCAAAGGCACGTTCGAAATCGACAAAGACCATGTATAGAGGTGTGTTCCATTCAACCGATTGTTCCATTATTACCCTCACTGTATTAATGTGATCTATGCAGGAAGATTCTGGTCTAAAACCTGCTTGATTCGCTCGAAATTCAACCTTGTTCATACGATTACTACGGTGTTAATAATTTTTTAAATTTTTTCAAAGCGTAGAAGTGAGTTTAAAGTACAAGCTAATTATTTATAAAACAATATCGATTATCAGCTAAATGGTTATATTTTAATTAAAGATTATAAATATATTTTTTTGTAATTTACACGCGCGAAAGTAGAATAATACAGTACCGTAGCTACCCGCCCACATACCCAGCTCGCGCGAGTTTAAGCGTGTCAGTCGCTTCGAGTGAACATTTTATCTCCGGCTCTGTATCAAGCCTACTTTCGCGCTAAAAATTACAAAAAAAAGTATTTTTAATCTTTGATTAAAATATAACCATTGCACTAATTTTTGACATTCTTTGTGAGTAATTAGATTGTACCATATACTCACTTTTAAGCTTTGAAACAATTAAAACAAATTATAAACAATGGAGATATCGTATATTTATTTTGCTGTTTCCTAACTTTTTTGCAAATGGTTGGAAAATTTTTTTAAAGCATTCATTTTTAAGACCTATGAAATACGCATTTTAAGTATTTTTAAAATTAGAATATAATAAACAATTTCTAAGAAATATTAATTTGTTTATAACAATTTTTTTTAAACATTTAAAGATTATGCACAAAAATGAAAAATTTATATTCTGTCGACAAAATATTAAATAGGCATCACACCTTTATAATTTTTCTAAGTTTGATCAATGTCTCATGATTATTTTGGTTGTTATTGCGACTGTAAATTGTTAACTAACAATTGAATTGTTGCTAAAATATTCGTTTCATTTTAACCGGCTTCTGAATTTATAATCTATACCAAGAAAGCTTTTATTTCACCAAGCTATATAAATATTGATAAATAATTACTGGCCCAAAAAAATTATTTGAAAATTCGAGATTTTGTTGGGAAAATCCACATTTTTCAAGGAAAATTTTCGTCGGAGCAAATCGGGAAAAACATGCCTCTATGTAGAATTAAATTGGGGTGAATTTTTATTTGAGTATTTTTGGTGTAAAGTTAAAATCTTCGGAGTTATAGAGCAATAATTGAAAAAAATAAGATTTGTCGGCGCCATTTTGTTTATAAAAAAAGTAGCACACTATCTGTGGACTTTGCATACCTATATTAATAATACATAGGATCTTATACTTCGATTAAAGCAATAAAATTGCTGGTAAATAACCTTTCTTTGTACTTTACTAATTAGACTACGTATTATAACTATTTTTTTTTTTCAAAATTTAATGATTATGCAAAAAAAAGAAAAATTTATATTTTGTCGATAAAATATTAAACACGCATCTCATTTTTATAATCTTTATAAGTTTGATCAATATATCATGATTATTTTGGATATTATTGCGATCGTAAATTGTTAATTAACAATTGAATTGTTGCTAAAATATTCGTTTAATTTTCACCGGCTTCTGGAATTACAATCTATACCAAGAAATCTTTGATGTCACTAAGTTATTTAATTTATGGATTAATAATTACTTACCTAAAACTTTATTTGAAAATTATAGTTTTTGTTAGGAAAACCCGCATTTTCCGAGGAAAATTTTCGTCGGAGCAAATCGTGAAAAACATATATCTATGCAGAATTTAATTTCGGTGAACTTTTATTTCAGTGTTTTTGTTGTAAAGTTAAAATCTTCGGAGTTATAGAGCAATAATTGAAAAAAATAAAGAGTAGCACACTATCTGCGGACTTTGCATACCTATATTATTAATATATAGGATCTATCAAAGTAAAAATATACATCTCAACATCTAGCAATTTTTTTCAGGATAAATTAAAATATTTCTATAAAAAAAGTGATACCCAAAAATACAACTATGTTCACTATTTAGATTTTTTTTTATCATAATTATTAATATAAATTGTAGATGACTAACATGCAGTTCTTCTTTGGGTTCTACATCGATATTTTGTAAGAACTAATAAAATGGTTAAAAAAGATCTTAGCGGACAACCAAATATATAATAAAATATACTACCAGAGATTTCCAGTGATCATTCTTACATCGGGAAGACCCAGCAAGAAGTCGAAGATCATTTTTGAAATTTTGAAATCAAAGAAAAATGACATTCAACCATTTGTTTTTTGTATGGGTGGTGATATAATTAATCCCAGAGAGATATGTATTTATTTTCACGATATCAGATATACATTTTTTATATAATATAAATATATACATATATATTTTTATATATTTTATAAAAATAATTAATTTCTGTTATATTTAGTTATACAATTTTTTCCAAATTACATTATAAAAAGTTGTTTGTATTAATTAAAAATGTATGTTTTTTTTTTCTTTAAACTTATAGATAGGTACTTAATGTTAGTTTAAGAATCGGCAAAAATCGTTGCTTCAACCTATATTTTTAATATTTATGTAGATATTAAGTAGTCATTTTGTTTACTTATTAACTATTTATATATTATATACAAATATACATGAAGATGACATTCACTGAATCAAAAAAGTACGTAAATATAATGAAAAAAAAAAACTTTGATTCAAAAACGGAGAGCACTAATTTTCGTCCAAAGATCTGTATCATTGTTCCAATGTAAGTGTACATTAACTAATGCTCAAAAACATTAACTTCTATGAATTAGTACGTTCATTCAATGTACTTTCTAGTGAAGAATTAATGTACCGATACATTGATTCAATGTACCGATCCATTGATTTAATGTACCGATGCATTGAATCAATGTATCGGTTCATTGATTCAATGTACCGACAAATTGATTCTTAACTAGAAAGTACATTGAACGAACGTACTAATTCATAAAAATTAATGTTTTTGAGCATTAGTTAATGAATGTAGTTACATTGGTCCAATGATACTGATCTTTGGACGAAAATTAATGCTCACCGTTTTTGAATCAATGTTTTTTTCATTATATTTACGTACATTTTTGGTTCAGTGTTTCACAGGATAAACTCCATATTACTTATGACGATGATTTTTCGGCTCTAGCTCTTAGTCTATTATAACAAGAACCAGGGCGAGAACTGCGGAAATCCTAACCGAGCTAGCAGCAGCAGCAGAATGAATGAAGTTACATATAAATTAAAATAAAACCAAATTCATGGCGACTAACACAAACACAAGAGCTGGAAATGTTGATGCAGATCTAAGCATCAATGACCAAAACTTTGAAGCGGTCAAAGAGTTCATATATCTAGGGACATCGGTTAACCCCAGTAATAACACATCAGAGGAAATAATAAGGCGAATAATAATTGCAAACAGGTGTTATCATGGTCTATCAAAGTACTTAGCTAACAAACGTCTGTCTCAAAAAACTCGTATAAGGCTGTATAGAACATTGATACTCCCCATTCTCAGATATGGATCAGAGGCATGGACGCTAACTAAAATAGATGAATCCGCTCTATCCATTTTTAAAAGAAAGTTGCTACGTAAGATATTCGGAGCGGTCTGTGAGAACGGAATATGGAAGTGTAGATATGATTTTTGAACTGCGGAATATCTACAAGCATACGTTTCGTGGAAAAGATATTACCACTATAATTAAGCGAAACCGCCTGCGGTGGGCAGGACATGTAGCCCGGGCCCCTGAATCGAACATGATAAAAAATATTGTAACAGCGCAACCCGGGGGAATGAGAAGACAGGGTAGACCAAAGCTGAGGTGGATGGACGGGGTAACACAAAATGCTGAGAAGATCGGAGTTGGCAACTGGAAAACGCAAGCAAGGGACAGAACAGAATGGTGTAGAAAGCATGAGAGGGTCGAGGCGCTCTAAGGGCTGTAGCACCAAGATCATGATGATGATGAGTTTTAAATATAATAAACATACTTATATCTAATAGTAATATATTATGTAATGTTGTCCACGTTATTTTATAATTGTTTTATATCATAACTTTTCTATACGCTTTAATCCTATCAACAACCAATTGTGTAATTTTTTGCAGGATATATTTTGAAATCAGAATATTCTTTTCATGCTCTGTTAAAACCATAAAACATATATGTCGAATGTCGAAGGATTCCAGTTGAGAAATTACAATAGTGAGTTGGTGAAGTTCCCAAGTAGGAGTTATATCAGAGGCTCTGTAAATGTTAAGAGTTTGCCTCTGAGTCAAGCTCAATAAGAATCATATACATAATCTTAGATTGGGACTGATTATTGTTGGTTCATCTGGAGCGAAATATCTTGTCCTCGTACTATCTTAGAAGTGTTTCTCCGTCATATCTCATGTCCATACACCGCGGGTTATAATATTCTGCTACGTCTACAGTTTCTACGAAGCCCATCACCTTGGTTTTTTCTAGAGCTAGCCTAGTAGTGTTTTTGATGCAAATAGCAACTCATCTGCGTTGTGGTGTCTCTCTTCTTACCTACTATATGATCGTAATTGGTTATTCTTGCCAGTTGCGTGTGCATCATCTATAATGTTTTTGATTACATTATATCCGAATTTTGTCTAATGGCTGTTTGCTTATCTCATTAATCCTTAGGCCATAGGCTTAGTGAGGCTATGCTGATCTGCATAATCTTTGGTCATTTGGTTGGCATTGTGGAGCTGTTCATATTTTACGAAAACCATGGCTCTCTTCGTCGTATCTTTCTTTTCGAAGATCTTTTCGTCGCATTTATAGACTACGAAAAAGGTTCTGATAAAGTTAAACATAACATTCTCATGGAATGTCTAAAGCGAAAAGGACTCGACAAAAATTATATTAACATAGTAAGAAATCTCTATTGGAACCAACAGGCTGCCGTAACATTAGATGGAAATAGCATGGATGCGCAACAGATAAGTAGAGGAGTGCGACAAAGCTGTGTACTTTCCCTATTACTATTTAATATATACTCCGAAGGTGAGTTATCTACACAAGCACTTGAAAACAGCACAGAAGGTATCAAGCTAAATGGTGAAAATATAAACAACATCCGTTATGACGACGACACAGTCATCATCGCTGAAACTAAGGAAGACCTAAAGACGTTACTAAACAAAATTTGTGATACTCAGGAACAGTTTGGTTTAACAATAAACAAAAAAAAAAGAAAACAAAAACCATGATGATCAGTAAGAGGGTAAATTCGTAACAAGGATCCAGATAAAAAATGAATATATCGAACAAGTGGACAAAATAAAATACTTAGAAATCTGGATTACAGAACATCTAAATTCATATAAACATCTAAATTATAGAAATTCGATCAAGAATAGATCAATCAGGAGTAGTCCAGGGTAATAAGGATTTGATTTTCTCGAGACACTCAAAGATCCAGGTAGCTGACTACTTTTTTAGTTATTGTAGACCTATAGGAAGAAAACCTACCTGTTTCCTGTCTAGAGTTCGCGTCCGTTTTTTAATTATTAACAATTTAGTGCAAAAATCGTGATTTTTCGATTTTTTGTACTCCATTCAAAAACTAAATAGTTGACATAAAATTACAAAATTCAGCTTTTTAGAACATTAAAAAACCTTCAGAATTCAGATTTTTGAAAGTTAAAAAGATAATTTGTTGCTACGCAAACTGCAAAATAAGTAAAAATCGTTATTTGTTAATAACTTCTACTAAAACTACCTTAGAACTTTAGTGTTTCATTCAAAGTTGGATATTGGGGTACTTAACAAACCCTCAACATTTGAGACTGATCCGTTAATTAGTTTAAGAGTTATTCTATTTGTTTATCACAGAGACCTTTATTTTGCAATAAGATAAGACAGAAAATAATGAAGATAGAGCAATTCTGAGTATGCCAAATGAAAGTAGAAGGGTGATAGGGCAGATTGCAATTGCGCGCAGCGGTCAGGGTTCTCAACAGGGTGTCTAAGTTTTATTTACTTCTTATTCGTTTTGAACGGAAATTTTGCTAATTTTAAAAAATTAATTAATTAAAAAATTAATATATTATATATTATACACTACAATTTTCAAAGGAGGAAGACCTAACCCTTCGGTCCAAACCTAACTTTCGGGTATTAGAGTGTAGAGTACACCAGGAGGTATTTGACCGCTGCGCGCAATCACAATATACCTGGGTGATAGTATCAAAATGTATTAAAAAAAGATAAAAAATTTATTAACATGGTCAAAAATCCTAATGCCAAATTTTTAAAATTTTGTGGTTTATAAACATTTAGAATAACTTTAAAAATGTTGTCCGGTTGAAACAATCTTTTTATATGTTCGAAAAGACAGTATTTTAACACGAATTTAAAAAAAAATTAGCCTGTGCTCATTTGGGACAAAGTTAGCCATATGTTTTTTTTTAATTCACAGCTAATTTGTTTATAATAATTAAGGAATCTCATTAATGTCACTTTAAGGAAGGGGATTTGTATTTTTTCTTAAAAAATTTGCACAAACATTATGCCTTCACAGCACCCTCTACAATTTTTCCAAAATGTAGTGCAAACGATTACTAGTGGGAACCTACAAATCCAGCGAGTTAAAATACCGAAAAAGCAATTTCAAACGAATATAATTTGCTGTATCTCCGGATCAACTCAATGGATTTTGATCTTTCTTTTTTAATTCTTATGTAATTTTTACGTACATTACAAATATGCAATTTGTTTATAAATTTATTAATTAATAAACAGTCTAACTTGTTTACACAATTCTTGAAAAAATATTTTTTTACAAAAATCTATTTTTTATATCATAGTATCATTAATGATCACAGAAAAAGTTAAAGTACACTTTAATAAATAAATGATTTTTATTAGATAATTATTTATTGAAGATAATTTATTTATTAAAGTATACCTTAACTTTTTCTATGATTAATAGGGATAGTATGATTAAAATCATGGATTTTTGGAAAAAAAATATTTCTCCAAAAATTGTTTAAACAAATTTGACTGTTTATTAATAAATAAATGTCTAGACAAATTACATATTTGTAATGTACAGAAAAATTACATACAAATTAAAAAAAGAACGATCAAAACATATTCAGTAGATCCCGAGATATAGAAAATGATAGTAGTTTTAAGTTGCTTTTTTTAGTTTTTTAACTCGTGCATTTGTCGGCTCCCAGCTCCCCTTCACTTACCACGACTAGTCATCAGTTAAACTACATTTTTAAAAATTCGTGTAAAATACCAGCTTTTGTAATATGTAAAATGACTTTTTTTAAAGACAATATTTTTAAAGTTGTTCTACATGTTTTAAACTACAAAATCTCACAAGTTTGGCATTAGGATTTTTGACTATATTAGATAATCTTTTTATCGTTTTTTAGTACATTTTGATAGTATCAGTTTTATACTTTCATTTGGCATACCCAGAATTGCCCTATCTTCATTATTTTCTGTCTTATGTTATTGCAAAATGAAGGTCTCTGGGATAAACAATTAGAATAACTCTTAAAATAATTAATGGATCGGTCTCAAATTTTGAAGTTTTGTTAAGTACCCCAATACCCAACTTTGGGTGAATCACTAAAGTTCTAAGGTAGTTTTAATAAAAGTTATTAACAAATAACGATTTTCACTTATTTTGCAGTTTTTTTTTTAATTGCCCTTTTGCCAGATTTTAGTAAGAGCCTAAGAAGGTATCCATTGAAATCTGGCAGGCAGCGGTGGAAAAAAAATCTTTTTTTGACATCTAATGTCACGGAGCAAGACACCCTGGCGTCCTCTGGCCAAGTAATATAGGCCAGAAGACACCAGGGTAGTGCCGGATTAACCGTATTCCGGCTAAAACCGTAACCACCGCTCCAAAGTAGTGGTAAAAGAAACCAAAATCCATACACTGTCCTTGGTTTAATTTCCTCTTCTGTCTTCCTGTTCCTTCTTCTTCATCACCCCCGAGATCAGACAGTGCACCTCTCTCCATTCTTTCTCTCCTCTTAACATCAAATTTACTATATTTCTTTCATCCAGCCTGAAACCCATCCGCCTCTCGAAGTCTCCCCTCTCATTTTCCCACCTCTGACAGTTAAAGAGGTGGGCGGGAGCGTCCGGCACCCCACAAACAGCACAGTTCGCTGAAGCTGATTTACCTATCCTATTTGTGTAGGTGCCGAAGCTACCATGCCCGGTCAGAAACTGCGTCAGGAAGAAGTCCAGTTTCCTGAACTTACATTCCCACCACGGCCTCAGATCGGAAATAAGCCCCTTCGTCCACCTTGCCTTTCCGCTATCACTCGCCCATTCTCTCTGCCACTCCTCTATTGTTCTCTCTCGATCTTCATCATCTATATTTCCATCCATCCTCCACGCATACGCTCTCGCTCGCTCTTTACACAATAAGACGATCGGTATCACCGCTCCAATAACATAAAGAGCCTCGTTTGAGGCCGTCCTATAGGCACTACATACCCTGAGGAGCATTCGCCTTTGCGAAGTCTCCAACAGCTTGGCGTACTTCGCTGTATTCAGCACGCTGCACCACACGGGAGCAGCGTATGTCACCACCGACTGGAAAACTCCATTTAAAATCCTCCTTTTGGTACTACCTGGGCCTCGAATGTTCGGCATTAGCCGTACCAATACCTCCAGACTTCGGTTCGCCTTCTCCACCGTCTTTTGGACATGCACTCCAAATCTCAGTCCTTCCGACAGCCAGACTCCGAAGTACTTAACCGATTTAACTGGTACAACCTCTACCCCTTCCACTAAAAAGCGAAGAGATGATTTGTCTCGGCTCCCTTTGAGAACTACCACCTCAGTTTTCTGAGGTGCTAGTTGTAGATCGTTCTCTCTGATCCACCTACTAATACGACGCAGGGCTGTGTTAGCCGCATTAACCATCTCCGTTTTCTGGCTCGCCTTCGCAACCAGTGCGAGATCATCGGCATAAGCTACAAGAGTGCAACCCCTCGGCATCTGTAACCTCAGCACCCCATCGTACAGGACATTCCAGAGGGTGGGACCCAGTACCGAACCTTGCGGAACACCCTGCGACAACTTGATGCTGGTATCCTTTTCCGTTATGAACCTGTCAGTAAAGTACCTGTCAACCACGTTAACCAGGTACTCACTGACACCCAAATCTCTCAGCCTAGACATGATTTTTTCCCATGATGCCGTATTAAAGGCATTTTTGACATCTAGCAAGATGAGAGCCACCCATTTCTTTGTATCCTGCGTGACTAAGCAGGTCACTTCTGATACCGCATCTATGGTGGACCTTTTGGTCCTAAAACCATACTGACGATCGCTTAATGCATGTTTTTCTTCCAGCTCTCGCTCAGGGCGACCTTTTACAAGCTGTTCGTATAATTTAGCAACCGAGCTAAGAAGGCAAATTGGCCGAAAACGCACCTCTTCCTCATACCCTCTACCTTTCGGGATAAGGACATCCTTAGCCTCTTTCAACCGAGTTGGGACTGCTGATGTTCGAGCAGTTCGTTTAGCAGCCTCAGGAAAACTTGCGGGTATCTTTGTGCGGCGAGCCTTACCGTTTCCGGCATGACTCCGTCTATGCCAGGTGCCTTTCGGATCTTTATCCGATTATTTTGCAGTTTGCGTGGCAACAAATTAACTTTTTAACTTTCAAAAATCGGCATTTTGAAGGTTTTTTAATGTTCTAAAAAATTAAATTTTGTAATTTTATGTCAACTATTTAGCTTTTGAAAGGAGTGCAAAAAATCGAAAAAATCGCGATTTTTGCACTAAATTGTTAATAATTAAAAACGGACGCGATCTCTAGGCAGGAAACAGGTAGGTTTTCATAGGTATACAATAACTAAAAAAGTAGTCAGCTACCTGGATCTTTGAGTGTCCCGAACATGATCTATTTCTAGCTTATTACCCTGGTCTAGAGCACCCCTTTTGAAAATGAGGAAATTTCTGAGTAACCAAAGACTCAATCTGCAAATCTGATATTGCATGGTAAAATGTTATATCCACTCTATTTTTCTTTATGTTGTCGAAGCTTGGACTATTAGTGTTGACTTAATGAGAGAACTGGAAGCTTTTGAGATGTGACTTTTTAGGAGAATTTTGAAAATACCGTGTACTGACCATATTATGAACGAAATGGTGTTGCACAGAATAGGAAGAGACAGAGTACTTTTGATCAGAAACGAAAGAGAAAAACAGTAGATTTGGGACACATACTTAGAAATGATAAGTACGAGTTATTACAGCTGATGATGAAGGGTAAAATCGAAGGAGAAAGGGGTCCTGGTAGATGATAAATATTCTAAATCCAAACATTCGCGACTGGACCGGGTTAAATACACAGACGCTTTTTAGAAAAGCAGAAGATAGAGACGAATTTGCAATGGTTATAGTCAACCTTCCTTAGTGGAGTCGGCACTAAAATAAGAAGAAAATGGCTTTCTTCGCAAATGACCTAGCTTGAAAAAGTTCCTTTGTCATCTTTTCCAGGAGTTTAAATATCTTCTCTACGTTGTCTATTTTGTTGGTTTCGGTCCAGGCGTTCGTAATTCTTGAGTTGCTGAAAAAAAACTTGACTAAGCGGTAGCTTCTTCTATTTTTGTGTTTTTGCAGTTTGTAGGTACGAAGTTGTACTGTAGATTGGTGAATAGGGTGCAATATCAATTTTGGAACTAGTTTCGTCCTACTTTTCTGTGCGACTCGATTGTCCAAATATTCTACGTGTCTTGAAATTGAATAGTTTCTGTATGCTCTTCGTTCCAGTTACATCATTTTCTTTTGTTTGGTTGTCCTTTAAGCAGGGAACAGTTTTTTAACAAGTATTATGAAATTTATTGTACCAAAAATTAAAAAAGTAATGTAATTATATAAAATAAATGTTTTGTAGTACCTACCCAGTAACCACATAGATTGATGCGCCTTAATATTTAATAAAAAAATTCCTGCCTCTACATTTAAAAACTGACATGTCCGCTTTTATTATGGTAGAGCTCGGGAAATGCACTTAAAAACCCCTAAAATAATTACTTATATGCATTTAATGCATGTAAGTAAAAAACGCAGTAATCCTTATATTGACTGTATTTAATTTATTTTATGCTAAAGTCACAAAAAATCTTTTTTGACATTTTGACCATTATATTCATTTATTCTTTATTTCATCATCATCATCATCATCCTTCTTTATTATATTATTATTACAGTTAAAACTATATATTATTAAACGTTTTTCTAAATTTTCTAGAGAAAAACTGTGCCGTCTATCTGATAATAATAATTGTTTATACGCGGAAAAACTTTTTTCTACTTCACCCCTCTGTTGAGCTGACCCTCTACCTTGCAGAAATTAAACAACAAATAGTGCTAAATTACAAGGTATTTATGAAATTTCATATACCGTAGATTAAAAATTTTAAGCTCGTTACACAGGGCAGGAATTTGTGGAGGGGCTGACTCAGCTCACCCACTAGGGGGCCCACCCTACTTGAAAATAAAGATATTGAATCGATTTTTGCGGCAGAAATACGAGCTATTTATGAGCTTTCGAAGTCATATAGTTTCGATTTTTGAGCTTATCCTCTTAACCCCCAAACAACTCTTTAATTATTGATTCAAGTCAAGAGAAAAATGTTAATAAAAATTAAAATATAAGTATCGCGGAAATAATTCGTATAGCGTATAATTTCTAAGAATAAACTCTTAAAATAGGCGCATTTCGATTATTGAGTTACAATCCCTTCACAAGGAAACCCCCGTATCTTCCTGGCTTAAGAGAGAATTGTACTTAAAATGAATAAAATTAATTATTTTGCGACTGTATATCGTTTACCAATTTATGAGCTTGCAAAATACGCGCATTGCGATTATTAAATTGCAATTTCTGTTCTTTATTTTATGTAGGTAAAAATCAATTATTACCTTCGATTTCGGTGAACCTTCATCGATTTTCACGAAAATTGGTAAGTAGTTAGAGGACACCTCAATAAACAGAAATGACATAATGCCAACTTGCACTTTTACCTTGGGGCGTGGATGCCACCCCTTTTCGTGGATGATAATTACTTTATTAAAAATAACCCAAGAAATCGATAGAGAGACAAATTTTAAGCAAAATTTGTTATATAAAGTTATCAAAATAAATCAATACTTTTGGAGTTATCAAAGATCAAACATTTTGATTTTTCATGAAAAATGCATGTTTTAAAGCGGTTTTTGATAAACGACTCAAAAACTGTAAGTCTGTTGTCATGCAGATGCTAATACCAATAAGGGGTATTTCCGAGGGATATTTTTATCTACCTCGCTAAATTGCATTACTTGTGGCCAGGCACGGATACAGAGGGGGGTCAACGGGTCCATGGACCCCCCTATTGTATTTAGTCTATACGTATTTTATTATTATTTATTTTTTTTTTCTGTCAACCAGAGCTCAATTCTTTTGATACCGTAGGTATCTGAGATGACTGAATTTTATCCTTAGAGTAAGCGTGAGTCGTATGGCTAAATCTGGGCAATAAAATATTTGCGGTACGTCTGACCCCCCTATTAAGAATTTCTAGATCCGCGCCTGCATGTGGCCTCAGATGTTTATCCATATTGTGATATATCTGAAAATATGCACTTTTAATAAATGCATATGCACTTATAAAATGTATCCAAAATATGCAAATATGCACTTAATATGCATTTTGCCTATTTCTCGAGCTCCAATTATGAGATATGTAATTTAAGAGTGCACTTACAATCCTCTCTTATATTAAGCTAAATATCAGTTTTCTTAGTGTACAATTACTTCAGAAGCGATTCACGACATGGAAGCGCTTCCTGGTAATTTACGATCTCTATTACGTTTGATTTTTCCAAATCCGTTACTCTGTCTATCTCATTTTAAGCTTTAGTCGTGTGTTTTCCGATAAATGTAACTGTGTGGAAAGAGAAATCTTAGAGATATTGAAAGAGGGGATCGCTAATAACACAATCCCACCATTAGTGAGGTAATAACATATTAGATATACCATTTATAATTTAAGAATAAACATTTATAGCCCGATCAGGGAACACAAATTTTACGAAAACCTCCAAAAAAATAAAGGAAGGATGAAAATTTGGGAATAGATAGTTGAAATTGTCTATTATTATATAAGAAAAAGTTTACAATTCTATATCCCTTCCATTTTACAAAAATTGGGAAATAGCTACATGGTGAAAAATATTTTCTCGGGAGTGAAAAAATATACGTTTGAAATAGGCCCGGAATTGGATAAAATGACTAATTCTAAGCAAATTTTGTTATATAGAGTTTTTTCACTAAGTCAATACCTACTTTTCGAGTTATTTGCGAGTGAATATGTTCATTTTTAACAACAAGAATGTGTGTGTACTTTGTACGCACGTAAGAAGTTATACTTCTACTACATATTATCTGATTTTTAAGACAATACCAAATATTTAAAAAAATAAAAGAATAAAACGCACACAAACACATTGAAAAATGCCACAAAGAAAAAATGATTTCTGAACGATAATAATTGTTGGCAAAAATTTTAAATACGCATTTTCTGAAAAAAAAATTATATAACAAATATACTTACAATCATAACATGCATAAAAAAATAAAAAAATAAAACTTGCATCGGGAATTGAACCCGTGAATTTCGTGGCGCTTTGATTCGTAATCGAAGCGTAGACTCACTCGTCCAATCCCACATTATTTATCATGTGGAAAAATACGGTCATGCCCCGCTCACTCTAATAAAAAACATGTAATCGTATTTATTTTCCTTCCATTTAGTCAGAGGCGCTGATGTCGGCCTTGTGATTGGTGGAACATGACTTTTGACAAATCCTGCGCTATCTGTGAATCTATAATCTGTGTTCGTGTTCCTTCGTTCGTTGTCGTTCACTTATTTTATATGGTCGGTTATGTGATGTGTTTCTGTGTCACCATAAAAAGCTGATATTCAGTCGTGTTTTTTGATATTTTTGTTATTTCATAATCGAGTATCTTTTTAAAGGTAAGTTTTTCTGATTGTAGGTACTGTTTATCCAACAGTTTTAAAATACACATTTTATTTCACGTTTTGTTGTTAGGTCTAATGGCTCCGTTCAGCTGTTGTGTGCAGACGGTGGAAAAATTCGACAAGTAAACATTTATTTAATCCAAATTACTCATATTTCTATGTAAAATGTCACATTATTGTTTAAATAAATAAGTAAGAAACAAAAGTTGTTTGTGTTTTACCTTTATTGTCCACTTGAATAAATAAAATATTAAATATTGGAAGTACCGTATGGAGGCTATGATGTACCTAGCATGGAGGCTAGATTATGCCACTCTTCCTATCCAATCAACAACAAGAACGTTTAAAATTTCACACCTATCATGTAGAAGCTACAGACCACTTATGTGGAGGCCAGATTTGTAGTATCCTTCCAATTAAACAGGTGCTGAAATACGTGACATATTTTTTGAAGGGTAAGTTCGCATTCTACCAAATCACACAACACTTTTTTCTATGAATACGGTAACTGAACGTTTTACTGTTTGACAGTTGTTTTGAAAATTAAATTATGTAGTTTAAATTTTGTGGAAGAAAATATAAAAATATAACAAAACAGTAAGAAAACAATATATTAGATGAAGATTGGTAGAACTTTTGTTGGTAATCAAATTAAGTATGTAAATCAAAGCATTACATACCTACTAGATAAATAAATCTACGCCAAAAAATCATAATTTAAAAATAAAAATCGAACCTAATTTGGGATTTCTCTCTAAAATCCGCATTCTTGAGTATTTCAACCTAATCCAAATGTATAATTACAATATGATTATAATAAAAACTACTTACCAAATTAGAATGAGTTTTCCTTGTCCAAAATAGTCCAAAAGTCCAAAAATATAGGTATATGAAAACTATTTAAAAAGACAGTATAACTATTAACTAACTTTTGTTTGTTGTTTCTTTTCACACAAATTTTAAAACGCAACAACCATAAATAATCTAAATACAGCTGTGCCACAGCCGCCATATTGAATAATTTTTGACTTGTCATTTGAACATCCAATCAGAACAAAGTTATAATGCGCATGCGCCCGGTCGCTAGGTTTTACCATATAAAAATTCACCCTCTATCGCCGGTAAAGAAGTATAACTTAAAAAAAAAAACATGTTTTGGACGGTTTTTCGCAGATAACTCAAAAAGTAAGTACTCTAGAGAAAAAATATTCTTAGTAAAAATAGAGCTTATAAAAAAAAATTAAAAAACGGTGTACGCGTGAGGTCTGCAGACCCAGCTGAAGCAGAGTTGTAGTTAATGAAAAATAGGTTCTTCTTCGTCAAATTGAAAATGGAATATTTCAATGTGAAATATCCAAAAAACAGAGCACTTTTCGGGGAAAATTCATAAATTAAGTGTTTAAAAAAAGTTTATTTTTGTTTTTAAAAAAAAACTTCTAACATTAAAAATAAGTGAGTTACGCTCAAAATATTGTTGATCCCTTTTATTTTTTGGTACAAAAATCGCAAAAATCACCCCCTAATTAGCTTCCCAAATAAAATTAATCGTTACCGCTTCACAAGTTACTTTACTGATGTATTGTTTATATTTTCTTTAAGTTTCATTGGTTTAACCCTTATCTGGGCAACACATTTTACTTACGTAACCGGGCAACTCGGGTCCGTTGGGCCCACCACTTTTCTTGAATGTACTATTCATATTTACCCATATATTTCTAATATTCTTTTTTGATTTTTTATTAAAGTTAAATTTAAATTGTCTAGATTAAAAAACAAGGTGCTACTATAGTATGCGGTCTACCTCGAGGATGCGATCTAGAGAAGGATTTGCACAAAATAATGAAATGCAAGAAATCTTTTGTAGAAAAATATTTATTCACAAGTAATGAACATTTGAAGCCAAATAAAGACTTAATTAATAAATAAATAAAAACTTTTGTAAATCTACCAGGCCATTTTATTTGGAAAGAGGGGTTGATGTTTACGCATACCCTGGTAAAATATTAGTGTTGTTGCCTTTCGTTATTGTGTGTAAACCTTTCTGAGAAAAGATTATGGTAATTAGCAGCTCATGAATACAGTACCGACAAAAGCAATCTTTACAAAATGAATAAAACGCATGAGTCAGAAGAATATGATTATTTTAGTTTTGCAAATTAATACTATCTCATATTAATTTACTATTTTAGTTGGGACTAAGCCACAAGATTAGCTTATTCCCAACTAGAATAGCAAATTGATACGACAACTTAAATTATTATTAAGTATTAGGTTAAAAAAACAATCAAAATAAAAAACCATATATTGGTCATTTATTTTTTTATAAGTCATATCTTCTATTAGTCATATATTAGTCGATATCAAACGACTGATAGCAGATGCATTATTTATTTCAAAATATGTATAGGTACCAAGGTACCTACCTAACAATATTATTGTATTTCAACACTGATTACCAGTTTTTAAAATTCATTTAGAATAGATATAACACCTATTGTTAGCATCTCTTTGATGTTCACATCAAAGCGATGTGTACATTGTTTGTTACACGTTTAGACTTAATTATTGGATTTCCGGAATCATAAAAGTCATTTAGATAATCCACAAAAAACATTACCTGACTGCCAGAATAACTTCTGTAACAAAGATTTATACTTTAGGTATAAATACAAATAGGGTCCGACGGGCCCGTGCTGCCCCTTTACGTGACAAAATTCTTTCGACGCAATAATTTCAAAAGTGATAATGAATATTTTGAATAGCTCAAAACTATGCTGAAGGAAACATACTTCTAAACAAATTCAGTGATGTATAAAATTCAATAAATTTTTTTATCAGTTTATGATAAAAGAATTGGCACTCGGGCCCGTTGGACCCACCTTGCCCGGATAAGGGTTAAAGTGCTCATTTAAAAAAAAATTGGGTTTAAAATAAAACATTTTTTTTAATTCTGAAAAAAAAATGGAATTGTTCATGGAATTAACTTAAAAATTATTAGTAATACCAAAAATCTTAAAGAGTAATAAAATGTACGTTTTGCTTTTCTGAATATTTTTACTTTTTTGTTTTCTTGTTAGACAAAAATTGGTTATGCTATGGCTGTTCAAAATTTGCCTAAACTCGTGATTAGTTACTCGTTTAAGCCATTTTAACTACAGCTTTTTCAAAAATAAGCACTTTGAACCGATGAAACTTACAGATCATTATAAATAATACATAAGCAAAGTAACTTGTGAAATGGTAATGATAAAATTTATTTGTGATGTTAATTAGGGGGTGATTTTCGCGATTTTTTTACCAAAAAATAAAAGGGATCAACAATATTTTGAGCGTAACTCACTTACTTTTAATGTTACAAGTTTTTTAAAAAACAAAAATAAACCTTTTTTTAAACACTTTAAAAAAGTTAAAATGAATTTTCCCCGAAAAGTACTCCGTTTTTTGGTTATGTCACATTGAAATATTCGATTTGGAATTTGATGAAGAAGAACCTACTTTTCATTAGCTACAGCTCTGCTTCTACTGTATCTACAGACCTCAAGCATACACCATTTTTTTTTTTCAGTTTTTTATAAGCTATATTTTTGCTAAGATTATTTTTTCGCTGAAAAACTTACTTTTTGAGTTATCTCCGAAAAACTGTCCAAAAACATGTTTTTTTCTGTTAAAAATAAACATATGAAAAATGAACATATTCACTTGCAAATAACTCGAAAAGTATTGACTTAGGGAAAAAGCTCTATAGAACAAAAGTTGCTTAGAATTGGTAATTTTATCCAACTCCGGCCTTATTTTGAATGTCTATTTTTCACCTACAAGAGGGGGTATTCCCCTCCACTTTTGTAAAATGGAGGGGATATAGAAGTGTAAACTTTTTCTTATACAGTATGTCCCTGTAAGTTGTATCCATATGGAAAACTTTTTTATTATTAATTTTACGAAAAAAAGTTATTCTTTATAAAAAGCTCTGCATGGTCCAAAACCTAAGATTTAACCATCAAATATCAAATTTTTTGAATATTATACGAGGTATGTCAAAAAGTTTGAATTTCACTCAGGAGTAAAGTAGCTTTATTTTTCGTAATATTGGAAATTGCTATTATGAAAAGTTGTTTGGAATTAAAAACTATATTCTAATATGCAATTACATCCTTCTAATTGAAAAAAAAATTTTTTGAGAAATTATGGATAACCATCATTATTTTTTCGTTATTTCAATTCTGATATCCCTTTTATTATTAATTTTACGAAAAAAAGTGATTCTTAATAAAAAATTCTGGATGGTCTAAAACTTAAAATACAACCATCTCATATCAAATTTTATCAATTTTATACGAGGTATGTCAAAAAAGATAAATTTAGATCAAAAGTAAAGTACCTTTATAGTTCAGAATATTTCAATTAGAAGGATGTAATTACACACTGAAACATAGTTTTTAATTCTAAATAACTTTTCATAATAACAATTTTCGATATTGTGAAAAATAAACGTATTTTACTATTGAGCGAAATTCATATTTTTTGACATACCTCGTATAAAATTGATAAAATTTGACAAAAGATGGTTGTATTTTAGATTTTAGACCATGCAAAACTTTTTATTAAGAATCACTTTTTTTCGTAAAATTAATAATAAAAGAGTTATCTGAATTAAAATAACTGAAAATAACGTTAGTTATCCATAATTTTTCAAAAAAAAATTTTTCAATTAGAAGGATGTAATTGCATACTAGAATACAGTTTTTATTTCCAAACAACTTTTCATAATAGAAATTTTCAATATTGTGAAAAATAAAGCTACTTTACTCTTGAGTGAAATTCAAACTTTTTGACATACCCCGTATAATGTTCAAAAAATTTGATATTTGATGGTTAAATCTTAGGTTTTGGACCATGCAGAGCTTTTTATAAAGAATAACCTTTTTTCGTAAAATTAATAATAAAAAAGTTTTCCATATGGATACAACTTACAGGGACATACTGTATAATAATAGACAATTTCAGCTACCTATTCCCAAATTTTCATCCTTCCTTAATTTTTTTTTGGGGTCAGATTGTTCTTTGATCGGGCTATTAAACGGACATATAAACTATAAACCAACAATTAAGTGAAAAGGGTGACTCATTGGCAACACTGACTTATTATTATGTCATTTTTTCTCCTGTGAATTTCTAACTTGATTACAATCAGTGCGGGAATATCTTGCGGCGAACAGAAAGATTTATTACCTTGACAAGACTTGGGTTAACGCCGGGCATCCAATTGACAAATTTTAGCAATATAAGACAGTAACAAATACAATTGTCAAGCCTTTATTTACGTTTATTGACAGAATTGCCAACACTGTCAAATAACGCCAGCGTTTAATTGACACGATATTGGCCGCGATGTTGGTTTTCTGCTTCTTGTTTTAGATCTAACCAAAAGGGGGCTATCATGAAGACATGAATTCAGCATGCTTCGAGAAGTGGTTCGAGACTGTTCTCTAGGTTATTAATAGTAAATATTTCATAGTATTGAATAATGTATCCTAAGTATCATAACCGTCTTGTTGACCGCATTTCAACGATCACAGATCGAAAATCTGTCAAGCAGAGCTGATTATGGAATAGCTATTTGTATAACAAGGGAGGAAAGTGCTACTTTTCCTCCCGAGGATGAAGTTTACTGCCCGACGCGTAGTGGAGGGCAGTAATCATTCAAGGGAGGAAAAGGCACTTTACTCCCATGTTGTACATATGGTTTTTCCACCTTCCTCAAATAACAAGTCATTTTTTCATTTTTACTTAATTTATTTATGTAACTATCCATTAAAATTTATTAAAACTAAAACTAACAAGTAGGTGCAATATAACTGTCAAAATATAAGTCAAATTATTAATGTAAACATTGTTAAATCAAAATAAGAATTTACCTCTCTTTACCATTCTGCAAAATACAGTGTGTTTTATAAATAAACGTTAAAATGTATAGATACTTACGTAATAGAAAATAGATATTGTACAGGGCGTCACTAAGTTATATTTCATGAATGAAATACCATGACGTCACTTTTAGGGAGGAAAAGTACAGCTTTGCTTCCTACAATCAGGTCCGGAAAAGTATACTTTCGGTAGAGGTAGGTGGAAAAAACAGTATTCCAGCTAACCATTACACGTTCAATCGAATTTGAAGTTATCCATATTTATTTATTTTTTAACGCCTGAAATGATTAAATTTGGAGGACATCAGTTAGTAGATAAAATCCAGAAGCTAATTAAAGATCTATGGGAACATGAAATACTACCTGAGGAATGGACAGAAGTAATACTATGCCCTATTTACAAAAAAAAGAACATATGGCTGAATGTCAGAATTATCGAGGTATAGCGCTGCTCAAGATCTCTCTATTTAATCCTGACCCCCTGGAGGGAGTGTAGTGGTCGACGTAATGTCGTGTATTGTCCGTCTCCAAAGATCTCTGTCTCTGGTCATTTCTTTTAACTCATGCATAGGTCTTTTGCAGATTCCTGTAATTTGATCGATCCATCTTGTTGGGGGTCTTCCTCGTGATCTTCGGCCTTCCACCTTTCCTTGTATAATGAGTCTTTCCATGTTTTCTGTGTTTGCTCTCATAACATGTCTTAAGTATTTTAATTGTTGGAGATGGACTTGACTGGAGAGTCATTACCTAACTTTTAGCTCTTTTAAAATTGAATTATTTGTCCTATGGTCGGTCCAAGGAATTCGTAGCATTCGTCTCCAATAGAACATTTCAGTGGCATCTATCTTTCTTCTTTCCGAATTTATCAGGGTCCAAGATTCATATCCGTAGGTCAGTATTGGGAATATTAAGCAGTTGATCAATCTCACCTTTAACGATATTGAAATTTGACAGTCCTTCCATATTGTGATCATTTTTGCTGTGGCGACTTTTGCTAGATCACATCTATGTTTTATTTCTTTCTGTAGTGACCATGTGTTTGTGATTAATGATCCCAGATATAAGTATGAGCTCACAACCTCAAACCGATCAATTGTGGTTATGTGTGGATTATTGTTATGTAGTATATCCACTATCATGATCTTTGTCTTTGATATGTTTAATGCAGACCAAATATTTGACTTTCGTTTTCAACCAGTCGTATAAGATCAATCAGCTCTGTTTGACTATTTGCAAGAAGGGCTGTTTCATCTGCGAAACGTAGGTTATTTTATGACCATTTATTGAGATGCCTTTTTCCCATCCCTCAAGTGCTCTTCTCATAATATGCCCCCCATATATATATATATATATATATATATATATATATCGACGCTGCCAAGCCAAAACGGCATAAACGCCAAAATGACCAGTTTTGAGGTAGATGCAGAAAAAAATAGGATTTTAATTTCCGCACCAGACAGTCACCGCGGCATAACCGAAAACAAAGTGAAATAGGTGTAATATTGGTTTAAAGTTTTTATAAACGCCAGTCTAGTCACGCACATGAAGGTCGACGTGAACACCGATTGACACAACCGCCAGTGCCCGTAAGATTATCATTGTGTACAGTCCGGTCCAGTAATGATAGTAAAGGTATGTATTTTTACAATTTTTATGGATAAGTAACATGATATTACTTACCTCTGCAATATTTTCAATTTGTATTGATTTTTGAAGCGTAAACACCCTGAATTTCTTTAAAAACTATGAGGCGTTTATGCCAAAACCAAATATTTACATCGTGGTTGACACAAGCGCCATTCCTCAATGGTATTCTTATGCAGGTTTCTTTTTTAATAATTGCGCAAATAAAAAGTTTATTTTAAAATTTTTTATTGTAACTTTGTACTAGTGTGATAAACAATTCTTTTTGTACTACAGCATATAGTTCAAATCAATTTTATATAGCTAAAAATGGCGATCGATTTTTGGCGTTTATGCCATATTTTTGTTTCAGATGAATAGCAGAAGTAAAAAATAATGGTCTTACTAAATGAAAATAAGCCATATACCGAAGTAGCACAAAATGATATACAGACTGGCAATAATTCCCCTATATTCCCCTTAGAGGTTTATGACATTTATAATGCCAACATTGCAGAAGCTTTTAGCAATGACATTATCATCTTTGAGGAACCACCAGACGTTGCAGCAGAAGAAGAAATATTTAGTCACGATCTCACATCATGTTTCAACTTAGCAACAGAATTATTAAACCAGAGTATCATGCAGAATATTTATCTCTTAAAATGAGCAACATAGTTCCAGATCAACTGGATGAAACAGATGTAGAAGATGAAACGGAGTGAATTTTTTTTTAAATTGTTTAAAAGTTAAAAGTTGTTAAATATTTTTCTGTTTTTTTTTACTAACTTTAATTTTGAACTATATAAAAGAAGTAAACCTTGTGTTATTTTTGTGTTTTCTTAGTTTTTAAGTTGTTGTTCTTTCAAAGTGTTTTTAAGTTTTATTTTTATACCAATTCTTGTATAGCTCTTCTATTTGAGTATTATTTACTTTTAAGTATTTCATCCTAGCACCAAAAAGACGTTTAAAGAATTTAGGGTTTTGTTTTTAACTTAGAATGTATTTTTGATTAATAAAAAATAAAACCTATCAAAAATCTTCGTAATTTCATAATTTTTCTTGTTGGCATAAACGACAATTTTTAATTTTCGTTTTTTTTTTTCATTAATGGCATATATCCCTTTTAAGTGCCATTTTGGCTAACCTTACAACAATGCGATCGACGCAAACGCCAGAGGTAAGTTTGGCATATTCACCAATGTTATATCTTGATTGGACATAAGCGCCATTTTCTAGTTTTTAATTTATTCCACGTAGTATTCTCAGCCACACTAATGTTTACAAATATTAAAATTTAAAAAAAAAATTACCAATTTTTTTGAATCAGTTTGCAGATAAGCGGAATTGGTAAAAATAAAAATAATCAGTTTTTTGTGTTTCCTGAAAAATCAAGTTAAAGTCGTTTATGCCGTTTTGGCTTGACAGCGTCGATATATATATATATATATATATATATATATATATATATATATATATATATATATATATATATATATATATATATATGTATATATATATATTTATATATATATATATATATATATATATATATATTTATATATATATTTATATATATATATATATATGTCGTAGTTTCTTAGAGAATCAGCCTTTTAGCTAAAAAACCAGTCACTTAGCTAAGAAGCGCTTCTTAGACTAATGAAATTGAATGTATCCGCCCTCTTTTCTAAAAAGCTGAAAAATCCAGCTTTATAGACAATTTTCGAACGTTTTATTCTAAAAAGCTAAAATTTTCAGTCACTTAGACTAGCGTTATAAAATTGCCCCGCCTCTTCTCTATAAGGCTGAAACCGGAGCAGTTTTATAGAAGAATTGGAAAACATCTGTCTTAACTGAAATTGCCAGTTTCTTAGGTATAACGCCACAATACTTATACTTCTATGGTGTAACTTTTTACTGAACGACATGTGGACCATATAGAATAATTTGACGTAAAAATAACACAAGATCATTTCACATAATGGTCATTTCGTAATTAATAATCTATAAATATATCTTATCTTTGGGTCTAAGAACATAATATGATGTATTTTGTAACACTAATTTATTAGGATAATAAAATTTAAATATGAAAAAAAAATATTAGTTTGGCTTTATAGGTACCTAGAAACCGACAATTTCAACTTTTTAGACACATGTTTCGCAAAACTTCTATAAAACTGCTCCGGTTTCAGCTTTATAGAGAAGAGGCGGGGCAAGTGTACGATACTAGTCTAAGTAACTGAAGATTTTAGCTTTATAGACTAAAACGTTCTAAATTTTTCTATAAAGCTGATTTTTTCAGCTTTATAGAAAAGAGGGCGGAGACATTGAATTTCATTAGTCTAAGAAGCGCTTCTTAGCTAACTGGCTGGTTTCTTAGCTAAAAAGCTGATTCTCTAAGAAACTACGACATATATATTGAATAATTGTGGAGATAGTATACATCCCTGTCTGACACCCCGTTCTGGATGAAATTCGTTTGAAGGTGTGTCAAGCACTTTAACTGATCCAGCAGTGTGTTCGTATAGTTTAGTTATAAGCGAAATAAGGTGTTTTGGTACGCCTACTTCTTTTAGTATTCACCATAAGTGTCTCCACTTGACCCTGTCGAACGCCTTACGATAATCTATAAAGCATATCTACGTACAAGCGTATAAAATATTGGTATGCATGTTAAGAATAGATTAACAACGAAGGTTGATAAAAGCACAGGAGAATATCAGTGTGAGTTCAGAAAAGATAGAAATACAGTGGATCAGGTCTTTACACTACAAGAAATATAGGCTAAAAGTACGAATGCAATAAAGACACGATGATTCTGTTCTCGAAAAAAAAAAGAGATCTATTTACAGCTTTACAAGATATGGATGTTTGTCCAAACTTTATCAGAACGATAAAATTAACTTTCCAAAGAACAGTGAATAAAGTGAAGAAAAATAATAGTATAACAGAAAGCTTCGAGGTCAAATAAGGAGTACGGCAGGGTGATCCATTATCATATATAATGTTTAGCATAATATTAGAAATAGGTTAAACAGAACGCAAACATTCATAGAACAGGTCTGATCTACCACAAAATAGTCAGTGCTTAGCATTTGCGGACGATTTGGTAATCTAGGTTAGAAGCAAAATATAACTGATGAAAACAGACATGAAATTCGAGGAGAGGGCAGCAACCATCGGATTTTATATAAATGAAGCAAAAACGTAGTATGTGAAATGAGCAAACAAGCAATTCGTTCGGGGGCAATACCTAACCATGACAACAGCAAAGGGAACACAATATAAATTCGAAGAATTTGAAAGATTTGAGTACTTAGGAACTGTCTTCACAAGAGAACCTAACTGTGACAAAGAAATATAGAAAATAATTATATCGGACAACCGCGCTATATATGCTCTAAGTGGGTTGTTAAAAAGCAAAATAGATCTCGAAGAGCAAACTAAGAACCTGCAAGACCGTAGTTAAGGCCGATAGTGACGTTAACTTCTGAAACATGGGTCAGTACGAAAAAACACCAAGAGTTGCTATTAGTTTGAGAGCGGAAAATACTACGCAAAATCTTTGGTGGGAAAAACTTAAACGGACAATGGATAAGAAGAACAAATAATGAGTTAACTGAGCTCTATCAAGGACGTAAGATATTAGCGAAAATTAAGGATAACTTTGATGGTTCGGTCATGTGCAGAAAATGATTCCATACAGAATCCTCAGAATGGTATTATCTGTTGCATTGACAGGCAAAAGGCGAAGAGGAATACCGAGGTCAAGATGGAGTAACGGAGTTAAGGAAGGTATGAGAAGACTTCTTAACGTAACGAACTGGGAAAAAGCAACCCGTGTTGAGCTGCCCCCCCCCACCCCACTTGCAAAAATTAAAAAACGAGTAGCCCTGATTTATGAGCTATTTATGAGCTCTCATATTCCGCAAACTAAAAATTTTGAGCTCGTTCCACTGAGCAGGAATTTAATACTTTAATGGGGGGGGGGGCTGAGTCAGCCCCTCCACTACTTAAAAATAGGAATATTGAATCGGTTTTTGCGGCAGAATTACGACCTATTTATGAGCTCTTGAAATTATATAGTTTCGATTTTTGAGCTCATCCCCTTCACCCCCAAACAACCCTTTAATTGGTTTAACTTAAGAGAAAAATGCTGAGAAAACTTAAAATATATCGTATTGAGGATATAATTCCTATAGCGTATATACTCTAAGAATAAACTATTAAATCACGTGCATTTCGATTATTGAGCTACAACCCCTTCGCAAGAAAACCACTCTATCTTCCCGGCTTAAGAGAAAGTTGTACTCGAAATGCATTAAATTAATTATTTGGCGACTACATATCATTTAATAATTTATAAGCTTTCAAATTACGCGCATTTAAATCAGTAAATTGCAATTTATTTTATATAGTGCAGTCACTGAAAGTAAAAATCAACGATTACCTTCAATTTCGGTGAACCTTTATCGATTTTCACGAAAATTGGTCAGTGGTTAGAGGATACCTCAAGAAACAAAGGTGACATGATACCACCTTGCGCCTTTACCCTGAGGGTGAATACTAAATGTATTATATAAAGTTATTAAAATAAGTCAATACTTTTTAAGTTATTAAAGATCAAAAATTTTAATTATTCGTGAAAAAAATGCATGTTTTGAAGCGGTTTTTCGTAAATCACTGAAAAACTGTAAGTTTATATAATAAATTTTGCTTTTAATTTGTTCTTTTATTGACTTGTGCAGTTATTTTTAATAAAATAATTTTCAACCCCGAGAAGGGGCGGTATCCACCCTCAGAGTAAAGGCGCAAGGTGGTACCATGTCACCTTTGTTTCTTGACGTATCCTCTAACCACTGACCAATTTTCGTGAAAATCGATGAAGGTTCACCGAAATTGAAGGTAATCGTTGATTTTTACCTTCAGTGACTGCACTATACAAAATAAATTGTAATTTACTGATCTAAATTCGCGTAATTTGGAAGCGTATAAATTATTCAATGATATGTCGTCGCCAAATAATTAGTTTAATGCATTTTAAGTACAACTTTCTCTTAAGCCGGGAAGATAGGGTGGTTTTCTTGCGAAGGGGTTGTAGCTCAAGAATCGAAATGCACGTGATTTAATAGTTTATTCTTAGGGTATATAAGTTATAGGAATTATACCCGCAATACGATATATTTTAAATTTTCTCAGCTTTTTTCTCTTATGTTAAATCAATTAAAGGGTTGTTTGGGGGTGAAGGGGATGAGCTCAAAAATCGAAACTATATAATTTCAAGAACTCATAAATAGCTCGTAATTCTGCCGCAAAAACCGATTCAATATTCCTATTTTTAAGTAGTGGGGGGGGGCTGATTCAGCCCCCCTACTATAGTATCAAATTCCTGCTCAGTGGAACGAGCTCAAAATTTTTAGTTTGCGGAATATGAAAGCTCATAAATAGCTCATAAATCAGGGCTATTGGTTTTTTGATTTTTGCAAGTGGGGGGGGGGGCAGCTTAACACGGGTGAAAAAGCATCTGACAAAAGGGAGTGCAAAAGAATAGTACATCAGGCATGGGCCTACTAGGCTCCTAGTGCTTGTATTATCTTTATCTTTAATAATATGTCTGTAGTTTACGTATTAACTGCTCTATTTAAAATTCAGTACAATTACAGTAAGTGGTGTTGCAGATTATGTATTTTATTTTGTTATTAGTAACAATGTTTTACAAATGTAAAAGAACAATATAAATGTAATTGGCATCACCGCACTAGCTAAATCAACACCTATTAAAACATTGCAATTTTCAATTTTAAAATATAATGTGAATACGCCCATAATTCACTAAAATTTGAATATATTCCAAATGAATTGCAATTTTTGTATCAATTTATTGCTGACTGATCGTACAGTTAAATATTTTAGCCAAATTAATTGGTGAATGGATAAAGCACGTAACGTTTACCAAAAATAATAATTTGGGCTGTTTTTGATTACTATTGATAATTGTGACATTTGGTTCTAATATTTTTAATATTTATTGACACAAAATCAGTAGGAATAATTATTTGGTTATCACTATTTTTTTTTTATTTTAGAAACTATGCTTCGACAAATGAGGCTTACATAAAAGACATTTTGTTTATATACACTCAACGAAAAAGGTACGTAATATTAATAAAAATGTTAATTCAGACAACAAAAGCAATACTTAAAATTTGTCCAATTCTTGGTTTTATTGAAACAACAAAGCGATGTTCATCAATTCATTATGTTCGTTAGTTGACCCACTGTATTACGTTTATTAAATGGATCAACATCCATTTATTAATATTACGAATACTGTTCACTGAGCCAACGGACAATATCCATTGAAACAACAACGTCGTTAATTGACCGACGAAGACTATTCGTTGTGTCAATAACAGTGTTATTTCTCCTAACATATTTCGTTTATTTCTACAATTATTTCCGTTTATTCTTACAATTAATTCCGTTCATTCCCACAATAAGTGCGGTTATTCTTACAAGCAATTCTATTCATCCTTACTATGAACGTATTTTATATTGATAATTACTGAATGCATTAGCTCAGTGTATGATATTAATTGATTAATAATAATTTTGCAAATCCCCCTTTTTTGTCCTAAACCTAATGGGCTTTAGACTGTGTGATTTCTCATATAATTTCACTTACACAGTGCGCTGGAAAAAGTGTTGTCCCCTTATTAACTTATTTATTTTTAGCACATAAGCAAAACGCTCGGTCAGGTCGATTTTTAAAATAATTAAAGTATATTATAATATCAATGTTTCGAACTTTACGCGATCCCTCTTTAGGTAACAGCCACAAGTTTGTTTTTTTTAATGGGAAAGTACATCACGTGACAACTCATTTAAAAGCATTTGAGATAGTGATTCCAAAAATGTATAACACTTTAATTCTTTTTTAGAGCGCAGGTGCAAAATTTCGATCGAATTCTTTTTAAACGCATTCATTTTTTTTGGAATCCTGAGAAAACTAATAAGTATATTTGAAAAATTTAAACGCAGAATAAAAGATTACATTATTACCGAGGGCTGAAAGCCCTTAGAATAAACAAAAAAAAGTTTCTTTTGAATGGTATATTTGAAATTAAAAATCATACTAAATTTTCTCTTTTTCACCCCTGTGACTTATTAAAATAATCATTTTAGAAGTTCTCAGGGACTTCAGACCCTCGATAATACTGTAATATTTTATTCAGCGTTTAAATTTTAAAAAAATAATAATTAGTTTTCTCAGGACTCGAAAAAAATTAATACGATAATAGACACACGAAAACTTCCTTCTAGTACGGACTACACTTGGAAACGAAATGAAATTATTCGGCACTTCGGCAGAAGTCACAGCATTGTTTAACAAAGAACGATAAGGAAAAACCGTTACATTTCAAATGGTCAAGCAAAACATTTATTGTTTCAACAACTTCGTTTATTGTTACCATGAACGCATTGATTGTGGATATTAAACGCAGTAGTAGATTTATTAATGCATTCGTTGTCACGATAATCAGTTTATATTTATGGAATAATCAAATATTACTCTATAATATTAACAACATTTGTACATTGTTTTAATGAAATCTGTAGGTTGTCACGATAAACCAAGATAATTACTTATCATCTACGAAATCAAGAAAGTGCTTTGCTGCCAGAATTATCATTATTTATAAAATATATATTTTTTTTTTTTTTTTTCCCATAATCATCACTACGATGATGATTATTACAATTACAATCTGGTCATACTTGACCAATGAGCAATTTTAATCTAACCTAAATTATTACTGTTCCTTAAAATTAAGAGCTTGCCCCATAGCGTCTCTTATCCAACCTAACAAGACAGTGCACTATTCTAGCATACACACTAACGCGCACAAGCACTATGCTCTGCTTCTCACTATCACCTATCACTTAAACTAGTTCATAAGGTTTTGTCCTCTTCAGTCTTCTAACTTGCCCAGTAGTATCGAGGAGCTGGATTGCCTCAATATTCTCGTGCATGTGAAGTCGTCGCTCGTGACTTCCTGCCATCTTCTTGATGATCATTTCCACAGTTTCCATTCCTAGGTCCTTATGGAGATCACTGTTTGTAACATACCAAGGAGCATCTACAATATTTCTTAGTATTTTGTTCTGGAATCTTTGTATTACTGTTATATTACTTGGTCTAGTACACCCCCATAGTGGGCATCCATAAGTCCATACAGGTCTCAATATTTGTTTGTAAATTAGTAACTTATTATGCATCGACAGTGTGGAGTTTCTTCCAATTAGCCAATACATTTTTTTATATCTTATATTTAGTTCTTCCCTTTTTTTCTTAACGTGCACCTTCCAGCGTAGTTTTGCATCTAATGTTATACCCAAATACTTAGCAGTATCTGCATATGGTACTTGGATATTGCTGATTATAACTGGTATATATTGTATTTTTTTGTTGGTGAAATTAACATGGACAGATTTAGCTTCATTTAGCCTGATTCTCCATTTTTGTGTCCACTTATAGATTTGGTTAACTGCTATTTGGACCTTGTTGGTCGCCTCTTCACTTGTCGTCCCTACTGCTTGAATAGCTGTATCATCAGCAAAGGTGGCAACTGTGTTGTTTTCCAGTACAGGTATATCACACGTGTATAGTAGGTATAGGACCGGACCCAACACACTGCCTTGTGGAACACCTGCTCTAATTTCTTTTAAGTCTGAAAAACAGTCTTCTTGCTTAATTCTAAAATGTCGTCCTTTTATGTATGACTGTAAAAGTTTTGAGTACTGTATAGGTAAAAAACATTTTAGTTTGTATGTTAAACCTTCATGCCAGACTTTATCAAAAGCCTGTGCAGCATCAAGAAATACAGTTGAACAGACTTTCTTTTCTTCTAGGGATCTTTCGATAACAGTTGTGATTCTGTGCACCTGGTCAATTGTTGAATGCTTATTTCTAAATCCGAATTGATGTGTCGGTATCAAATTCCTTGCTTCAATAATTGGTTTTATTCGCTTAAGGATCAGTTTCTCAAACAGCTTCGATATTACAGGAAGCAGAGATATCGGTCTGTATGACGAAACATCATGTGCTGGTTTTCCTGGTTTAGGAATCATAATGACTTCCGCCATCTTCCATATCATTGGTACATATTTTAATCTGAATGCACCGTTAAAGAGGTTTGTTAATTTTACGATAGCTCTTCGGGGAAGATTTTTCAACAGCTCACCCGTAATTAGATCATAGCCCGGAGCTTTCTTCGGATTAATATTTTCCCTTATTTCTTCAAGTACTTCTTTTGGTGTAGTTAGCCTAATTTCTTCCTCTAATTGAACAGGTTCCTCCCATCTTTCTTCATCCCCTTGAGGTTCATTTGGTTTGAATGTATTTTCAACATGTATGGCAAATAGCTCTGCTTTTTGTGCACTACTTCTGGCCCAGTTACCATTTTCTAGTTTAATAGGAGGAGAGTGCATAATAGGTCTTTTCAGTCTTTTAGTAGCTTTCCATAAGGAATAATCTGTACTACCGTCATCTGTTAGCTCCTGTAAGTAAGAATTAATCGAGTCATTCTTTAATTGTAGGATAGTTCTTTTGAGTTGTTGACTTGCACGATTTAGTTTAGTCTTATCTTGAGGAGACCTTGTTTGTTGCCAGATTCTTCTCAGTTTTCTTTTTTCAATTATCATGTTCCTTATTTCCTTTGGATAATTATTTCCTTTTAGCCTAGGTTTCAGCGTAGGAGTGTTTTCCCATGCTGCTTGCTGGATATTGTTCACCAACAATTCTGCTTCTTTATCTAATTGCTCTGCGTTTTGTATTGGTACACTTAGATTTATTCTCTCTTCAAGGCTTAGCTTAAAACTATCCCAATCCGTCCATTTATTTGTTAATGTGGGGTTACTTTGTTTTTTAATAATCCTGTCACTCATGGTTAGTACTATAGGGGAATGATCAGAATTTAAGTCCCAACAGTCATCAATGTCTATGAAATTAGTTGAAATATTCTTAATAATAAAGAAGTCTATTAAATCAGGGGTCTTGTTTCTATTCGTAGGCCAGTAGGTTGGTCTACCAGTTGATAGTGCTTCACACCTCTGTTCTTTAATGGCTAACAAAAGCTCCTTTCCCTTAGTAGTAGTGATTCTAGAGCCCCAGTGTGTGTTCTTTGCATTGAAGTCACCTCCAATAATGAACCTTTCCCCTAGGGGAAATAAAATATATGAAACTAACTTATTATCTGAATAAATTGAGTGTTATTGATTAATGTACTCTAGTTATTTTCACAATTATTATTCAATCATTGTGACAATAACCAAATACATTGATCAATGTCTAAAAATTTGTTGAAACAAAAAAATTAATTGTTGTTACAACAAAATACTATTCAATAGTCACTTTTAATCAATATTACGAACTAATTTTTTTTAGTGTGAGTGATCTATAGAATCTTCCTAAGGAACCAACAAGTGCACTTGCATGGGTAAACCTCTGCATGAGTAACATCCAAATGAAAGCAGCCAAAATTATGTCAAAAATATTAGCTAGAACTATTGGTTGATATCATGAAAGATCTTGCCTGAAGCAGAAGGTTCCTTACTCGCCAATGAGCATCAGGTTATTCCAACCAACAATGACCTGAAATGTGTCGTCGAAGACCACCACATTCTTCTTCTTGTAGTTCCCTCTCCTACCGGAGGTTGGCTATCATAGCTACGCTTACCTTATTGGCGGCTGCTCTGAAAAGATCTACTGAGCTGCAACTATACCACTCTCTTAAGTTTCTCAGCCAGGTAATTCTTCTTTTACCTATAGATCTTTTCCCCTTAATTTTGCCCTGCATTATGAGCCGTAATATCTCCTATTTCGCACCTCTAGTAATGTGGCCCAAATATTCTAACTTTCTTGGTTTGATGTTCTTTATCACCTCGCAATCCTTTTGTAGCCTTCTTAGCACCTCTGCATTCGTAACTCGTTGGATCCATGGTATTTTCAAAATCCTTCTATAGCACCACATCGCAATTGCTTCTAACTCCTTTGTGTTGTATACTTTCAGTGTCCAGCTTTCCATTCCATACAACAAAGTCGAGAACACGTAGCATCTTAAGGCTTTTATTCTCAGCTTCAGAGGAAGGTCTCGATTAACAAACATTTTTTTCATTTTTATGAATGCCTTTCTTGCAATTTCGCCACATACACAATAGGAAACGCCGCTATAGACGTCAAGTGCAAGAAACCATCCAACACATTATCGATGGCTGCCAGGTATTTGCTGCAACTGAATATAGGGAACGTGATGACTCAGTAGGGAAGATCCTTCATCAAGACAGGGCTTTCTGTGTTAGAATAACTTCTTTAGATTTGATACAGCCAATGTTTCGCCATTTCGATAGCCTTATAAATAGCTACCATTAGGCACGTAACGTCCTATAGCAAAGATGTCTAGATTTGAATCAAGAACTGTACGTGTGTTTTGTAGACTCTAATAAGGCTTTTGATAGGGTTAGAGTTAGAACTGACTAACTGATTAAAGCATTAGAAAAAAAAGTAAGACCTCAGAGTTATAAAAATAATTTCAATCTTATACTATGACCAAAAAGCAGTAGTGAGAATAGACGACATATCATCAGGAGAAATAGAAACACAAAGAGGTGTTCGACAAGGGGACCAATATTATTTAATATATTCTCGGAGAAGACATATTAACTAAGCAAAGGATGAACAAAACGTAGGCACTAGAATTAATGGCATGATCATAAATTACCTGAGATACGCTGATGATACAGTTGAAGACCTACAACTATCGCTCAACTTAAGCAAGCAAGACGAAATCTATGATAATAACAAAGACAACTCAGGACATTCAGAGATATATTATGTACAGAAGCAGCCTGTTGAAAGAGTAAGAGAATTCAAATATACCCTATTCCACGAATATACGCCTGTTTTGGATTATTTCGACAACGAATATTTTACTGTGCAAAATAAGAAGAACGAAAGTAAATTGCAAATTACATTGTTGTTTATTGGAATAATTATTAGCGCCATTTACTTTCGTACTTCTTATGTTGCACAGTAAAATATTCGTTGTCGAAGTAATCCAAAACAGGCGTATGTTCGTGGAATGGCCCATACCTAGGTAGCTCTCAAGAAATACGAATCAGAATCAAGTATATCAGAATATTTTCATCAAGTCATGTGTTTCTTCGTTTGTCTTTAGGTGGTTTCGTTTCAATAGCTTCTTTATTCAGCGACCTTTTTCATTCTGGCTATGTGTCCTATCTTACAAAAGATCTCAGGTTATATTTAAGTAGGTTACTCAAATAAACAAATAAGTAATTAATTGCCCAATGGGAAATATACTGACACAGAGAAGCAGCCTGTTTTAAGTGTTTATTTCCCAAGGTCGATGCAATTGACTAGTGGAAATATTTATAAAGCCAACTTTAGCCAAACCAAAAGGGACTGGCTGACCTCTGACGAGATCTTTGATTATCACAAGGTCACAAGCCTTCTAACTTTGTGAACCATACAAAACTCCGGGACCGGATGGCATATTTCCTAGGCTGCTCCAAGAGTTACTGGCAATAATTATTGGTCCCCTGATCGCAATATTTAGAGCTAGCCATGCTCTAGGATGCATTCCAGGAGAAACACATTCTTCTTCTTTTGGCATCATAATCCTGGATCGGTGTTTGCCTGTCTGGCTATTTCTTTCTATCCAGACCTTTTTTGTGCCCTTCTCCTCCATTGTCTTACTTCTCCACAAGCATAGGTTACTATGGGTCTACCTAATGTTCTGTAGTCAATTTAGTTAAGGAAAAATACAGGCCTATAAGTATGACTTACTTTATGTTGAAAACCATGGAAAACCTTGAAAAAACAAATGAGGGAAAGCAATCTCAATGAAAACGCACTGCAACAGCGGCAATGGGCGTATCAAATAGAGAAATCAGGAAATCTGTGTAGGAACTCGAAAGTTTATATCAAAAAGGAGTCGCCCTTGTTGCATTTTTAGATATTGAAGCTGCATTTGATAATACCTCCATCAAGTCTATACCAACATAACGCACGGGCGAGGAAAAAAAATCAGTAATACAACATGCAAGTCAATTATTTATCACAAAACGTAATATACACTCAGCATCAAAATTAACGCACCACCTTAAAAATGGGACATTTTTGATGTCTCGTATTTCCTAAACCTGTTGTCCGATTTTAGTGATTTTTTTAGTATATTATAGCTTTATTCTTCAAGAATATCGATGTAATAATATTATTGCTAAATAGGTAAGTGTCATTGTATATCGGGTGTAACAATGATAGTGTGTTTTTTCCTCAAAGTTTGGAACACCCTGTGGAATATTCTAGCATATATAAAATATTTAAATTAAAACTCAACTATAGCCTTAGGCTTTCTTAACATTTTTCTTTTTGATTCATTCGCTTATGTGGAATAATAAAAATGTTAGGTACTTTAACAACTAGTCATGCTATTCATCAATACAGGGTGTTTCTAAATAAGTGCGACAAACTTTCAGGGGTAATTCTGCATGAAAACATAATGACCGTTTGCTTTAAAAACATTTTTATGTCCACAAATGCTTCGTTTCCGAGATACGGGATGTTGAATTTTTTCTTACAAACTGACGATTTTTTTATTGCTCTAAAACCGGTTGAGATATGCAAATGAAATTTGGTAGATTTTAAGAGGTAGCTATTGTGCATTTTTTGACATACAATTAAGAATTTTATATTCACCATTGGCGTGCATACGGGTATACACATTTTAGATACATCCCGTGCATACGGGTTTTTATTTTTTATAATTAGTTTTTAGTAATGACTTTTTAGTAATTTTTAGTAATGTTAGAATTCCAATAATGATTTACAGGTTAAATTAAAGTACGATTTGTCCTACACATACTCTACTTGACGCTGGTAAAACGATTTAGACTTTTAATTGATATTAATTAATTCCACAGCTGGCAACGTGGCAATGAAAGCAAAAGCAATTGTTTTCTGTGCATTTACAACAAAACCTAATATCAAGAGTGATAACAGCAAATACTACTATTGAACGACGCTAACAAATAAAATAATAAATAATTTATTAGTGAATATCCAAACTCATTTCAGGAAATCAAATAAAATCAGCATAGAAAAGGCTAGAGCAAGATTTAACAAAATGAGAACCGTGCTGTGTACAAGAGATTCATCGTGATCATCATCATCATCTTGGTGCTACAGCCCTTAGAGGGCCTCGACCTTCTCAAGCTTTCTACGCCATTCTGTTCTGTCCCTTGCTTGAATTTTCCAGTTGGCGACTCCGATCTTCTCGGCATCTTGTGTTACCCCGTCCATCAACTTCAGCTTTGATCTACCCCCTCTTCTCATTCCCACGGATTGCGCTGTTAGAATCTTTTTTATCATGTTCGATTCAGATGCCCAGGCTACGTGTTCTGTCCACTACAGGCGGTTTCGCTTAATTATAGTGGTAATATCTTTTTCACCAAACGTATGCTTGTAGATATTCCGCAGTTCAAAATCATATCTACACTTCCATATTCCGTGCTCACAGACCGCTTCGAATATCTTACGTAGCACCTTTCTTTTAAAAATCGATAGAGCGGATTCATCTATTTTAGTTAGCGTCCATGCCTCTGATCCATATGTGAGAACGGGGACTATCAATGTTCTATACAGCCTTATACGAGTTTTTTTAGACACACGTTTGTTAGCTAGGTACTTTGATAAACCATGATAACACATGTTTGAAATTATTATTCGTCTTGTTATTTTTCTGATGTGTTATTATTAGGGTTAACCGATGTCCTTAGATGTATGAACTATTTGACCGCTTGGTTAGGTTGGCTAGGTGCTATGTTTTCTCGACTTTGTTTTTTGGAATGGAAGCTTGGACCTTAAATGCAGCATCAATGAATAAAGTAAAATCATTCGAGCTGTGGGTGTATAGAAGAATTCTGAAAATATCGTGGACAGAGCACGTCACAAACAAAGAGGTTCTGAGAAATATGAATAAAGAAATGGAAGTCTTAAAAATACAGTCAAAACCAGAAAATTAGAATATCTCGGACAATTTACACGTGTAAAGAGATCCAACTTGCTCCAATTGATTAGGCAGGGAAAGATTCAAGGAAAAAGAAGCATAGGGAGACGCAGAATATCGTGGCTGCGCAACCTCCGAGAATGGTACGGATGTAGATCAAATGAACTTTTCAGTGGAGCCCTCTCTAAAATTCGAATAGCTATGATGATTGCCGACCTCGAGATCGCACTTAAAGAAGAAGAAGAAACTCAATCATAGGCAAAAACCCCTTAGATACACATCAAAATAGTCTAGGGGGCAAAAATGAGACTTATTTACTTTCAAGAATCAATATTTTTCTGTTGAAATAAAATTTTGTTATTTTTGGTTGGACATAATTATATCTTATCACAATTTACAATATTGGTTGGTGTTTTTGTTGATCTTAAAAATGGTAAATTTATCTAATAAAGTAAATAAAGTAAAACCTCATATTTTAAGAAAGAGGACATCGAGGAGAATTCAAAAATGTAAAAATATACAGGGTGTCCTATTAAAAAAACGAAGTTATAACCGTTATAACCATGACGAACTGATGAAAATATTAAATTCAATTGGTCTGGACAGCAGAGATCGCCGTATAATAAACAATATCTATTACGAACAAACTGCGGTTGTTAGAGTAGGGGATCAGTTAACAGACGACATAAAGATAGAAAAAGGTGTGCGACAGGGATGTCCCCATTATTGTTCAATACATATTCAGAGCACATTATGAACCTAGCGCTAACGGACATAGACGAGGGAATACTTATAAACGGAGAACGATTGAACAACATACGCTGATGATACTGTCATTTTTGCAGACAGTCTTGAAGGTCTGCAGACACTTGTCTCCAGGGTGGCAGAAGTAAGTAGCAGGTTTAGGCTTGATTTTAACATCAAAAAAACCAAATACATGGTTATAAGCAAAAATAGGATACCACCTGGTCAACTACTAGTTAACCAACAACCTATAACGCAAATCACAAACTTTTGTTATTTGGGTGCAAACTTAAATGAACAGTGGAACCAATCGATGGAAATTTAGATAAGGATCGAGAAGGCAAGATCAGCTTTCGTCGAAATGAAAAAAATCTTTAACAGCCACGATATAAAATTGGAAATAAAAGTTCGTTTACTAAAATGTTACGTATTCTCCGTTCTTTTATATGGCGTGGAGTCATGGACCTTAACTGAAGCATCACTGAAGAGACTCGAAGCATTTGAGATGTGGTGCTATAGACGCATGTTGAGGATTTCCTGGATAGACAGAGTTACCAACGAAGATGTTCTACATAGAATGGGTAAAGAGCGCGAACTAGTCGTAACCATAAAACGTCGCAAACTGGAATACCTGGGCCATATAATGCGCAATGAACAACGATATAACCTACTTTGGACCATACTTCAAGGTAAAGTGCATGGGAAAAGAGGTCAGGACGAAGAAGATTACCCTGGCTGCATAACCTGTGAAAATGGTTTAACTTAACCACTACCGGACTTTTCAGGGCAGCAGTCAACAAAGTCAGAATAGCCATGTTAGTGTCCAACATCCGTAACGGATAGGCACCATAAGAAGAAGATAACCGGAAGGTGTAACCGAAAGTAGCAAATAAATAAAAATATTTTCATTAAATAGATCAATCTTCAAAACCCCTTTATTTCAATTTTCAGGATTCTGTTGCCTTTTTAGTTCTCGAGATATTTCTAATAGGCCGTTTATCTGCCTCACCCTGTATACAACGACCGGTTGTTATACTGTTCACAATTTATCGTTAAGCCGCGTCCAGATTTGCTGAATTTCAAGGTTTCCTAAATAAATTGTCAAATTAGCATTTAATTATTCTTTGATTACTTTGTCCCCCCTAGACTATTTTGATGTGCGTATGATAAATTTAATTATCCAATTCGTAAATAAAAGATTCTGAGGAGATCCACGTCCATTTCGTTTCATTTCGTACGTTAAAGACGGATAAGGTCTAGTCTCCGATCTGTTGAAGGGAAAGAAATCCTTGCCGCTTTTTTTAGTTCAAAGGGACAATACAGGCGGATAATGACGATTAACTGTCAAGCAATAAAAACGGAAAAGAACGAGAATCACAATCCCCGTTTAGGCAATAAAAAAAATAAGAAGGCCGCAAAAACATAGACAACGAGACGAAACTTTGAAAGATGAAGAGGAAAATACTATCAGCATCTTAAGAAACTACCGCTCGAGATGAAATAAATACACATTGAGAATAAAAATAAGATACGCCATGACTCTAAATTTCTCGTTCTTCCTATATGTTGTTCTATGTCTGTACATGCTTTTTCCCATCTTTCATTTTTTTCATTTGCTACTTTTCTTTTTACTTTTTTATTTTTTCCCTGTAGAGTTCCAGGTCCTCATAGTTTTTTGTGTTCAGGTATTTTATATGGAGTTACTTCTTCTCTTTTATGCAGTTCAGTGTGTCTTCGTTTAATTTTATATTTTGCTGGGTATATTTCTGGTCTTCTTCTCCAAGAGCTTCTAGGGCTGCTGTCTTATACAGGTTTTTATGTGTTCGTAAGTCTGTTGTAATGATTCATACCTAAACTCTTCTAGCTTTTGGTCCAATCTTCGTTTATATAAGTCTTTTAAGGAGTCTTTTTTTAATAGCTTTATTTTGAATTTCTTGTCTTTTATTGAGTACAAATTGACAGGTATTGCCGGAGCCGTAGATTCTCCAGTATTTCCCAAGGTCGGTTCCTGTTGGGTCTATATAAAGGGGAATTCCATCCGAGCGATTACTAGTTTGTGATCTGTGCCGCATGCAGCGCCTCGTTTTACTCTCACGTCCTTTATTTTTATCGAGCTTTCTTGATTTACTATAACATAATCAATAATAGACGTCAATTTTCTTGTTTCTTGTGTCCTTGTGTATTTGTGTATCTCTTTATGTTTATAGAAGACGTTTGTGATCTTTAAATTGTTTATTTCGCGTATTTCAATCACTCTCTCTCTCCGTTACCTTTTATTATATCTTCTCCAAACCTAGCTACTGCTCTGTCGTTTTCTTTTCTTCCTGTTCTTCGATTCAGGTCACCGGCAATAATTATTCTTGATTCCTCTTTCTCTTTTCGATTTCTTCTCGCAGTTGTTCCATAAATTGTTCTTTTTCTTGAATTGAACTGTCTTCTGTTGGACCGTATACCGCTAGTAAGATAATTTGTCTTCCGTATATGTTTAGGTTAAGTTTGGCAATTATTCTTTCATTAATTATTGGTTCCCAGTTTTCGATGACATGTTCCCAATTATTTTTTAGTGTAATTGCAATTCCTGCTTTTGCCCTTTCTTTCTTGTCTGTTCCACTCCAACAGTGAACTCCTTATTATTTATTCAACCCAAATTCCTTCTTCGGGTTTAGAGCTGTCTGTATACCAGCATTGATCTGCCATTATGAGATTTGTTTCATTCGACTCACATGCATTCGTTCTAGGAAAGAACTGGAGTGGAAAACATCATAAAACGCATTACGAGGTTGAAGTGGAAATGGTGAGGACACGTCGCAAGACAGAGTGACAAGCAGATGGACAAAGAAGATTTTAGAGTGGCGGCCAAGGGCAGACAAGCGAAGTCGTGGAAGACCACCTACGAGATGGACCGACGACATTCAAATAATAGCGACAAACTGGATTGCAGCTGCGCAGGACAGGGAAGCGTGAATACATCTTGAGGAGGCCTATGTCCGACAGTGGATAAATTTGGCTGTGTGATGATCTGGTACCATTTCCAACTATACAGGGAGTCCAGAAACTTTACGGACAAACGAAGACAGGAGATTCTTCAGATAATTTTAAGACAATTTAGCTCAATTCACCTAGTCCTAAAATGCTTCCTAAGAGAGTTAGAGCTCTTTGACAATGGCGTCTTTTAATTAGTTTTTCTTAAATACCTCCAGAACGCTTCAATTTATAATAACGAAATTCGGTACGTATGTTTATCTTCCAGAGATAAATCGATTCCATCCATTGCGAATGTATAGTACCGATCATAGGCGTCCTTTTTCGGTAGGCAACGGTTATTTTATCACATAACATTTTTTTCTTTAACTTTTAAGCATTTATGACACTGGATTATTAAATTGTGAGGTATTCTAGTACTAAAAGATACTCTTGCTTTAAGTCGGTAGCACACACGGTTTTCTAAAAAAATCGATTAGAAAATTTCTCCATCTTTGAATTTGAAAAAAAAATGAAAATTTTTTTCAAAAAAACGGTGTATTCTACCAACTTAAAACAAAAGTAGCTTTTAGTACATACTACAATACCTCATAACTTAATAATCTAGAATCAAAAATGCTTAAAAATCAAAGGCAAAACTGTTATGCGATAAAATAACCAGTGTCCTACCCAAAACGGACGTATATGACCCGTACTAGAAGTTCGCAATTAATGAAATCAATTTATTTCTGAAATATAAATAAACGTACCAGTTTTCGGATTTCTAAATAGTTTTTTTTTGAATTTTTTTTTTGCAAATTCAAAAAAAAAAAATTCAAATCGATCTTTCTAGAAAACGGTGTATCCTATCGACTTAAAACAAGAGTACCTTTTAGTTGTAGAATACTTCACAATTTAATAATTCAGAGTCAAAAATGATTAAAAATTAAAGATAAAAAAGTTATGCGATAAAATAACTGTTGCCCTACCCAAAACGGACGCCTATGACCGGTACTAGAAATTGGTAATGCATGGAATCGATTTATCTCTGGAAAATAAATATTTGTACTAATTTTCGTTTTTGTCAATAGAAGCGTTCTGGAGTTATTTAAGAAAAACCAATTACAAGGCGCCATCTTCAAAGAGCTCTAGCTCCCTTAGGGTAAGAACATAACAAGTAAGTCGAGGTGGATGTGTAGGTCGCGGTAGATGCCACTAGTTAAGTCGCGGTCGATGTCGACAGCACATAGCAAAGAGGTCACCTGCGCTGTCAGTCGAGCTAGAACCACTATCAAGTGAAGTAGTTTAATGAAATTTGAATGACAAAAAGACTGTGCTTTTGCGATGTTGTGTCAGTCAAGTGATGATAGTGATGAAACGTCAGCTGTAAATAATCAGATCCTCCTTCATATTTCAAAAATTTACTGAATTTAATTACTTTAGAAAATCAAAAATAAACTGAATACAAAAAAGGGATTATATTATAAAAAGTATCAACTCAGATAGCGCAGTTAATGACAACTTGGCTTCGAACGGACCAATCACAGGGAAGCATCCTTGTAAGCCGCGCAGTAGACATCCATGTAAAGCAAACTCATTTTATTTTCAAAAGCATCGATGTAAACCTCCTAGATGGCATCGCGCTAAACCTCCACCGCGACTTACTTGCTCTGTTCTCTTTCATTCCACAGATCACCTACCTCCTCTAGATGTTTCACGATAATGCTTTGGTTAAATATGAAAAACAGCGCTCCATGCCGCTTGTATCGGAACTAATACAAGCGGGAATTTCAAAATGTAATTTTGGTGGGAAGAAAATGTTAGGTTAAAATATTTGTATAGTTGAAAAAAAAAAATAATTTGGTTTTACAATATGCAAATTATTTTTAATTTCAAATATACAAAATACCATTTGGGAAAAAATAAGACATGACAACGTATTTTTATTTATTTATTTAATACCAGCAAAACCACTTTGTATATACTTTTTTACAAATCGTATTTTTACAAATGAAATTATTAATAGTTATCTTCCAAATTGAGTTCCAAATACTTCTACAAAAGGGTATCTCAAATGATTGAAACATGTGTGCATCTCTACTTGTTGAAGGACTTTCAACTAAAACAAAAAATTAATATAATTGATTTGATAATAACCATATTCATTTCACGTAAAATAATTTTTATTAATTATATATTTTCAGTAGGGGTTACTTACTTGGTGTTACATTCGTTTGCTTCCCTACACCACTAACTGTGTTACTTGTTCTCTAATAACAAATACTTGTTGAACTCACCATGCAAATGTAAGCTAGGAACTTGATCTTCAAATCACATTCGTTTTGTTTCAAAAACTGTATTTGAATCCATTTTATCTAAATCAGGATTTTTTATTATTGCTAACAATCAGATAAACATCTGACATAAAGATAAAGGCATAAAGGCATACTGACAATGATGACAATTGACAAATTATAATGACACTCAGACTCAGTGATATAGAAGAAATCTTCATTCCAGGTGCATGGCGACATCTCAAAAAACGTATTATTACTAAAAATGACATTTAGTTTAGGATGACCTTGAGATACCTGCGTGAAACATCTAAAGAGAGTTAAGTGATCTGTGTTTCATTCAGTACAATATGTTTGTTTTACATGGATGTCGACATCGACCGCGACCTCCACATCCACCTCCACCTCGACTTACTTGTTATGTTCTTACCCTTAGGAAGAATTTTCGGACTAGGTGAATTGGGTTAAAATATTTTAAAATTGTCTGAGGAATCTCCTGTCTTCGTTTTTTCGGTAGAGTTTCTGGACACCCTGTATATCCAGTACATCTGTTACAAATGCTTGAAATTAACAAACTAAAACTTTGAAGTGACTGAAGTACTAAAAAACACTATCAAAATACACAAGAATAGCCAATTCTCTTATAGAAAAAACTCTAACCACAATCTCAGTTTCCAAATAATGAATAACAATATGACTACAAGAATTTTATACAATAATTACTAAGAAATGACAAGTTTTAAATAATTTAAATATTTCAAATGAAACATTCTTCATTACAATAATAATTTATCTGCTGGAGCAAAAACTAGATTATTCAAGCAAAAGAGTCTTTGAATTTGAAAGATATTACGAGTCCATTGTTAAACAAGTTTTTATATAGTTTAGAAAAGCGTTGTGAAAATTTTTAAAATTTATTTGCAGTTGGGAACAGAAAACGGACAATATCATATAGTCCAGGCCCGAAAAATTAAAACGGGAAAAAAATCAGTACAGGTGTTTGAAAGTGCTAAATCGTAGGGGGGACATATAGTTAATTAAAAATACATACAGAGGTACTCGTAAATCGACCTCATTTTTTTATAAACAAAGGCCAAAGTCAGAAAATATATTTTTTTGCCTATAGCATTTTTAGTATCATATTTACAGCAAAAGTTGTTTTATGAAAGTTGTGTATCATAAAAAAACGATTATTTTGAATTTTTACAAGTTAAAATCCATAAAGAATTAAACCGAGATAACTGCAAAAAACCACGTTTTTTGCACTATTTTGTAAATGTTAATAACTTTTAACAAATAGGTCATAAGGAACTTATTGATCATGAGGAAATTAAGTGCCTTTATTAGTGTACAAAATTTCAAGAAGATCTGTTTTTCAGTTTACGAATTATGTTAAATGTTTTCCCAGCCATCGAATTTTCAAACAATCATTGTCGCCCTAGGAGTATTTTCAGAGCTTTTTGGCAAAGTGCAATGAGTTCTTAAGGACTAAAAGTACTAAGAAAGTTAAAAAAATATATATATTTGTTTCTTGACTGTTGCTGAACAGGTCGATAAAAAATGGTGATATTTTCCTTATAATCAATTAGAATATCTTGGTTATTATTTCTGATAAATAATTATAATGGGTTGTATCAAAAATCTGGTAAAAAACACACATCAAAAAAGAAAAAACAACTTTCTAGGACCAATAATAGCCCAGTTATCCTTTTTTTTTTTTGAAAAATCACATCTCGATTGTTTATAAATATTAAGGGATGAAATTTTTACAGCATGATATTAAATATCTATATTTTATATTTCAATTGATAAATACGGAATATCTTCTATTTAAAACGAGTAATAACCCTTTAAAGTGAAGTTACTCAAGCTGACTGAGCTGGGACCATGTGATGGGGAAGATTGTCGGAGTCCAGTTCCGCGCGTCGAGATTTTGCTATAGAAACTTCAGTTTGGAGCGCTGGAAAAATTTTATAATATCTCAGCTTCCAGATAACATAGAGCATTCATTTTTTTTATATTCAGGTAACTCGACGAAAGAATAACAACTAGCTAAGTTTCATTTACCGGAAAAATCGGAAAATTCTGGAAAATGGACTTTTAATTCAACATCCATTTACAATTGTAACACTAATATATTTTGATAAATATTTTCATAAAATATTATAAATTTGTAAATGAATATTAAAATATAATTATAATATATATATTATTGTGTTTGCATTTTATCAATGAAAAGCAAAATAAAAATTAAATTAATTTTTTTTTAATAACGCGGGCACATAAATTTGATACACCCTGTATATTGAGCTGTTTTAAAATTTATTAGAATTTAGTTAGGATGTAAATAGATTTCTCTTTTAACGAGCTTTCCGCGGAACCATTAAAGACTTTTGTGAATAATTAAAGTGAAAAGAACTATGTATTTAGACTTAAAATGGAAAAAAATTGTTTACTGTATAGGTAATTATCAATATTTCTCGAAAGTGATAATTGAAAAGAAAGTTGGAATTTTAATATCTTCATTTCAATACGAGTATATGTGGGAGAGTTTCTCCGAAAGTAATTAGGTTTGTCGGAACAAATTTGAGGGTGACTGTTGTTTGTCAAATGGAAAAGTCAATGTTCTGATTCTTGGAATGTGGAAGGGGAAAAGATGGATTGGATGATTGAGAGAGAGTGAAAAATATTTCATTGTGTTGTTGGCAGCGAGAAGAAGCGGTTTTCGACGTGTTAAGTGGAGTAGATAGTTAGCATATATCAGTGGCTGGTTGATAGTGGAGAATAGTGTTGAAAAGTGGAACGAGCGACAGATCAAATCGAGACGAAATACCTCTTTGATTCTGTAGTATTGTGAGAAGGAGAGCAGAGAATTTTTGGAGTTTTGTTTGAATCGAGAACGTGTCAAAGAAACACGGTTTGTTGGAGAATTAGTGCTGGTATGCTGACAGTTTTGAAGCTGGACAACGGAGAGAGGCTTTGATGAGTAGCCTTTAACATAATCAACGAGGGAGAGCTGTTTGGGGTCACGAGAAGACATCCGAGTGAGGGAAGCAAAAGGTCAGTCAATTTATGTGAAAGAGATTTTTATGTTCGGGAAATAAATTTTTGAGTAAAAAGCATATGAATTAAAGTTCCAATATTTCAAAATATAAATAGTAAATATAGGTAACCTTGCGAAGACATAAATTTGTTTGGTTTAGTTTGTTTTACCAAAGTCATCGGGAACAAACCGATAAATTGTTTTTTTGTAAAGATAATAATTTTAAGTGGTATAAATTTCAGTCGGACATCTGTGTCCACAGGTTTTTTTTTAGATTCGATAGTTTTCAGAGTATTAATTTGATAAATAAAAGACAATTCTGTATTTTTATTTTAATAGTTTGCTTTATTTCTTTTCCCTATTTTATCCCGATTAGGATCAACTCAGAGATACTGAACCCACGAGAGAAGATAAATATAAGGTAAGATAATTTGGTTTTTTTTTTATACAGTGCTAGTCAAAAGTCCGTACCCCCCCTCGTATCTTTTGAACGGTTATACTTATAATAGTGAAATTTTAAGGAAGGAAATGAACGGACGTAGGCTTCTTAACTAGTCATGACAGGTGACGTAAAAGTGACAGATGACTTTACAGCGCCACTGTGACAGATAATTTTAAATGGTACCCTATGGTAAGCGATACCTCGTTTGATAGGTATTGAAAATACACATTCAGCTATAATAATTTTGTTTGAGTTTAAGCTCATTTGGATGAATAAATAAAATAATATAAAATTGTAGTTTCGCATTTAATTAATAAAAATTCAAACCTCCGCCTATGGTTACTTGTCAAAAAGGTTGACGTTGACGTAAAAACTACTAGAGAGCTGAAAAATGTCAACTTTTTTGACAAAATAACCATGGACGGACATTTGAATTTTTAATAATTAAATGCGAAACTACAAAGTTATATTTATTTCATTTATTCACCAAAATCAAAATCAACTTAAACCCAAAAAAATTAGTATGACTGAATAGGTATTTTCAATACTTTTTAAAATGAAGTATCACTTGCCATAAGGTCCCATTTAAAATTATCTGTCACAGTGGCGCTGTAAAGTCATATGTTACTATTACGTCACCTGTCATGACTAGTTAAGAAGCGTACGTCCGTTTATTTCCTCCCTCCAAATTTCACTATTATATGTATAACCGTTCAAAAGATACGAGGGGGGGTACGGACTTTTGACTAGCACTGTATATTAAAAGGCACCCTGAGATTTTTTATTCAATTTTGATATATGATTTGCGACAATTAAATGATTAATTAAATAAATAATAATCAATATAAATTAAATAAGAAGCAGATCACAACTATATATATATATATATATATATATATATATATATATATATATATATATATATATATATATATAAATGAAATAGAGAATGTGGAAAAATCCCCTTACGAATAACTCACACATCCACTATTTCTGGCTGGGAAAAATTTTTCGAATAGAATCAAAGATCCAAACACCAGTTCTTAGAAATGTGTTTCGCCCTCTTCAACCTCCGTGGGCTCATCGGTAAAGATGAGAGGTTGAATATCTTTAGACACATTCCATCAAAAAACAACATCCGAGACATAGACATAACAGGAGCGTAAATCTACGCCTAACCTGAAAATGTCAGTCTCAAGTTTTAATTCCCTAATTACTTTAGAGTAAGTAAGATAATGTTTATGAAAAAACAAAAGATGTAGATCTTTGAAACACACTCAGTGATCAAAAGATCCACAGGTACTGGTTTAACGACCACTCGTACGAAATCAAACAAATGAAATAGATAATAAAAAATCCCCTTACGAATAACTCACACATCCACTATTTCTGGCTGGGAAAAATTTTTCGAATAGAATCAAAGATCCAACATTCTCTATTTCATTTGTTTGATTTCGTACGAGTGGTCGTTAAACCAGTACCTGTGGATCTTTTGATCACTGAGTGCGTTTCAAAGATCTACATCTTTTGTTTTTTCATAAACATTATCTTACTTACTCTAAAGTAATTAGGGAATTAAAACTTGAGACTGACATTTTCAGGTTAGGCGTAGATTTACGCTCCTGTTATGTCTATGTCTCGGATGTTGTTTTTTGATGGAATGTGTCTAAAGATATTCAACCTCTCATCTTTACCGATGAGCCCACGGAGGTTGAAGAGGGCGAAACACATTTCTAAGAACTGGTGTTTGGATCTTTGATTCTATTCGAAAAAAAAAAAAAAAAAAAAATTTTCCCAGCCAGAAATAGTGGATGTGTGAGTTATTCGTAAGGGGATTTTTCCACATTCTCTATTTCATTTGTTTGATTTCGTACGAGTGGTCGTTAAACCAGTACCTGTGGATCTTTTGATCACTTAGTGTGTTTCAAAGATCTACATCTTTTGTTTTTTCATATATATATATATATATATATATATATATATATATATATATATATATATGCTAATTATTCAAAAATTTTAAAATGTATTGTGTTCTTTGTTTTCTGTTTTCAATATTTGTGTTAATTTGAAATGTTGAGCATCATCAAGCTTCTTTTTAATAATCTCAACGACTAGTAGGTTTACTAAAGCAATGTAATATTTTAAAATACTTACATTTTTGTTTTATATTACAGAGTCTTGATAAAGGGGTCAAACAACCCCGAAAGCTAGACAAAAAGTCAAAAGAGTGTTTCTTTGATATCCTGGCCAAACTTCTGACTGCAACCCTAATAAACCACTTGTTTGTTGTATATATATATATATATATATATATATATATATATATATATATATATATATATATATATATATATATATATATATATATATATATATATAACCCGGTCTATATAGACATTTCAAATAACAAAAATTGCCGGAGAGCCAAATTTTGGTGGAGAGCTAGGGTATACCATAACAAATAAAGTTTAAAAAGTCCCCATCGATCCCATGTGTGCGTCAAAAGTTATTCGGGGTCAGAGGTCAAAATTTGAGATTTTTTGATTTTTTTTTTCGAAAACGGTAAGTTTTATCAAAAAATCACCTTAATCCAAAGTTGTAGATCTTAAAATTCTCTACAAGAATAGTCCTTACTATTTTTTTCCTAAGAGTTGCCATTCCTGAGATATCGCGATTCAAAGAGTCACATTATACATTATATGCACACGTTTCCACACCATCTGTGAGGTAGTGTACTCGGCGCGTTTTTTTTTACCTTGGTTTCCCCTGTAGGCCTACTCCACTAACTGTTTTGACAATTTTAGGATAATTTAAGGAAACAATACCGGTCAAGTTCTAGATATTACCTTATTATTGATATTAATTATTGATATTGCTATTGATTATTAGGTTAACTATTGTTTTGATTTCTTTAGATATTTTAATCAGATTCGTATTCTTGAAAGTCTACTTCAACAGCCAAGTCTTCTTCGATTTCATCTTCTTCCTCTTCCTCTTGCTGGATGTTCAAAAATTGTTCAAATGTGACTGAGTCATTGGTCTCTTCATTAAAATCACAGGAGTCTTCCTCTGTTGAACTAAACTGGACATTTGAGCAAGACTGACCTTGGCAGTTGGTACACACTAGAGAACACAGCAACCCGATTTTTTTACATCCACATTTGGCACTACAACCTTTTTTGCAATTGCAAAAAATAGTTTTAAGGAGTTTTTCTGGAGCAGGTGGGAGTAAGGTTTTATTCGGTTCCAGAGTGTTATCTATTAATTTCCAACCCCAGTCTTCTGGATTCAGTTCATTGCCTAGCCATGTTTGAACTTGATAATATACTCGATACAAATGTTGAAAAGCAGATGCTGATGTTGGAGGAAGACATGATAGTTGTACTTGTTTCTTGTTTCGCGTATTTTTTACAAAAGTTAAGTATCGGTATTTATCAAGACAAATAATTTTTTTTGGAGCTCCATAAACCGCAAGAAGAAAGCGAATTCCTTCCGTAATTATTGTTTGCGGTGTAGAATCAAGTTCTGTAAAAACTTTACAGCAGTCAGTCAAATCTTTTTTTTTTCGAATAATTTAAGTACTGACGTTTTGCCCCTTCTGTACATTGCGGACGTAGTGTCGCAGCCGGTTATCGCATGTAAAAATAAAATATACTTTTGGCATTTGGGATAAGCCGATAAACTATTCGAAGAATATATCTCTGTTCGCTGTTGAGCCCTTCCAGGTTTCAGAAAATACGGAAGGAAGGAATTATGGAGCTCCAAAAAAAATTATTTGTCTTGATAAATACCGATACTTAACTTTTATAAAAAATACGCGAAACAAGAAACAAGTACAACTATCATGTCTTCCTCCAACATCAGCATCTGCTTTTCAACATTTGTATCGAGTATATTATCAAGTTCAAACATGGCTGGGCAATGAACTGAATCCAGAAGACTGGGGTTGGAAATTAATAGATAATATTCTGGAACCGATTAAAACCTTACTCCCACCTGCTCCAGAAAAACTCCGTTAAACCTTTTTTTTGCAATTGCAAAAAAGGATGTAGTGCCAAATGTGGATGTAAAAAAGTCGGGTTGCTGTGTTCTCTAGTGTGTACCAACTGCCAAGGTCAGTCTTGCTTAAATGTCCAGTTTAGTACAACAGAGGAAGACTCCTGTGATTTTAATGAAGAGACCAATGACTCAGTCACATTTGAACAATTTTTGAACATCCAGCAAGAGGAAGAGGAAGAAGATGAAATCGAAGAAGACTTGACTGTTGAAGTAGACTTTCAAGTATATGAATCTGATTAAAATATCTAAAGAAATCAAAACAATAGTTAACCTAATAATCAATAGCAATATCAATAATCAATATCAATAATAAGGTAATATCTAGAACTTTACCGGTATGGTTTCCTTAAATTATCCTAAAATTGACAAAACAGTTAGTGGAGTAGGCCTACAGGGAAAACCACGGTAAAAAAACGCGCCGAGTACACTACCTCACAGGTGGTGTGGAAACGTGTGCATCTCATGTATAATGTGACTCTTTGAATCGCGATATCTCAGGAATGGCAACTCTTAGGAAAAAAATAGTAAGGACTATTTTTGTAGAGAATTTTAAGATCTACAGCTTTGGTTTAAGATTTTTTTTGATGAAACTTACCGTTTTCGAAAAAAATCCAAAAAATCTCAAATTTTGACCTTTGACCCCGAATAACTTTTGACGCACACATGGGATCGATGGGGACTTTTTAAACTTTATTTGTTATGGTATACCCTAGCTCTCCACCAAAATTTGGCTCTCCGGCAATTTTTGTTATTTGCCAAGCATTTTGATGTCTAAGTTGACCGGATTATATATATATATATATATATATATATATATATATATATATATATATATATATATATATATACATCCCGCTATTAAATTGGCATCTTTTCACGTTGCAGTCATTTGGCATCACCTAGAAATGCTATCATTTTCTAGGTATAATCCGTGAATGTTCGCTTAGTACACTTCTTTAAGCTTGGCACCGTTGTCGGATTTTCAGTAATCCGATTTATTTATATATTTTATTCCTTACACTATAACGACAATTTGACCCCCGTAGGTCAAAAACATTGCTTAAACATCACTTTGGCAACAACAGGATGTTGCCAAGATATACATTTTTACGGAAAAGACAGTACCTAGTTAGATACATAATATCGATCGCTTCACGTTACAAGTCTTCCACTCGCACTCAGGTAAAAACCAGTTGTAGGCTCTTTTGTCTGAACGGGTCCCTGAATGAGTTTAATAATTCACTTTTATTGTGTATTTTGTTTCGTTTAGTTGAAATATCAGATTTTGTTTGTAACGAATTTCATAATAGATATTTAAATTATTTTTTTGTTAACAAAAACAAATTTTAAAGTTTGACATTTGAAAAATTAATTTTATATTGCCATTTTCATGACATGGTCAATGGTTAATTGCATTTATAATAATTTAATGGGTCATTGCGAAACAATATACAGTGCGTCCATAAAGTAACGCATAAATTCATTATTTCACAAACCGGACACTTTCAGGAAAAATACCGAAACAGGTCGATTTTTATTTTTAAATTACAATTTATTGGCATACATATCATACTAGTGACGTCATCCATCTGGGCGTGATGACGTAATCGTTGATTTTTTTAAATAAGAATAAAGGGCATGTAATAGCTCATTTGAAAGGGTATGTAATTCTCTATTCAATAATATAATTGTTAATATAATTATTTATACAGGGTGTCCAAAAAATGTTATTTAAATTAAATTAATTGGTATAAAAAGATGAATGTATGTAATTTGTTTAATTCTAAATATATTTTATTGGTGCCAGCAAACATAAAAATGTTTTATTTAAAACCTAAATATTGATTTTCGCTTAAGCGTAATCTTAAACTTCCAAGAGGCAGGTGGATGGCAGCTCTAACATTTAATTTTCTGACAAAAGTAAAACGAATTTTGAATTAAATAAGTTACATACATTTTTCTTTTTGTCTCAATTAATTTAATTAAAGAATTCTTTTTGGACACCCTGTATATATAATTATGTTATTGTTTGTATTAGTAAATAGAGAATTAAATACCCTTTCAAATGAGCTATCACATGACCCCTATTCTCATTTAAAAAATTCATCGATTACGTTATCAAGCCCAGATGGATGACATCACTAGTATGATATGTAATATGCCAAAAAATTGTAATTTAAAAATAAAAATCGACCTGTTTCGAAAATTTTCCTTAAAGTCGCCGGTTTACGAAATAATGAAATTATGCGTTACTTTATGGAAGCACTGTATGTTACAATGTGTAAATTTTTCAGGAAACGTAAAAATCTTTCCATTAGTAGTTAGAGATTCTGATAGTAATACTATATTTTATATAAGTATTATGGGTTATAAATGCATCTATTAGGTCTGGATCCCGCGTATGAAAAAAAAGTTGATTAATAGCAAGCTGAAAATTTGTTAATAGCTTAAGGGTGTTTAGTCGGATAAACTTTTATATATGGGAACACTGGAACAGGGGCAGTTTTAATTGTGAAACAGGTTGAAAATTTGGAACGGTCACACCACGAAAACGGCACATTTATTTTGTCCGACATAACAGACTTAAACTCTCCGAATAGAGATTAAACTCTCATGCAAAAATTAGACTGCTATTTATCACCTGTCATAATTCCTGTCATTTGACATATTCTACATGCTCTACTCATTAAAAGGCCCATTTGGTGATAAATAGCAGTCTAATTTTTGCATGAGAGTTTAATCTCTGTTCGAAGAGTTTAAGTCTGTTCTGTCGGACAAAATACATGTGCCGTTTTCGTGGTGTGACCGTTTCAAATTTTTAACCTGTTCCAAAATTAAAACTGCCCCTGTTCCAGTGTTCCCATATATCAAAGTTTATCCGACTAGACACCCTTAAGCTATTAACAAATTTTCAGCTTGCTATTAATCAACTTTTTTTTCATACGCGGGATCCAGACCTATATCTGAAAGACCAAAAAAGTTTAAATGTTGCTTATTTTTTTGATATTATGTTTTAAAGTTTGTGGACTTATGTTGTTTTCGAAATGAAACCATAATTGGTAAAGTTTTTTCTTTATTCTCAACAAGAAACAGTCATAATACGGACAACGCACACATCTTATGGAAAATATAATGTCACTCAAATTCAATAAAATTTATACGAATAGATCCGTTTTAATTTACCGATCAAATCTTATCATTGCGCCAACTCTTAATTATGATTAATTACGGCGCAAATTGCAATTAAAGTTTATCGAAATCACATTTTTGGAGTCCATAAAGTGTTAAAAGTGTTAAAGTTACAATCATTATTGCTCCGAGTGCTATTCATAAGAGCTTAAATCCCGCTGGGCCTAAGCGGATTAGTGAAACTAATCCGCTGATTTATGGAGTACCGAAAATCTGGGTAGTTTAAAATATTTTTTCTCTCTCTAACTTATGTACCTACCCATTTGATTTCAGATTTATTTGTATCAATTTCTGCTCTTATTTTTGAAAATAGAGAGTTGGCGCAATGATAAGATTTGATCGGTAAATTAAAACGGATCTATTCGTATAAATTTTATTGAATTTGAGTGACATTATATTTTCCATAAGATGTGTGCGTTGTTTTCGAAATGAAACCATAATTGGTGAAGTTTTTTCTTTATTCTCAACAAGAAACAGTCATAATACGTAGAAATTTATACTAAATTTAAAATCCAGATTCAGTAGAAATAAACAAACCAAGACACGTTAAATGCTACTAGGAGCACTCCCGAATCATAATTATTTACAATGTATTGTTATATTTCTATTTGATATGAAAATTAAATTTTGATGGTTGTAAACAGGATTCAATTTAATATAAAATATTTTCAATTTTCTCAACCACGGGCATATAAATTTAGAACACCCTGTATACAACAAATTGTTATATTTAATTTTAAGAAGTGATTAGACGGAACTCGGGACAGTGCGCTTAAAATAAACAAAGTGAATGACGCGTACCATTATCGTTCTTCTCGGAAGGTCGATCATTAGCCTATGCTAAATAAAACTCAGTGAAATAGATGATAGTTCATTATCGTTTTTCGCGGAAGGTTTCGATCATTAGCCTATGCTAAATAAGACTCATTTGAAAGAGAGAATAGGTCATTAAAATTTGTAAATAGTAGAAAGTGATTTTAGAATGGGAATTAAATATTTTCTTTTGAAATCCATTAAGCATATTTAGAAAGATTAAAAATTGGTTTTTGAGGAATACTGAGAATGAGAGTTGGTGGTGGAAGGTTGATTTGTGAATCTGGAAGGGATATTGAGAAAGTAGGTGAATGAATGACAAAGTGGGATCAGAATGTTTTGAGCTGTCGAGAAGTGAAGTCGAGTAGTAGACGGTAGTGTTCGAGGAGTGAGAAAGCCGGTAGTTCCGTGAGTGTGGAGTATCTATCGTGGAACGAGAAGTAGGCCAGGTCGAGAGTAAAAGAACCTCCTTGAGCCCAGAGTGTCCCGGTAGCTGATAGCAGTTTCGAAAAAGGTAGAACACAGCATCACGACAAAAGCAGGAACGAGAGCTATTCGAGCTAGTTTTTCAAAGGAGAACATCACTGGAAGCCAGGACGAGGTTTGATCGCAGCCAAGGATAGCAGGAAAGGGTTTTGTGTGAGGACATTTTCAGTTCACCAGGAAAAGGTCAGTCTCATTTGTTTGGACATGAATGTATGGGTTTTTCGTATTAAATTCCACATAAAAAATTGAATAACATAATCAATAATATCAGAAAAGCTTCATCAAACTTAAATAGAGTTGTCCCTAATAACTCCTAATAGTTAAATGTTAATAAAAACTTTCAATAGAAAACCAAAAGGAAATAAAATTCCCAGTTGTAAATGTTATGTTTAAGAATAATAAGAAATAGCAAATATTAAGCATTGATTGCCTTTTGAATAAAATAAAAAATATTTTGATTATAATTGTAACCCATATTTGTATTTTTTTTACTCTTTTCTTTTCTATCCCGATTAGGAACCATTAAGAAATATTCAGAAGCCACGAAAGTAAGTAATTAATTTATAATTCGCCCTGAGATTGAAAACATATTGATATGTGATCTGGTTAATTAATTAGATTAGTATTAATACATTGATTAAATTAAGTGACATATAAGAATATTATCTCATATCAATAATCAAGATCACATCAGTATATACATTGTAAATTCCAAGTCATGATTTCCAAAGTTTACACATTGTAAATTATGATTCGGGAGTGCTCCTAGTATCATTTAACGTGTCTTGGTTTGTTTATTTCTACTGCATCTTTACTGTTTCTGTTAACTAATCTAAACGTAGAGATATTTTTTGAGATTCTTTAACTCTTTCAATGCTGGGGTTTGTCACATCCCACCTGTCTGTTAGTGGCAAAAAAGTTCACCTGTCGGATGCCGGGTTAAAACATGACAAATTAGATGTGGAATGAAAGCTTATAACCCAAAGATGGTACTAAAGGTGAGAAATTTGGCCTCCGACTTCAGGATAAAGAGTTGCAACCCGAAGTATTGTTCTAAATTCGCAGAAATAGTACAAACTATGTATTACTCGACGCGCCTTAGAAAGACGAGAACAAATATTTATGCCTGTCCGGTTTTATGCCTGTCTGTCCGTCCGTCTGTCAGATATAATCACAGAGGTTGAATGAAAGATTATAACCCATAGATGGTACTAGCGATTAGAAATTTGACGCGCATTAGAAAAATGAGAACAAAGAAATACTTTTTTTAGTTTTACACCACTTCCGGTTAAAATGGTGTACCCGGAAGTGACACACATAGTCACAGAAAAATATACTTGATCAATTTACGTGTATTAAGAGGTCGAAACCGAATTTTTTTAATTCTGGTTTTGATGTCATATGCGGTTAAAAAATTGTCTGGAAGTGGAAGAAACCAGTTTAATAGTTGTCCCCTTCGAGTAGCGAAAAATAAACAATACTTTGTAAAAACATTCAACATTGGTTGATATTCCGCTGTTTTCATATTATTTATTGACCTAAGTTTTTGTAAAATGCACTAGTCTTTTTTAAAGATATCATTGGACAATTTACTCACTGTTTTTGGATTTTACAAAATCGCTTGGATTGGCATGAAATTTGACATAAGCATAGCTAACATGTCAAAGAAAAAAGTGATATTGTGCCAGTGTGTGCTTTTTTCTGGGGATGAGTACCACCCCCTTCTCGAGTGTGAAAAAATATAGGTAAAAATATGTCCGTAAGTGGATAAACTAATTAAATTCCTTGTATTTTTTGTTTTTAGATGGTTTTTCGTAAATAAATCAAAAAGTAAGTATTTGATCGAAAAAACTATTCTTAGCAAATATAAAGCTTATAAAACAGTAAAAAAAATTATGTATGTATGAAGTCTGGACACACAATAAAAACAGAGTTGGAGCTGAACAACAGTTGGTTCTTATTCGTCGAATTCCAAATCGACTAGTTCAACGTAAAATATCCAAAAAATAACGCACTTTTCGGGGAAAACTCGCCACAAATTTTTTAAAGTGTTTAAAAAAGTTTTATTTTTGTTATTTAAAAAGTATCTATTCTATCACCATCAGCATCAAAAGTAAGTTACGCTTTAAATAAAATATGTCCCTTTTTTTGCTAAAAGAAATCGTGAAAATCACCACCTAATTAGCATTCCATATGAAATTAATAGTTACCGCCCTAGTTAATTTACTTATATTATACTGTTTATATGATCTATAAGATTTATTGGCAAGAAATGCTTATTAAAAAAAATTGACTTTTAAAATAAAAAAATTTTAATTTTGAAAAAAAATGCCTTGGTTTAAAATAACTTAAACATTAGTGATACTAAATATCTCAAAGAGTAAAAAATGTACATATCACATAAACAATACATAAGTAAATTAGGCGGTGATTTTTACATTTTTTTAACAAAAAAGAGACTTCATTTTGATGCTAACTAACTTTTGATGCTAGAAACGTTTATAAAAATACAAATAAAACTTTTTAGACATTTTATAACAGTTGTAAGTCATGAGTTTTTCCCGAAAAGTGCTTCGTTTTATGGTTATTTCATGTTAAAATATTCGATTTGTATTTTGACGAAGTAGAACCTGCTTTTCATTAAGGTGATACAGTAGCGATCAACAGGTAGCCAAAACGCGTTCCAAGATTGCGTCTGTAATTTTGAATATTTTTTCGAGATATTTGGCACACGTATTCGTAATATAATAAAGAATGGCGGTACAGAGCCGAATTTGAAAAATATATTAATATGTGGAAATTACTCTGTAATTAAATATAATATTAAAAAAACGAGCCTGTACCGCCATTAAGAAGAACAAAAAAATACACTTTCTTCAAATAAACTTTTTATCCGATGCCTAGATTTTGTGTCATTTTGGAACTACTAATGAAATACAAAATTTTAGTAGTTCCAAAATGACACAAAATCTAGGCATCGGATAAAAAAGTTCATTTGAAGAAAGTGTATTTTTTTGTTCTTCTTAATGGCGGTACAGGCTCGTTTTTTAAATATTGTATTTAATTACAGAGTAATTTCCACATATTCATATATTTTTCAAATTGGGCTCTGTACCGCCATTCTTTATTATATTACGAATACGTGTGCCAAATATCTCGAAAAAATATTCAAAATTACAGCCGCAATCTTGGAACGCGTTTTCGCTACCTGTTGATCGCTACTGTTTCCTCTTAACTACAACTCTACTTTTACAGGGTCTACAGACTTCATACATACACCATTGTTTTCACTTTTTTATACGCTATATTTTTGCTAAGAATATTTTTCGTTAAAATACTTTTTGAGTTTTTTTCTAAAACCGTCTAAAAACGTGACTTTTTTGTTGAAAAACGAACATAATATATTCACTTGCAAATAACTCAAACAGTATGTTAAGAAAAAATCTATAGAACAAAAACTAGCTTAGAATTACTCAGTTTATCCACTTTAGGACTTATTTTGAATGTATGTCTTTTCACATTATAAAAGTGGTTGTACTAACTCCCAAGGCAAAAGCACACGTCGGCACAATATCACTTTTTCTTTGACCTGTCAGCTATGTGCATACCCAATTTCATGTCAATCCAAGCGGTTGTTTAAAATTCGGAGGTTTTGCAATATTTACCGTGAGTGGATGGACTACAGATATATGTATATTAGATAAAAATTATAGTCTCAGCGAATCTTTGAAATATCTCCATTCCTTTGAAATGTTACATTTTTTAAGCCTTGAGGGAGTAGGCGCAAAATTATGACCAATGCTATTTAAATGCATTCAGTTTATTCGAATCCTGAGAAAACTAATAAGAATTTTGGAAAAATTTAAACGCAGAATGAAAGATTACATTATAACCGAGGGCGAAACTCTCTAAAAACTTTTATGTTTATATTGATAAGTGAAAGGGTGAAAAAAAAAAGAAAATTTAGTGTGATTTTTTATTTCAAATATTTAATTCAAAAGAAATTTTTGTTTATTCTATTCTTTTTGACATGAGGCTGTATTTGATTTCTCTATGTCATTGTATGCTATTGGTTAGTTCCTATCATTTCAGCCGACGTACGTCACGATTGGATCAATAGGGCCGAACATACATAACTAAGGCCCTTTTGGCATGATGCTGTATTATTTTGAAGTCGATACAGCCTGAATATTTTTTTTTATTTTTTTACGTTCTATGTGATTAAAAAAATTAAGAATCACCGCAATTTTAGCCCACCACCCCCTTCCCCTTTCCCCACATCAAAAAATGTCAATTTTTCGATTTTATTTTTTTTTAAGTTGGTTTGCAATTAAATTATAAATTACAAAAAATTCACACGCACAGCTGAGGCTTTTACAAAACATATATTTTTATGGACCCGAAGGTCGAGTGTACATAACCTCAATGTTTTTTGTTTTTTTAATAGGTACGTATAACTTTTTTTGGCGATGGCTGCATGTCTAATTTTTTTGCGTTTTGTGAATTTTATCAAAATCTGTATTTCTGACTTTTTTCAGATTTATTCGTAAGGTGCGCCATCTTCAAAAATCCGGAAAACTGGTTTTTTCGGTAGTTTTTTGGGATTTTCTCCATTTTATATACTTCAAAATAGACTAACTCAAGGTTTTTTATAGGTTACGTATATATAATTTGAAATAACTGAGTTTTTAGGGATATTCAAAAATTGTGTAAAACACCTAAACCCCCCAAAAACTATGTTTTTTCAAATTCTTAAAAGTTTCTTAATTCTTTCGTACCCCATGAAGTTAAATTACAAAGCCATTAAAATATAACTAGAGGTGATTCATACCTACTTACCATCTCAATTGAATGCAATCATCGGCAAAGCCATCTTTTAGTGTCATTGTGTCATCCCCAAAAATCTACCTGGGTCTTAAAATGCAGGTATGCATACTTGTTCCGTTATAACTCTTATCTTTTAAAATTTTGTAGTAAAAGCATTTCTATAGCTATAGTGAGTTTATTGCCCTACCTCTTTATGTGGCTTAATGATTTGGATTGTAAACACAGATAAGAAAGGGTGTGATAGACCAGAGAAATTAGCAAATAAATGGCCTCTTTCGTGACATCCGTTGATACAGGTATCTAAGAACTGCTTATGGCATTAGGGTAAATTTAGTTACAACAGTATCCAATATAAAAATTATGCAAAAAATCAAACGTACTTTTTAACTTATAAACAATATATAAACAATTAAAGATCGCTATTTGATTGTAAATATTAAAGGTGGAGACCGGTATGCTGTATGGAAAGGTGATACAATTTTACTGAAGAGCATAGAAAATTCTTTAAAATGAGTGTTTGGAAAGTTCTTTTTGTTAATTTGTTGCTTAGTTATTTGGAAAATAGCTTCAAAAGTCGATTTTTTGAAAATAATTAATAACTTTTCTAAAAATACACTAAAAGCTTTATTTTCGCGTAAGTAAAGGAACAATATTAGAAGTATTCAGCCGTTAAAATTTCAAGAAGTTTTACCTAATAGTTATTGCAAAATTGAAATTGTTTATCCCAAAAAGCTTCTATCTACAGCGTTATTATGCATAAACTATTAGGTCAACATAAATTCTAAAGACATCAAACCAAAGAGAAAGGTTCAATTTATCAAATTAGATCAAGTCTTGAATAAAAAGTTTATAATAAATATTATAAATAATTATAAAATAATTTTGAAAAAGTAGTGTTATTTTAAGCTTATTCGCGAACTCAAGCGAGGGTGCTGCCGCTTATTTTGAACTAGAGGAATTGGGATGAAGATTTAAACAAAACATCCGTTAACCTATATATCAATGTCGATTGAATGCTTGTCTGGTGTGTTCATTTAATGAATGATTTATTTATATTAATTAATTACATCAATAAAAATATTAATTATATCAAAATGCGTTATCCCAATTACATCGGCCATTTTCATGCAACTGCACTGCCACCTATAGTCGATTGAGTTCGCGAATAAACAATTAAAATAACAACCGCATTAACATGTGGGAATTAACTAATTTTGATGGGAAATAAGCCACAATTTTACTAAAAAAAATGGTTTTATTTTGACAACGACACCCGATTTGAGCGTCGAAACGTTAATAAAATCAGTTTTTTTAGTAAAATTGTGGCTTATTTCCCATCAAAACTAGTTAATTCCAAAAATGCCACAAGAAAATAGCTTCAGAACAACAACACGTAGGAAGTTAATTTTTTTTATTCGACATGTTGGTATTCTTATAGAAACTGAAACAAAAATTTAATGCCCTACAACCCTTAAAACCCGAGTTAGCCACTTTTTTCAAAAATTCACCGGGGCTTTGTTTATAAATATTAGAAAATTTGAAAAGCAACATTTAAACGAATGAAAGAGCATGTTTATACAAAAAAAAATTAAAACGATTCTTTTAAAAACGAGCCGTCCATGATGCGCCAAAAGTGAAGAGTTTAAAAGTAAAGCGATTCTTACCCTCTTGATTTTATTATCAAAAACTTAATTCACAACTACACATTTATAAAAGGCGCAATACCTCCGGTAAGATTTAGGTACAAAATTAACAAAACCCAAAAAAAAATATATAATACAATATTCCAGTTACCCGTCGTTTGTCACCATTAATCCCTTTATCCTAAAGATAAATAACAGTTTGTCGACGAAAATTCCATTCGATCAAATGTTCGTCGATGAATTGTCCATTCGATGAATTGTGCATTCGACCAACTGTTTGTCGACCAACTGTTGTCGACCAATTTTCCGTCGACGAAGTGTTCTCGACCAGCTTTCCGACACCGGATTTGGGTGTCATTGTATTCTGTTGGTTAATTCCTACCATTTTAGCCACTGTACGTCATGATTGGAAAAATAGCAGCGAATATACGTAACTAAGGCCCTTTCAATATTTTACTGTAATTGATTTTTCTGTGTCATTGTATTCTGTTGAGTGATTCCTATCATTTGAGCCGCCGTACGACACGTTTGGACCAATGGGAGTGAAGATACGTAACTAATACCTAACAAGAGGTTTACTCAAACTTCTTTTTTGTACTTATACCACTCGGTAAAAGTACAAAAAAAAGTTTGGGTAAACTTTTGCACAACTGTGTAAATACTAACGAAAAATCTAAAATATTAAAAAAAATTAGTGGAATCCGTTAATCTGTTCTCGAAAAAATTAGCTATGAAAATGAGCATAATTTTCTATATCCCTAACTTTTGACGAGCAGTTTAGCTTAAATGGGGAAAAGCGGTAAGCTTAGACCAAACACCAGTAGGAGGCATTCAATTAATTGAGGAAAAAAATTAAATGGATAACAATATTTATTTCAGTTACACAAAAGGCATTGTCCCGCTAGAATGTTTGAAATCACAATTAATAGTCCTACAAAAAAGACAGGCGTTTAAAAGTGATAAGACCATTGAACAATAAGCCTGTGAGCTACCTTTTAAACACATTCTTAAAAATAATCCATAACACAATTAAAAAAAGGTTTGTTAAGAAATTCTTTTATAGACTTCAGAAATTCAACAACTTCTCCTGATTATGTTTAAAAAACGTACGGAATGCACTAAATGAAAAAAAAAAAAAGAAAAAGATTTATCATACCGTTATACTATAATATATCCTTACGTTGAATATTTGATGCTTCCCTGTGGAGTATAAAACGGACAGTTGTGTTTTTCCCGTGATCTGCCTTGTTTAGTCTTCTTTGTCGTTTTATTCGTTAAATCCTATCCTCTTAAGTCACAGCGTCAGAAAGCAGTGGGTATATGCAGTGAACGGGAGGCCTATGTCGAACAGTGAACGTTGGGGCCCTTTCGCGTTTATCATATGTAGAGAAGTCGCTTGTCAAAAACTGGACGTATGTAATCGTATTCTATTTGTTAAATACTCTCACATAATATGTCATACCATGTGCGTTAATCCATTTTATTTCTACAATTTTAAAGTGTTATTACATGCCGTCATTTTCATTTGTCTACACCATCGTATTCTGCCAGTTAAATCCCATCGTTTCAGGCGCTGTACGTCACGATTGAACCAATAGGACCGAAGATACATAACTAAGGCCCTTTTGACCTGCTGCTTGTTTGATTTTTCTGTGTCATTGTCTTCTATGATGCCTAAGGCATATTTATGACATGTCTTATTTTTAAAGAAAACAAGTAATTGGACTTCGTAAGTCCTAGGTTTTCACCCAAAGTAATCGAAAGTAGAATTGGAAGTCGATATTTGAATTCTTCGTGTAACTTTGCGTGGATTGATATACAAATTTACTAATTTTGAGTCATTTTTACTAAACTGTTTACACAGAAATAACTCTAAAGATTCAAACCTTTCAATACGCTTCGATTTATGTGTTCGTATACTATTTCTGAGTCTATTGGGACCGTGCAAGTTCGGCAAAACGACACCTGGTTTCTACGCTCTGCAACTTTATTCGCACTTTTAATTATATTGGCCAATTATATTAGTCCTGGTTACTGGATAATTGTCAAGGCCATAATCCAAAAAAATAATAAGAAGAAAAAATAAGATTCAGGTTATGTTATTAAAACGTAAACAATTGTATGTAGTAAATAAAATTAGTTATTAAAATGCAGTACTGCAAGCAAAATACAATTAATTTAATTTGCCTTCATATAATAATTGCATATAATATCAATATTGCAGAGCAACATATAATTTTTCTTCTTCAATGACAGTAGGTATGAAATGTACGTCAATTTGACAATTTCAATGGACAATATGAATTATTTAAGAAAGTTGCAATATTTCTCCGCTATTCGCGCACGATCGTTTCTCGTATCCGTTCCAAGTACTTGCACACCGCGAATAATGGCATTTCCGGTTATAACTTTTTAAGCGGAAATTACGTAAAAACCAAAATTTTACATTTGTTCTCATCTTGCTAAGCCACGTTGAATAATATATCACTTATTCTCTTTCGGCAACTTTAAAATAGTAAATACTTACGGTTGCAACTCTAAAACCGGAACTCCGACGTCAAATTTCTCATCTTTAATAATACCATCCTTAAGTTAAAAGCTTTCATTCGACACCCGATTTGTCATTCTATCTGTATTAATAACGGAGGAGTTGTATTCGCGGATGGACAGACATACGGACAGACAGCCTAGGTAAAATTTTTCATCTTTAATACCATGCTTGAACTATAAGCTATCATTTGGCACCTCATTTGCCATTATACCTGGTATAATGACGGAGGATTTATACTCGCGGTCGGAGGGATCGACGGACAGACAGCCTAGGTCAAATTTTTCACCTTTAGTATCATCCTTGGATTATAAGCTTTCATTTGACACCTCATTTGTCATTCTACCTGGTATATTGACGGAGGAGCTATATTCGCGGTCGGACGGACCGACGGTCAGACAGCGTAAGTCAAATTTCTCACCTTTAGTACCATCCTTGGATTATAAGCTTTCATTTGACACCTCTTTTGTCATTCTACCTGGTATAGTAGAGGAGTTATATTCGCGGTCGGACGGACCGACGGACAGACAGCCCAAGTCAAATTTCTCACCTTTAATACCATCCTTGGATTATAAGCTTTCATTTGACATCTCATTTGTCATTCTACCTGGTATAATGACGGAGGAGCTATATTCGCGGTCGGACGGACAAACGGACAGACAGCCTAAGTCAAATTTCTCACTTTTAGTACCATCCTTGGATTATAAGCTTTCTTTTGACACCTCATTTTTCATTCTACCTGGTATAATGACGGAGGAGTTATATTCGCGGTCGGACGGACCGACGTCTCACCTTTAGTACCATACTTCGATTATAAGCTTTCATTTGACATCTCATTTGTCATTCTACCTGGTATAATGACGGAGGAGCTATATTCGGGGTCGGACTGACCGACGCGACGGACAGACAGCCTAAGTCAAATTTCTCACCTTTAGTACCATCTTTGGATTATAAGCTTTCATTTGACACCTCATTTGTCATTCTACCTGGTATATTGACGGAGGAGCTATATTCGCGGTCGGACGGACCGACGGTCAGACAGCGTAAGTCAAATTTCTCACCTTTAGTACCATCCTTGGATTATAAGCTTTCATTTGACACCTCTTTTGTAGGTCCGTGAACTTAGCCCGAAAAAGTCGGGAAAAAAAATGCGATTGGTGCCATTCGTTTGTCCATTGATTGTCCACGTTTGTCCACCATTTTATTTCGTTAGTCCACCCATCAATTCTTTTTTATAAACAAAAATTTTTTTTCGGGCTAACTTCACAAATCCACAAATTTTCGAAAATTAAAAAAAACTCTTGCTATATTGTTTGTCCGTCGTTTGTCCATGTTTGTCCACCACATAATTTTTTTGTCCACCCTCTGAAACAACCCCCTGTTAATTGTAATTATTTTTTTATTTCTTAATTCGGGCTAACTTCACGTTCTCTTATATGGGCATTTAAACGTTAATTCGGGTGCAGAATCACAACTACCCGTTTGTCCACCCCTTCGCAGCGTTTGTCCAACCCCTTAAATTGCGAAACAACCCCCCTGTTAATTGTAATTATTTTTTTATTTCTTAATTCGGGCTAGCTTTACGTTCCCTTAAATGGGCATTTAAACGTTAATTCAGGTGCAGAATCACAACTACCCGTTTGTCCACCCCTTCGCAGCGTTTGTCCAACCCCTTAAATTGCGAAACAACCCCCCTGTTAATTGTAATTATTTTTTTATTTCTTAATTCGATCTAACTTCACGTCCGTTTAAACGCGTATTTTAAAGTTAATTCGGGTGAAGATTCACAACTACCCGTTTGTCCACCCTTTCGCAGCGTTTGTCCAGCCCCTTAAAGTGCGAAACAACCCCCTCGTTAATTGTAATTTTTTTTTTATTTCTTAATTCGGGCTAACTTCACGTTCTCTTAAATGGGCATTTAAACGTTAATTCGGGTGCAGAATCACAAGTAAGCGTTGCTATATTGTTTGTCCATCGTTTGTCCATGTTTGTCCACCACATAATTTTTTTTGTCCACCCTCTGAAACAACCCCCTGTTAATTGTAATTATTTTTTTATTTCTTAATTCGGGCTAATTTCACGTTCTCTTAAATGGGCATTTAAACGTTAATTCGGGTGCAGAATCACAACTAAGCGTTTGTCCACCCCTTTGCAGCGTTTGTCCAACCCCTTAAAGTGCGAAACAACCCCCCTGTTAATTGTAATTATTTTTTTATTTCTTAATTCGGGCTAACTTCACGTCCGTTTAAACGTGTATTTTAAAGTTAATTCGGGTGAAGAATCACAACTACCCGTTTGTCCACCCCTTCGCAACGTTTGTCCAGCCTCTTAAAGTGCGAAACAACCCTCTCGTTAATTGTATAACCTAATTATTTTTTTAATTCTTAATTCGGGCTAACTTCAAATTCTCTTAAATAGGTATTTAAACGTTAATTCGGGTGCAGAATCACAACAACCCGTTTGTCCACCCCTTCGCAGCGTTAGTCCAACCCCTTAAAGTGCGAAAGAACCCCCCCGTTAATTGTAATTATTTTTTTATTTCTTAATTCGGGCTAACTTCACGTCCGTTTAAACGCGTATTTTAAAGTTAATTCGGGTGAAGAATCACAACTACCCGTTTGTCCTCCCCTTCGCAGCGTTTGTCCAGCCCCTTAAAGTGCGAAACAACCCCTAGTTAATTGTAATTATTTTTTTATTTCTTTATACGGGCTAACTTCACGTTTTCTTAAATGGGCATTTAAACGTTAGTTCGGGTGCAGAATCACAACTGCCCCTTTGTCCACCCTTTCGCAGCGTTTGTCCAACCCCTTAAAGTGCGAAACAACCCCCTCGTTAATTGTAAATATTTTTTTATTTGTTTATTCGGGCTAACTTTACGTTCTCTTAAATGGACATTTAAACGTTAATTCGGATGCAGAATCACAACTACCCGTTTGTCCACCCCTTCGCAGCGTTTGTCCAATCCCTTAAAGTGCGAAACAACTTTTTTGTTAATTGTAATTATTTTTTTATATCTTAATTCGGGCTAGCTCTAGGTTCGCTTAAATGGGCATTTAAACGTTAATTCTGGTGCAGAATCACAACTACCCATTTGTCCACCGCTTAGAGTGCGAAAGAACCCCCCTGTTAATTGTAATTATTTTTTTATTTCTTAATTCGGGCTAGCTTTACGTTCCCTTAAATGGGCATTTAAACGTTAATTCGGGTGCAGAACCACAACTACCCGTTTGTCCACCCCTTCGCAGCGTTTGTCCAACCCCTTAAAGTGCGAAACAACCCCCCTGTTAATTGTAATTATTTTTTTATTTCTTAATTCGTGCTAGCTTTTAAATGCCCATTTAAGGGAACGTGAAGCTAGCCCGAATTAAGAAATAAAAAAATAATTACAATTAACAGGGGGGTTGTTTCGCACTTTAAGGGTTGGACAAACGCTGCGAAGGGGTGGACAAACGGTAGTTGTGATTCTGCACCCGAATTAACGTTTAAATGCCCATTTAAGGGAACGTGAAGCTAGCCCGAATTAACAAATAAAAAAATAATTGCAATTAACAGGGGGGTTGTTTCGCACTTTAAGGGGTAGGACAAACGCTGCGAAGGGGTGGACAAACGGGTAGTTGTGATTCTGCACCCGAATTAACGTTTAAATGCCCATTTAAGAGAACGTGAAGTTAGCCCGAATTAAGAAATAAAAAAATAATTACAATTAAAGGGAGGGTTGTTTCGCACTTTAATGGGTTGGACAAACGCTGCGAAGGGGTGGACAAACGGGTAGTTGTGATTCTGCACCCGAATTAACGTTTAAATGCCCATTTAAGGGAACGTGAAGCTAGCCCGAATTAACAAATAAAAAAATAATTGCAATTAACAGGGGGGTTGTTTCGCACTTTAAGGGGTAGGACAAACGCTGCGAAGGGGTGGACAAACGGGTAGTTGTGATTCTGCACCAGAATTAACGTTTAAATGCCCATTTAAGAGAACGTGAAGTTAGCCCGAATTAAGAAATAAAAAAATAATTACAATTAAAGGGAGGGTTGTTTCGCACTTTAATGGGTTGGACAAACGCTGCGAAGGGGTGGACAAACGGGTAGTTGTGATTCTGCATCCGAATTAACGTTTAAATGCCCATTTAAGGGAACGTTAAGTTAGCCCGAATAAAAAATAAAAAAATAATTACAATTAACTAGGGGGTTGTTTCGCACTTTAAGGGGCAGGACAAACTCTGCGAAGGGGTGGACAAATGGGTAGTTGTGATTCTTCACCCGAATTAAGTTTAAAATACGCGTTTAAACGGACATGAAGTTAGCCCGAATTAAGAAATAAAAAAATAATTTCAATTAACGGGGGGGGGGTTGTTTCGCACTTTAAGGGGTTGGACAAACGCTGCGAAGGGGTGGACAAACGGGTAGTTGTGATTCTGCACCCGAATTAACGTTTAAATGCCCATTTAAGGGAACGTGAAGCTAGCCCGAATTAATAAATAAAAAAATAATTACAATTAACAGGGGGGTTGTTTCGCACTTTAAGGGGTTGGACAAACGCTGCGAAGGGGTGGACAAACGGGTAGTTGTGATTTTGCACCCGAATTAACGTTTAAATGCCCATTTAAGGAAACGTGAAGCTAGCCCGAATTAACAAATAAAAAAATAATTGCAATTAACAGGGGGGTTGTTTCGCACTTTAAGGGGTAGGACAAACGCTGCGAAGGGGTGGACAAACGGGTAGTTGTGATTCAGCATCCGAATTAACGTTTAAATGCCCATTTAAGGGAACGTGAAGGTAGAGCCTGAAATAAGAAATAAAAAAATAATTGCAATTAACAGTGGGGTTGTTTCGCACTTAAAGGGGTTGGACAAACGCTGCGAAGGGGTGGACAAACGGGTAGTTGTGATTCTGCACCCGAATTAACGTTTAAATGCCCATTTAAGAGAACGTGAAGTTAGCCCGAATAAAGAAATAAAAAAATAATTACAATTAACGAGGGGGTTGTTTCGCACTTTAAGGGGTTGGACAAACGCTGCGAAGGTGTGGACAAACGGGTAGTTGTGATTCTGCACCCGAATTAACGTTTAAATGCCCATTTAAGGGAACGTGAAGCTAGCCCGAATTAAGAAATAAAAAAATAATTACAATTAACAGAGGGGTTGTTTCGCACTTTAAGGGGTTGGACAAACGCTGCAAAGGGGTGGACAAACGGGTAGTTGTGATTCTGCACCCAAATTAACGTTTAAATGCCCATTTAAGGGAACGTGAAGCTAGCCCGAATTAAGAAATAAAAAAATAATTACAATTAACAGGGGGGTTGTTTCGCACTTTAAGGGGTTGGACGAAGGCTGCGAAGGGGTGGACAAACGGGTAGTTGTGATTCTGCACCTGAATTAACGTTTAAATGCCCATTTAAGACAACGTGAAGTTAGCCCGAATAAAGAAATAAAAACATAATTACAATTAACGAGGGTGTTGTTTCGCACTTTAAGGGGTTGGACAAACGCTGCGAAGGGGTGGACAAACGGGTAGTTGTGATTCTGCACCCGAAATAACTTTAAAATACGCGTTAAAACGGACGTGAATTTAGCCCGAATTAAGAAATAAAAAATAATTACAATTAACAGGGGGGTTGTTTCGCACTTTAATGGGTTGGACAAACGCTGCGAAGGGGTGGACAAACGAGTAGTTGTGATTCTACACCCGAATTAACGCTTAAATGCCCATTTAAGGGAACCTGAAGCTAGCCCGAATTAAGAAATAAAAAAATAATTACAATTAACAGGGGGTTGTTTCAGAGGGTGGACAAAAAAAATTATGTGGTGGACAAACATGGACAAACGATGGACAAACAATATAACAAGAGTTTTTTTAAATTTTCGAAAATTTGTGGATTTGTGAAGTTAGCCCGAAAAAAAATTTTTGTTTATAAAAAAGAATTGATGGGTGGACTAACGAAATAAAATGGTGGACAAACGTGGACAATCAATGGACAAACGAATGGCATCAATCGCATTTTTTTTCCCGACTTTTTCGGGCTAACTTCACGGAGCTCTCTTTTGTCATTCTACCTGGTATAGTAGAGGAGTTATATTCGCGGTCGGACGGACCGACGGACAGACAGCCCAAGTTAAATTTCTCACCTTTAATACCATCCTTGGATTATAAGCTTTCATTTGACATCTCATTTGTCATTCTACCTGGTATAATGACGGAGGAGCTATATTCGCGGTCGGACGGACAGACGGACAGACAGCCTAAGTCAAATTTCTCACTTTTAGTACCATCCTTGGATTATAAGCTTTCTTTTGACACCTCATTTTTCATTCTACCTGGTATAATGACGGAGGAGTTATATTCGCGGTCGGACGGACCGACGTCTCACCTTTAGTACCATACTTCGATTATAAGCTTTCATTTGACATCTCATTTGTCATTCTACCTGGTATAATGACGGAGGAGCTATATTCGGGGTCGGACTGACCGACGCGACGGATAGACAGCCTAAGTCAAATTTCTCACCTTTAGTACCATCTTTGGTTATAAGCTTTCATTTGACACCTCATTTGTCATTCTACCTGGTATAATGACGGAGGAGTTATATTCGCGGTCGGACGGACCGACAGCCTAAGTCAAATGTCTCACCTTTAGTACCATCCTTGGATTATAAGCTTCTATTTGACACCTCATTTGTCATTCTACCTGGTATAATGACGGAGGAGCTATATTCGCGGTCGGTCGGACCGACGGACAGACAGCCTAAGTCAAATTTCTCACCTTTAGTACCATCCTTGGATTATAAGCTTTCATTTGACACCTCATTTGTCATTCTACCTGGTATAATGACGGAGGAGTTATATTTGCGGTCGGACAGACCGAAGGACAGAAAGTTTAAGTCAAATATCTCACCTTTAGTACCATCCTTGGATTATACGCTTTCATTTGACACCTCATTTGTCATTCTACCTGGTATAATGACGTAAGAGTTATATTCGCGGTCGGACAGACCGACGGACAGATAGTTTAGGTCAAATTTCTCACCTTTAGTACCATCCTTGGATTATAAGCTTTCACATTTTTTCAAAATTGGGTGAAAACAACTTGATGCCAGAATGATTTGTTGATGAAAATAATATATACATTCTCAAATTGCCTATTTTTCGTTGTGGATAATATTGTATTCAACAGTGATGCCAAATTTCGGATGCCAAAATGATTGATAATGAAAGTGGGATATACGTTTTCATGTATATAGCGGCAGCGACAAAACGGTAAAACACTGAACTAAATGTATATAATATTTTCACTGTGCCATCATTTTGAACTCAAACATTTTATGGAATAAACTTATATAAGTCAGTAAGGAATAAACAAAGAAAGCTGATATATTAAAATAACATCAAGGAATCAAATCTCTAACTACAGAGTTGATTAGACTTCTGCTAACAAGTACAGGAAAAAAGTTATTAAGGTAGTGTAAAGTGGCATCGATATACAGATGCCACTTTGCAAGACGATGCCAAATTGATGGTAAATGCATAATGTATCGATGCCAAATTGATAGTAGGATTTATATATATATATATATATATATATATATATCTATTTATATACAGGGTGGCTCATTTTATTCGCCTCGGTGTCTGTACGGAAAACGACTTGATTTAAAAACATTTCTTCATAGACATATACAGGGCAATTAATACTGCAATCTAAAAATAATGTGAATTATACAGAGTGCTACAAAAAAGAGTGGTATATCAAAGATATATATTTTTTATGGAACATCCTACAACTGATGAAAATTTTTAAATTGCCCTTAAAAAATAAACTAGACTATACCTAAGTACAGGGTATTTTGATTCATTTAAATTTTTACAAAAATATAAAATTTTAGAAAAAAATAAATATTTACAAATCTAAGACTCGGTGACAAATTTTTTCTTAGATCTTCATAATAGACTATTCAGCATTTTTAAACATATGTTTCTTGTAACAAAATTTCTAATTACTTAATAGTACATTTTTGGATTTAAAAACTAATTGAAAACCAAAACCTTCTCAAATTGAAAAAAAAAATGTGTGTATAGATTATAATTAATAATTATGAAATTATAATAATTATTAAAAATTTAGGGATAATGTTGAAGAAATAAGAAATTAATGAACCTGTACATGAACTGTGTAGAATTAACGAAGATCAATAATATTGATCTTCGTTAATTCTACACAGTTTATGTACAGGTTCTATCAAGACTATAATACAAACTGGGACACATACCGGCTAATCATAGAACAGAAAGTAAATCTACTAGTGAGATTACAAACTCCCGAACAAATAGAAACAGAAACTAATAATCTAATCAACTTACTTCAAAATGCTGCCAAACAGTCTACCCCTCAACCTGGACAAAAAAAATTTTCAACCAACATTCCTCTTGAAATAAAAAGACTAGTAGCAGAAAAACGAAAAGCCAGATCAATTTGGCAAAGAACTCACAGACCAGATGACAGGACAATTTATAATAACAAAACAAGAAACTTAAAAACAGCTCTAGAACAGATGAGAAACAACTCATTTGAAAACTATGTATCAAACCTTTCGCGTCAAGATAACTCTATCTGGAAACCAATCAAAAACAAAAATAAACCAATAAATACTTCACCTCCAATTCGGAAAAACTCATTACCGCCAGGACCATGGGCAAAAAGCAACAAAGAAAAAGCTGATTTATTTGCTGAACATCTGAATGAAGTCTTCAAGCCACACGACAATGACCAAGTACAAGAAGTAGAGCAGGAACTAGCCTTACCAATTAATCAACGAGAGCGACTAACTTTAATTACACCGAAGGAGATCAAAGATGAAATTAATCATTTGAATGAAAAGAAGGCACCAGTCACTGATCTCATAACAGCAACAATGCTAAAACAACTTCCTAAAAAAGGTATAATGACGTTATTGTACATATTAAATGCAATCTTAAGACTTAATTATTGGCCTATATCACTAAAAATTGCCCAAGTAATTATGATACCGAAACCTGGTAAAACTTTAACGGATGTTTCATCATACCGCCCAATAAGTCTACTGCCAATAATGTCAAAACTTCTTGAAAAGCTGTTACTTAAAAGAATTATGAGCGACCTAGAATTCCAAAACTGGATCCCAGAACACCAATTTGGATTCCGGCAAGGTCATTCTACAGTGCAACAATGCCATCGCATATCAAATGTAATTAATAGAGCTTTGGACAATAAACAGTATTGCACAGCAGCCTTTCTGGACATCAGCCAAGCATTTGATAAGGTATGGCACCCAGGATTATTTTATAAAATCAAAAAATCCCTACCCATCAAATACTTTGACTTATTAAAATCATATCTAAATCACAGAGAATTTGAAACTAAAGTGGAGAATGAACTATCAAACCGTAACAAAATTCAATCAGGAGTCCCACAAGGTAGTATATTGGGTCCACTTCTTTATGTACTGTACACATCCGATTTACCAACCTCTCCACAAACCACCGTTGGAACTTTCGCTGATGACACAGCAATATTTGCAACTGAAGAGGATCCAACAGCTGCAGTATTAAAACTGCAAGAACACCTAGACCAACTTGGACAGTGGTTAAAGAAATGGAAGATAAAAGCTAATGAAACTAAGTCAACACATATAACTTTCACACTACGGAAAGACCAATGCCCAAATATTAGCCTTAATCAAGTCAACATACCACAACAGAACATCGTCAAATACCTAGGGCTTCATCTTGATTCTAAATTAAACTGGAAACAAAACATTTTAAAGAAGAAGAAACAAATTGAGTTGAGAGTGAAAGAAATTAAATGGCTTATAGGTAGAAAATCTCGACTCTCAATTGAGAACAAACTGCTGATTTATAAAACAGTCATCAAACCTATATGGACGTACGGTATAGAACTATGGAGTTGTGCCAGCAAATCAAACACAAAAATTATCCAAAGAACTCAATCAAAAATTCTACGCACCATCGCAAATGATACCCCGTGGTACATTTCCAACCAAACCCTTCATACGGACCTAAACATCCCGTTAGTCAGCACAGTAATTCAAGAAAGAGCCAACAGACATCACGAGAAATTGGAAGACCACCCCAACCAATTAATATTACCATTACTGCAGCCACTAAACAACAGAATATTGCGAAGATTATGGCCCATAGATCTTCGCTGAAACTGAGGTGAAACCGCTGGGTGATGTACCTCATAACGCCATTTTAGTGTACAATAATACATTGATATATCTTATTGTACTTGTTATCAAATTAGCTTATAGAATATGTTATTCTGATTGTTAATAAATGCTTACAAAAAAAAAATGTACAGGTTCATTAATTTCTTATTTCTTCAATATTATCCCTAATTTTTTGAAACAAATCTTCTTCAACTTCCACTTTCGTCATCCACAATAACTGTCAAAAGGTTGTAGTATCTTTTTTCGCCAGTGTCATCTTTGCAATTTATGCAAAGCTCGGTACAATTGATTTATTTCAAAAAATTATGGATAATGTGGAAGAAATTAATTAACCTGTACAAAAACTGTGTAGAATTAATGAAGATGAATAATTATAATCTATACATAATGTTTTTTTAATTTGAGAACGTTTTTGTTTTTAATTAATTTTTAAATCTAAAAATTTACGATTAAGTAGTTATAAATTTTGTTTCAATAAACATCTGTTTAAATATGCTGAATATTCTATTATGAAGAGCCATGAAAAAAATTGTCACTGATTCTTAGATTTGTAAATATTTATTTTTTTTCGAAATCTTTACATTTTTCTAAAAATTGAAATAAATCAAAACACCCTGTACTTAGGTATAGTCTAGCTTCTTTTTTAAGGGCAATTTAAAAATTTCATCAGGTGAAGGGTGTTCCATAAAAAAAATATATCTTTGATATACCACTCTTTTTTGAAGCACCCTGTATAATTCATTTTATTTTTAGATTGCAGTGTTAATGGCCCGGTATATTTTTTATGAAGAAATTTTTCTTAAATCAGGTCGTTTTCCGTACAGACACCGAGGCGAATAAAATGAACCACCCTGTATATAAATAGGTATATACCATAATTTTATTTTAATATTTATTCACAAAGTTATAATATTTCATGACAATATTTATGAAATTATATGTGTTAACGTTGTAAATGCATGTTGAATAAAAAAGTGCATTTTTCAGAACTTTCCGATTTTTCCGGTAAATGAAAATTAGCTAGTTGCTATTCTTTCGTCGAGTTACTCCAATTTAAACAAAATGAAGGCTCTACGTTCTCTGGAAGCTGAGATATTGTAAATTTTTTCAAACGCTCCAAATTGAACTTTCTATAGCAAAATCTCGACGCGCGAAACTGGATTCCGACAATCTTCCCCATCACACGGTCCCAGCTCAGTCATCGTGTGTAACTTCACTTTAAACGGTTATTACTCGTTTTAAATAGAAGATATTCCGTACCTATCAATTGAAATATAAAATGTAGATATTTATTATCATTCTGTAAAAATTTCAACTCTTAATATTCATAAACAATAGAGATGTGATTTAAAAAAAAAAGAGTATAACTTGACTATCATTGGTCCTAGAAAGTTGGTTTTTCTTTTTTAATGTGTGTTTTTTACCAGCTTTTGGATACAGTCAATTATAATTATTTATCAGAAAAAATAGCAAAGATATTCTAGAAGATAAATGCGGTTTTTTGTTTATATTCGATTCAGAGTTTGGACCACCATTTCCATATAGCTATTTCAGCATCCTCATGCCTCTTCAGTGAAGCTATCCAGTCACAAATCGAAGATATTCTAATTGTTTATAAGGAAAAACTCACCATTTTTAGAGTTTTGTTTAACAACATTTAAAAAACAAATATATTCTTTTTTTTTAACTTTATTAGTACTTTGAGTTTTTAAGAACCCATTGCACTTTGCCAAAAAGCTCTGAAAATACTCCTAGGGCAACAATGATTGTTTAAACATTCGATGTCTGGGAAAAACATTTAACATAACTCGTAAACTAACAAATAGATCTTCTTAAAATTTTGTACACTAATAAAGGCACTTAATTGCCTCGTTATCAAGGTACAATAAGTTCCTTACGGCCGTTTTGGTAAAAGTTATTAACAGTTACAAAATAGTGCAAAAAACGTGGTTTTTTGCAATTATCTCGGTTAATTTTTTATGGATTTTAACTTATAAAAATTCAAATTATTCGTTTTTTCAGGATACACAACTTTTATAAAACAACTTTTGCTGTAAATATGATAATAAAAATGCTATAGGCAAAAAACCATATTTTTTTACTTTGGCCTTTTTGTTATAAAAAAATGAGGTCGATTTAGCAGTACCTCTGTATGTATTTTTAATTAACTATATCCATCCTACCATTTAGCACCTTCAAATACCTGTATTGATTTTTACCCTGAAGTCGCTCATATTTATTTTTCTACCCAGGTCTAATAATGAATGGACAAAAGAGAAATACAACAAGTTTTGGGGTAATAAATTCTTCAAACAATAGTAATTTCCAAAGTTCAACAAGACCTTTGCATTGAATTCTTTGGAAGGATTAGTTATATATTGAATATTTACTTTATTATTTATAAAATGAATATTAATTGTAATTAACTATTATATTTGGGGTACATTATGAGAGGTGAAAAGTACGAACTTTTAAGAAATATCATGCAAGGCAAAATTAAGGGCAAAACAAGTGTGGGAAGAAGAAAAATATCGTGGCTTAGAAATCTACGTGAATGGTCCGGGCGTAGTTCGATTGAACTTTTTAGGCGCGCTGCTAACAAAGTCGCAGTGGCCAGGATGATTTCCAATCTCCGCTAAGAGTGACACGTATAGAAGAAGAAGATTCTAATTGGGAAATAACCCAAATTATCTTGAAAAAATAATTTTATTACGCTTATAAATCAAAGTGTAATAAAATTATTTTTTATCAAGTTAAATTGTGGCTTATTTCCCAATTAGAATTATTAATTACAATAATTCTACAAAGAAATAGCTTCAGAATAATATGAATTGTTTTATGCAAAACAATATTTTTACAAAAAATTGACTGAAATTTGAAGGTAAGAGAATATAGCACATCGTATTATAAAATAGTATTTACCTAATCCTATAAAATAAAAATAATGTTCAGTAAAAAATTTTGAATTGTATTTATGTATTTATTATTTTCGCTAAAGTCAATTAAATAAATACCTGTTATAAGAATAAATAAATAATTAAAGTTATCATGATAGAAAAATATTTATACATATATAAATTTAACATTTATTAATGATTTACCACAATTTCCTTTATTTTCCATAAACATGAGAGTTCGTAGCAAGAGAAGCACTCGAGTATACCTCTTAATAAATTATGAACTGAAAATTCCACTAAATTGGGTTTTATAATTTCTATAATAATATAGGGTGTTTTTGGAATGTAAATTAGGTACATATTATTTTTAGTAAACAAAGTCTGAAATTTTCATTATAAAATTATTGACATGTACTATTTCGAAAGCATTTATCCATATTTAATTTTTGTGTTTCCAGTTCATTTTTTGTTATTTGCGCCAATGCATAAACTAATTGTATACAGATAAAGCTCCAAGCTCTAAAAAGCTTTCAATTTTATGTGTACGTTTAGAGAGAATACAGCAAATACTATTCATAACAGGGTGGGCGAAATTACATTACCTATTTTTATTATTATAAATTATTTTATTATTATAATTTACTATTTTTATTAAAGTATCATTCCCTTTGCCTTATCCCTATGCGGGGTCGGCTTCCCTAATTGCATTTCTCCACACAATTCTATCTTGGGTCATATCAATATTAATCCCTTTTACCAACATGTCCTGCCTAATCGTCTCCCCTCAGGCATTCTTTGGTCTTCCTCTCCTATTCCTTCCAGGAATCTGTACTTCAGCAATTCTTCGTATTGAGTGATTAACGTCTCGAAGTTGAACATGACTAAACCATCTTAACTTATGCTCTCTCACTTTGGCATCAATTGGTGCCACACCTAGACTTTCCCTAATATAGTCATTTTTAATTTTATCCTTTATTGTCACTCCACTCATCCATCTAAGCCTAAGCATTCTCATTTTCGCCACATGCATTCGTTATTCCCATTTCTTTTTCACTGCTCAACATTCAGTCTCGTACATCATAGCCAGTTTTATGGTTGTTTAATAGAATTTTCTCTTCAGCTTCATTGGAATTTTTCTGTCACACAATACACCACTCGTTTCTTTCCACTTCATCCATCCAGCCCTAACTCTACTGCATGCATCTAAATATATTTCTCCATAACTCTGTAATACCCAGGGCCCCCGTAACCGGGCGTGCAACGCGTGCGGCGCACGCGGGCGTTACCCCAAAGGGGCGCCAAACCGAAGGTTTGGTAAATAAAAAATATTTATTTCATCACAAAGATTATATCACATAGTCTAAAAATTGAAATGCAACCAAATATAAAATTGTGTCAATCTTATGAGTATCAAAAATATTAATTTCGATCAAGAGTACCTTATATTTCACAATATCGAACATTATTATTATGAAAAATTGTTTGGAATTAATTAAAAACTATGTTTTAATATGCAATTACATCCTTTTAATTGAAATTTTTTTTCTTAAATTTCAGATACCCAACGCCCTTTTCATGTATTACGAATAATGCGATAACTCTTTTATTGTTATTGATTAAATAATTAATAATAATAAAAGAGTTATCACATTATTTGTAATAACTGAAAAGGGCTAATTATTAATAATAAAAAAATTATCAGACTATTTCTAATAAATGAAGAGGGTGTTGTTGAAAAGTACAATTAATGTACGATAAAAAGTTCTTTCTAAAAAGCTTTGCATGGTCTAAAATCTAAGATGCAACCATTAAATCCTATCAAATTTTTTAAATTTTATATGAGACCTAAAAATATGAGTTTCGATCAAAAGTAAAGTGCCTTTCTAGATCACAATATATTTCAATTAGAAGCATCTAATTGCATATAGAAACATAGTTTTTAATGCCGAACAACTTTTCATAATAACTTTTCAATATTGTGAAAACTAAACGTACTTTGCTCTTGACCGAAATTCATACTTTTTGACATACCTCGTATGAGATTCATAAAATTTAATATTTGATGGTTGCTGCTGAGTTCTAGACAAAGAAAAACTTTTTGTAAAGAATAACTTTTTCTGGTAAAATTAATAGTAAAACAGTTTCCCATATGGTTCCTAGTTATGTAGACACACTGTATAAAATTTGTTTGAAAACTTTGAAATGACAAAATACTATTGTTTATTTACTTAAATGTATATTTTAAATTTAATATGCAGGGTGCTTCATTAATGTTGCAAAAAATTTAAGGGGAAAAGGCGCCTGTCAAAATTGTCAATGTGTTTTAAATGTAGTCATTTTTTTCGAATCCTGAGAAAACTAATAAGTCTTTTTTAAAAATTTAAACGCAGAATGAAAGATAACGTTATTGCCGAGGGCCGACAGTCCCTTAAAATAAATAAAAAGTTTCTTTTGAGTTAAATATTTGCAATTATTAAAAATCACACTAAATTTTCTCTTTTATTTTCACCCCTGTACCTTATTAAAATAAACATTATAGTAGTTTTCAGGGACTTTCGGCCTCAGTAATAATGTAGTCTTTCATTCTGGGTTTAAATTTTTCAAAAAGATTTATTAGTTTCATACAGGAACGCACCAAACTTTAAGCCTGTATAATATACGTAAAAATAATCAAAAATAACTCGTTGTTATTCGATTTTTATTTGTTTCCGAGATACGAGGTGTTAAAATTTTTCTTACAATCTGACGATTTATTTATGGCTCTAAAACCGGTTGAAGTGTGCAAGTGAAATTTGGTGAGTTTTAAGACATAGTTATTGCGCATGTTTTGGCATACAATTAAGAAGTTTGTAGTCACCATTAGCGCGCGTACGGGTAATAGTCTGAAATTTTTTAAAGATAAAAATGGTACGCCACTGAAATATTTCAAATTAAAAATGTTTCTTGGATTCCCCGTTCAATTTAGGACAAAAAATCTCTCTTCCCTTTTTTTCATGCGACGCTTCGTTTTCATGCAAAAAATAAAACATTTTAACGCTTACAAAGTTTTCGACGAAGTCTATTATATGAATGTGTAGAAACTTATTTCGAATACTTTGTACGCGTTAAGATATTTTACTTTTTGTATGAAAACAAAGCGTCGTATGAACACACATGAAGATAGGTTGTTTGTCAGAAATTGAACAGGGAATTAAAAAATAATTTTTAATTGGAAATATCTCAGTGGGGTACTATATTTTTTGTTTCAAAAATTTTAGACTATTGCCCATACGCGCGCCAATGGTGAATATAAAATTCTTAATTGTGTGTCAAAACATGTGCACTAACTATGTCTTAAAACCCACCAAATTTCATTTGCACACCTCAACCGGTTTTAGAGCAATAAATAAATCGTCAGTTTGTAAGAAAAATTTTAACACCTCGTATCTCGGAAACAAATGAAAATCGAATAACAACATGAGTTATTTTTGATTATTTTTACGTATGTTATACAGTCTTAAAGTTTGGTGCGTTCCTCCCCACACACCCTGTATAGCAGATTTAAAGGGCGCTAAAATATGTCCCGGACGCGGGCGTCAATCAGCCTTGCGGGGGCCCTGGTAATACCGATCCCATGTACTTAAAACTATTGCTTTTCACAATCATTACACCATCCAAAGATACTATTTTATTTATAGTAACTCCATCTTTCAGTCTAATTCGTACCTTTGAATCGATCGCAGGCTATCGTTTAAAGAGAGAACCGGATTTATCAATTTTTGTTGAATTATTAAAAACTCGTTCAAAATTTAATAAAATGTTAGACGATAAGACTATAATAATTAATGAATTAGAACAGGTTTTAAATACTGTAAACAATAATAGCTTCTAATGGCTGTACAAAATATTTTAAAAATTGGTCAATGGAATGCTAGATCTATTATGACAAACAAAAACAGTTTAATGCAATACGTAAACAATAAAAAAATTGATATTTTGCTCATTAGCGAAACATGGTTTAAAAAAGATTCCCATTACAGTTTTAATGGTTATAACCTAATAAGAAGAGATAGGAAGGAAGACCGGTTTGGTGACATTGCGATTCCTATCCATAACACAGTGACCTTCAGTGAATTAAAACTAAATTATAACTTTAATTCTGATATTGAAGTTTGTGGCATCAAAAAAACTTTAAACGTATTGAACTCAATATATTATCTATATACAAACCTCCTAAATGTAAAAGTACAGTATGGGATTGGGAAAATATATTTTCACAGGTCAGTGGTTCAGTAGTTATAGGTGGAGATTTCAATGCGCATCATACGATTTGGGGATCTAATTATATTGATGCAACTGGAATACAACTTATTAAAACTGCAGATGACTTAAATTTTACAGTAATTAATAATGGAGAACCTACCATTTTAACTAAACCAGATCAAAATAAATCAGCTATTGATGTTACTTTCGTTACAGCTGATCTAGTCAATAAAATTAATTGGTCTATACATACAGACATCTTGGGATCGAATCATTTTATGATCTATATGGAAATTACCGACATTCATTTACCTGAAGAAATTATTCCTAAAAGTAAATGGAATACAGAAAAGCTAATTGGTCCATGTACGAAATTTCAGCAGAGCAATTTTTCAATAACTGTTAGCAAATGGAAAATACGTCGGACAAATATAATTTTTTAATTGATTGTATAAATTATGCAGCTCAACTATCTATTCCACAATATAAAGCTCATAAAAATAAAATCAGAAATTCTCCGCCGTGGTGGAATACAAATTGTGATAACATTATCAAGGAAAGAAAAGAAGCACTTTCAAATTATAAGCAAAACCGTAACTTTGAAAATTACTTAAAATGCCAAGAGAGCATGGCTAAAAGTAAAAAAAATTAAAGGCAATAGCTAACGAAAGTTGGAAAAACTTTGTCTCAAACTTAAACAAAAACACTCCTTCCTCAGCATTATGGAATCAAGCTAGAAAGATCAATAGAAAACCAATCACTAATCCAACATGTCTTAATGATATATTAGTCGACGAAATTTTTTATCAAGTTGCTTCCCCATCAGTCCAATTATTAAAAAGCTACAGCTATGCTTCAAATGAACAAAACCATTTTTTGCTAGAACCGTTTAACATTACAGAATTAGAATATTCTCTTAAAATTCGGAATAACACAAGTCCAGGTTTGGATAATATTAAATATCCCATGATACAACACCTTCCAAAAATAGCTAAACTCTTGCTGTTGAAAATATTCAATGAGATGGTCAAAAATGGGAGTTTAGTTCCTCAATTTCAAGATGTCATTATTATACCAATACTGAAACCAAGTAAAAATCGCAACGTGGCACAATCATATAGACCTATATCTCTTATGTCATGCCTTCTTAAAACAGTCGAACGAATGATAAAACACAGATTGGAATGGTGGTTAGACAAAAAGAAATTACTTCTCAACCTTCAATTTGGGTACAGAAAAGGAAGAAGTACTTTAGACGCCCTTTCAACATTAGTGGTAGATATACAAAACACATTTACAGACAACAATTATTAACCTGCAATAACATTGGACATAGAGAGTGCATATGATAGAGTCTGTCTAGATATTTTAGTTGAAAAATTAGTCAAAAATTTCCAAATACCAGCCCAACTAGCAGGAACAATATATAATTTTTACTCATGTAGAAAGATATATCTCAGAGCACATAACAGTAGTCTCATAGGTCCACGATGGAATAACTTGGGGCTGCCCCAAGGATCAGTATTGAGCCCTTTGTTGTTTAATCTGTACACTGCTAATCTACATAATAGCCAAATTGAAAACTGCACTTTGAAGATTATACAATATGCTGACGATTTCCTTGTATACTCTTTTTCAAAAAAATATGATAATTGTATACAAACCTTAGGTAAAATGCACAACTTGTCAAACAATTGGTTCCAACAAAATGGATTTGAAATTTCCACAAAAAAATCGAGTGTTTGCATTTTCACACGGCACAACTTACCAAATATTGATAAATTACAATTAAACAATCATGAGTATAGTTTCCAAACTTCTATCAAATATTTGGGGATGATACTTGACCGAAAACTAGCATGGAAATCACATATTGAGTTTATGCTAAACAAATGTAATCAAGGAATAAATTTTTTAAAAGCAATTTCAAAAACGTGGTGGGGAGTAGATGTTGAAATATCATTACTTTTCTGCAAAGCTTATATACGATCAATCATAGATTATGGTTGTGTACTCTATGGCTCTGCATCTGATCGGGTCCTAAGCAGAATCGACGTAACACAAAATACAGTTCTAAGGATTTGTTTAGGTGCTATGGAATCAACTCCAATTAATGCGTTACATGTCGAAGCTTAAGATATGCCACTGAAATATAGAAGAGAATATCTAAGTAAAAAATTTATTATGAAATTACAACATAAATATCCTTCCCTTCATATAAAAATAAGCAAATTGAATGAAGCTGATTTGACGAATAAATATTGGAAACAAAAGAATTCGCCTCCACTTTGTGAAGCTTTTCGCAGTATGTCAAACTTTGATGTTAGTTCAAATCCAGACGAAATCTAGACTTTGAAGATTTTCCTTCTTTATTACATTTTGTAAAAGTAATTATGCCAAGTTATCATGAAAATGCAGCTATCAGTCATAACATCTTAAGAAGTATCTTGGACGTTTTTTCGGAGTCTATAATTATCTACACAGATGCGTCGAAGTCAAGGTTTGGCACGGGATGTGCCTTTTATGTCCCATCAAACAATACAGAAAAAATGTATAAAATAAATAATGCTTTTTCGATATTCAGCGCTGAAGCAATTGCAATTTATGAAGCTTTATTATATTTTATGAATACAGAAAATAAGTCTACAGTAATTGTTTCTGACTCACTTTCCGTACTGACAGCTATTCAGACAATAATATTTCCAAGTCATAATTTAAACAACTATATCTATATATATATATACGGGGTATCATATCGGCTGACGCCGCATCCCCACACCTAACCGCCATCTATTTCTATCCTGGGCGTCTTCCTCTTCCAAATCTCGGTGTTCCATGGCCTTCCTTATCGTGTCATTCCAGGATAGTCTTGGTCTTCCCCTTTTCTTCCTACCTGGGGGTTTCCATTTCAGGAGTTTCTTTGGCCATCGTTGGTCGTCCATTCTAAGTAAGTGACCGAACCATTTTAGGCTTCTCCTCTCGAGCCTGTCTACCGCTGTATCGTGTGCCTGCATCCTTCTTCTTATTTCTTCGTTACGTATTCTGTCCAATCGGGAGATTCCAGCACTTCTACGTATGTAGTCCATTTCCACAGCATTGATCCTTCTTCTGGACTCTGCTGTTAATGTCCAGACTTCGCTTCCATACATGAGTACCGATTCCACAAATGTCTTCCCTATTCTTAATTTTGTATTTCTGGATATATTTTTATCCCACCACACGGAATTCAAGCAACCTACTACCTTCCTACTTTGTTCAACTCGCCTTTGAATTTCTTTGTTGCCTAGGCCTTCTTTGGTTATTACAGCTCCCAGATATTTGAATTCTTCAACCTGTTTAATTGATGTATTCTCTGTTATTAGGATTTCAAATTGGGCGTCAGAATTCACGACTAGATATTCTGTTTTTTCTATATTTATATTTAAGCCCCATTTTTTGTAGGTTGAATACAGGCGAGTTAACATGAATTCCATGTCATACGAATCTTGTGCCAGTACTGCTTGATCGTCAGCAAAGTGGATGTTAAACAGGCAGTCATCTCCGATCATGATCCCCATTAGTCCACAACTTCTTTTCCATTCTTTTAAAGCGACTTCCAAGTATATGTTAAATAGCAACGGTGATAAGCTACACCCTTGCTTCAGTCCTTTTTCTATTTTTATTCCTTCAGATAGTTGTGTGCCAATCTTGACATATCCCACATTATCGCTGTACAATGATTTGATAATATGTATAATAGCCGGACTAACTTTCATTTCAACAAGGGCATGCCACAACTTGTTTCTCGGGACGGAGTCATATGCCTTTTCCAAGTCTATGAAGGCAATGTGGGTTTCTTCATTTACGCTCGTCCTTTTCTCTATAAGTTGTTGGATGACGAAAAGGTTGTCCACACATGATCGTCCCGCAGTAAAACCACTTTGATCTTCACTTATTCTCCCTCTTGTCTCTACGTCTAATCTGTTCTTTATTATTCTGCTAAATAGTCTACTAATAGTACTGTTAACACTAAGGCCTCTGTAATTAGACGGATTACTATGTTTCCCCTTTTTGTAGATGCTCGAAATGTAGGATATTTTCCATTCTCGAGGAAAATAATTAGTTGCAACACATCTATTCATTAACTTAGTTAAGCGTTCTATAAGCATTTTCCCTCCATATTTAATCATCTCTGTCATGATTCCTCCTGGGCCTGGAGCCCTGCCGTTTTTCATCGAATTAAGTGCTTTAACTAGTTCTGCCTCAGTTATTATAAGGCTATCTTCTTCTCTACGTACAACCTGTGTCGCCTGCTTTATAAATTCTTGTCGATCTTCACTAAATAAGGCCTGATAGTATTCTTTCCAGTCTTGAGTTCGGATTGTGGATGGGCGTCTATCTGTTTTATTAGTTTTCATCGTTCGTAATAGTCTCCAGGCTTCTGTCGATTGGGTGCCACCTAATTTGCTTTCTACTTCAGCACACTTCCTAGACCACATTTCATTCTTGCATTTCTTTATTTCATTTCGAACTTGCCTTTGGATGGTTTTGTATTTTATTCGATTTTCTTGTGTACTATTTGATAGCCAAGTATTATAAAGCTTGTTCTTTTCTTTTATTTTATCTTCTATTTCAGGACACATCCAGAGCGGATTGTATTTCGTTTTACTTTTTTGTCCAAAGGCTTCATTGGCGGCTTGATGTAACGCTGTTAACAAACTATTATATTCTTCTTCTACGTCGTCCACCACTTCACGATTCTCCAGCTGCTGTTGAAGTCTATTTTCATATAGCTTTTTAGTAGTCTCGTCTCTAGTGAGGTGAATATTGTATTGTGGGATATTTATATCATTACTTTTTCCTTGAGCATTGCAAGGGTGTTGTTGCCTAAAGAAAGGAAAAACTATTTCTGACCGTACTAAAAGATGATCAGACCCGCAATTAGCCCCTCTTCTTACCACTGTGTCTTTGACCACTTCCTTCGATACTTGTCTCGTAATAACAAAGTCAATTATAGACTTCTGATTAAGTGATGGCCGTGTCCACGTATATTGATGTATACGCTTATGTGGGAAGAATGTATTGCTAACCTTTAAATTGTACTGCTTACATACATTTATTATTCGTTCACCATTATCATTGAATGCTGGGTCTCCATATTGTCCCACAACATCGTCGTTATCTCTTCTACCTACTCTCCCGTTAAAGTCTCCCGCTAGATATAAAGACTGTTCATTTTTTACAGTATCCAATTGGTCGCATAATTCCTGGAAGAAATCGTTTTTTACTTGTATTGAAGCGTCATCGGTAGGCGCGTATATTGAGAAGATTACAATTTGCCTTCCAAATTTCTGTAACACGATTCGTAAAATTCGTTCATTTACATGTTGTATGTCAATAATGTGCCGAAACAAAGTCTTCCTAATCAGAATGGCTACTCCAGCGCTTGCTCTTTCTGACTTGGGAACCCCTGACCAAATATGTACGTAATCTTCAAGATTTTGATTTCCTTGTCCCTTCTTTTTAGTTTCCGTTAGGCTATATCTTCCAAATTAAAAAAATACTTTATGAAATCTATAAAAAACGAAGACAAGTGCATTTCCTATGGGTTAAAGCACACGTAGGTATCACCTGTAATGAACATGTTGATTTATGTATTAGCAAAAAAAGCCATCACAAATGGATCGTTAACCGAACATAAACCTTCTAATCCAGATATATGTGCAATTGTTAAAAATGAAGTTAACGAACAATGGAGACGAACATGGAACGAATCTAGCAAACATAGTTCCTCTCAATATGCGATGATTCAACCTAAAGTGCTTACTGAGTACTGGTTTAAAAATTATTCCGTTCCCTGCAGATATATAACTTCCATTATTAGAATAAAATTTGGGCACGCCTGTTATCCTTTTCATTTGGCGAAAATTAACATTTTATCTTCAAATCTATGTCTAGACTGTCAAAAAGAGGGAGACAAATCATATATTTTTTGAGTGCTCAACGTATACCCAACAAACTAATAAACTAATTGAAAATTTATTTAAATATAATATATTTCCACCTTTATTTATTATTAATTTATGTTACCTACTTTCTCTAAATAGGAAAAAAATATATGACTGTTTAATGGAATTTATTTGTAAAAGTAAAATCAACCTTTAAGCATTATCCACAAATGATGATTATTTACCTTTGTTTTATCCCATATGTATTTACCTCCTATCCACGACCTAGTCTAGTTATGTCTAAACGAAATGTATTGAAGGGTCCCTAGACGAGAAGAAGCAAGTGACCCTGTGTTATTCCTACCTTAACTCCTGAATACAATAATTGCAATATTAACAACCACCTTTGCGGTAACGTTTCCTTATCTTTCTTATTTTTGTTTTGTTTTATAATTTTGAAATGTATTTAGATTTTAACATATACTTATTGTAACTGGCTGAGTGGCGACAGCCCATGCCAAAAAAAACTGCATCTTTAAATGAAGATTCCAGATACTCTGTTTTGTCCTACTAAGTTTTAAACTTTTTCCCCAGAGCTTGTCTTCACTGTTCCAGAAAATAAAAGGTATTGAAAACAATTAGAACAAAAATTATATAAAAAATTTCTGGAAAGAGATAAAATACTTAAATTTTGTACCAAGAAAGAACGATAAGTGTAAAAGATAAGCAGGGAAACCTGATGGTGGACGAAGACCAAATGTGAAAGATGGAAAGAATACTTTAAGGAGTTGCTAAATAATGGAGTGATTACTGAAGAAAATTAGACTGTTCTTGAATCCCAAATAATAGGATAGGATATCCCAAATCCCACAAAGAAATTGAAGAAATAATAAAAGATATAAAAAATCACACAAGCCCCAGTGAGAGTGGTATTGTGGCAGAGAACTTAAAACACGGAGGAGAGGCCTTACGAAACCAAATTCAAATTAGTGTGTAATTGTAGAAGTATGGGACGCTGAAGAAATGTTCCACGATTGAAACAAGTTGATTATAATGCCCATACACAAAAAGGGAGATAGAACTGGATACGCAGATTACATATCAAGAAATATCCTTATTAGAGGTAATACAAAGTAGTAATACAATTTTATGTTGGAATAAATTCTAATCAATTGCAATGATTACAAAATTCCAGCACATTGATTACGAGCAGCCTTGTAATTCAATGAACAGTAGGGGAACAAGGGGCTTGTAACAGGGGTAAGTAGTCACACGGCTTATTCATAAGTTATTTGACGGTTTTTAACTAATTTAGCTGACTCAACCTTATTATCTGATCGCCCTGCAAATGACACCGTCTAGCCAATCATCCTTCAATAGTTGCAAATAGTAGTTTTGTACACGTGCTTCATTTGGATGAGGTAATATAAAATTTGACTCTCATAAAATTTTGGTTATCGCTATTGTTTTAAACGAAAATGAATCTTTCAGTGTTTATTTCTTTTCTAAATTTAGTTATACTTTGATGTTTCTTAACAATTTTACGATTAGGAAGTTATTTTTACAGTAATTTTAATAAATATACAAAAGTGTGCTACGGGGTTTGTTGTAACAAAACGTTGGGGCTTGTTGTAACATGCTACAACTTGGGCTGAATCTTACTAAATTTATGATCTTCAATCTAAAAACGTATTATTTAGTTTTTTCCTCAAGAATGAGACAGTATTAAAGAAAATCAGAAAGGGCAACTCAAAGCCAAGAAGTAAAGTCTACTAGTTAGCTTCAGCGGAAGTTTTAGATAATCAATGTAGCATAAGACAAGCAAGTAAAAATTTGGACTGTGTCAATCTCTATACCGATATATAAAAAAAAAAGAAAAAGAATTAGAGTCTACAAGTGGGCTATACTAAACCAGGGATAGTTTTTACAGCCGAAGAAGAAAGTAAAATGGCTTCGTATATTCTGAAGTGCGCCGAAATATATTTTGGACTAATTCCCATGGAGACGCGAAAACTGGGTTACCAATGTGCCGTGAAACTCACTGCTAAGCAACTTACTTCTTCTTGGTATCAAAATTATACATTTGGTCCAGATTGAGTCCAAAATTTTATGCGTAGAAATCTACATTTACCTTTAAGAACACCGGAAGCCACGTTATTGAGTCGAGCAACATTTTTTAACAGGACTAACGTTGGTAATCTCTTCGAAATATACCAAAAAATTCGAATTTTTCTACTGTTACAACCTGCCCTAATAGATGTTATAACTAGTCCCAAGCGCGGGGTAAGTTGTAACAACACCGAGAGAAAAAAATTCTTGACATAAAGAAACTTTATTAATATTTAAAAAAGATCGACTTGGCATATCGCCTAAGAAATATATCTTTGTATGTAAGATATAATTTTCTAAAATATTTCAAATAAATTCTACTATAGCCAAAGAAATATATCTTAAACATGATTGAAGTATCACTTTCTGGCAAACTTCAAACCCATTTATCAGAAAGAAATTACACTTGATGTTAATTAATTTTATTAGTCATAAAAATATATTTTCTACACATTAGAAAACTATTCTTTCTGAGCAGTAATATTTCTTAATAAGGAATATTATTATTTTACTATTAATAATTAATTTATTTAATGTTAAGAAATATATTTCGCAGAGATAAACGTATATTTAGAGTTAAGTTAATATTTCTTGAAAATAAAGTGATATTACATACGGCGAAATAAATCATTGTGTTAAGGTAAAATCATTATTTACTAATAAAACAAGATATAAAACGTTATTATTACATACAAATATTTTCTCCACTCTTAAACCACTGGCTTCTACACAACAATAAAAGGATGGAGAGGCAAATCCAACTTCCTCTAATTTTCCTTCTTTTGTTAATAGCACTTTGTATATCAGCAATTCACTAAAACAAAATCTTTATGTAGAAAGAGTAAACTTACTTTTAAATTTTTTTTTATAAAGATATAGATATTTATTTTGACAAATTTAGGAAATACAAAAAAAAACAAATACACGGCCCCACATAAGAACTATTAATACTAATAATAATCAATCATATTTAGTTCAAACATGGCATTATTTAACCTACACATCTTTGTTTATTTTTTTCTTTTTGTTAATGAAATATTACCTAATTATTTATCTGTATAATATTAAGTCACACAATAAACATTGTTTAGCTAAAACAAGAGGGAAAATACATCCAATGTAAAACATTGAAGCAGACATAATAATATGTAATTTTCTTAATTTTTATAATCTAAAAGAGACAGCATACCTAATCATTAAGAAATTTTATTACGGGAAAGTATTATTAGTTTACATTTAAGTCATTTAATACATATTAACTAATTCACGGTTTCGGCAATAATATTTCTTAACCATAAACATATATTTCTTTTAGACTAACTGATTTCTTTATCTCAAATAAATTAACAGAAAAAATCCTCAGCGTTGCACCCGCCATGTTTGATATAGCGTTTGTATTGTATATTTTTATAGAAGACGATACATTCAAGAAACCTGTTATAGTTGATATATAAGTATACACATTTTTAAAAAGGTACTTACATGTATGAAGTTCTACCATTTCTGGAAGGCCCCGCAGTTGGTTAATAACTCCTTTCTTAATATTGTTCTGAAGCTATATATTATATCATTCTGTCCCAGCTTTAAAATGTGGCATATTTCCCAGTTAGAATAATAAGCTCCTTTATTTCAGAGTCGTCCATCATTATACCTAAAAAGCATATAAAGATACTATTATGTTTCTTTTTTAACTATTCAGATACGCAACAATATTATTATTACATCTTAAATTACTCAATTTACTTTTATTTAATGCATATATATGTACGTACCTTCAAAATATTCGTTAATTTTTAAAGTACACCAATAAATCCAACATCCATCTATATGAACATGAACATATCACGCCATCTTGACAAACACTGACGACTAAATTATAAATAGTTAATCTGCGCAATCCTTTTGTGGAAGAAAATCTCTTTGCAAGTAACATTTTGGCATTAATGACAAAGTTTTTATTTTATAACCACAGTTACTACAGAGGGTATTTCTGAAGAATTATTTCTTGTGGTTTAAAATATTTATTTGATTGCAAGAAAATTTCTTGTTCACAAATATAAATATGGATTAACTTAACATTATATTTCTTATACTGCAAAATATTTGTAGTTTTCAATTTAAGAAATAAAAACTTTAGGATAAGAAAATTAAATGTAACCATTAATGCATTTCTTAGTATTGAAGAAATTATCTGTAAGAAATTATTGAGTTGTGTTTAAAAAACTCGTTTCTTTATATGTGAACCGGTATGTTTAAGTTAATAGGATATGTTAACTTTTAAGAAATATTGCTCAAAGAAATCGGTGTTTTAGGAGAAAAGAAATTGTTCTCTCGGTGAATGCACTTTTTTGGTAAATTTCTAGTTGATTAATAAATACCAGTATTTTTAACTTTTTTTCAGATCAATTTTATTCATAATATATTCATATCTAGCGTTTAGAGTTTAATTAGCGATAATTGGAAAAATCGCTGTCAAGATATATTTGATTTTATGAAAATTGTTACAACTAGCCCCCTGCTCAGCTACATTGACTACAAGGCTGTTTACGATACAATAAACAGAAATAAAGCAAAGGAAACGCTAAAAGAGTTTTAAGTACCAACAAAAATTTTAAAATTAGGAACCATGACACTTAGAACAACCATTTTGTGCTGTGAAATGCAATGGTACAGTCTCAGAAGAATTCGAAGTTAAGAAAGAAATATCGTGTAATAAAAAATAAGGGTATATGTACAAAACGATAATTAGACCCACAATGGTATACGCTCCAGAGATATAGACAATGAATAAAACCATGCAGAATAGATTGAAAGCCTGAGAAAGAAAGATTCTTTGCAGAAAATTTGGCAGAAAAGTAGTAGAGGGAGAATGGAGAAGATGAACCAACCAGTGGCGTACTGAGCATGGTTCCGTGGGTTCCTTGGTACCAGGGCACGGGCCCCGGAGGGGCCCGCTTTATCGCCGTTTTTGATTCTTTTGGTTCTAATTTGACGGGGACATTTTGCACTACACAAGGAAATCTAACTAACTGAATAAATTTTAATTTTTGTGTAGGTACTTATAAAGAAAAACGAAGAATACCTACCAATTCATCAAAAAATTTAAAAATTTAAAAAACAAAATTTATTAAGAAACACAGGGAATTGAGTAAGTCCGGAATTGGATGAACTAACTAGTTCTAAGCAACTTTTTTTCTATACAGTTTTTTTTACCAATTCAATACTCGAGTTATTTGCGAGTGAAAATGTTTATTTTTCAATAAATAAATCACGTTGCAGGCAGTTTTTCGCAAATAATTCAAAAACTAAGTATTTTATCAAAAAAAATATTATTAGCGAAATATATCTTATACAGCGTGTCTACTTAAGTTGGAAACATATGGGAAATTTTTTATTATTAATTTTACGAAAAAAAGTTATTCTTTATAAAAAGTTCTGCATGCCCCAAAACCTAAGATTAAATCATCCGATATCAAATTTTCTCAATATTATACGAGGTATGTCAAAAAATATGAATTTCGGTCAAGGGTAAAGTACCTTTATTTCTCTCAATATCGAAAATTCTCATAAAAAAAAGTTGTTTGGAATTAAAAACTAAGATCAAATATGCAATTACATGCTTCTAATTAAAAAAAAAATTTTTTTTCTCAAATTTATGGATACCCAACATTGTTTTTAATTACAAATATGATAACTCGTTTATTATTCCTTTTACGAAAAAAAGTTAATCTTCATAAAAAGCTTTGCATGGTCTAAAATCTAAGACACAACCATGATATATCAACTTTTATTAATTTTATACGAGGTGTGTCAAAAAATATGAAATTCGCTCAAGATTATAGTACCTTTATATTTCAGAATATTTCAATTAGAAGGATGTAATTGCATATTGAAACATAGTTTTTAATTCTAAACAACTTTTTTAATATCCGTTTTCAATATTGTGAAAAATAAAGGTACTTTACTCTTGAGTGAAATTCATATTTTTTGACATACCTCGTATAAAATTAATAAAATGTGATATCTGATGGTTGCATCTTCGGTCTTAGGACATACAGAGCTTTTTATAAAGAATACCTTTTTTTCGTAAAAGTAATAATAAAAGAGTTATCGTATGTGTAATAAATAAAAACGAAGTTAGTATCAATAAATTTGAGAAAAATTTGGAAAATATTTTTTTTCAAATTAGAAGCATGTTATTGCATATTTGATCTTAGTTTTTATTTCCAAACAACTTTTCATAATAACAATTTTCGATATTGAGAGAAATAAAGGTACTTTACTCTTGAACGAAGTTCATATTTTTTGACATACCTCGTATAATATTGACAAAATTTGATATCTGATGATTGAATCTTAGGTTTTAGAGCATGCAGAACTTTTTATGAAGAATAACTTTTTTTCGTAAAATGAATAACAAAAAAGTTTCCCATATGTTTCCAACTTCAGTAGACACGCTGTATATATATATATATATATATATATATATATATATATATATATATATATATATATATATATATATATATATAACCGGTTCTATAGCGTTCTACGCCTTCCGGTACCCAATCGCCAAGCCTGTCGATCTAGCCAGTCATTTTCTTGAAGATTTCTTTCTGACATGGCTTTTGTAATTCCTTGTTTCCAGGAGGTCGGTGGCCTTCCTCTTTTCCGTTTTTCTGGCGGTATCGATCTCATTGTAATTTTTGGTAATCTTTCATCTTCCATTCGTTGGACGTGTACATACCAAGTAAGTTGGTTTCGTTGTACCTCGTCCACTATTGTTTTCTGCTTACCTACTTTTTTTCTGATCTGTTCATTTCGAACATGGTCCCATCTCGATATTCTGGCAGATCTTCTAAAAAAATCCATTTCAGTAGTAAGCAGCTTATTTTCGGATTTTTTTGTCATTTGCCACACTTCGGAGCCATACGTTAAAATTGGTTTCAGAATAGCGTCGTACATCCTCATTTTTGTATTTAAATTTATGTTATGTTGCCATAAGACAGGGTTTAGGGCTCTAGTAACCTTTCTAGCCTTCGTCACTCTATCATCTATACTGGGTTCCGTTCTTCCACTATTTGTTAATTTAATCCCTAGATATATATACTCTGTACAACCCCTGATGTAGTCACTTCCGTCAAGATCTAGGTCCTCCTGTTGTATTTGGTTACCGATGTGTAGATATTGTGTTTTCCTTATGTTTACCTCTAAACCCCATTTCCTGTATTCTTCCATCAATTTTCTGGTCATATATTCTAAGTCTTCCTTATCTTGGGCAGATACCACCTGGTGGTCTGCGTAATTCAAAGTGTATAATGTTATGTCTCCGATTGGTATACCCATACCACTGCATTTCTGCTTCCAAAGTCTGAGAGCACCGTCGGTATATATATTGAAAAGAATGGGAGATAAGCAGCACCCTTGTTTAAGGCCTTTTGTTACTTGGAAGCTAGATGACAGATGGTTACCCCTCTTTACCCTTGACATAGAATCTTTATAGAGACATTGTATGGCTTTGATGACAGTTGCAGATATGTGTGTATTGTCCAAAACCTCCCACAATTTTTTCACGGGCACTGTGTCATATGCTTTCGTTAGGTCGACAAAAAGTATATGTGTGTCTTGTCCACGTTCTAGTCTTTTTTCCATAACCTGTGTTAGACAGAATATATTATCAATCGTAGATCGGCCGGCCCTGAAACCACACTGTTCTTCGGATTCATAGGGTTGATATTCTTCGCAAATAATGGTTTTCAGTATTCTGCCATATAAACGGCTCATTGTGCTTGTTACAGTTATTCCCCTATAATTGTTGACATCACTTTTACTTCCCTTTTTGTGTATTGAAGAGATCCAGCCCTCTTTCCAGCTTTTTGGAACTTGTTCTCCGTTAATAATTCTGTGAAGGAATTCTGTGATCATTCGGATTAATTTCTTTGAACCTGATGTTATTAGTTCTGCGGGAACATTGTCAGGGCCAGGTGCCCGACCATTTTTTAATTGTGAGATAGCTTTCTGTACCATTTCTGTTGTTATTGTTATTTCTTCACCTTCTACTATTACTGGGCTTGATTCTTCTTGTATGTATTGTAGGCGGTCTTCAGTCAGCAAGGATTTATAATGCTGTTCCCATGTATTTGTTGTTATGTTGTCAAGCCTTACATTTTCTGTTGTATCTGATCTCAATGTTTTGATAAACCTCCACGATTCTCTACTTCTCCTACCACCTATATATGTTTCCAACTCATTACATTTCTTTTCCCATGAATCATTTTTTATCTGCCATACGTCCTGTTTAAATTTTTTTAGGGCGTTTCTGTATTTTTCCTTGTCTTCTATCCGGCCAGTGTTTAACCATTTTTGGTATAGTTGTTGTTTATTTTCTTTTTGTGTTTGTAGATGTTCGTTCCACCAGCTATTACCTTTATGTATCCTATTTTCTTTTATACCTAGCGCCTCTTTGGCGGCTTGGTGTATACTTGAAATAATGTGTTGTTGTACGTTTTCTATGTTTTGTGTCAGTGTTCCTTCATCCAATATATTATCTAGTCGGCTTCTGTATATCATTTTTGTACTGTGGTGTTCTAAACTTTCTAGATTATTTCGAACCGCTTCAATTTTCTGTCCATTCCCTGAGTCTGAGACACCCTGTTTCTGTTGGGCCCATGAAGGCAGTATTATTTTGGATTTTATCAAGTAATGGTCACTTCCAGTTTCTGCTCCTCTGTATGCTCTAACATCAAGGATTCTCAGTTTAGTTTTTTGGGCCACAATTAGATAATCAATAATCGATTTCAAATTGCGTGTTGTTTGAATCCACGTGTAAGTATGTATATCTTTGTGTTTGAAGAATCCGTTCATGACTTTTAGTTCATTTCGCGTACAAAGTTCTATTAACCGCTCGCCATTATTATTTAGGATTTCTTCTCCATACCTTCCAATGACATTACTTCCTATTTTTTTGCCCACGCGTGCATTCATATCTCCTAAAACTAAGAGCTCCCGACTTTTACCGATTTCTATTATGGTGTCTTCTAAGGTTGCGATATATTGTTCTTTCTCTTCCACTTTAGCATCATCAGTCAGTCCCTATACCCCTACAATTGATAAACGACGCCCCTTTACGGTCAAATTCGCTGTTATTATTCTATCGTTTATTGCTTGCCAACTTGTTATATGATTTTTATACTTCTTATGAATGAGTATGGATACTCCTCTTTTGGCACGTTCATCCTTTCTGACTCCACTATATATGTGTACATATTCTCCTACATCGTCTACTCCTTGTCCTTTCTTCTTGGTCTCAGTTAACACTAGAATGTCCATGTTCATTTTTAAACTTTCTTGCTGAACTTCTGCAGTCTTTCCTTTAATACCCTGTATATTCCACGTTCCAACATTCAATATCCGTTTTCGTTGCCAATTTCGTTTTCCAGAATGTCCGTCCTTTTTCCGAGGCTTTACTTTCGGTTTTTTTGCAATATACTTTTTCCGAGGAATGAGGAGCAAGCCCATTGCCTCAACCTCCAAGCTTGGAGGACCAGAGTTTTGAATTTAGAGTGACCGTCTCTTAGGTAATTGTCTTCACCATGGCTAAGGAGTTCCACCTACCCCATTTAATTTTATACCAACCCTAAAATCAGGGGTCGCCACTTCCGCCATACACACCGTACCGAAGATGTTCTTCTCCGCCGTGGATACCGTTGTGGTCTTCATCCGTGACCCTGGACAAGGGACCCTAAACAGGTACTAGTTTCCCGGGTCAGGAAACCCCTGGAATCTGCGGAAGGCAGGGATTGATTCACTTTCCCTGATAGGACTGTCCAAAGGAGTTCCTACCCGCTACCCGCGGGTATCTTATAACAAAGTGAAAAAAAATGTTGTATGTAGGTATAAAGTCTGTAGACCCCGTAGAAGCAGAGTTGTAGCTAACGAAAAGTGGGTTCTTACTAGTCAAATTTTAAATCGAATATTTCAAGGTGAAATAACCAAAAAATCAAGCACTTTTCGGGGAAAACTCCAATTTTTAAAGTATTTAAAAAAAAGTTTTATTTTTGTTTTTAAAAAGTGTCCAACATCAAAAGTAAGTAAGTTACGGTCAAAAGAATGTTGGTCCATTTTGTTTTGTTCGTAAAAAAAATCGTGAAAATCACTCCAATTAGCATCCGAAATTAAATAAATCGTTACGGCGTCACAACTTACTTTACTTATTCATTGTTTATAACATATGTAAGATTAATTTGTTCAAAGTGCTTATTTTTGAAAAGGCTGTAGTTAAATGGGCTTAAACGGGTCACTAATCAGGAGTATATGTAAATTTTCAACAATCATATCTTAACCAATTTTTGTCTTCAGGAAAACAAAAAGTCCAAAATACTCACAATAGTAAAGCCTATATTTTTTTACTACTTGAGATTTTTGGTATCACCAATAACTTACAATGGACTAACTTTATTTTGAGCGTTACATACTTAATTTTGATGCTGGAAACTTAAAGAAAATAAAAATAAAGCTTTTTTAAAGACTTTTAAAGAGTTTTTCCCTAAAAGTGCTTTATTTTTTGGTTATTTCAGGTTGAAATATTCGATTTGAAATTTGACGAACAAGAACCTACTTTTTATTACCCACAACTCTGCTCCTACTGGGTCTACAGACTTCGTATTTACACTATTTCTTCACTTTTTTATAAGCTATATTTGTACTAAAAATTTTTTTTCGATAAAATACTTACTTTTTGAGTTATTTGAGAAAAATAGTCCAAAAACGTGTTTTTTTTTGTTTAAAAATAAACATAGTCACCTGCAAATAACTCAAAGTGTTGACTTAGTGAAAAAACACTATATAACTAAAGTTACTTAGAATTCGTCAGTTTATTCGATTCCGGACTTATCTTGAACGTATGTTCCCCCCCAAAAAGAGATAAAACTCACCCCCAGGGCAAAAACACATATCGGCACAATATCACTTGTTTTCTTTGAAATGTTAGCCATGTGTACGCCAAATATCATGCCAATCCAAGCGGTTTTTTAAAAATTATAGCAAAAGCCCTGAATAAATGGACTATAAATTAGCTTGAGTTTTTATAAATATGTATATGATATATATTTTATGATATATATGCTGATTTATTTGGTAGACGGAATTGGTAGAAAGCAGGCCTCTTGGTTGAAGAATATCCGGGAGTGGACAGGAATAAAGAAAGCAGAACACCTATTTAGAATAGCTCGAGACAGAGACAGTTTCGCCATGTTAATCGCCAACGTCAAGGGGACTTGATAGGGTACGTTAAGAAGAAGAATGCTGATTTATATTTAATATTTATTAAAAACTTTTGATACACAATGTGTGTTTTTATTGGGCGAGCGGGTCCGCATCCCAACTGGAACCAGGGCCCGCTGATCTATCAGTACGCCACTGGAACCAACAAAGGAGTGTACCATGTGTATGCTAACTGGACGATATGAACATAGTGAGAAAACGCAGACTAGAATGTCTCGGATATCTAGAAAGAATGCAGGAGGGCAAATAAGTCAAGAATATTGGTCGGAGAGTATCTGAGGACAAAAAAGAGAGAGCAATCAAAAAGGAAATGGGTAGATGCATTGATGGAACATGTCAGTGAATTGGGAATCAGAAATTGGAAGCTGACATCTAAGAACAGAAAACGATGGAAATTACCCATCTAACGATGGGCCTAAAAGACCCATTAACACTATCCTATACATACATAAAATTATTGATATAGTCGATTCGCTAATCTGAGACACAACTGTCTACACTACAATCATAATAAAGATGCACTAGAAATAAACAAGCACGAGGAGCACTCCCAAATCATGATTTGGGAGTGCTCCTCGAACATTCAACGTGGTTTGGTTTGTTTATTTCTATTTAGTGCATTTTTATTGTGATTGTAATGTGGACACTTGTGTCTCAGATTAAAGAATCGACTATATATGCAGTATTTCATAAGTACTTACCATTATTACATTTATGTGTTTCTAGTTCAATTTTTGATATTTTCGCCAATACATAAACCAATAATTGTATATAAATATACAGGGTGTTTCATTGGGAAACGGAAATACTTTAACAGTGAATAGAGGTCACCGAGCCGGTTCTAGACATACTACATTTTTTGCACTTCCGACTTTTATAACCGAGTTACAGGGTGTTTTATCGATTTTGCCCATTTCTTTCCTAAGCCATAACTTTAGAACCATCCCGTATATATTTTTTTGATATTTGGTACACATATGTCTCATTCAAAACCCAAACGATCGACATACTAACCATAAGAAAAATCCAGGTCCGGATTAACAAAAAAATATAAAGTAGTTGTGACCTTGAACCAACACCTTGTATATTGAAATTTTGAAAATTTGACTGCGCATAAAAAGCTGTGATTAAAAATTCTTTTTAATTATTTCGCCGTTGATTTAATTACATCAATTTTGAAATTATATTGAAATTTTAAAAAACTCTGAGATTAAAAACCAGCTAGGTATGTATTATTAACTTTTAATAATTTAATGTTAATGAATCAATACTTATAATTTTAAAAATACTTAATACTTATTTACAACGCTGGCTTCATGGATTCTCTGGATCTGTAGGTGTATGGACATCATTAAAAATTAGAATTGCAAGAATTGGGATATTTTAATGATTTAGTAAATAATCAAAAAACAGATGTATTTAATAAAAAAAATCGTTTAAACAATTCAACAATTTAACATAAATTAGAAATATTTGAACTATAACAGTTGCTCAAAATGTCCGCCATTTTGTTCGATGCATTTCCTTGCTCGTTTTAAATATTTCGGATCGATTTTCTGATTACATTGGGATTGTTCTTCATTTTTCTGGCAGCTTCTTGTGACCTTGACAGAATTAATCAATATGATTTCAAAATTGCCGCAAATAAATTATCTGCGTAAACATTTGACATGCACCTTTTAACGCAGTTTTTGATGCTCTTTAAAAATACGCAAACAAATTTTCAAAATTTCAATATATAGGGTGTTGTTTCAAGGTCACAATTACTTTATATTTTTTTGTTAATCCGGACCTGTATTTTTCTTGTCATTAGTAATTGGGTCGTTCCAATGTGGTAAATAAGTATTGATTATTTTTAAAATGAGTATTTATTCATTAACTTTAATAATTTATAACTGAAAGTTAATAAAATCTGCTTTTTAATGCCAGAGTTCTTAAAAAATTCAATATAATTTCAAAATTGAAGTCATACAATTGTCTGGCCGAAAAATTAAAGCAAACCATTAAACTTACTTTTTTGTGCTCTTTTCAAATATGCAACCTAATTTTGAAAATTTGAATATACAGGGTGTTGTTTTAAGGTCACAATAACTTTATAATTTTTTGTTAATCCGGACCTGGATTTTTTTAATGGTTAGTATGTCGTACGTTTGGGTTTTGAATGAGACATATGTGTACCAAATATCAAAAAAATATACAGGGTGGTTCTAAAGTTATGGCTTAGGAAAAAAGTGGGCTAAATCGATAAAACACCCTGTAACTCGGTTATAAAAGTCGGTAGGGCAAAAAATGTAGTATATCTAGAACCGGCTCGGTGACCTCTATTCACCATTAAAGTATTTCCGTTTCCCAATGAAACACCCTGTATAAAGCTCTATAGAGCGTTCAATTTTATGCATACGTTTAGAGTTTAGAGGGAATACAGCAAATACTAATTATTGTGATGGGGTGAGCGAAATTACTTATTTTTCTCTCGCGTGGAGTATCTGCGAAATACTACAAGTATTACAGTAGTGTTGTAGTGTGCATGTTTAAATATCAAATAGGGGCTCTAGAGTTTTAATGTTTTCATTGCAGGAAAAATGAGACCAGTTATTAAAAGTCAAGCACGCCAGACACTGTAGAATGTTTATAATTATTTCAATAATTCAGAAAGAGACGTAAATAAATGTACTTGCGTTCCAATGTAAACATTTAAGTAATGTAAATAAAATAATAGAAGAAAAGACTTAGCAATGGTGATCGCCAACGTAAGATAATTCTGATATTGCACGTGAAGAAGAAGAAATAAGCTAATAACGTTCTCCTTTGTATTGAAATTACTGAGAAACGTAATCATAATCATCATCATGAGCCTCATTCCTAATGAGCTATACTCTTGAGATTTTCTTAAGAATATTTTACAACAGAATCAGACGCAAATGGGTATAATCTGTCTAATAAAGAAGATCTCGAAGATACCCAATTTGGCTTTAGAAATTCTTTGTGACTAGGCATTAGCATAATGATTCTATAGATAGCTTGAAACTGTGGAGTACAAAATGATGGAGCTAGGCGTACCAAAGAAGCTGACCATGGTTGAGCGAATGTATCTAAACAATTACTTTGCACAAATTGGAAAGGGAGGCAAAACTTTAAAGGCATTCGGCGGAAACACCGGACAGGGAGATCCGCTGTATCCATTACTGTTTAATCTAGCATTGGAATATGCAATGTGAAAAATCTATACCAGAGTCAAACCAGACATAACTGTCAAAGGAGCAAAGATTGTTCTTGCATTCGCAGATGACGTAGATGCAGTAGTCCAGACAACACTGGCATTTAAGGATATAGTTTCGAACTTTAAAGAAGCAACACTAAACGTAGGCCTGAAAATATACGAAGAAAAAACTAAATACATGGTCCTATCAAGAAAGGAACGACAGGAAATAAGACAAAACGTTAAAATAATTGATCATAACTTTGAGGTGGTCAAAGAATTCAAATACCTACGAACAACAACTACCAATGACAACACAGGAAAACGGGAGGTTGAGGTACAAATACTGGCGGGAATAAATCATTCTTTGAAGACAATATGAAAAATGTCCAATGAAAGTTTATTTTTTTTAATAACCTACACATGCGACACTAGTAAAGTTTCCCGTTTTTCTTAGCTGAAGCATCCATAAAATGTAGTAATATTATCATTGATATATTACAAACCATAACACACTTACATACATTATTTGTACAATATATATTTTAATAAATTATTCTACAGTTTCCTCTTATTATCTTTATGTGTATGAAATGTCGATAATAGAGGATATATTTTGAACATTTATTTTACAAGAAAATGGCGGTTATTAAAGTGAATGTGCACATCACTGTAACAAATTGCCATAATTCTTGAAAATTTCTCGGTAAATCAGCTCTGCACGCTTTACTTCCATTATCAAATTCCCCAATATGGTTTCAATTAATATTAAACCGGATATATAATATTGAATGTTATTGTTTTGTGACAATCCCTAGGAAACAAGGTACTGGCTGTTCATGTGAGATATTAGTGTAATATTCCTTAGCAGTTTGCCTACTGTTTTACTGATAACAGCTTAAGATCGTGATTTTCGAATTTTTATTTGTACCGGGTGTCCCAATAAGAATGGTTCTCGGCCATATCTCAGGAACCGGTTACAGTACAGCTTTGAGAAAAAAAATTACAACAAAATTTACCTCGGGAAAAGCCTGGAAATTATTTTCATAATTGTAGGTCCACGGCTAGAGGACGTAATTGAACATCAAAAATTAAAAAATCAAAATTTTACAAAATTTGTCTAATGAAAGGGCACTGAAGATCCAATTATCGTATTCTTCATAAAATTCTGCGCATATTTTATTTCACAGGTTTAAGTCTACCTTTGCAAATAAAAGGTGGGAGTGAGTGGGAACCTTGTTTTAAATAAATGGCTATAACTCCGGTTCTGCTTAATCGAATTTTGCAAAATTGGTCTTGTTGAAAACATCTCTTTTTCGTCAATATAAGAGTTATAATTTCGAAACAGCCTAATAAGTAATATGTCAGCTAGGAGGCGTTACTTAATTTTTTTCAGAAATCGATTTTTTTTTGAAAATATTAAATACAAGTATGCATTTTTAATCCTGTATTACCGAATTAGAGCAAATTAGCAAAAGAGCAGCGAAAACCGCATGTGGATACCTTTTTGCTATCTCGAGATATCGTAAGAAAGGTGTAAATTTTGAACATAACTTACTGCCACCGGTAAACGAAGTTAAGAAAAAGTAGTGTGCTATGGAAAAAACAAAGAAACATTTTTCAGATGTCAACGTATATAATTAATTAAAACAACAATAAGACAAACAACACTATAAAATATAAAAAAGAAGTAAAAACAACTACTTAGTGACGACCTTTATGTTCAAATTGTTGCCCATCATTTTCGATGCAAGTATTTACTCTTTCGAGAGTAAATTGAAGAACAATTTCAATTTCTGCTCTCAAAATGCTTTGAATGTCGTTTCGTATTCTCAGGATCATGTTATTCCGAGTAGCGAGCCTAGCTACAAAAACAAGGTATTTAATCCGTCGCTATAAATAGAAGTCTAAAACAGTTAAATCTGGTCTGACCAAAAAATAGGCTTCCACGTCCTATCCATCTATCAGCGAATGCCCCATCTACAAAATTTCAAACTACTCTGGAGAAATGCGCGGGACAACCATCGTGCTGAAACAACATGGACTTACAAACTGCTAGTAATAGCATTATCGAAAATAAAGGGTTCAATTATCTGACCATCACCAGGTTTAATTGTTTTAGACTTTTATTTATGGGGACGGATTAAAGATTTTGTTTTTGCATCAACTCCCACTACTCGAGAATAGATTATTCAGAGAATACGAAACGCCATTCAAAGCATTTCGAGAGCAGAAATTAATACTATTGTTCAATCTGCTCTTGAAAGACTACTCGAAAATGATGGGCACAAATTTGAATATTTAGGTCGTCACTAAGTAGTAGTTTTTATTTCTTTATTATATTTTATAGTGTTGTTTGTCTTATTTTTGTTTTTATTAATTATATGCGTTGGCATCTGGCAAATATTTTTTTGTTTCTTCCATAGCACACTACTTTTCCTTAACTTCGTTTACCAGTGACAGTAACAGTTATGTTTAAATTTTACATGTTTCTTAAGATATCTCGTGATAGAAAAAAGGTATCGAGATACGGTTTTCGCTATTCTGTTGTTAATTTGGTCTAATTTAGTAATACAGGCTGAAAAATGCATACTTGTATTTAATATTTTTCAAAGAAAACTAGATTTCGGAAAAAAATTAAGTAACTAATGCCTCCTAGCTGGCATATTACTAATTAGGATGTTTCGAAATTATAACTCTGATATATAAACTCTTATAAACGAAAAAGAGCTGTTTTCAACAAGACCAGTTGTTTTCAGCAAGACTAGCTGTTTTCAACAAGACCAAGTTTGCAAAATTCGATTTAGCAGAACCGGACTTACAGCCATTTTTCATAACAATGTTCTCACTCACCCCCACCTCTAATTTGCAAAGGTAGACTTAAACCCGACCTAAAATTGAGACCTCTTTTTCTATGTGGTTATCATCTACGATTACCGCCCCCAGATATTTAAGTCTTTTAGTACTTCAAAGTTGTAGTCATACATAGTTATGTTCTGCCTAACTCTTGGTCTTAAATTTTTGGTTACTAGCATGTACCTTGTCTTCTTTTAATCTATTCGAAGACACAGACTATCTGTTTCCTCCTCGTGTTGTGAAAACACATCTCCCACGTCTCTTGAAGAATAAGTGACTACATCTAGATTATCAGCAAAGGTCAACAATAGTTTTGATCCTCGATTGGCAAATACCCCTGCCAGCTCAGTCTGTTAGACCTGATATTGTACTGAAAGGCATTGATGTTCTGTTTCCTATCTTTACCTGTGCATATGAGCTTGTCAAGTAGATTTGAGTGAGCTCCGCTAATTTTCTTGGTATTGGTATTCCCATTTCTAGCATTCTATTCCATTTCTAGAGTGACCCTCTTTAGTAAGATAATTGATAGAACATTATATTTATGTTGTTCTAATCACAACTGGTTTGATTTAACGTTTACCCTTCGAGGTCATAAGATGCATTAGTTTCCTGAGATTGTTGCCTTCAATAATGGGAAGAAAATATTGCGAGAATCCTCTTGACCAAAAATCCTTTCAGTATAGTCAAAGTTTTAAAGTTTTAAACCTAACAGAAATATTAAAAATATTGAAAAATGTTAAAAATATTCCTAAAAGATATTTAATTTAAAACTCATTGGACCATTTTCCTGCTAACACCTCCATGGCTTTTAAAAATTGCAAGCGAGATGGATGCTGAAGCGAAGAAGACAAGAGGGAATCAAAAACTTGCAATTCACGACCCCGTCTGTTCAGCTGGTAAATTCCAACGTAAAGACCTAGTTATTCAAAGGAGTTAAACTAATATAAAATGAAATAAAAATGTATACCATTTTTATTCAGTTGCAATGCGAAGGCTTCTTCTTCTTCTTCTTCTTCTTCTTCTTCTTCTTCTTCTTCTTCTTCTTATGCAATCCACTAATGGATGTTCCCGATCACGTCTGATCATTTTTTTCTATTCCTTGCAGTATGTATTAGGTTTCCTATGTTTCTTAGTCCTGTCCATTGTTTGATATTACGGAGCCATGATATTTTCTTCCTGCCCACTCCCTTTCTTCCTTCGATCTTTCCTTCAATTAAGGTTTGCAGAAACTGGAATCTTTCTTTTCTAATTAGGTGCCCCAGGTTTGCCGTTTTTCTCTGTTTAATTGTGCATAGCAGTTGTCGTTCTGTACCAATTCTTCTCAGGATTTCTTCATTTGTTATTCAATGCGAAGGCAAAACTGTCTTATTTTTTACTTAGAACAGAGAGCGCAAACCAGCACTCTAAATCGGCGATTTTCTACTCTATTTGGAGTTATCATCAGAGAGGTGTAGGTTTGCTCCTCTCTGCCCCAAGTGACGAAACTCCGAGAGCTTATCCCCGCATTGCAACTGACGTTTATGCAGTAGGTATCTAACGACATCTGGTAACTGAAAGTCAAAGTTTTAAAGTTTTCAACGTAATAGAAATATTAAAAATATTCCTAAAAGATATTTAATTGAAAACTGATTTAATTGAATGCTGAAGCGAAAAAGACAAGAGGGAATTCAAAAACTTACAAATCACGACCCGATCTACCGTTTACCAGCTGAACAGACGGGGTCGTGAATAGTAAGTTTTTGAATTCCCTCTTGTCTTTTTCGCTTCAGCATTCAATTAAATCAGTTTTCAATTAAATATCTTTAAGGAATATTTTTAATATTTCTATTAGGTTGAAAACTTTAAAACTTTGACTTTCAGTTACCAGATGTCGTTAGATACCTACTTCATAAACGTCAGTTGCAATGCGGGGATAACCACTCGGAGTTTCGTCACTTGGGGCAGAGAGTAGCAAACCTACACCTCTCTGATGATGACTCCAAATAGAGTCGAAAATCATCGATTTAGAGTGCTGGTTTGCGCTCTCTGTTCTAAGTGAAAAATAAGACAGTTTTGCCTTCGCATTGCAACTGAATAAAAATGGTATACATTTTTATTTCACCTTTCAGTATAGTTTCTGGCATACGACAGATTGGCACACTAGGGAGTATTCAGATAATCTGACCTATTTGTAGGTATATTGCCATCAGCGGTATATAAAAGAAAATAACTAAAAGTCAATATGACAAGTATAATATCCAACAATATGCCTCAACACAAGGAGCAAATATTACTTTCTGGCTGAAATTAAACTTTCGTTCAGTTAGACTGAGCTGAATGGTAATAATCAAATTAAAATTATAAATACGGATTATAAAGTTTGTTTCTTGCGCGACGAAAATAAGGGCTCCGTCTGGGTTACGGTTTCAATAGCATTGTAAGAAAGTCTTCAAAATTGCAGAAAATAAATTAGATTTACACAACGGATTTGGCGATTGGTATACACTGTAAAATCCACCAATGGAACGCAAAGAAATAAGTATTTGATTTAGCAATAGGTTGAATGAGATCCTTTTAAATGAGATAAAAAAATAAAAAAAAAACATTTTGAACCTAACTTAAAACCAACCGGATTATTAAACAAAATATATTGGAAGAAACGATAAGAACAAGTAAAATATCTGCGATAAAAAAATCCATGTGAAGTCGAAAGAAATATAAATTAAATACAGACACACAACAGACGATTAAGGACAGACGCTGCATGGATAGAAAGTCACTAGAATATAATGAACTTGATAAGGCAATAAGAAAAAGAATAAGACAAAATCTCAGGGTTCAGGGAAAACAATACCGACAAAAAAGAAAATATCATAGATAAAAACAAAAGCATGAATGTGTTAAAAACTCTTAATAACAATCGCCGACAACAGATACTTCAAATAAAAGATAAAAATCGAATCAGTATAAACGAGAAAAACCAGAAAATAAAAATATTGTTCAAGATTACTATAAAAAATTGTACTCATCTAGTAGCAAAACCCGAATCCCACGATATGGAACGAATGTAACAATATGAAACGAGACTAAATGTAGGATCTGAAACACTAGGTACCAGAAGGTACTGACGAAGAAGTTATAAATGCCTTAAAAAAAGATGAAAAATGGAAAAGCTCTTGAAGACAACAGAATAACAAAAGAGATGTTGAATAACAGTTGGAGGTCAAACTATTGAAGAAGAAGAAGAAGCTGGAGGTCAAACTATTGTGCAGGCAGTAGACATCTTAATGAACAAATGCCTCTTTGGTAGTACTATTCCAATCTCTTGGCAAAATGCGCAGATACTTTTAAATAAGGCATTCGGGTCTATTAGAATCAGAGATTTGATGTATTCAATTATTGTTTTATCACAAAATGGTCGTTTATGCCAAAACCACATCTAAAACCTACTGTTAATTATTAATAAATTAATCACAATATTATATTATTCCAGAATTCTGGAACCCTTTACCAATGTGTACAGGTCTAGTGGATGGGAAAAATGTGTTTTGGGAGTCACAAGATGTGATTGAGACTTTCAGGTTCTCTGCTACAAAACCTGCAGTTCACTTCTTAAAAGAGTCCTATTTTATTCAGGTGTCCCTTAACTGGCACTTATCTAGCAAGAAAGTCTATTATGACTCTGAGCTCATTACTGCTAATTTTTTACGGTACTTTAGCCCTATTAGTACATTTATTTAAAGTTTTCGATGTAAAATGTATTTGAATTTAGTTATTCATGTTAAAATTAATTTATGAATATGAAATATTAACTTTTGTTCTTTAGTAAATGAAAAAACAAATATATGAGTAGAGCTAGGAAAATATGCACTTAAAAAACCCTAAAATATGCATGCAAATCTGCACAAAAAACAGTTGAAGTATGCACTAAAATCTGCTTTTATGCATTCTGCATATTAATAAAAAACGCAGTAATCCTTGTTTTGAAGGTATTTAATTATTTATTTTATGCCAATGGCCCTAGCTCTCGAGGCTCGAAATAAAAAAAATATTTATTTTTTGCCAAAGTTACAAAACATATTTATTGAAATTTCAATTACCTATATCATTATATTTATTTATTCTTTATATTTATCACCATCATTCCTTATTATATTATTATTACAACTAAAATTATACATTATTAAACGTTTTCCTAAATTTTCTACTGAAAAACTGAGCCGTCTATCTGATAATAATTGTTAATACACAGAAAAACTTCTTTCTACTTTACATAAAGTTAAAGAAGCAAACTTAAAATATTGTATAATTGTGGGTTCTACCTATACCTATAACATTAAATTATCTTCACATTTCCCCCTCTTAATAATATTATTTATTTGAATTATTTCTTGATATCCCTAATTCTTCTTTAACCCCGCACCGTGCAGATTTTTTGATAGACTTTATTGGTTTCTCCAAGATGTTTAATTATTTCATTTAATGAATTGATAATTTCAATACTTTGGTTTAATAAAATGTTTCGCTTTTCTAATTTAGTAATAATTGGTTCAGCAAATATTTACAAAATTGGTTTGGATATGTGTCAAATTACTTTTTAATAACGGTTTTTTAAAACATCCACACATTTTTTATAGCACCTGAGTTATCTACATCGAAACTACAAATGGCGCCTGTAATTCCCTCAAAATTATCGGTTATGAAATTTACAAAACTCAACCATGTTCCCTATCTAGTTATCACAAGTTCAGGTGGTAAGGACACATTAGGTAAACGATCTTTATACACCTCTACTCGCAGAAGGGCTTAAAAATATTTTTTTATATTTGATACAAGGGTATTGATTATTGGAAATTATGTCCTTCCAGTTTCTGCTACTCTTTAAAGTGTGTGCTAAACAAGTAGTAAATTTGAAAAAAATATTTTTAAATGTTGTCTATCTTTGTTCATTTGGCGCAGCATCACTTAATAGTAATAAAATTTTTTCACTAACAAAATGTGACTGCATATTCGAGACGAGTCCCATTCTTCTCTTTTATTCGTCGTATCCTTGCCTTATAAATTGTAAAAGGCAGAGATTAAAGATGTAACCAGAAAGTGCTTCCACGACAATTTTCAGATTTATTGTTTAGATCTGGGACTTCTCATTTCTCTTTAAATTTTTTTCTGTTGAAACCGTTTGAGGCAGAAGAAGTCTGAAAATATGCAATTTTAATAAATGCATATGCACTTATAAAATTTATCCAAAATATGCAAATATGCACTTAATATGCATTTTGCATATTTCCCGAGCTCTATATATGAACAACATAAATAATTGTTTTCTTCGTTAAATTTTAAAAGTATGTACCTCTATTTGTTACGTTCATTAAATGACTTGTTTAACTTAAATTCCTATTTTTTAAGTTTTTAGATCTTTGTAAAAATTTCAGAACTCCTTTCGTTCCTTTTCCCCAATTATTTTAAAGACTCTGTACTTTATAAAACTTTCCCTCTTACAGTAGTTTGTTACATATTGACAAACAAAAAGTTAGAAACACGTTTCACGTTGAAAATAAAATTATGGAATTTTGTACAGAAAAAAAAATATATTTTAGGGAAAATATTCAAGGAAAATTTACTCCATTGTAATGTTCCCGTTGCCGTAGTCGAAACCAATTTATATTCTACAGGTGTAAGAACGATATTGGAAACGCAAATGCCATAAAAGATATAAGAAATGATATTTGTCAATCAATAGAACATTGAGTAGTCACCAAGCCCAGTAATATTCCGTGACTAGGAGGTTTCATACATTGACTTATTTATATATTATATTACCTTCTTTAAATAAACTGTAAGAAGTAATAAATGATATTATTTTAGAAAAATGCAACTCAAAAGCAAAAAAATAGAACTAAAATGACAAGGAAAAATATACGGATGGTCTAAGAGCAAGTTCACATGGCAAGTGCTTAACGCACATTTTGACAACAAAAGATTACAACTACATACATTTTACTTGAGGCCGTTCACATGCTAATAGACCAGGGCATTTTGCACTAAAAGCACCCGAATAAATAGATTTTTAAATACAGCACCTAGAGACTTGCAGTTTTTTGCAATATATTCAGGATGACGTTAGGAAAAAAGTCTACTATTCAAAAATGGGTGGAAATGCATAATTGCACGGTAAAGTGCATAAAATGCATCCACAATTCATAAATATAAAAATATATTCAAAATCAGTATACTAAGGAACAAAATTTATTATTTGGGGAGTTTTGGGGGTCACTGAATACGATTACGCCATCAGAACTGATCCCCGGATCACCTGGTGCCCAAGGTCACGGCAAGAGACGTCATCTTCTGGAGTTTCGATGGTTTTCGGCATTAAATCGATGCAAACGGATTACTCGCGGGTTTTAGGGGTCGCTAAATACGAATATGATATCAGAATTGACCTCCGGAGTACCTGGTGCCCAGGGTCGCTACTAAGGCACGTCATCTTCTGGAGTTCGAGAGATTTCGGCACTAAATTGATGTAACTGGACTACTCGGGGGGTTCTTGAGGTGGTTAAACACGAAGATGCCATCAGGATAGACCTTAGGATCACCTGGTGCCCAAGGCCATGTAAGGGACGTCATCTTCTGGAGTTTCGAGGGCTTTCGCTATCAAATTGATGCAAACGGGTTACATACGGTTTTTCGAAGTCGGTAAATACGAATATGCCATCAACACCGACTACCTGTGCACCTGGAGCATAATCTCACTTCAAGGGGCGTCCTCTTCTGGAGTTTGAGAGATTTCGGCATTAAATTGATAAAAATGGATTACTCGGGCGTTTTGAGTCGTTAGACACGAATCAGAACAGACATCTCGATCACCTGGTGCCCAAGGTCACTGCAAGGGACGTCATCTTTTGGAGTTTCGAGTGTTTTCGGCATAAAATGGATGCAAATGTATTACTCGGGGAGTTTTTTAGTTCGCTAAACACGAATATGTTATTAGAACAGACCCACGGAGCACCTGGTACTCAGGGTTACTGCAAGGGACGTCATCTTCTGGAGTTTCGAGAAATTTCGACATTAAATTCACGCAAATGGATTACTGAGGGGTTCTTGAGGTCGCTAAATACGAATATGCCATCAGAACCGAATCTCGGAGAACCTGGTGCCCAAGGTTATTGCTAGGGGCGTCATCTATTGGAGTTCCGAGAGTCTTCGGTATTAAATTGATGCAAACGGATTACTCATAGGTTTTTGGGGTTGCTAAACGCGAATACGTCATGAGATCTCACCCTCGGAGCACCTGGTGCCTAATTCAGGTTATTTTCTGTAGTTACGAGGGTTTTCGGCATTTAATTGATGCAAACTGATTACTTACTAATCGGATTTTGGCGTTGTTGAACACGATTGCGTCATCAGAACAGACACCTGAGCACCTGGTACCTACGGCACGTCATCTTCTGGAATTTCGAGGGTTTTCAGTATTTAATTGATGCAAATCGATTACTCATGGGTTTTTGGGGGTTTTGAACATAAATACGCCATCAGACAGACACCGGAGCACCTGGTGCATAAGGCACGTTATCTTCTGTAGTTTCGATAGATTTCGGTACTAAATTAGTGCAAACGGATTTTTCTTGAGTTTTTGGAGTTGTTGAATATAAATATGCCATCAGACCAAACCCACGCAACATCTGGTGCTTAAGGCAGGTAATTTTCTGGAGTTTTGAGTGTATTCGGTACTAAATTGATAAAAACGGATTACTCATGGGTTTCTTAGGTACCTGAACACGAAAACGCCATCAGAACAAACATTGAAGCATCTGGTGCCTAAAGCGCGTTATCTTTTGGAGTTTCGAGAGTTTTCGGTACTAAAGTGATGAAAAATGGATTACTTTTTGGTTTTGGGGTTATTGAACACGAATATGGCTTACATGAGAAATTCTGGAGTATCTAGTAATTACGGTAATCACTAATAATGTCAACGCATAATAAAACTCATGTAAAAAAATTAAATAGAACAACATAGTTGAGTTCGTATTCCGTAAACCCAAAAACCCATGAGATATTCGCTTACATCAATTTAGTACCAACATTTTTCTAAACTCCTCTAAACAACCCCAAAAATCCATGAGTACCTAATCCGTTTGAATCTATTTAATGCCGAAAATCCTTGAGACTCCAGAGGCTAACGTGCCTTAGGCCCAGATGCTCCGGTGTCTCTTCTGATGGCGTATTTGTGTTTAGCAACCCCAAAAATCCGTGAGTGATCTGTTGGCTCCAATTGAGTACCGAAAACTTTCGAAACTCCAGAAGATGACGTGCCTTGGGCACCAAGCCCCCCCCCCGTGTTTGTTCCGATGTGGTATTCATGTTCAGCATCCCCAAAAACCTATAAGTAATCTGTTTGCATCAATATAGTACCACAAAACCTTGCCTAGCGGATGACGCCAATTGCAGTGACCCTGGGCACCATCTTCTACGATGGTCTGTTTTGATGGCATGTTAGTATTTACCGACCTCAAAAACCCCCGAATAATTTATTTTCATCAATTTAATGCCGAAATTTCTTAAAATTTCAGATGATGACGTCCCTTGTAGTCACCTTGGGCACCACGTGCACAGGTGTTTTTTGTGATAGCATATTCGTGTTTAGTGACCTCAAAAACCCTCCAGTAATCCATTTGCATCAATTAAATGCCAAAAAACCTCGAAAACCCAGAAGATGACGTGCCCTAGTAGCCACCATTGGGACCAGGTATTCCGAAGTTCAATTATGATAGCATATTCATGTTTAGCGACCCAAAAATCCCGTAAGCAAACCGTTTGCATCAATTTAATACCGAAATCCCTTGCAGTGACCTTGGGCACCAGGTGATCCGGTGGTTTATTTTGATGGCATATTTGTGTCTAACACCACAAAAACCCCCCGAGTAATCCATTCTTATCAATTTAATGTCAAAATCCCTCATAACTCCAGAAGAGGACTTCCCTTGCAGTGACCTTGGGCTCCAGGTGCACAGGGGGTCGGTCTGATGGGATACTCGTGTTTAGAGACCTCAAAAACCCTCCAGTAATCCATTTGCATCAATTAAATGCCAAAACCCCTCCAAACCCCAGAAGACGTGCCCTAGTAGCGACCCTGGGCACCAGGTACTGAGTTCAGTTCTGAAATCATATTCGTGTTTACAGACCCCAAAAAACCCGTGAGTAATCCGTTTACATCAATTTAATGCCGAAAACACTCGAAACTCCAGAAGATTACGTGCCTTAGTAGCGATCCTGGGCACCAGATATTTCGGAATTCAATTCTGATGGTATATTTGTGTTTGGCGACCTCAAAAACCCCCGAGTAATCCGTTTGCACCAATTTAATACCGAAAGCCCTCGAAAGTCCAGAAGATGACGTCCCTTGCAGTGACTTTGGGCACCAGGTGATCCAGAGGTCTGTTCTGATGGCATATTCGTGTTTAGCCACCTCAAAAACCCCCGTATAGTCCAGTTGCATCAATTTAGTGCCGAAATCCCTCGAAACTCCAGAAGATGACGTGCCTTAGTAGCGACCCTGGGCACCAGGTACTGCGTAGGTCAATTTTGATGGCATATTAGTACTTAGTGACCCCTAAAACCGGTAAGTAATCCGTTTGCATCGATTTAATGCCGAAAACCATCGAAACTCCAGAAGATGACGTCTCTTGCACTGACCTTGGGCACCAGGTGATACGGGGGTCAGTTCTGATTGCGTAATCGTATTCAGTGACCCCAAAACCCCCCAAATAATAAATTTTGTTCCTTAGTATACTGATTTTGACTTTATTTTTATATTTATGCAATTTTGGATGCATTTTATGCACTTCGCAGTGCAATTATGCATTTCCACCCATTTTTGAATAGTAGACTTTTTCCTGACGTCATCCTGAACATAATGCAAAAAACTGCAAGTCTCTATGTGCTGTATTTAAAAATTGATTTATTTTGTGCTAAATGCCCTCGTCTATAACGTGAGTTTTAAGTCCTTAAATGAGCGTTATCAAAACGCGCGTTAAGCGCCTCTCATGTGAACGAGCTCTTACCGAAGTGATGATACATCTTAAAAAAAAAGAATGTATGTGTACTCTGTACGCACGCAAGAAGTCATACTTCTAATATATGATTTCAACGAAATAAATATACTTTATACAGTTTATTTGTATTTTATTTAGATATTAAACTAATTTAGATAAAAAAGATTCTAACAGCGCAACCCGTGGGAATGAGAAGACGGGGTAGACCAAAGCTGAGGTGGATGGACGGGGTAACACAGGATGCCGAGAAGATCGGAGTCGGCAACTGGAAAATTCAAGCAAGGGACAGAACAGAATGGCGTAGAAAGCTTGAGAAGGTCGAGGCCCTCTAAGGGCTGTAGCACCAAGATGATTATGATAATGATTAAACTAATTTTAATACATATCACTTTCAAAAATTTTTTATTAAAGCAATACCAAAAATTAAATAAAAATAAGGAATAGGAATCGTCCAGATTTGAATCTGCGACCTCTCGATCTGTAGTCAAATGCTCTACCCATGACCTATAATTGCTCTATTTACATGATTTGTCTAAGATAATGATAAAACACGGTGACAAATAGATCAGGTGAAGTATAAATATAAAAATGTTTTAATAATACTTATTATCTTACTTCGGAGGAAGACAAATCCAAAGACACAAGAATTATAATAAATATATTTACTAAAAACACTAATATATTCTTTTCACACCTAATTTGCGTTAATACATACATAACTTGAAGGATTTATAAACTAACTCCATATTTGTGTGGTGAACTTTTTGTTATCGGTTGTATAATCGTGAGAAGATCCTTTTTTGTCTAAAAATGTTATTTATTTTCTGTTGTGTATTGTAATATTCTGTTTTTGACAAAATAAACCTTTTCTATTTTGTATTTGTATAATAAAAATTCACTCTCAATCGCGACTAAAGAAGTATAACTTCAATAAAGCAAACAAGCATATACAAATACCTGGGAATAGTAATAAATAACAGAGGAAGCATCGAGGACTATATCAACAACAGACTAGAGAGTACAGGAAAACAATTCCAGGCACTGAATAGAGGATTCCTCAACAACGCAGAAATATCAAGGGAAACGAAGATGACAATACTTATATGAAACAAGATATAAGCCAACGTTAGTATACGGAGCAGAAAACTGGATCTTAAACAGAAGACACCAGAGTACGATACAAGCAGCAAAGATAAAATAACTTAAAAGAACGATAGGGGCCAGAAGGATAGGCACACTCAAATATGAAGCAATATGAAACATGCTTAAAATTAATCCATTAATTGACACAATAAAGGAGACAAAATTAGCATTGGTAGGTCATATAACACGAATGGGCAGCAACAGGCAAGTGACAAGAGTGTGAGAAGTTAATAGACCAGGGCGCATCTGTAAAAATATCAGTACATTTGGACGTTGAGAGGTGACTCAAATTTTTTTGCAGAAATTGCTTGAAAATAACTCAAATAATAATATTTGAGTTATCCTCCCTCTCAAAAAGGTCTGGAACATTGTTTAAATAATCAAAATTTTAAAAAATGAAGGAAAAATTCGATTTTTTTTTTTCGTTTTTTGAATATAACTTTAAAAGTATTCATTTCCGAGAAAAGTTGTACTGACATAAAAGTTGCATAATTAAATTTCCTACAATACAGAATTGGCTATAATTTTAAAAAATAGTCACCCTTGTTGCAAAATAGCAATAATTGCGAAAAAACCATACAAAAACAAGTATTCGCATTTTACGTTTTTCAACCATTTATGCTATACTTTGGACCTACATATTTCACCCAAAAAAACTTTATGATACAGTAAAACAATACTGTAGATTTCATTAAGATCGGTTCAACAGATTTTGCAAAATAAATTTTGCAATCCAGCTTTCGCAAAAAAATTCATTTTTTCAAAATGTTACAGGCCTGAAAATGAAGCAGATAGCAAGTTGAAATTTTTTTTGCTTATAGAAGTGTACTGTACCTTTCATTTGCAATTTGCAAGACTAAAATCGATTAACCACCACGGCGTCAGAAATTTTCTTAAATAAACATTAATTATTGGTGCTACGCGCAGGACAGCGGATAGTTTGCTCTGATTGGGCATTCCAATGACCTTTGATAATGATTGATACATTTTGATTTTTATTACATTTCGACATAAGTAAATAAATTTGTTTATTGCAAAATAAAAACACATACTCTATGCTTTGAAATAACACTTTTTTTAGCAAAAACTTTCTTTGTTCATATATTTTAACTTAGAGAATAAAAGTTTATCATTTTTAAACATATGCAATTGTTTAAACAATATTTCACAAATAATAATAAAATTAGTTTGATTTTTGTGGAATTAAAATATTAAAATACAACAAAATATAGAGTAAGAAAATAATATATTAGATAAAGATTCGAAAAAATTTTGGTGAAAATCAACTTGTATGAATCGAACACCGCTGTCCTGCGCGTAGCACCAAAAATTAATGTTAATTTAAAAAATTTCCTGGCGCCGTGGTCATTAATCGATTTTAATTTTGCAAATTGCAAATGAAAGGTACAGTACACTTCTATAAGCAAAAAAAATTCAACTTGCTATCTGCTTTATTTTCAGTAACGTAATATTTTGAAAAAATGAATTTTTTTTGCGAAAGCTGGATTGCAAAATTTATTTTGCAAAATCTGTTGAACCGATCTTAATGAAATCTACAGTACTGTTTTACTGTATCATAAAGTTTTTCTGGGTCAAATATGAAGGTCCTAAGTGTAGCATAAATGGTTGAAAAACGTAAAATGCGAATACTTGTTTTTGTATGGTTTTTTCGCAATTATTGCTATTTTGCAACAAATGTAACTATTTTTTAAATTTTTAATCAATTTTATTTTGTAGGAAATTTAATTACGCAACTTTTATGTCAGTACAACTTCTCTCATAAATGAACAGTTTTAAAGTTATAATCAAAAAACCCATAAAAAAATCGAATTTTTCCTTCATATTTTGACATTTTGATTATTTAAATAATGTTCCGGACCATTTTGAGTGGGAGGATAACTCAAATATTATTATTTGAGTTATTTTTAAGCAATTTCTGCAAAAAAATTTGAGTCACCTCTCAACGTCCATCTCAAAACAGATGCGCCCTAGACTATAAACCAATAGGCAAAAACAGAAGAGGTAGGCCAAAAAAATAGTGGAACAGCGACATAGCAGAGATATTAAAAAATAAGCAGCAGCACAAATGGAGCAAAACAGAAAATAATGGAGAAAATTTTTCACAAGTTAGACACGCCTCCCTTTTTAAAACGCTACCTAGGCACCTGAAATTTTCAGAATAGCTCAGAACTAGCTAACAATGCAGTATTTAACTGCTATTATATGGATAAATCGATTATTTTTTAAATTTCAAACCATTTTAAAAATGTGATTAATGCAATGACATTTAGATTCCGTTTTAAACTACGTCAACAAATCAGTAACTAAAAATAGATGGTGGCTCAAGTGTAGAGCATTAGACTGCAGATCGAGAGCTCCCAAGTTCGAAACCCGGCTGTTGCGTATGTTTTTTAAATTTTTTTAATAAATAATTAAAAGTTAATATACTTAAAATTCATATTTTATAATTATTGTATATAAATATTATATACAGGGTAGCGATAAAGTATGGAAACACGGTAATTTCTCGGAAACCGCTTGACCGATTTTGATAAATTTTGGTGGGTAGGGGTTTTCTAATGCGGCCGATAGAATAGAATAGAATTAGAATATAATTTATTTCATCAAATATACAAAATTTCTTTTGTTTTTGACAAGTCAAAAGAGTACGTACCTACATTATAAAATTTTGACAAAATTTAAAAGATAAATATTATAAATTATAATGAACAGATATACAAACAGGTACTAACAAATTTAAACAATTTAACACACTATGTAAAAACGTAAAGACATGAAATAAACTTAAAAACATGAAATATCGTCATAATCGGCAAAAAAACCCTGACCAAACTAGTGTACTTATTATAATGTATTATAAGCGGTACCTAAGTACTCTGTCTTTGTGTAAAAACAATGTTTTAAAAAGTGTGATTTTATTTTATTTTTAAACGACTGTAAATGAAGACTTTTTACTTCATCTTGCAAAAAATTGTACAAACTAACATCAGTTGAGTTTTTTATACTTTTCGTCAACCTAAAACGTTGTGCTCTAATAGCATCTCTCGATCTTGTATGGTGATCATGGAAGTTGGAGTTTATGTTAAACTTACTTTTGTTGGAATGAATTTCAATCAGCGTCTCATATATATAGAGTGAAGGTAGTGACATAATACCTAACTTCTGAAATAAAGGTTTACAGTGTTCCCTATACTCTGCTCCTGCAAGTATCCTCACTACTTTCTTTTTTAACTTAAAAATTCTGTCTGCGTGACAAAAGCCACCCCAAACAGTTATTCCGTACTTTAAATGGCTATGGAACAGTGCAAAGTAGATCATTTTAAGGGTACTTTTAGGGATCATAAAAACTAAGTTGCGTATCAAAAATATAGTTGTAGCAAGTTTAGAATTTAAGTAGTCTGTATGAGCACTCCAGTCCAAATTATCATCTAGGAAAATTCCTAAGAGTTTAACACTATTTCCTAAGACATACTTCCGGTCAGAACTAAACATCAAATTCTGATTTTTGTCTTCATTTAGCTTCAGACCATTATGCAAAAACCAGTTTTTTGCTTTCTGAGTATCACTATCTATTTTAATTTTCAAATTATGATGATTAATGTCAGTATTTATTAGAGTGGTATCATCTGCAAAGCACACACATATTATGGGAAAAGTGTAGTGAAATAGATCGTTCAGATAAATAAGAAACAAAGTGGGTCCTAGTATTGAACCTTGAGGAACCCCGTATTCGACCGTGTTCTAATCAGAATAGCTATTATTAAGAAAAACTGCCTGTTTTCTATTTGTTAAATAAGATCTAAATAGATTGAGAGTGGTTCCCCTTATACCATATTTATGCATTTTTTCCAACATTAATTTATGCGAAACACAGTCAGAAGCTTTGGATAAATCACACAATGTCAAAGACACGAAATGACCTTCCTCCATGCCATCGACTATATCTCTCACAATTTTCTGTATAGCTTGTGTAGTGCTGCACTTTTTTCTAAAGCCATATTGGTTACAGTGAAGTATTTTGTGTTTATCTAGATATTCTATCAAACGAATATTAAGAATGCTTTCAAAAATTTTACCGAAAATGTGAATGATGAGATGGGACGGTAATTTCCAATTTCATCTAAAGACCCTTTTTTGAATAGTGGCAACACTTTTGTTACTTTTAGTACATCAGGGAAAATCCCCTCAGTAAGGCAATTATTATAAAGTAAAACTAATTTGTCAATAACAATATCAATAGTTTCGACAATTATTTTTTTGTTTAAAAAATAAAAATCTGTACAATGTGAATTTTTCAAGCCACGCAAAACATTTCTGATTTCAATATCAGTAACAGGTAGTAAAAATAAAGAGTGGCAAGGAGAGTGTACATCTTTCAAAATATCTATAGCTACATTTTCATTTGTAGAACTGAAAGAACCTCCAATATTTTTAGATACTGAAGTAAAGTAATTATTGAAATCGTTTGATGAGATCGTACTAGGACTAACTTTTTTATTTTAACTTTTATTTCTGTGATAGTTTATAACTTTCCAACTGTCACGAGATATATTTTCAGAATTTGAAAAGAAATACCCATAAGCTAGTTTTTTCTTTAATGATATTGTTGATCTATAATGCTTCTTAAACTTATTATATTCACTATAATTTTTTGTAACGTCAGCAATTACCTTGACTGTGGAAAGATTTTCTCGCATAAGTTTTAATTCATCATTAAACCAAGAAATTTGAGCTTTATTCTGACTTCGCAATATTTTTAATGGAAAATTGATTTCAGTTAACTTTTGATACATTTCAGTAATAAATTGAGCTAATTCTGTTGCTGTTTTGAGAGAAATAGCTAAAGACCAATCAACGTTATTTAACGAATGTTTCAACTTCAGTATGCCATTACTCGTTATACGCCATTACGATATTATAGTGGTAATTAAATTGTTGTCAAATCTTCCGTTTTTTTGGAAATCTAATGAACTTTCTTATTTTAAATGGAACACCCTGTATATGTTTTGCGTTTTGAAGTCCTGAATAAATATTGATTATTGTTTATATTATATTCCCTATACCTAAATGCCACAATTTCGGAGTTATTGATCCATTTATTAAAAAAAAAAAGAATGTGTGTGTACTTTGTACGCACGTAAGGAGTTATTCTTCTATTATATAATTTCAACGAAGTAAATATACTTAACAGGTTATTTGTATTTCATTTAACCCTGCTGTCCCGTTGTTCGAGTCAACTACACAAATGTAGTGTTCGGGTCAATATGATCCAACTATGGTTTACGCTCCTTAATCGAAATAAAATAAGCTAATGGTGATAAACAAAACTTTATTAACAAGAAATTATGGTTAATTAAACAAAAATTATGTTGTTAATGTAATTTAAACCTTATTAACAAAAATAAAAGGTATCTTTTTCTTCCAAAAAACCTAGTAACAAATATCTACAAAAATTTAATTCAGTTTACGACTGGGACAGTAATAAAAAGAATGGATTTTACAAATATGTATATGATATATTATACAACATAATAAGTAGTCTTGTTAACGTTTTTAGGGCACGTTTACAGCGTGCTCGTTTAGCAGGCGGAGTTAGATTGTCTATAGACGGTTCACTAGCATTTCCATCTTGTCTACTTGTTTCTGCTCGTGTCCTTTTTACCAGTTCGTGAGACACTTTAGTTTTTGGTATATTGTTTCTGGAAATGATGACTGGTTTCATTAGTTTCCCAATTCCTCAAGAAAAATTCGCCGTTTTGTCAGTTTAATGGTATTCCATTGGATATTTATTGAGGCCCATAACACGAACGCGTTGTAGGCAGAAATGTACAGCAGATTATAAAAAACAATCATTGGCCAGTAATTTATCTCTTCTCACATGTATACGTGCCAACAAGCTAATCTAGAATATCAACTGCTCCCTTATTGGAATTGTAATCTAAAATAATTTGGGGCTTTTGCATTTGATGAAAGTGATGCATGATGCATCGATTTATGATTGTGTACTCATAAGAGCAACATTTTTATCATTTTTAGCAATATTGTCAACAACAGTGGTATCTTGCGTGAAACAAAAAAGACGAGCTATGAACTTATTTATTCGCGATTTTTGCTGAAAGCTCCGGTTTATTTTACTGATAGTCCCCGGAATTGTATCTACTTTGTTTTAAAATAAATTGTCCTAAATTTTACGATGTAAAAAAGTTATTACACGTAATCTTGTGGCCTCCAAGTCACTACTCAAGTCACACATCACACGCATTACTGTATAGATCTGCAATTTTAGAGCATAAGAAGTTTTATTCTTCATAATTAGATAATACCCAAACTTGCGTGCCATATTTCGCTGGTTTGCTTGGAATGTACCATTTGAAGGGAGAGCGGCCTCTAAAGGCAACTAGTTGCTTATCGACGGTAACATTTTCATCAGTGTTAAAAAATGTTGGTACATTTTCAACCTATGTTTCCTAAATTTCACGTATTGCAGCAAGTTTATCAAAACGTCTCTTATCCTGTCTAGTAGTTTTGTTATCAAAACGTATTACTTGCAAACTTTTTGTAAATATATCAAGCGACATTGTTGATTGAAATATACTACGACCCGTTTCTTCATTCCACAAACTTTTAGTGGATTAAGGTATTCTTGGAAACCAACTTTATTCATGTCTTTCCAGTTGGTTCCAAAGACATGCTGTCCGTCCATATTGGTCATATTTATAATTTGGTTTGCAACATCATCCAGCTATACTACAGTTTATTTTACAAGTTCTAGGTTGCAGAAACCTGTTTTTGTTTAGTGAAGTATAAGGCTGACAGATACACAGGTACTGCCAATATACAGGGTGTAACAAAAATACAGGTCATAAATTTAATCGCATATGCTGGGACCAAAAATAGTTCGATTTAACCTAACTTACCTTAGTACAGATGTGCACGGAAAAAAAGTTACAGCCCTTTGAAGTTACAAAATGAAAATCGATTTTTTCCAATATATCGAAAACTATTAGATATTTTTTATTGAAAATGGGCATGTGGTATTCTTATGGCACTAGTATTTTAAGAAAAAATTATAATGAAATTTGGACACCCCATAAAAATTTTATGGAGGTTTGGTTCCTTTAAACGCCCCCAAACTTTTGTGTACGTTCCAATTTAATTATTATTGTAGAGCCATTACTTAAACACAAGTTTTTAAAAACTTTTTTGTCTCTTAGTACTTTTTTTAAAAGTCAGTTTTTATCGAGATATTTGAATGTTTGTCAAATCCACCACATATTTGTATATGGTAAAGTACGGTTATGGAGACTTGGTAATAATATGAAAATTTATTTATGATTTACATTTTTAAGTATATTTTGAACCATATTAAAAAAGAAGCGACATCTCGATAAAATATGCTTTATCAAAAAAATACAAAGAGGCAAAAAAGTTTTAAAAATACTGTGTTTAACTGATGGTACCGCAGTAATAGTTTAATTGGAACGTACACAAACATTTGGGGGGTTTAAAGGAACAAAACCCTCATAAAATTTTTATGTAAACATATTAAAAAAGAAGCCGCAACTCGATAAAAACTGCCTTATCGAAAAAATACTAAGAGGCAAAAAAGTTTTAAAAATATTGAATTTAACTAATGGCACCACAATGATAATTTATTTGGAACGGACACAAAAGTTTGGCGGGTTTAAGGGAACAAAACCCTCATAAAATTTTTATGGGGTGCACAAATTTCACTATGATTTTTCTTTAAGATGTTCTTTCCATAAGAATGCTACATCTCCATTTTCAACAAAAAACCTCTAATAGTTTTCGATATATTCAAAAAAATCGATTTTCATTTTGTAACTTCAAAGGGCTGTAACTTCTTTTGTGTGCATATTTGTACTAAGGTAAGTTAGGTTCATTCGAACTATTTTTGGTCCCAGAATATGTGGTTTAATTTATGACCTGTATTTTTGTTACACTCTGTAGAATACTGCCAACTAAACGCACATACACGGCTAATTTTTTACGGTTTAAATATGCGGGTCATATTGACCCGAACGTAACCTAGGTAACAATTTCATTTTTATCAAAAAAATCAGGAAGTTGATTGTTTATCTCATATATGCAATAGAAAGACTTCATATTAGTGAATAAAGTCACGAAACACCAAATCGTTACTCTGCGTAATTATTTGTAAAATAAGAAATAAATTATTTTTTGGGTCAAATAGACCCGAACAGGACAGCAGGGTTAAATATTAAACTAACTTTCTTATCTACCACTTTCAAAAATGTTTTATTAAAACCACCAAAAATAAAAAAAAAATATGAATCGTCCAAGATTGGAACCCGCGACCTTCCGTGTGCTTCCGTTCTCTGACCCACCGCTCTACTAACTACGCCACGGAGCTTCTTTTAAGTGACACGTAAGTTTCGAATATAATTAACAACACGGTGACAAATAGACATATAAAAATGTTATACCTACATAATATTTTATTATCTTACTACAGAGAAAGACAAATCCAAAAATTATAATAAATAATACATTTACTAAAAACACTAATATATTCTTTTAATGACTTATTTGCGCTGATACATAATATTCATACATACCTATCTTGAAAGATTAGCAACTAAACGCCATACTGTCTGTGTGCGCATGCGCGCAGATTTATGAAATTTTACTCTCAATCGCGCCAAAAGAAGAATAAAAAAAAATAACAAATTATAAAAATTAATTTTATCGGCCCGGGTTGATATTATTTTAGGTTCTTTGGATCATTAGGAACAAAAAAGGTCTTTTGTAATTTTCCTCAAAAGTTAATCGTTTCCGAGTTATAAACAGTTTAAAATTGAAAAAAATCGAAAAAAGACGATTTTCTAGGTTCAAAAACACATGTAAAAAAATATATTATTTTTGAAAAAATGAAGTGCCTAAATTCAAGTTCAAACCTTCTTGTATCGGATACCGATAAGTGATTTGGTCTTATTCTATTTTAAAATATTATTTTTTAGTTGTTAATGCCCGATCGCCCGTCCTCTCGTGTGAGCTTCATTAAAATTTAAAAACAAAACAATACTTTAGAATAAAACATTCCAAAAGTTCTTATAGGGATCTGATACAAGAAGGTTTGAGCTTGAATTTAGGTACTTTCTAATTTTAAAAATGATTTTTTTACTTGTGTTTTTGAACCTTGAAAATCGTCATTTTTCGATGTTTTTCAGTTTTAAAATGGTTATAACTCGGAAATAATTAACTTTAGAGGAAAATTACAAAAGACCTTTTTTGTTCCCAATGATACAAAGAACCTAAAATAATATATACTCGGGCTAAAAAAAATTATTTTTTATAATTTGTTTAAAATTTTTTTTTATAAATGTAGCAATAATGTCGAAATTATGGCAGTTAGGTATAGGGAATATAACATTAAAAATAATCAGTATTTCTTAAGGACTTCAAAACGCAAAAAATATACAGGGTGTTCTATTTAAAATAAGAAAGTTCATTAGATTTCCAGAAAAACTGAAGATCTGACAACAATTTAATTACCACTATATTATCGGCCACATTAGAACATACTCGCCCACCAAAATTTATAAAAATCGTTTAAGCGGTTTCCGAGAAATTACCGTGTTTCCATACTTTCTCGCTACCCTGTATACCATTTTAAATAATATTTTCTTTGATTTATATGAGTTTAGATCCACTAGAGAAAATATACCTCTGAAAAAGTCGATTACAAAATTCTTTTATGACATAGAAATTGAAAAAACCAAATAGTTTATAACTTTATATTGGGTTCTATAAATAATGAAAACGTTTTATTATAAAAAGTTCTTTTTTATAAAGTGTAATTATTATAGATACAACTCTATCTCAAGATGTTAATCAATTGCAACTAATTGCAAAATGTTCTCATATTATGAACTACCTTCATTTGACAGTGTATTAAGATACTGTATGAAGAAAAAACAATAAATTCCGTACAGTACGCAGTTAAGAAAGAACTATTAGAACCATTGAAGATAAATCCTCGTTTGATAGTATAAATTCAGTATTTTTTGCTATTAACCATACCTTTAATTAATTATTCGTAGTACTTTTACAAGAGCAATTTACAGCAAAGTAATAAATCTAATTAAATGTTGTATACTTTAGCTTTAATTAAAATTTGCCCGTCGTAACTTTCATATTTATTATAGTTTGTGTTTTGTATCGGTGTGATCCTGTGTTCCTTCAAATTATTATTCAGATTAATTCGAGTTGCGAAAACTGATCAATTGTCCAGCGCCGTCCTTTCGTTTACCCGAGTTGTGGAGAAAAGATGGCAACAAATAATAAAGAGAATCAGAATCTGTTCTGAAAAACAGAAATCACCTGGAACGGATGGTATACCCAATGAACTTTTAAAATATGGAGGCTCTTAACTTGCAAATAAACTGTCGCAACTATTTAACAAAATTTTAAACGAAACAGAATCACCAGAGAAGTGGCATAAGAGCATCACAGTCCCCATATTTAAAAAAAATACAAAAAACTTGCCCACAAAATTACAGAGGAATAACCCTCTTAAATACAACGATGCAACTTTTCATGGGAATTCTTAAGGGCAAATTGGAAAGGCAAAACACTAATGCTGAAGAACGACAAGGTTTTACAAAGGGGCGGTCTATAACAGACGCAGAATTAATAATAAAACAAATAAAAGAAAAGCTATAGAGTTCGGCATGCCAGCGTATATTTGCTTAATTGATCTGACGAAGGCGTTTGACAGGGTTCCCCAGGGAGACATTCTAAATATATTACTAGAAAATAAAACACCGAGCAGCATAACAAAGATAGCCCATGACCTAAATAACAACAACCCAACCAAAGTTAGAGCAGGAGACCAATTCACTGAAAATATTCCAACGCCTGGAGGAATTAGACAAGGCGACAGTTTAAGCCCCTTCTTGTTTAACCTACTCATGGGAAAAATTATAAACAAAGTAATATCTCTTAATCTCGGATGATATGGGCAACAAAAGAATTGGTATGGTGTGTTACGCAGATGATGCAGCAATTATTGCCGAATTAAAAGATGATCTTCAGAGACAGCTCTTTCAGTTCTTTCAAATAAGCCGCCAACTAAACATGAACATTTCTACCAACAAAACTAAATGTATGACAATAGCAAAAGATCCGCTCAGATTGTAAGTTTGTAGTTGAGAGCAACCCCATAGAACAGGTGATGCAATTCACATATCTGGGCATAGATATATCAAGCACACACGACCCAGTAAAGGACCTGAGGAGTCAGATCAACAAAACATTTGCATTGTCGGGATATCTGCGGGAGATAGTGTGGTCAAATCCGTATATGCGCACAGATAGTTAAATTAGAATCTATACAAGACTTGCATACGACCGATCATGACATATGGCATAGAAGTACGCGAAGACACTAACAAAACGTAACAGATGCTAAGGGTTGCCGAAATGAAAACACTAAGAACAATAGTGGGGAAAACAAGAAGAGACATGGAGAGGAATACAAACATTAGAGAGCAATGCAAAATGGGGATATTGTAAGATGGGGAAGGCAGCGCAAGAGGATGTGGTACAATCATGTAAGACAAATGGGTGAGAATAGGCTCCCAAAAATTGCCTTAGAAAACAACCCACCGGGTTCAAAACCTCCCAAAAAATCTCCTAAAAAATGGAGGGATAGTTGCCAATCTACCTCCCAGCAAATTATCCAGAGGCAGCTTTAGAGTTAAACAGATAGAAAGATCTCCAACAAAAATGAAAATGGGGAACTACTTATTAACTTTTGCTCTCAGAACGAATTTCGAATAAACAATACGTTCTTCAGACACAAAGATCAACAAAAATATACATTCCAAAATACAAGAGGACACAGATCCGTTATTGATTATATATTGACAAGCAGAAACATCCACCACTCTCAAGTACTAGACATACGATGTTTAAGTGCAGCTAATATTGGAAGCGATCACAACCTAGTACTTGGAAAAATCAGAATAGAGCTACAAAGAAACAGGAAAGAAGACCCTGTTGAATGTGAGACAAGAATAAAGGTAGAACCGCTACGAGACTTGTCAACACGAGATCTATACCAGAGAAGATTGCAAAAAGTACTGAATGAAAATTACATTACACCGGATGAAGACATAGAAGAAAGTTGGAGGAAGATCAAAGATAATATCAAAATGGCAGCAACGGAAGCACTTGGAGAACGTAAGATAAGTAAACATATACGAAAGAAAAGGAGAACTCCATGGTTCTGTGAAGAAATAAAAATAAAATGCCAAGAAAAAAAGAAAATCTACCTAGAATACAAGTCCAAAAGAACGAGACAAACATATGAAGAATATAAAAGAGTACGAAATGAATTAAACTCAATAGTAAGAAGGAAGAAAACAGAACATTGGGAAGCATTTTCAAAAGAGATGGAGCACGACTTTTATGGGATGCAAAGGGAAATGTGGAAAATGATAAGAGGTCAAAGAGCAGAGATGAAGGAATTGATAGAAGTAAAACATATTGATACAAATACATGGACAACTTACCTAAAAAACCTTTATCAAACAGCTAATCACAAAGAACTGGAAACACCACGATTAGAATCGGATGAGAAAACAGAAATTAAAGAGGAAGATATAAAGAACGCCTTAAAAAAGATGAAAAATCGAAAAGCTCCTGGGAAAGATGGAATAGCTAATGAACTTTTAAAGTACGGAGGAGATAGACTTCACAAAGAACTAAATATCCTTATAAGTAAAATAATAAATACAGGAAGAATTCCAGAAGAATGGAGAACCACTCAAATGATAGCGTTATTTAAGAAAGGTGATAGGGCAGACCCCAGTAACTATAGAGGGATAAATTTACTGAGCACTATACTGAAACTCACAACAAAAATACTTCATCATCCAGCCTCAAAAGTCCACTGCTGAACATAGGCCTCCTCCCCTTGTTTCCAACCCCATCTATCCTGCGCCGCCCTCATCCAGTTTTTATTTACCTTTCTTAAGTCGTCAGTCCATCTTGTAGGCGGTCGACCGACGCTTCTCTTGTCTTCTCTTGGCCTCCATTCCAATAACCTCTTCGTCCATCGCCCATCTGTCATTCTGGCTACGTGTCCTGCCCATCTCCACTTCAACCTGGCTATCCTCTCGATGACGTCAGTCACCTTTGTTCTTCTCCTGATTTCTTCGTTTCTGATTTTGTCTCGCAGAGTTATTCCTAACATTGACCGCTCCATTCTTCTCTGCGTGACTCTTAGTTTGGTAGCCGAGGCTTTAGTTAAGGTAAGTGTTTCTGATCCGTACGTCAAGACTGGGAGGACGCACTGATCGAATACCTTTCTCTTTAGACATGTGGGTAACTCACTTTTAAAAGTTTCTCTCAGTTTTCCAAATGCTGCCCACCCAAGACCGATTCTTCTCTTCAGCTCATGAGTCTGGTTATCCCTGCCAATCGTAATTTCATGTCCCAGGTATTTATATCTATCTACGAGTTCTATTTCCTTCCCACCAATACTGATATTCTGGTTGGGTACCAAATTTGTCATTATTTTTGTTTTTGAGATGTTTATATTTAAACCTACATTTTCTGTAGCTACAACGAGTTCTTGTACCATCTCTCTTGCCATACCTAGATCCTCAGCTACTATGACTATATCGTCGGCGAAACGTAAGTTGTTTAGGTATTCTCCATCTATTTTTATTCCCTTTGTCATCCAATCCAAACTCTTGAAAGCATGTTCTAAGACCGTATTAAAAAGTTTAGGTGACATTGGGTCTCCTTGTCTAACCCCCCGTTCTATTTTTATGCGATTACTGTTAGTATGTAATTTGACAGTGGTTGTTGCCTGTAAGTATATTTTGTGTAATAATTTTGTATACCTATAATCTATCCTGCATTCTTTAAGCGCCTGTAATATTTTGCTAAGTTCAACTGTGTCAAAGGCTTTATGAAAATCGATAAAAACTAGAACTAGGGGTTTATTGTATTCCACTACTTTCTCTATCAGGGTTTTTATACTTTGTAGATGGTCATTTGTTCCGTAATTTTTTCGGAATCCTGCCTGTTCTCTTGGTTGATAAGTCTCTAACTTTCTTTCCATTCTCTTAACTATTATTCGCGTAAATAACTTATATAAATGGCTGAGGAGGCTAATCGGTCTGTAATTCTCTAAATTGGCTTTGTCTCCTGCTTTGTGTAATAGGATCATAGTAGCGTTGTTCCAGTCTGTTGGAATATTGGCGTTGTGAAGGCAGATATTGAAAAGTTGTTTAATTTTTTCAAGTAGTATATTTCCTCCAATTTTTAGTGCTTCTGATACTATTCCATCTTCACCTGGGGTTCGATTATTTTTCATTTTCTTCAGAGCCTCTTTGATTTCTGATTTTGTTATATCGGGCATTAAATCCGATCCTTGATTTAATACCCCAGTTTTTACTGTAATTGGAGGTTGCGCATTGTCATCTTTTTTTCTTGATTTGTATAACTCTGTGTAGAACTCTTCGACTATTGTTAATATTTCATCTCTGTTTGTAGTTTCTTTTCCAGTTCTGTTTCTTAGTTTGTTGATTTCTATTTTTCCTTTTTGTACGCTTACGTTCTTCAAAACTTTCATGTTCTTATTTTGCTCTATTGCTTGTTTTGTTTTTTCTACATTGTAGTTTCTTATGTCTTTTCTTATTGACTTTGTGATAGTCTTATTTATTTGATTTAGCGCTTCTTTGCTGGAACTTGTATCTCCTTTCATCTGTCGTCTTAGTTCTATAAGGGTTTTAGTAGGTTGACTTAGTTTTTCATCTTTTTGGTTTGTTGGACAGTATTTAGTTTGAGCCTGTTGTATTGTGGTGATTATTTGCTTGTTCAGTATATTAATGTCTGTTGTTGTTGTATCTTTCAATGTATCATTAATATATTTTTCGAACTCCTGAATATTAGTTGGTTTTACCCATTTCTTTGGGTGTTTCTTATTTATCATTTTGAGTCTTTCCTTTTCGATCGATATCGTTATTTTAGCTCTTACTAACCTGTGATCACTGCTTGTGCTGAACTGGTTTAACACATTTACATCTTTAAATAATTCTTTTTTATTTGTTAAGAAATAGTCGATTTCGTTCCTTGTTTTTCCATCTGGACTTTCCCAGGTCCATCTTCTGTGTTTTTTCTTTTTAAAGAAGCTGTTCATTTGATAGAGATTGTTTTCCAAAAGAAAAGTTAACAGTTGTTTGCCTCTATCATTTCTGCCTTCGCTTCCAAAATTTCCCAATATTATTTCAGAGGGGTCTTCCTTGGTACCTATTTTGGCGTTGAAATCACCGCCTATTATTAAGAAGTGGCCAGGATTTTCCTTGATTGCACAGGATATTTGGTCGTAGAATATTTGGACTTCTTCATCTGAATGGCCTGTAGTAGGTGCGTATACTTGAATGAACTTTAGGATATATCTGGTGCTCATTTTGATGTTTAAGTAGACCACCCTTGTTGATATTTGGTTTATTGACACAATTCTGTTCGCAATTCTTTTGTGAACAAAGAAGCCGACTCCTCCGACTGTCGATTCCTCTTCTCCTTTGTAGTACCACAGATGGCCTGATGGGAGTGAGATAAGATTCTCTCCTTTTTTTCTAACTTCGCTGATACCCACAATATCCCAATTCACTTTTGAAAGTTCTTCCTCCATTTCTTCGAACCTTTCTTCGGTAGAGAGCGACCGAGCATTATATGTGGCGATGTTGAGGTTTATATTTTTGACGCACTTTGAATAGGGTTGGTTTACACTGGTCGGGTTTGTGGAAAAATACTTATGGAGAAAATAATGGCGTGCATAAATATATCGGATGAACAACAAGGATTTAGAAGTGGAAGATCATGTAACGATGCAGTTTTTGTGATAAGGCAAATAGCGGAGAAATCATTAGAATATAACAAACCAGCCTTTTTCTGTTTCATAAACCTAGAGAAAGCGTTTGATAGAATCCAATTAAAAGATGTGATACACCTTCTATATGAGAAAAATTTACCACTGGATATCATAAAACTTATAGAAAACATATATGTAAGAAATAAAATAGAGATGAAAGTCAATGGAATAATAACAGAACCCATAGAAACAAACACAGGAATCCGGCAAGGAGATTCACTAAGCCCTCTACTGTTTAACATAATATTGGATGCAATAATAAAACAAGTGAAGAAAAAAAGAGGGTACAAAATGGGCAATAGAGAGATAAAAATACTCTGTTACGCTGATGACACCGTGTTAGTAGCAGAGTGCGAAGACGACCTACAAAGATTATTGCACGAGTTCAACATTAACGCAAAAGAAATGAATATGAAAATATCAGTCCAAAAAACAAAAAGCTTAGTAATTGCCAAAGAACCAATAAGATGCAAATTGGAGTTAGACAATCAAATTATACAACAAGTAATGACTTTCAAGTATCTGGGAATTAATCTATCAGCCGACAACAATATCGAAGAAGAGGTAAAAGACCAAATAATTAAAGCCAGTAGAACGGCCGGATGCCTAAACGACACAATTTGGAAAAACAAACACCTAAGATTGGAAACAAAGGCCCGAATATATAAGTCAGTTATTAGGCCAGTTATGACTTACACGGCCGAAACAAGACCAGATACAAGCAAAACACGAAGACATCTGGAAACCAACGAAATGAAGATCTTAAGAAGGATTGCTGGAAAAGGACTACAGGATAGGGTAAGAAGTGAGGAAATCAGACGCATATGTGGAGTAGACAATATAAATACCTGGGTAAAGAACAGAAAAGAAGAGTGGAATGAGCACATAAGCAGGATGTCTGAATCGAGGATAGTAAGAATAGCCAGGGACAAGTCACCGTTAGGCAGGAGAAGTATAGGACGCCCAAGGAAAAGATGGAATGACAACTTAGGGGCAGAATGAAAGGCACCGTTGAAGAAAAACAGGCAGTACTGCCTATATAAAAGAAGAAGAAGAAGAAGAGAAAGATCTCCAAGAAGTAAAAGAAGATTAAGAAGAAGAATCTGTTTTATGGAGTTCTAAAATTAATAAGAAAAGAAAAAATTCAGGACATACAAAAGATAAATAATAAACCTGGCTTAATTCTCACAGAAGACAATGAAATAATAAACAGATGGGAATAATATTTCCAAGCGATACTACAAACTCACTGATATCACGAAGAAAACAACTTGTTGAAACGAAGAATAGAAGAGATAATGTAGACCCTATAAAAATAAATCAACTGCAAGAAGCTATTGCAAAAATTAAAACCGAATAAACACCAGGGTATGGCAGAAAAAAGTGAAATGAAGAAAAAAATGGCACAAAAAGCCAACAGAGTTATCACTAAAGATATTTAATTTAATGACATATAAAGAGAAAAATAGATACAAATGGACTGGCAGAAGGCTCAGATAGTACAGATTTATAAAAAGCGCGATAAAACTGATTGCAACAACTACAAAGAAATAACATTCTTAAGCACTGCCAGAAAAATATCAGAAAAAATACTAAACAAAGAACAACCAGAAAAATTTACAGCAAATGATGATGATATATTTACCATCAAACAAATAATAGAAAAATTTCAGCAACAAGAAAAAATATGACATTTGAGTAGAACACTACTCAAATGGCTCCTAAAATTATTTGTCGATATAATAAATATCGGAGTAGTACCAGCGGAATGGAAGGAAAGTCTCCTGCTACCGATACTCAAAAAGGGAGACTCGAAAAATCCTGAAAATTATAGAGGCATTAGTTTGATGAACAGCACATTAAAATTGTTGACGGCAGTCATAAAAGATAAAATCGAGGAAAAAGCGAATATGGCAGATGAACAGCAGGGCTTCCGGAAGAACCGCAGCACAATAGATGCAATTTTTATTATCAGGCAAATAGTAGAAAAGTCTATTGAATATGAAAAACCAGCATACATGTGCTTTGTAGATTTAAAAAGTGCTTTTGACAGGGTGAGGCGAAATGATATCTTAAATTTATTACAAGCTGAACAAATAGACCACCAGATAATAAGGCTAATTAAGGAAAATAACAAGAACAACAAGACCAGAGTTATAATGTCAACAGGAGAAACAGAACGCATAGAACTAAAGGGAGGAATCCGCCAAGGAGACTCGCTCAGCCCATTGTTATTCAATATGATGATGAATCAAATAATTCACGAAGTCAGAAAACGACATGGATACCACATGAGAGCGCATAAAATCACCATACTATGCTATGCCGATGATGCAGTACTAATTGCTGATAACGAGGATGACCTACAAAGGCAGCTCCACACTTTCAATCTCACAGCAAATAAATTTAAAATGAGAATATCGGTAGAAAAAACTAAATGTATAATGTAAAGAGCCGCTTAGATGCAAGTTAGAAATAGACGGCAAAATTGTAGAACAAGTAATGAAATTCAATTACCTAGGAGTAGAGATCACTAGTGACAGGAATATAAGAACACAGACCACAACACAAGCGACAAAAGCGGCAAGAGTAAGTGGTTGCCTCCGAGAAACCATATGGAGAAACAAATATCTGACCATGGAAAGCAAAATAAAAGTATACAAGACAACAGTAAGACCTATCCTAACATATGCAGCGGAGACAAGGACGGATACAAGAAAGACGAAACAACAAATCAACAATATCGAAATGAAAGTATTAAGATCAATAGGGGGCATATCATTAAGAGACAGACAAAGCAACAGAAGTATACGAGAACGTTGAAAAATTCAAAATATTAACAGGTGGATAAAAACAAGAAAGAAAAACTGGAACGAACATGTAAATCGAATGGAACCAGATAGATTAGCGAACATCTGTAAAAACAACAAGCCGTATAGCAGAAGACCCGTTGGAAGGCCGCCGAAAAGGTGGAAAGACAATGTACAGTCAACAACAACTGAAACAGAATAAGAGGCAGACAAACAGGAGTAATCCTAGTCGCGCAAAGAAGAAGAAGAAGAAGAAGAAGAAGAAGAAAAAATATGTATATGGCGTACCTAGACCTTGAAAAGGCTTTTGATATGGTACCAAGGCAAAAATTATGAGACATATTAGAAAACAGAGGTACCTACTGGTAAAAAATAAAAAGTAATTAACAACACTTCAACAACAGGTATGCATTACGTCATCAGTCCAAAAAGAGCAGCAAAACCATATACTACAAATGAGGGTCTGGGACAAGGAGGTAGTCGAAGCAATAAAGCACTGATCCTCCGAAAAACAAAACGACAAGACGGATCTTACTAACTCTTTTTGCATTTGCTTTGATGCGCCAGGAAACTTGGTGACCCCTAGCCATGAGATAATATTGAAAAAGTGCATACAGAAAACGCATTCTAGAAGTTCATCTCAAACAGTCAATAAAAAAATTCAGAACTGGTCAATTATCGGCGGAAATAAGTTCAATTTTGTTACTCGGGGTGTTTTTTGTTACCTGGTGCCCACTGTTTACCTCGTCTTCTGGAGTTTTCGGCAAATTCACTAAAAAATTAGTCAAAAATCATTACTGGGCGGCCCTTGGGTCGCTGACGACGAACATGACATCTGAAGTGATCTCCGGGGTACCTGGTGCCCAGGGTACCTACTCTTTACCTCGTCTTATGGAGTTCTAACTTATTAACCCACACACAAAAATTGAAATAGCCTGCACTTTCTATCGAAGAAGTAGTTGAACATGGCTGTGAACTACTTCTTGCGATGTATAATGCTCCAATCAGTTTCAGAAAACCTAAAATACCGGAGGAATTTCTATTGAGTACTAATCAGTTGGCTGAAACGTATAGATACAGAATGTATCTAATGGCACGTTCTAAAAATAAAAAAGATTCTGTTGGTAGAATACTTCCTATTGTAGATATGTAGATGCCTTTACTCAACATTTAAAAAGATTTACTTCCAAGTCCAAAGTTGGATGTATGGAGAAGATGAACACAGTTTGGATCCAACACAGTGGGGATAGGAATTAATGAATAAATCGTTAATTCCCATAAAAATTACTCAGATGCCTGGTCCACCCAGTATAATGAATTTGATATTCTGTAGTTGCAAGACGGACTGCGGAAATTCATATGCGTGCAGAAAACATGGCCTTAAATGCTCCGTTGCATGTAAAAATTGTGCAGGAGTAAACAACTGTACTATTACAGATAGTCTAATAAATCCATTGGAAAGCTATGAAGAAGAAGAAGAAAATATTGAAGTATAAACATCTATGTATCCATCCATTTAATTGTATTTTTTTAATAAGTATTTTTACAATACAAAATCAAATAATTCACATTAAAACCAACTGCAATCTGTATTATCGACACCCCCATCGAACAAGGTTGTAACTCATTTTTAGCGATTTTACAGGAGAGGCAAAAATCGAAAACAAGAATTTTTAAAAATTTGTAGCGAAATGATTAGACCCTTTTACACTAATGTAATATGATATTTATAACATAATAAGGGATCACTGTGAGATGTATGCTTTGTAATTTTATTAGCTATTGAGAATCTTGAGTTTGATTGAGATACAACCTTGAGATTAAACATGGGTATTCGTAGAAAAAGGTTGTAACTCGCCTAACAACCATTTTACACTCTCCGGGTTAATTATTTTTCCCGTTTAACTAGTAAAAGGTTGTATGTTTTGAGTTATTTGCAATATAGCTAGGAGGAAATTAGTGTTTATGGTATATTTAAACAAAATATCAGCTCACAGTTTACACAATTTTAATTGGAAATTATAAATTTTACAATAACAATAATATTCAACACAACTTCTATCACTATGAAAAAAGCATGGTATAAAATATCTCAAATTTTTCGAATTTTTATTGCGTATCTGTAAATATATAATTTTAAACCATTTTAGTTTATTACTTTACTCTTTTACTATTAATATCTACTTCAAAATTAACATGTGTGCCCTTAAATGAGTCAAAATTTAGAATTTGCTTCTGATTTATTTAATTTACGGATTTAGGCTTGCCTGATGCTTTGGCATATCGTATCATGGTTAACCATTGGTGTGGAGCATATACGACTCAATGTTTTTTGTGTTTTTCTATAAGGGCATGCATTGAATCACCCTCGTTTTGTGAATGTGCTATTTCTAAAAATACATGTGTAATGTTAATATTAAACTTTTTCACTACATATAAGTACGTAGCAAACACTATTCGATTCTTATTTTGTCCACCGCAACTACCAAAAATAAAAAAAACTCCGTAAATCCGTTTTTACTTTTATTTCGATAATTTGACTTATGAGATGCACCATATGTTTGAATACGTTATAAATTAAACCTACGTGCAACAAAGTTGTAACTCATTTAAAAACCTTGTTGATCGTCAAGTATAAAGAAATTAAATATTTTACATAGGGAGTATCCAGTGTTACTGCCTTCTTCAAGCTAAAATGGAGTAAAATGGCCATACGTAACTTAAAATACAACTTCTTATTAGCCAAACTATTGAGAATTAAACTATGTCGTTTATATTGACGTGTGCACAATTTTTTGCTGAATTCGCCTGCGTTGAAATCTGGAAAAAGATGTAACTTGAGTTACAACCTTGTTCAATGGGGGTGTCGTTATATACCTTGAAGACCATTAACACTCAGAAATTAACTTTCGGAACTTTTTTTACTGACCTCCGTATTGGTATTTTCGTTTCTTTTTGTTGTCATTTGATTATTTTTTCTTATTTTCTTTTTTTCATAAACAACCTATTTTATAAAATACATATAAATACACCGTGGAAAAAATGTCGGAAGCGCAACTGTACACATTATTAATTTTTGTGCTTTGGGTTATTGAAAGTTAAAGCGTTTACGGAAAGTAAATTTGTTTTAGAATAATTCACGTGGAAAATTTAGAAAGTTTAAAACTTTTGCTTAATTTATTTTTGCCAAGAAGGGATAACTGAAGCACAAGGAGAACGATTATTATCATTAACAATCATTGGCTTTTCGAGAAAAATACTTCAATTTTAAATAAACCTGGTAATGTGCCAAGCTGAATAATTCTCAAAATTAAAGAGAATCAGCTATAAAAACTATTTGTTTTCATTTGTATACGACAGTAAGCTCTTTGTTAAATATACGATAGATAATATACAGGTTGGTGATTTTTACTGAAATAAATTCTAAAAAAGTACTGAATTTTTTCTTTAACAATTCTTGAGAAAGGTATATTATTATTAAGAGTTTCCACATTTACAGTTGAAGCTGAATACGAATAGACGTGAACATACTCTGCGCCCTAGCAGATTTGAAATTACGGCACAGAGCACCCATTAAAGCTTCTTCTGCATTGAATTTCACATTTAGTGTCTTTTTCTCCATGTAAACTCAGGTCCAGAAAATTGATTTGGAAATTTTTTCCACTTCTAATGTGAACTTTAGATCTGGTGAAAGCTATTAAATTCATTTTACAAAATATCTATTTTATCCTATGGTGCAGGCGGTGCTGCAATCAAACAGTCGCATATTTTAATAGAAAAAAGGGGTATCGAAATCTATTGTATTTAGAATAATTTCTTAAGTGCTCTAAAACTAATTTAGCGATAGCACCAAAAAGTAAAGTTCACCTTAGGAGTTGAAAAACTTGTCAAATCAATTTTCTGGAGCTGACCTTAATGTCTATTAAGCTAGAATGACCATTTCATAAGGGAGACATGAGACACACCCCATATTTTTTTGCTATTTTATTGCTAATTTATTACGCAAATTAAAAATTTATTGCTTCATCCCTTCAGAGAAACAGGTGGCCATTCCAGCTTAATATTAAGCTAGAATCGCCAACATTCATATATCCGGAACGAAAGTAGATAGAGAGTTGCTTCCGGTGGCCTATTTTATTGCCAATTAATTGCTAATTTATTACGCAAAACAAAAATTTATTGCTTCATCCCCTTCAGAGAAACAGGTGGCCATTCCAGCTTAATATTTAGCTAGAATAGCCAACATTCATATTTCCGGAACGAAAGTAGATATAGGGTAGCTTCCGGTGGCATATTTTATTGCTAATTAATTGCTAAAAGAGTGAGTATACACGAATTTACAAACCCACCCCCTTCAACCCCTACCGTTATCATCATTCCCCGGAATCCACAAAAAGTGAAAATAACCAGTTTAAAGACCTGAAACCGAGTACATATTTTTTGCTTATTAATTGCTACAGGTCTAAGCCAAAAATGAATGTTTTGCTTCCTCCTCTAACGAGCCACAATGGCTACTGCGGTTTAATACTTAAGGCTACAATACTCAACACTCCTATTTCAGGAAAGAAAGCACATAGAGGGTCGCTTCTGGCGGCATATTTAATTTTTAATTAATTGCTGAAAGATGGGGTATACCAGAATTTACAAACTCACCCCCTCCAACCCCTACCGTTATCATCGTTCCACGGATTTCACAAAGAGTGAAAATAATCAGTTTAAAAACTTAAAACCAGGTGGGTATTTTTTTTCTAATTAACTGCTGCAGGTCTACGCCAAAAACCAATTTTTTGCTTTATCCCCTAACGAGAAACAATGGCTACTGTGGTTTAATTCTTAAGCTACAATACCCAACACTCTTATTTCAGGAAAAAAGCAGATAGAGGGTCGTTTCCAGCAGCATATTTTATTGCTAATTAATTTCTGAAAGATATGGTATACAATAATTTACAAACTCACCCCCTCCAACCACCACCGTTGTCATAATTCCCCGGATTTCACAGAAAGTCAAAATTACTAGTTTAAAATCCTATGACCAAGTGGGTATTTTTTTCCTAAGCAACTGCTGCAGGTCTACGCCAAAATCGATTGTATTGCTTCATCCCCTAACGAGCAACAATGGCTACTGCGGTTGAATACTTAAGCTACAACAATTCTCCTATTTCAGTAACAAAAGCAGATAGAGGGTCGCTTCCAGCGGCCTATTTTATTGCTAATTTATTATGCAAATTACAAATTTATAGCTTCAACTCCTTCAAAGAAACAGGTGGCTATTCCAGCTTAATATTAAGCTAGAATAGCCAACATTCACATTTCCGGAACGAAAGTAGACAGAGGGTAGCTTCAGGCGGTATATTTTATTGCTAGTTAATTGCTAAAAGATTGAGTATACAATAATTTAAAAACTCAACCCCTTCAACCCCTACCGTTATCATCATTCCCCGGAATCCACAAAAAGTGAAAATAACCAGTTTAAGGACCTAAAACCAAGTGGGTATTTTTTCTTTCATTGTTACAGGTCTAAGCCAAAAATGAATCTTTTGCTTCATCCCCTAACGAGCCACAATGGCTACTGCGGTTTAAGACTTAAGGTTACAATACCCAACAGTCCTATTTCAGGAAAGCAAGCAGATAGGGGGTCGCTTCTGGCGGCATATTTTATTTCTAGTTAATTGCTGAAAGATGGGGTATACCATAATTTACAAACCCACCCCTTCCAACCCCTACCGTTATCATCGTTCCCCGGATTTCACAAATTGTGAAAATAACCAGTTTAAAGACTTAAAACCGAGTGAATATTTTTTTCTATTTAACTTTTGCAGGTCTACGCCAAAAACGAATTTTTTGCTTCATCCCCTAACGAGCAACAATGGCTACTGCGGTTTAATACTTAAGCTACAATACCCTACACCTATTTCAGGAACGAAAGCAGATAGAGGGTCGCTTCCAGCGGCATATTTTATTGCTAGCTAATTGCTGAAAGATATGGTATACAACAATTCACAAACTCACCCCCCGCCCCTACCGCTATCATTCCCCGGATTCCACAGAAAATGAAAATTACCAGTTTTAAAACCTAAGACCAAGTGGGTATTTTTTTCTAAGTAACTGCTGCAGGTCTACGCCAAAAACGATTTTTTTGCTTCATCCCCTGAAGAGCAGCAATGGCTACTGCGGTTGAATATTTAAGCTACAACACTCAACACTCCTATTTCAGGGGCGAAAGCAGATAGAGGGTCGCTTCTGGAGGCATATTTTATTGCTAATTTATTACGCAAAATAAAAATTTATTGCTTCAACCCCTTCAGCCAAACAGGTGGCTACTCCAGCTTAATATTAAGCTAGAACAGCCAACGTTCATATTTCCGGAACGAAAGTAGATAGAGGGTAGCTTCCGGCGGCATACTTTATTGCTAATTAATTTCTGAAAAATTGGGTATACACGAATTTACAAACTAACTTCCTTCAAGCCCTACCGTTATCATCATTCCCCGGATTTCACAAAAGGTGGAAATAACCAGTTTAAAAACCTAACACCAAGTGGGTATTTTCTTGCTAGTAATTGATGCAAGTCTACGCCAAAAACGAGTTTTTTGCTTCATCCCTTAACGAGAAGCAATGGCTATTGCGGTTGATTTAAAAATAATACTTTTATACTTATAAGTAATTTAAGAGATTACCCTTACTGTTCTTAATATTGTATTCAGCTAAAAATCTCAAACTAAATCACCACCAAAATGGCGCATCAAAACGGATTGTAGAAAAAGTAATTAAGCTTAAAAAACATTTTAAAATCCACTAATCTCTCCTTCCAAAATTGGCTATAGGAAAGTTCCTTCAGGCTTTAGCTAAATTCTGTTAGTATCATGTTTTTCAGTGTAAAATTTTACATCGAAAATGTTACCGACCTGTTACTTTTTCATCGTTGTAATTATGGCCAGAGTACAAATAAATGCATACAAATGAAAAAAAAAACATGCTAAAATACTCTAATCTCTCATTAAAAAATAGCTTATAGGATAGTTCCTTACGGTTTTAGGTAAATTCTGTTTATGCCATATGGAAATGTTTCTTGTATCTTTTTTTTTGTGTTGAAATTATAGTCGGAGTACAGAAAAAGGCAAAAAATTCTAAAATACACTTGTTCAAAAATAGCTAGTAGGAATGTTCCTTCGCTTTAAAAACATGTTAAAATACACTTGTCTCTTTTTCAAAAATAGGCAATAGAAACGTTCCTTTGGACTTTAGACAAATTCTGTTAAGGCCATCTTCTTTAGCGTGCAAGTTTACATCGACAGTGTTGATATATTGTACCAAACAATTTACAAAATAGCATTTAATGAATGCAACCAAGGATAGGAAAGAAAATTCGGATAGATTTCGACATAAGTTTTGATTTCAATTCCCAAAAAAGCTTGACTTTCAGGTCCTAAAGAACGAACAAAAAGTGGTTTCAGAGGCATGCCCCTAAATTTAAAAAAAAACACAATCTGTGACAGAAATATAGAGAATTTATGTGGAATTACTCATATATTTTATCTTCTTCTTACGGTGCCTTATCCTTAAGGATGTTGACCATTACATTTTCCCATGTAATCTTATTTGCAGCCATCCTGAATAGTTCTATGGAGGTCATATTCGTCTATTGTCGTAGGTTTTTAAGCCAAGAGTTGCGTCTTCTTCCTGGTCCCCTTGTGCTATTGATTTTGCTTTTGATTATGTTCGTTAAGTTGGAGCAGTTCATACTTTTGATTTCTTACGATGAAAAAAAAAATGTATTTTCCGTTTTTTTTATTATAAGCATAAGCTCTGTTTCCTTGTTCATCCTCCGAAAGACTTCCGCATTTGTAGTATGGCTCATGTAGGACATTCTGAGCATTTTACGGTAGCACCAGAGTTCGAATGCTTGGATTTTTTTGTGTTACTTCTGTCATTGTCCAGGCTTCAACCCCATAGATGAAGATGGAGAAAACATAGCACTTATGTATTCTAGTTCTCAATGAGATATCCAGCTGGAGGTTGCATAGAACTTTTTGCATTTTGTAAAACACTGTACGTTCCTTTTCCAGATGTGTTCTTACTTCCAGTGAGTGGTACAAAGTTTTATCAAGGTTGCTTCCAAAGTACGTTATTCTTGTTACTCCTTCACTCCTTCCAGATGTGTTTCGTCGACATTGACCTTCACACTTCTGTTTAGGTGCTTGCTGATGACCACTTTTTGCCTTTTTTGTACTCAATTTCATTCCAAATTCTCTACAGGTATTTTATAAAAAACAAAAGTTAATTAATTTACATTCATTGCAGGGGATGTTGTGGTTTTTCAAGTCTATAATGAACATGAAGAACTTAAAACCATACCATTAAAGACACTCCATAAAAATTTAAACATACCCACGACGACGACGATCATCAGCTAGTATTCTTCTTCTTAAAGTTCCATCTCCTAGCGGAGGTTGGATATCATAATGGCTATGGTCACTTTGTTGGCTGCTGCTCTGAACAGTTGTAATGAACTACAGTTAAACCATTCTCTAAGGTTCCTCAGCCAGGAGATGCGTCTTCTTCCTATGCTTCTTCTTCCTTGGATCCTTCCTTGCATAATAACTCTCAGCAGCTCATATTTCTCTCCTCTGGTAATGTGACCCAAATATTCTGGTTTTCTTGTTTTTATACTGTTCAAAATTTCTAACTCCTTATTTAAACGTCGTAGCACTTCAATATTGGTAATCCTTTGAACCCACTGAATTTTCAACATTCTTCTGGAACACCACATTTCGAACGCTTCTATTTTTCTTATGTGTTGCCTTTTCAATGTCCAAGCTTCCATTCCGTATAGTAATATAGAAAATATGTAGCATCTTAGAGCCCTCAATCTGAGAGGCAACTGAAGGTCTTTGTTTGTAAGCAGTGTCTACATTTTTATAAATTCTTGCCTTGCAGTTTCAATTCGGACTTTAATTTCTTTGCTTTGGTCATTTTTGTCATTAACCCAGCTTCCCAGATATTTGTATATCTTTACTTTTTCTATTTGGGTTTGCTCTAGTATTAACCTTTTATTTCCATCTAGTATTAATGGGTGCTATCGGATACACTGGTGTAGGAGGAACCAGTTTGTCTGATTTTAATGAAAATCGAGGTGGTCACTACATAACCTATACCTATCGAAGAGGAAACACATCTTGGATGGGCTTCGATGATTTACTAGAAAAATCATTTTTCGTGAAAGAAACAAAAAAAATAGCGCCCAGATTATTAATGTACATTAAAGATAAAATAAATTAAAATTAAATAAAAAACACTTGCTTTAATTTTTTGCTACCTATGCTTAAATTCTTTCGCAGCTTATTATTAGCACGCATAACTGCAAAAATTATGGTCAACTCTCTTATTATATTCGTTTTTTAAGGACGTTGCATACTTTATTTTAAATGTACAGATTTTAGAGGATCTGCCAATATTACCATTTAGTTATTAAAAAACGAGATACAAAATCTGAGCATTGGGTCACGTGCTACAGATATGTGATAATGGATATCGACAATTTAACATGGACTCTAAAGTATAAAAAACTCTACAAATCAATATTGAACTGTACAGATATTATTAATGAGCATTTAAGAAAATTATAAATGAAATATGAGTGTTGGGTACTGTGTATTTATTATAAAACTGCAGTAGCCATTCTTGCTCGTAAGGGGATGAAGCAAAAAATTCATTTTTTTCGTAGACCTGCAGCAATTAATTAGCAAATAAACGCACACTTGATTTAAATCTCTAAACTTGTTATTTTCACATTTTGTGAAATTAAGGGGATGAAAATAACAGTAGGGGTTGGAGAGGGAGTGCCTGTAAATGCTTCTATACCCCTCCTTTCAGTAATTAAATGGCAATAAAATATAGCGCCGCAAGCGACTTTTTATCTACTTTCGTTCCTGAAATATTAGTGTTGGGTATTGTAGCTTAAGTATTAAACCGCAGTAGCCATTGTTGCTCGTTACGGGGATGAAGCAAACAATTCATTTTTCGCGTAGACCTGTAACAACTAATAAGCAAAAAATACCCACTTGGTTTTAGGTTCTTAAACTGGTTATTTACACTTTTGGTGGATTCCGGGGAATGATAATAATGGTAGGGGTTGAAGGGGGTGAGTTTGTAAATTCTTGTATACCCAATCTTTCAGCAATTAATTAGCAATAAAATACGCCGCTGGAAGCTACCCTCTATCTACATTTGTTCCGGAAATATGAATGTTGGCTATTCTAGTTTAATATTAAGCTGGAATAGCCACCTGTTTCTCTGAAGGGGTTGAAGCAATACATTTTTATTTTGCGAAATAAATTAGCAATTAATCAGCAACAAAAAAGGCCACCGGAAGCAACTCTCTATCTACTTTCGTTCCGGATATATGCATGTTGGCTATTCTAGCTTAATATTAAGCTGGAATAGTCACCTGTTTCTCTGAAGGGGTTGAAGCAATAAATTTTTATTTTGCGTAATAAATTAGCAATAAAATAGGCCGCCAGAAGCGACCAGCTATCTGCTTTCGTCCCTGAAATAGGAGGGTAGAGTGTTGTAGCTTAAGTATTCAACCGCAGTAGCCATTGTTGCCCTTCAGGGGATGAAGCAAAAAATCGATTTTGGGGTAGACCTGCAGCAGTTACTTAGGAAAAAAAATACCCACTTGGTTTTAGGTTTTTAACTGGTAATTTTCACTTTCTGTGAAATCCGGGGAATGATAACGATAGGGGTTGGGGGTGAGTTTGTCAATTGTTGTATACAACATCTTTCAGCAATTAACTAGCAATAAAATATGCCGCTGGAAGCGACCCTCTATCTGCTTTCGTTCCTGAAATAGGAGTGTTGGGTATTGTAGCTTAAGTATTAAACCGCAGTAGCCATTGTTGCTCGTTAGGGGATGAAGCAAAAAATTCGTTTTTGGCGTAGATCTGCAGAAATTAAATAATTAGAAAAAATACCCACTTGGTTTTAAGTCTTTAAACTGGTTATTTTCACTCTTTGTGAAATCCGGGGAACGATGATAATGGTACTGGTTGGAGGGGGTGAGTTTACAAATTCTGGTATACCCCTCCTTTCAGCAATCAATTAGAAATAGAATATGCCGCCAGAAGCAACCCTCTATCTGCTTTCTTTCCTGAATTAGGACTGTTGGGTATTGTAACCTTAAGTATTAAACCGCAGTAGCCATTGTGGCTCGTTAGGGGATGAAGAAAAACATTCATTTTTGGCTTAGGCTTGTAACAATTAAAGCAAAAAATACCCACTTTTTTAGGTCTTTAAATTGGTTATTTTCACTTTTTGTGGATTCCGGGGCATGATGATAACGGTAGGGGTTGAAGGGGTTGAGTTTGTAAATTATTGTATACCCAATCTTTTAGCAAATAACTAGCAATAAAATACACCGCCCGAAGCTACCCTCTATCTACTTTAGTTCCGGAAATGTGAATGTTGGCTATTCTATCTTAATAGTAAGCTGGAATGGCCACCTGTTTCTCTGAAGGGGTTGAAGCTATAAATTTGTAATTTGCATAATAAATTAGCAATTAATTAGCAATAAAATAGGCCGCTGGAAGCGACCCTCTATCTGCTTTCGTTACTGAAATAGGAGAATTGATTGTTGTAGCTTAAGTATTCAACCGCAGTAGCCATTGTTGCTGGTTAGGGGATGAAGCGATAAAATCGATTTTGGCGTAGACCTGCAGCAGTTGCTTAGGAAAAAATTACCCACTTGGTCTTAGGTTTTTAAACTGGTAATTTTCACTTTCTGTGAAATCCGTTGAGCGATGATAATGGTAGGGGTTGCAGGGGGTGAGTTTGTAAATTGTTGTATACCATATCTTTCGAAAATTTATTAGCAATAAAATATACCGCTGGAAACGACCCTCTATCTGCTTTCGTTCCTGAAATAGGAGTGTTGGGTATTGTAGCTTAAGTATTAAACCGCAGTAGCCATTGTTTCTCGTTAGGGAATGAAGCAAAAAATTGGTTTTTGGCGTAGACCTGCAGCAGTTAATTAGAAAAAAGTACCCACTTGGTTTTAAGTTTTTAAACTGATTATTTTCACTCTTTGTGAAATTCGTGGAACGATGATAACGGTAGGGGCTGGAGGGGGTGAGTTTGTAAATTCTGGTATACTCAATCTTTCAGAAATTAATTAGCAATAAAATATGCCGCCCGAAGCTACCCTATGTCTACTTTCGTTCCGGAAATATGAATGTTGGCTGTTCTAGCTTAATATTAAGCTGGAATGGCCACCTGTTTCTCTGAAGGGGTTGAAGCAATAAATTTTTGTTTTGCGTAATAAATTAGCAATTAATTAGCAATAAAATAGGCCACCGGAAGCAACTCTCTATCTACTTTCGTTGCGGATATATGAATGTTGGCCATTCTAGCTTAATATTAAGCTGGAATGGCCACCTGTTTCTCTGAAGGGGATGAAGCAATAAATTTTTGTTTTACGTAATAAATTAGCAATTAATTAGCAATAAAATAGGCCACCGGAAGCAACTCTCTATCTACTTTCGTTCCGGATATATGAATGTTGGCCATTCTAGCTTAATATTAAGCTGGAATGGCCACCTGTTTCTCTGAAGGGGATGAAGCAATAAATTTTTAATTTGCGTAATAAATTAGCAATAAAATAGCAAAAAACTATGGGTGTGTCTCATGGCTCCCTTATGAAATGGTCATTCTAGCTTAATAGACATCTGACGTTACATAGGGAACATAGTTACTATTACTACTTCATGGTACAATAAATAAACCTGGTCGTTTCAACTCTCACCATCCCTTGTTCCAAAAGAAATCAGTGTTTATGGGACTCGCCGTAAAAACTATAAGACTATAAAAAACTATAAAAAAGAAAAAACAGTCGCAAATATGTCTCTTTTCCGTATATAAAAGGGTTATCAGGACAACTTGCAAATCTCCCGTCTAATCATAATCTTACAATTGCTCACAAAATGTACAATCTTTTGATGGAAATGAATTTTACAAAACTAGAAACGAAAACCCATCAGTAAAAAAATAGCATCTTGTATATTATGAAATTCTTGCTCAAAATGCGATGGGGTATATACTGAACAAACTAGTCAGCTACTTAACACGTTCTCACAAACATGACAGAAAAAAACTCAACAGCCCTCACAAAACATAAATTTTATTTTGACAAAACTCAGATTCTAAAAAGTTAACATACCAGCAAAAGGATTGAAATCCTTGAGTCTACAGAAATATAAAAAACTAAAAATGCAATAAATGATAAAAAAGACGTCAAAAAGTTAAACAAATATATATTTTGATTTATTTTAAAATATACTTAGAATGCCTATGATGTGGAAACAACGGATTGTAAGTCAAAGTTTCTTTTGAATTTAATAATTATATTTTTTGATGGTGTTTTTTAATTAATATTATTTTTTGAAAAAGGCAAGTGAATCAAAAATGTCATAATATCATAGACAGCCTTTTTTATGGACTCAATCTATATAAATATTATATCGTGGCTCATATTAAATCTACTTTTTTAAAAAAACAATTTAAGCTATTCAGGTCCAAAAGTTTATTATGTGGTAAAAGACGATCTGAGTGATTGAAAAAGACTTTTAAAATACTTTTCATGCTTGGTGTCATATATTTCATTTTTCATCGTAAAACGAACGGAAATGAACATAAATACATAAATCCTTCGTACATTCTCTTCACATACAAAAATCTTGAGAACAACAAAAATTGGAGATAATTTAAAAACTTTGGACAATAAATCAGGAAGTAAGTGAGGCCCAGTGTTTTCACTCTTATTATGAACTCTCTTTCCCTCCCTTTTTCGATAGCGATGAGTTTTCATGTGTGAAATTTCCACTTCATACATTAATTCTTTATAAAGTTAGAAGTAACTCTTCTGAAATTCGAATAACTTTTTAAAGGGTATTTTTTTATTGAAGTGTGGAAATTTTCTTTTTTTTACGTTCACTAACTTTACAGACAAGATGTTTTTTGTGTGATAAATATATCTCACACTGTAAACGTTGATATAAGATAAGTACACCAACTTTCAGTAGACACTCTTTTATAATACTTTTTTAAAATATAAATATTTAGAAAATACAGCCTCATCTGTATAGGCAATGGAAATTCCCTTTAGAGGGTTGAAAATTGCAAACGAATTAATAATTATATTAAAAAACTAAAAAAGCGTATTCAATTGCTTTTTGTTCTTCCTTTTTATAAGCAAGTCTGCTTGTTCATTGGCGAATTGATTCCATCTTTTGCGCGGTCGGTCGATACTTCTTCTACCGATTGGTGATTTATTTCTTGTTATTTCCACCACACGTGTGGTTATTCCGTTATTCTGCTTATGTGGTTATTCCGTTTTTTTATTAAGTGTCCATTATATTATTTTATACAGTGTACGTTATATTTTCTTCTAATGTCTTCCCTCCTCTTTTGATCAATCAGTGAATTTTCTGTAGTGCTCCTCAGTACTCTCATTTCTGCCGTTTCTAGTAGTCTTTGTGTTGTGGCTGTATGGGGTCTTGTTTCTGATGCATATTGTAACGGTCCGAAAGTCATTATTATTTTTGCTCTACCCTGTATACCCAGTCCGTTAAAATCATTTTTGTGTTTCAGTGTATTACGTAATTCGTTTTTCACAGTGTTAGATTGATCTTGTGTTCTCATGGATATGCATATCTCTTTTATCTGAGGGACCTCGATACGTTTCGTACCGCCAAAAGAATCGGGACTCGTAAATCTTTTACTAATGTATTTTTGGCGACTGTGAAACTGGAAAATGTTTATCTTATAGAGATTAAGTGGCTCTGAGTTGTTTATATAATATATTTGTTGCTATCTAGTGGGTCAACTGTGCGAAAAGCTAAATCAGCGAAAAACATATGTATTGAGCTAAGATATAGCTATCAGAATTTCGTTTGGTTTAATCCTCTTTGCGAGAGAAAGAGTTACTGCCTTTAAGGGCGTGGTTGAAGTTTGCTTAAATCTTTTCTATTCGTTTTGAAATAAAGAATGGGGAGATGGAATGAGTTTTGGGGTTGTGAGAGAGTTCTGGAGAGATTCGAGATCAGTTCTGGTAGTCCAGAGTAAGAAGCTGGTGCCTTTCGGTCAGCAGGCTCTTTCCCTTGCTGACGGAGAAAATTGTTGATAATAGTTCAATGGAGATAGTTGTTTGTATTTAGTACAATTCAGTTTTTGTTCCAGAGCCGAAGTAGGCTTAAGTGGCTGCTGTGGTCGTAGAGTGTAAATTCTCGACCGTATTTTGTGTTTCTAGTGATGGATTATACTGATCCATTGGTTTTTGTCGAAAAGTTCTTCGTTTATTTTAATTAAGTTTAATCAATAACAATAATAATAATAATAAAAATAGTATCCACGTGTTGCATACAATAAACGAACAATGGAATTTCATCTCTAATATAATTAATAGCTGTACTTTATCTGTTAAAATAAGTGTCGTTATGTGCCGTGACAACAAATGTGCCGTAACATCAGGACAGTGTTTAACACCTTAACTGCCGCATGGACGGACTATGGATCACCCACGGATAAAGAACACAACAAGGTACTTGCGCTTTTTTTAATTGTTGAATTCTTACGTTTTCTCGCCAATTAGTAAAATGATTAAATATTTTTTTAACAACTTTGCTAAATTTTTATTTGTTCAATAAAGTAATAATTGTGTTTATTTATTAGATTTTATTTAACAATATCTATCCTTCATTTAAGTAATCACGCATGAAAGTAGCCTCTACGGTAAGTACAGATACTTCAAATAACCGGCATTCTTAATTTTATATTTTTTTATAAGTAAGCATATATTATATTTTTTTTAATTATGGCGCCCCTCGAGCATTTAGGTTTCAATTTTATTTAACATCTGTAAGGAATCCACACCCCTAGTTCTCTGAAGACTTAGAGCTACCGAGGTACATCAAAAAGTTAAGTAGCACCAAGTATATTTTTATATTTTGTTTAATTTGGCACTTAACGTGTTAATAATAATGGTGTTATACAAATAGCGCCTATTCGCTAGTGCTACAAATAGCGCCCATTCGTGGGAGTGCTATAATATGCCATTAATGGTTTTACAGTGGCTTTATAAATTCTTGACTTCATGGCATTGTTAATGGTCTGTTTCGCCATATAGTGTTATTAAGGCATCCTGCCAGTCTATTTGCTTAGAATAGAATAGAATAGAAATATGCTTTATTGTCATGAAAAATTGTACAATTTTATCGACAAAGCTTATAAAAAGTGAAGAAAACAAAACAATAACAATCAAATTTACTAAAATTACATAAATCGTCAATATATTTACAATAATAACAATAATAATGAAGTTAAACAGAAGTAATCAATTGCAAAATTTAAGTAAATTGCAAATGCAGAGTTTACCTAGTAATTAATAAGTTTAAAAGTTAAGCTGCTGCATATGACGCCCAAATATAGACAAAAAAATGATAATAAAAATACTACATATGCAAAGGGTACTGTAATTTCTTAGTTATTGATTAAGAAAATCTTCTACTGAATAATATTATGGTCTTTCAGATAGGTAGGCTTTTGTCAGTTTACGGAATTTGGGGAAAGATGCTGCAGATTTAAGTTGTAGAGGGAGATGGTTGTAAAGTTTTTTTGCGGAATATAGATTTCTTTACTAACTCAGAGGACGGGGTCGGCATATAGACGTCAAACGTAGAATTTCTCGTGAAGTAGTCATGATTAGGTCTTGGTGGAAAGAAATGTAGATGTTTGCGAATTAAGCAAACAGTTTCTAAAATATACTAAGATGGAAGGGTTAAAATTCTGTGATCTTTGGAGTAACTTCTGCAATGTGTTGTTCTTCTGAGGCCAAACAGATATCTAATTGCTCTTTTTTGTAATTTGAAAATAACATCGAATTGGGTAGCTGTACCAGAACCGCAAAAAGGAAGACCATAACGAAGATGTGACTCGAACAAAGAAAAATATATTATTTTGGAAGATGCTAAATTGAGTTCATTCGAAACAGATCTTATAGCATAGCAAGCTGAGGATAGTTTCTTCCTTAACAAAACGATATGGTGGGACCATTTACGGTTGCTGTCTAAAAAAATACCAAGAAATTTTACAGAATCAACGGTACTGATCTGGCTGTTATTAAGAGGTAAGAGTTGAAGGACTCCTTTATATGACAATGCTACTGTATTATCTACGTTAAACGAGAGTAAATTAGAGTCAGACCAGGTTTTTATTGTAAGTAGATCAGAAGTTATATTAGCATGAAGAGTTGCAATATTTGAGTTGCTCCAAGTGATACTGGTATCATCAGCAAAAAGAAAGATTTTTCCATCGATTTTTAAACTAGTGATGTCATTAATAAAAATAAGGAAAAGTAGAGGACCCAATACTGAACCTTGAGGTATCCCACATACAATGTTTTTGAGGCTAGAGTCTGTATCATTTGCTCTAACCAGTTGTTTCCTATCATCCAAGTAAGATTGGCTTTATGGACTGGATTTCTCATTTCTTTATCCAGGTCTCCGTAACTGGACAATGCAATTCCAAGGTATTTTATTTCCATTACTTGTTCAATACTGCTGCCATCAATTGCTGTTATAAATCTAATTGGTTCTTTACTTATTACTATTGTTTGAATTTTCTGAGAGACCCTTTATAATCAGATTAATTTTATAAAAGTTGAAGTATGCATTAGAATCCTTTGCATGAAATATTTTATTATTAAAAAATAAAAATATTGTATGTTATTTGTAAAACAACATTTTTCCGTTCTAATAAGTAATACCCACACTAAACCTAAAATACCAAATAATAAAGACTATATAACAAGATTATCTTAATAAGCTCCAAGACCAAATATTCCAACGTTAACTGGATATTTTTTAAAAAAATTTTCCTGTCTCAAAGGATAATAAAATAACCTAAAGCTTTGTGTTTATAAGAGCTCCGTAGGCAGCTTAAAGCTTTGTAATATAATTTAATAAATTTTCTAGTTTTACTTTCAAATTATATATTCCTTTGAATCGTTTTCTGAGTATGTTTAGATCAAAAGCTCTCATTTGTCTAGTATGCATTTACCTAGTTCTCGGATAGATGAAGCACAAGGCACAAGTCAGTTTATGAAATCAGACATCAGACAAAACATCCACTATCAGCGTTTTCTCTAAATTAAATCGCTTCCAGGAAAATAAAACGTAATATCTAATAATTATGTAATAAACACAGATAAATACACATTATACGGGTGTAATAAAAGGTCATAGTCATAATATATATTAAATTACATATTCTGGGACCAAAAATAGTTAGATTCAACCTAACTTACTTTAGTACAAATGTGCACATCAAAAAGGTTACAGACCTTTGTAATTACAAAATGAAAATCGATTTTTTCCAATATATCGAAAGCTTTTAGGGATTTTATATTGAAAATGAACGTGTGGCTTTCTTATAGCAGGAACATCTTTAAAAAATAACAGTGAAATGTGTATATCTCATAAAAACTTTTTGGGGCTTTGTTTCCTTAAACTCCCTATGTTGGATAAGGGGTTGTATTTACTTTTATATGGGGCTGGTTACCAGGAATACACTTATTAAACTATCAGTACTTTATTCGACGTCAGGTACAGTTATTAATACATTGGGTGGAATGCACAAAACGTAGTAACTGCTAACGTTTCAAGTATGTACCATATATTTGAAGATTTTACTACACTTACAAAGTATTATTACACTTACAAAAATGCGTTGTAAGTGTTTTACTACACTTTCAAAGCACTTAATGCTTTGTAAGTGTAGTAAAATCTTCAAATATTTGGTACATACTTGAAGCATTAGCAGGTACTACGTTTTATGCATTCCGTCCATTGAACCGTACTCAGCTGATGACGGCACTAAACATATGTATTATAATACGCTACGCGGCACATATTAGGTAACCCCAAATTTAACTGAATATCCAAATCTATAAGAATCTCATTTATTTATTAAATCGATATATTTTGTGTATATTTCTACTTTCATTTCTATGTCAAGTTTAGGTATGATTTAATAATATGTTTACTGCTTATTTGGCAGAAGTCCCCGTGTCATCACGAAAAATAATAAAGCCCTCGGTTCGCATAATCTTCCTCCCGAACTTTTCAAAAGCGGCGGTGAAGCCATCTTGAAACACATGCATAAACTGATAACTGCAATCTGGCAACAGAAAGAAACACCCACAGACTGGAAGTTGGGTGTATTCCGGTAGGTGTGTTGCCGGAATTAATTGAAATGAATATAATAAAACGAACGGTAAATATTTATATATTTTCGTAACAAAAGGTATTTGCGCTTAGGTCTATCTCGAAAAAGGGCCGAACGATTTGTGTGTGATTCGTTCACCCGCTGTGTCGTGACTAAAAAGAAAACCACAACGAAAGTTTGTTGATGTTTCTTCCCCCTGACCAGATGACAATAAATCATATAGCTCTGGCGTATACTTTGGCAGTTTTAAGATAACACCCTTGACTGCCTTAGTGAGTTGTTGACATAATGGTCTGATATGGTAATTAATTTATGAGGACTTCAGTTTGTTAAACTGCCACTCCAAAAGCATATGGTCAGGGGATGCATTCGTTTCGTAAAACCATGTCTTTCTTAGCGTGTCTGTTTTGCATATTAACGGTGACTTTATATGACCCATATTATTTCGTTTTGAGAAAAAAAAAATTGAAATTAAAATTAGCAAAAATATTAATTAAAGCGTATCGCTATACACCCCCCTCCGAGAGACTAAGACGATAGATAATACATAATATATACAAATTATAATGAAAAATGAAAATAGATAAAAAAACAATGCAAAGTTTATACGAGGAGAAAGAAAAAATCACTTGATTCACTGTGAACTGACACTTTCTTGGTAACTTACAGTAAATCTTGCTTTCCTCTTCGGTCTGTTGTTTGTTTTGCTGGATATTGTCATTTTTTCTGTTCCGTGATGGGTACTTTCGTGAACTCGTAAGCTGGTTTCAATCTGTCTATGAAAATTGTTGTTTCTTTTCCATTTACCCGGACGACAAAAGTCTTGTCACCTCGCTTAACAACTGGAAAAGGACCGTGATATGGGTTTTCTAAGCTGCTTTTGATTGTATCACGGCGGATGAAAACGTGAGAGGTGGTTTTCATGTCTTTGAAAATGAAAGTACTTTTGGATCCATGATGCGACACGGTTGCGTAGGACGGAGGTTTTCGAAATGGTTTCGAAGCGTTTTTAAATAAATGTGAGCATTGTCGTCGGTGTTTCTTTGTGACGAAAACAATAGTTCACCTGGCAAACATAATGGTTCTCCGTACACGAGTTCGGCGGCTGAAGTACCTAAATCTTCTCTCCACGCTGCTCGTATGCCCAGTAACACTGCAGGTAGGCTTTCGGTCCATCGGATGTTTTCATGACATCGAATTTCTGCATTTAACTGTCGATGAAACCTTTCTACCATACTATTTGCTTGCGGATGATAGGCGGTTGTTCTTAAATGGGTAGTTCCAGTTAGTTTGCACATTGATTTGAAGAGATGCGATTCGAATTGTCGGCCTTGATCTGTTGTGATGCGCTTGGGAGTGCCGAAACGAGCTATCCAACCAGAAAAAAATGTTCTGGCTACTGTATCTGCTTCTTGATTAGGCATCGGGAAAGTTTCTGGCTAACGTGTGAAACGGTCAACGCATGTTAGACAGTATCTGTTTCCTTCTGAGACCGGCATCACTATAATGTCTATGTGGACATGTTCGAATCGGCTGGAAGGTGGTAGAAAACTTCCAGTAGGTGAAACAATGTGGCGCGATATTTTCGATTTTTGGCACTGTAGACACGCTCGAGTCCATTTCCTCACATCTGATTTAATGGATGGCCAAACATATCGCTGTGTGATCATCTTCACAGAACTGTTGATTCCGGGATGTGCTAGGTTATGCGTGGTGCTAAAAATTGCCATTCGAAGTGGTTTCAGTACAAATAGTCTGGCTGTAGATGTTGATATATCACAGTACAAACTCACGTTTTGTTCGGAAAAGCGTATTTTCTTCATTTGAAGTGATGTTTTCTCACTTAAAAAAGTTTGCAGTTCTGGATCAGTTTCTTGTGCGAGAGCTAAGTCAGTGATGTCGATATCTTTCTTGATGCTATCGACTCGAGTTAGTGCGTCTGCCACAATATTTGTTAATCCAGAAATGTGCTGAATGTTAGTGCAAAACTGTCCTATATAGTCTAAATATCTAAACTGTCTAGGACTACATTTATCTAGCTTCTGAGTAAAGGCGAAGGTGATTGGTTTCTGGCCTGTGTATATCGTTATGTCCTTGCCTTCGATCATATGTCTGAAGTGTTTTATGGCTAGATATATAGCTAATAGTTCTCTGTCGTATGCACTATATTTCTTTTCGCTATTTTTTATTAAGGTGAGAATTTCTTAGAAAAGAAAACTAAAGGTTTCATACTTGTATCCGTTTTTTGTTGTAGTACAGCTCCCGCGCAAAAATCGGAAGCATCACAAGTGATGGAGATATCAACATCGTTTACAGGGTGGCTCAGTAAAGCAGCGTTAGCTAAACTGTTTTTGCAGTCGTCAAAGGCTTGGATTCGCTGTGGTGTCCATTCGATTGGTGCTTTTCCTTTGACATTACCTTTTAGGGCATCATGTAGTGGTGCTTGTAGCTCAGCTGCATTGGGTATGAACCTTCGGTAGAAGTTTAACATACCTAGAAATCTGCGTAGGTCTTTCACTGTTTTTGGCTGAGTGAAATTTTGTACAGCTGCTACTTTTTCTTGTGGAGGTGTGAGTCCTCCGTCTGATACTGTGTATCCTAAAAAGGTAATCTCGTTTTTGCCGAGTTGACACTTCGCTGGATTTATCACAACGCCAAACTGCTTGAGCCTTTTGAAAATCTCTTCCAAATGCGACATATGCTGCTCTTCGGATTCTGATGCAATGAGAATGTCATCGATGTAGGCGTAGGCAAAGTCTAGACCACGTAAAATCTCGTCTATGTAACGCTGGAATGTCTGTCCTGCGTTTCGTAAACCAAAAGGCATATATAAGTATTCGTACAGCCCAAATGGTGTGGTAACGGCGGTTTTTGGTATGTCTTCGGTGGCTACTGGTATCTGGTTGTATGCTCTCGCTAAATCTATTGTAGAGAAAATTGTCTTACCAGCTAGCGTCTGACCGAAATCTTCGATGTGCGGAATTGGATATCGATCTGGAACTGTTTTTTGGTTTAGACGTCGATAATCTCCGCAGGGTCTCCATTCCTCACCTTTCTTCGGGACCATGTGCAGTGGAATAGACCAGTTACTTTTTGATGGTCTTATGATGCCTAGTCGTAGAAGATTTTCGAACTCTTTTTTAGCCCATTGTAGTTTGTCAGGTGCTAATCGTCGAGGCTTCGAAAAAACGGGTGGACCTGGTGTTGTATCGATGTGGTGCTTGGTTTGATGTTGAATGTCTTTCACGATACCGGCGGGTCGCGTGATTTCCGGAAATCGTAGCTGCAGTTCGTGGTAACGCGACGCTTCCGCGATAGTCTTTACGCTGCCGTCGAAACACTCTTTAACGAGTCCCTTTGTTCGAAGGATTGTCGTACTGTCTACTAAGCACTGGTTAGCAATGTCCACTAGGAGAGCGAAATGGGAAAGTAAATCGGCTCCGATAATGGGCTTTGAAATGTCCGCCACTACGAATCGCCACGTAAAATCACGCCGTAGTCCGATGTTTAATGTTAAGTTCACATAGCCGTACGTCGCGATTTTAGTGTCATTGGCCGCGTATAGTTCGTATGAAGTCTTTTCGCGTGCACCCCGTACATATTTTCGCGGGAAAACGCACAGATCGGCTCAGGTGTCGATTAAAAACTGTTTTTTTGTATCATAGTCTGTTACGAAAAGGCGGCGAGACTTTGGGCTTCGATCGGATGCCGCATTTACCGACTGCCCGCGATGTTTCCCTGATGCTTGCACGGAGGAGAGCACTTTTGAGCCTGGTCACATAATATATCACTATTATGTTCCCTACTGTAGCTACTGTCTCTAGGATATGGTCTGCGTCTTGAGTTGCTGCGGTTGCGACGGTATGTGTTTGTTTGTGCTTGAGCCTGCGACAAGCTAGCTAGCTGGATTTTCATGTCAGCTAATTCGGCTGTCAATTTAACAATGGTGCTTTCAAGAGCGTTAGAAGCTTCTGAAATTTGGGTCCTAGGAGCTATAGCTTCAGATATTGTGTCAGCTAGCTCGGCAACTGCGTCCAAACTAGCTTTAGCTTGAGTAGCTAGAATAGCCTCTGTAGACGCTGGCAGTCTACCTAACCACAGAGACCTTACAATATTGTCTGGTACCGTTGTGCCTGCTAAAGACTGTAAATGTCGTAAGAACTGCGAAGGTCTTCGATCGCCCAGTTCTTCATGCTCAAGTAGTCTTTTAATTTTTTGTTGCTGTGATGCACTAAGTCTCTTAATTAATTCTGATTTTAATTTTGCATAACTCTCTGTGGCTGGTGGTGAAACAATGATGTCCCTAACTTTTAATATGTAGGCTGTGTCTAAATTGGCAACTATATAGTTGAATTTGGTTGCGTCACTGGTTATATTTGCCAGTGTAAATTGGTTTTCTACTTGCAGGAACCATATTTCAGGATCGTTGGGCCAGAACGGTGGGGTTTTAACTGAAATCCGATCAACTGAAACACTGGTGTTGGCACTGGTATTACCGTCCGTCATTTTCGATGTTCACTGTATATTATTAACCGGCAAAAGTATATTATTAACACTAACTTTTTTTAAATTTTCGCGGCGTTTTAAATACTCGCGGGGTCACCAATGTTCCGGTAGGTGTGTTGCTGGAATTAATTGAAATGAATATAATAAAACGAACGGTAAATATTTATTTATTTTCGTAACAAAAGGTATTTTCGCTTAGGTCTCTCTCGAAAAAGGGCCGAACGATTTGTGTGTGATTCGTTCACTCGCTGTGTCGTGACTAAAAAGAAAACCACAACTATAGTTTGTTGATGTTTCTTCCCCCTGACCAGATGACAATAAATCATTTAGCTCTGGCGTACACTTTGGCAGTTTTAAGAAAACTTAAAGTGTTGTCCAACGTATTGTACAAAGGACTCCCGGTTTTCGTCCTAATAAATCAACAAGAGACCAAATATTTACAGTGGGGCAGATCCTTGAAAAAACCCTAGAGTTTGGCGTTGACACCCACCTCATATTCGTGGACTTCAAAGCCGCATACGACTCAGTTAATGGAGGTAAACTTCTACTTCCTATGATAGAATTTCAAATGCCCCTTCATCTTGTCCAATTAACTGAACTTACACTCACAGGATCAGAGAGCATGGTAAAAATCCAAAACGATTTCTCAAGACCCTTCCATTGCAAAAATAGAGTAAGACAGGGTGATGGACTATAGTGTGTGTCTCTTATTTAACCTGGCATTAGAAAAAATAATTCGAGAGTCCCAGATTAATACGAATGGGACCAGTACAAATTGTCGGATACGCAGATGATATAGACATCGTAGGTAGGTCCACAGAATATCTGACTAGAGTGTTTCGATCGTTAAGAATATCTACACAGAGAATGGGACTAAATATAAATTTTCAAAAGACCAAATATATGTGTTGCACTAGGTCAAGCAACCCGACACCTAGAAGAATAATAATTGACGACCTAGAACTGGAATGTGTCGACATCTTCATATACTTAGGCTCACTGCTAACTGAAGATAACAATGTCAGTGAAACCCCTGGGCGCAAAAAGTTTTTTTCCCTTCCCTACCCTTGTTTGTTCGATTGGATTCGTAATGGTCTTGGTGTATGGTAGGTTTGGTTAGGCATTGAATTTAAGAAGTGTTGCTGCTGGCTAGATGGGCGCAGTTCCCAAAGGCCATAAAAAAAAGAAAATGTTAGTGAAGAAATTAAAAGAAGAATAGCGCTCGCCAATAAGTCTTACTATGGCTTAAGAAGACAGATGGCCTCAAAAATACTGAGAAAATTAAATTGACTGTATACAAAACACTAATAAGGTCAGTGCTAACATATGGTTCAGAAACTTGGTCACTTACACAGAATGCTCAAGAACTGCTCAAACGTTTTGAGCGAAAAATCCTAAGAATATATATGGAGGGATAAAAGAACAACGTTTGTGGCGCAGGCGTTACAACTTTGAGTTGTATAGAAGTTTTGTAGAAACTGACGTTGTAAAATTTATTAAGGTAGCACGCCTTAGATGGATAGCTCATGTAATCAGGCGAGAGGAATATGCCATAGGCAGAAAAGTTTTCGACCGAAGAGGGCCGACAGGACAACGAGCAAGAGAAAGACCGAGACTTAGGTACCAAGACAACTTAGAAAATGATTTAAAATATATTGGAATTAAAGCCTGGAGAAGAGTTGCCAGAGACAGGGGCGAATGGAGGATTGTTCCAAAGAAGGTTTTAACTCATAAAGAACTGTAACATGACTGGTGATGATTGTATAGGAACAAAACTCCTACACAATTTGTATGGAGTGCGCAAATATGACTGTTATTTTTTTAAAGATGCTTCTATCACAAGAAAGCCACATGTTCATTTTCAATGTAAAATCTCTAACGGTAACTTTTTTTATGTGCACATTATTTGTATTAAGGTAAGTTGGAATCAATCGAACTATTTTTGGTCCCATAATTTGTGAATAGTAGTCCTCTATCTCTTCATCATATCTCTAAACCTTATCTAACCTTATCTGTGTCGTTTTCAGTTTATAACAAAACGAAATTATAACTTTCACAAACATAATTATACTGGAACAAATGTTTTCCAATGTTAATAAAAGTAATCTTCAAAAAACGAGAAACTAAATTCGAAACAGTCAAGAGTTTTTCCACATCTGCCAAGTCAGCTTCCCTAAATATAATTACTTAACTCTCAAGTTGTATATTTGCGCTCTTTTAAGGAAAACTCACTTAAATATTTATACGAATGTATAAAGTTTGATGCCTTTGGCTAAACTGTTTTAGACTCTTAATAACTAAGACTTTAAATAGTAAATACTACGAATGCTTACTAGTGCATGAAATATACGAATAGATCTTTTATGAAGGTTATTAACAGTTAATTGACAGTTAAGAAACTATACAATTGACATTGAGTTGTAAGGGTGATATCAAAAATATAAAAAAGTTATGACAACATAAATATAAAGAAGATATATGAAGTAAATAATATTTTTTATGATAGTTTAAAGTAGCCAACATTAATCGATATTATTTATATACATATTCTTCTTTTTCAGCCTGTTTGCATCCACTTCTCGACAAAGGCCTCCCCATGAGTTCTCTACTCTTCTCTGTTTTGAGCTAGTTGGTGCTAGTTTATTTCCACTTTTGCTTTTATGTCTAGCCATCGTTTTTGAGGTCTTCCTCTACTACGAGTGGTCTCCATTGTACAATTTTTCTCGTCCATCTTTCATGGTTTTGTCGTACTACCTGTCCTGTCCAGTTCCATTTCATTTGCGCAATTCTGCCAACTACATCTTCCACCTTCGTCTTGTTTTGCTCGTCCTCATTTCGTATATGTTCTCTCAGATAAACTCACAACATAGCTCGTTCGATGGCCCTTTGTATTATTCTTAATTTATTCGTTGATAAATCTATAAGCCTCACGGTAATTCCTTCGTGACTATTATGAATAGTAGCGGGTTAAGACTGTATCATTCGTTGATACCGCTTTCCCAATTCAATTCTTCAGATATTTCTGCTGCTATCTGTATACGCGCATAGAACAGGCGGATTTTAGAAACGGCTACGGAACAAACGATCACCTACTGGCAATAAAAAATCTTATAGAAAAATGTATATATTGTCATATATAAAGAATGGCAGATAGGAAGAAGAAGAAAATCTAATTATCTAATTGTATAATAATTTGTATGCATAAATTTTGTCAATTTGTATTACGTTAAAATATTTCGTTTTTAAAATATTTATTTTTTTATATTCACCATGTAAAAGAGGTACCGATTGAAATTACCCAGTAATTTAATTTAACAATGGTAAAATAATTCTATGAATTTTGGACAAATGTTTATAATGTTACCAGTGCGGTTAAATTAAATAGAAAGTGCTTCTAAGAACAATTCGCGGGTGAATGAGAATATACGAAAGACGGTGTTGTTATCGGAGTTTACCAGAACTATTTGGAAAAGTCGGGATTTCCGATTTCCTGGAAAATATAAAAAGTAATGATAATTGGTAATTTGGATACGGTGAGATATGAAGAAGAGATATATTGGTGTTAGCCAATAGAACTGAAGGGATGTCATTGATGGAAGGGGAAGTGAGAAGACAGTTTTTTGGCAAGAGAGAAGAAGGTAGTGGATTCCCAATAGTCAAAAGGAGCAGTTTGTGTTGAAAAAGAAAAAAAAAGTGTCTGTCTTCGTTAATCAAAGCCTTATAGGCACCCGTAAAAATAAATTACTAAGTAAAAGTTTTTTTTTTAAGTTAACAATAAATTCAGTGACAAGTGGTAGCAGTTACCAAGGTATTCAAACTTATATATCCCACTATCAATATTATCTGTTGCAAGGATTTCGGTTTTCTTTGGTTTCATCGACCGACGTCTACTTAAAGACTCCAGTGTAATTGGACATAAACTTTTACATAAACAAGTTCGTAATTTTTTTAAATTGACTTTTGTTTATCAGTTATAATTCATTTTTGCATCTATACTGGGTAACTTTGTATTTTAAAATAATTTGCGGTAGTTTTTCATATTCGTTTACATTCATTTGCATAATCATTTCATAGATTTTTTGTTTTACAGTTTATTCTATTATTAAAATGTGTGTTTAATTCTTTGGTATAATCAATTTTTGTTAATATACGGTTATATTTTACTTTTGAGTTTTATTTTTCCATGAGTTTTCTCTGAGTATTGGTTTTGCATTTCTGTGATTGGATAACGTAAAACCCTGAGATAATTTATTAATTTGAGCTAGCCCAATAAAATATTTGTTATATAATAATAATTATAAATAAAGGTAAGTGTAATTTTAAATGCTTACATAAAGAAAATAAGTAGAATCAAAACAATATACATATATTATATCGGTTTTATAGCGTTCTACGCCTTTCCGTTCCTAATCGCCACTCCTTTCTCTTGTGGTAGTCTTCCTCTCTTAGATTTCTTTCAGACATCGCCTTGGAGATGCCCTTTATCCATGTAGTTGCTGGTCTTCCTCGTTTTTGTTTTTCTGTGGGGGTCCATTCTAACACTTTTTTGGGGATTCTCCTTTCGTCCATTCGTCTTACGTGTCCGTACCAAACTAGCTGTTGTCTTTCGATGTCATCTATGATTGTTCTTTCTATTCCCATTTGGTGTCTAATGTCGTCGTTTCTTATGTGTTCTAGTCTAGATCTTCTTACTGACCTTCTCCAAAAATCGATCTCAGTGGCTAGTAATTTATCTTTGCACTTATTGGTTAATTGCCAGACTTCAGCTCCATAGGTTAACACTAGTAATAGAAAAATGTACTGAATATAATCAACCACTACTTTTAATATTTGTGGACTATGAAAAGGCCTTTCACACCATAAATCAACAAAAAATGTTGGAAGCCTTGACATAATGCTGAATTGAATATCGGCGTATAAATAGATATAATTAAACACATATGCCAAAACGCAACAGCCAGTGTTAGAGTGAGTGATCGTCAAACCCCAGAAATTCTCGATACAACGTTGAGTACGTCAGGGGGACACCATATCGTCGAAACTGTTCACTACGCTTTTGAAATATATATTATGTAAAATGGCAAAACTGACCGACAAGCCATAAACATAAACGGAGAAAAACTTAGCCATCTGAGGTTTGCAGATGATATTGTACTAATAGCTGATAGGATAGATGAGGCCAAAGAACTTTTAAATCAGCTCTACCTTTACTCGTTAGAAAGGAAATTGAAATAAATAAGTATATCTAAAAACTAGATGATGATAAATCTTGTAGTCAGCGAAGATATATGCGTAGGAACAGGATCCATAGACCAGGTAATGGCCTATAAATACCTAGGTCATGAAATTCGCATGGGCAAAGATAACCAAACCGTTGAACTTCTCCGTCGTATAAGACTGACCTGGGCAGCCTTCGGCAAGCTGAACCATGTTTTCAAATCGTCTGACATACCAATACGCCTCAAAAGAAAAACCTTAATCAGTGTGTTTTATTTGGGTGCAAACTTAAATGAACAGTGGGACCAATCGACGGAAATTAAGATAAGGATCGAGAAGGCAAGATCAGCTTTCGTCAAATTGAAAAAAATCTTTAACAGCCACGATATAAAATTGAAAATAAAAGTTCGTTTACTAAAATGCTACGTATTCTCCGTTCTTTTATATGGCGTGGAATCATGGACCTTAACTGAAGTATTACTGAAGAGACTCGAAGCATTTGAGATGTGGTGCTATAGACGCATGTTGAGGATTTCCTGGATAGACAGAGTTACCAACGAAGAAGTTCTACATAGAATGGGTAAAGAGCGCGAACTAGTCGTAACCATAAAACGTCGTAAACTGGAATACCTGGGCCATATAATGCGCAATGAACAACGATATGACCTACTTCGGACCATACTTCAAGGTAAAGTGCATGGGAAAAGAGGTCAGGACGAAGAAGAATACCCTGGCTGCATAACCTGTGAAAATGGTTTAACTTAACCACTACCGGACTTTTCAGGGCAGCAGTCAACAAAGTCAGAATAGCCATGTTAGTGTCCAACATCCGTAACGGATAGGCACCATAAGAAGGAGAAGTGTGTTTTGCCAGTGTTGACTTACGGAGCGGAAACGTTGATCATGACAAGGAGAACAGTGCAAAAAAGGCGATGGGGCGGGCTATGTTGGGCGTTCCACTACGAGACAAGATCCCAAACGGTCAGCTACGACAAAGATCAGGAGTGGCTGATGCAGTAGAGAGAACAGCAACACTGAAATGGAACTGGGTAGGTCACGTGGCTCGAATTACAGATAACAGATGGACAAAGCTGATATTGGAATGGAGACGAAGAGATGACGCCTACTGAAGCAGAGCCCAGGCAACCAAATAACGTTTAAAAAACGTTGAAAAAACGTCATTATTATCACCAAACGACGTCAGTTTATCACGTTTTTTCGACGTCGAAGATCACGTGAATATGTCCCACCATAAATCACGTCATTTTTATCACGTTTTAAATACGTGATATGAAAAACGTAGTTTTTACGTCGATTTTGCGTCGTTTTTAGATTTAATTTTCATTTTATGGTTTTAGAAATACACAATAATTGAATGGGTCCACCACATGGTTTGTTTTTGAGAAGTCAAAGAAAAAGTTTTATATTGTGATAATGGTGAGTTTATACATTTTAAAGGTGAGTAATACAGTTTGTATTTTGTATTTAAAAACTGTATTACTAACCCTTAAAATGTATAAACTCACCATCATCACAATATTAAAACTCTTTCTTTGACTTCTCAAAAACAAACCATGTGGCGCTTACAACGTTATTCGGCAGGCCCATTCAATTATTCGTATGGGCATTGTTAGTATTGCAATTTTTCCATTTAAGTAAAACCAAATGGAAGGTTTGTTAAAATGCATAGAATTATAATATCCTCAATGCAACATATATAACATACATAGAATTTTCACTTTTTATATTATAAGTATTTACTGTGTCAAAAGTGAAACAACATATAAACTAATAAATCATTTATTAACAAATTAAACATTTAAGTCACAATGTAATAACAAACTTAAGTTTAAACCATTTAAGTTATATAATATATATAATTATTATAATTATACCACACACTTTAAAGGTACGATTCCGACAACGACTGCAGATGGCAGTTACAGTTGTCACCATGACAGACGTCATTATTTTGCACTAATAATTTGCATAATTATTAGCAACTGACGTTCTGCCAGACAGCAGTTGCAGTCAGATGTCGGAATAAGTCTCATACAGATAAATAGTGCAAAGTAGTAACGTCCATAACGCCGAGAACTGCAACTGATGTTTGCAGTTGCTGTCTGCAGTCGTTATCGGAATCTTACCTTTAGTCAAAAATGAATACATACAAATAAGACCCAATATATTGAATTTCAATGAAAACTATCTGCTTTATATTTATAAATTTTAAGAAGACTATTGAATGATAAAAAATAGGACAAAACTATAATAGTATGTGTTCTCACATATATTTCCATACTCTAATAATCCTCAAAATGATTTCAAATAATTATTACAAATTTTTGCATACAAAAAGATCCACAGACACCTGAAAAATATATTTTTTGATTAAGGGACTGTAATGACCAAATTAACATGATAAAAACAATTTACATGTGATATCTGATAATACACACTTAAAAGACTAATAGGGCTTTTTATCGACTGTCATTTGTTTCGAGCATCTGTCATGTGTCACATAATATTAATATATCTATGCCATATGTCTTTGGTGTGTATCATTGATATATACCAATAACGTATGACGTAGATATAATATTAATATTATGTGACACATGACAGAAGCTCGAAACAAATGACTGTGAATGAAAAGCCCTATACATAAATACTCATGATGAAGAAGTACATTATAATTAAAAATGACTAACCATTTTCATATCACTGCAACATGAAGCCTAAGCCGTCTTATATTTCAGTTCGTTTAGAGAGCGCAACAAGCACTCTGACCGAACAGCTTGAAAACTCATTAGTTTTTCACCAGAGAATGTACATAGCTGTAACATCTGTAAATGCATTGGGTTCTTCTTCTTCTGTCTTGCTGTGGGCATACTCAGCTGCAAATAAGATTGCTGCAATATGGCTGCAAATTTCACTATTACTGGCCATACACATACAATGTGCATTTGCTATGCCATTGGAACTGGCTATTCACCGAAGCATCTAGCGGTTTAGCATTAGCTTGTTGGGAATGCTTCACCTAAAAAAAATATTTTATCTTTGTGGGAATGCTTCAAGTACAAAAATTTATTTTCATTCGAGTATTTGCGTTCTTTACAATGATTGAGAATATTTTAAAATCAGACATTCATATAATAGGTATAATTTTAGAACAAACGATCATGACTGTTTATTATTCTCTTTTCTATCATAGCAATTACATGTCGTCGACCTAATCTGTAAACTGTGTAACTCCATTTATCCAAATTTTACAGAGGCACAAAAAATTATTTCTCTAAATATGACTAATGCGAATACTATGTATCTCCCATTTTAAAAGATAGAATGCTAAAATGGAATATTTTATAGATAGGTACTAACATTTGTACCTACATTGTTTAATGAGTGTATTAATATTATTTACCACCAACTCTTTCTTGAAAATATCACTTTCTAAACAGTGAGGTCAATCGTGTGGTATGACAAAATGGGGAGATACATATTTTTCGTACTAAATTTGCTGCAAGGGAGATACAGTGTATACGAAGATGTCACTATTTACTCTTCTGGTAAAAATATGCATGTGCATCCTTTTTTAAACGAGTAGGGATTTTTTCAAATAAATGGCAGTAATAACTCATTTTCAGAGAAATATGGAGTTACACAGTTTACAAATTAGGACAATATGTCTGGTTTCATACAGATATATAAACGTAAATAAATCTAATATTTAAAACCCATTTATCCGAAAGACACTAATACTGTTATCCATATATTTCTTAATGGTGAATAAATAAAATAAAGACTTACCTTTCCAACAATAATATAGAAATCATCAAAACATCATTGTTTCAAAACAAATCCAGTTGTGAAGGCTTTTATGTGCCTGAAGGCTTTTGTATGCTTTCATCTGCTGCTTAAAGCAGTAACTGTGAGACTCTACCAGTCTATCTATAATAGCATTATAACAGTAATTAATGGAATGCACTGTAAAATCCAATTCTGAATGCTACGTATTCTCCGTTCTTTTATATGGCGTGGAATCATGGACCTTAACTGAAGTATCACTGAAGAGACTCGAAGCATTTGAGATGTGGTGCTATAGACGCATGTTGAGGATTTCCTGGATAGACAGAGTTACCAACGAAGAAGTTCTACATAGAATGGGTAAAGAGCGCGAACTAGTCGTAACCATAAAACGTCGTAAACTGGAATACCTGGGCCATATAATGCGCAATGAACAACGATATGACCTACTTCGGACCATACTTCAAGGTAAAGTGCATGGGAAAAGAGGTCAGGACGAAGAAGAATACCCTGGCTGCATAACCTGTGAAAATGGTTTAACTTAACCACTACCGGACTTTTCAGGGCAGCAGTCAACAAAGTCAGAATAGCCATGTTAGTGTCCAACATCCGTAACGGATAGGCACCATAAGAAGGAGAAGTGTGTTTTGCCAGTGTTGACTTACGGAGCGGAAACGTTGATCATGACAAGGAGAACAGTGCAAAAAAGGCGATGGGGCGGGCTATGTTGGGCGTTCCACTACGAGACAAGATCCCAAACGGTCAGCTACGACAAAGATCAGGAGTGGCTGATGCAGTAGAGAGAACAGCAACACTGAAATGGAACTGGGTAGGTCACGTGGCTCGAATTACAGATAACAGATGGACAAAGCTGATATTGGAATGGAGACGAAGAGATGACGCCTACTGAAGCAGAGCAGGTCGTCCACCAACACGTTGGACTGATGATCTAAAACGTTGTCATAGGAATTGGATGCGAGAGGCACAAGATCGAAATAGATGGATCGAAAATGTATGTCCAGCAGTGGACAAGCAAAGATTGAATGATGATCTCTATGTATACGTCCTTTTACTACTCTATAAACAATTTTAATTATTTTTATGTTTAATTAGTATGTAATTTCATTTTATGCAAACATTGTCATATTTTTATTTCTATTTTTTTTTTAATAGAGTCGAACGCTGCTCTTATATATCAATATGAATTCCAGCATGAGATTTCCCCCCGAGTCAATACTTCTTTCTATTATATTTCTAATGATCTAAATGTTATCGTTTGTCTGTCTTTCTGGTCTAAACGCTGCTTGATTTTCTCCTTGTTATTTTTCTACCTCTTGTCTTAGCCTCTTCTCTACTATTTTCTATGTTCGAATAATTATTCGAACATGGAAAATATTTTGAAATATTTTCAATTCTAGCTCCATTTTTGATTGCAACACTATCAACAGTGCCAATATGTACAAAGGACAAGTTTATTGTTAGTTTTTAATGTGTGCGCCTAAAAGACATGTGCCTAATAACTTTCTATCCCGGTACCTCCCTCTCCCTCCAAGTACCAAGAGGGTAACTCGCCCGTTGAAGAAAAAGTCGGTCGGTTCTCAACCAAGATTTGAGCAACAACCCCGTTGCCACACTCTCTAAAAAGTGAAAAAGTGCGATTTGAGTCGACATTCCAGCAACACTCCCGTTGCTGATAGCACTCAGAAGTATAAGACACGGACGATCAACCTCCCTGTTGCGTCCTCGCTGTTAGCCGGCCTCACCTCTAAAAGTCTACGATTAAAAGTGCAAGCAATAAAAAGTATAGTGCCTTTTGTGTAACAAGGCGTTTAGAAGCTCGCTTCGTTGCTGGTATAACCCCATCTGTAAAATCCACCGTCGCCACATCGCATCATCTCCAGACTGGATCGCGGAATAAGTGACTTTGGACAGACAATATAGTGCGTACACGGACTGAAAGACTCATTGGTAGCTCGTAAGTAGTTTTTGTAGTTTTGTAGTAGGTATTTTGTTTTCTCTGGATCAACGCTAGTGTTGCATCCACGCATTTATGTTTTATGTATGTTAGTTCTCTTTCTCTCTTAGGTTTTCTTACTCTATTTTGTATATATTTCCTCTTAATAAAATGTTAGTACTCATGGTAAAAGCTCCTTTAAACCTTAGTGTTTAAATATCCCTCTCCCAACTCCTTTATTACAGGTACAGGTAGATAACCTCATACATTACATTTAGAATCAGCACCTCTTTAGTAGTACAGTCTCTCTCTCTTTGTTAGGACGATCTTTATGACGTCCTATTGTCATGTTGTGATAGGTATTATCTCAACAGTGTATATTTTAAAATATACCGATGACAAACATATTGCTGCATAATTTTCGTTCTTCTTCTTTCGTGCTTTTTTGTATATTGACACGATAAGGTTATTTTGTCAGTCTTTTGGGATTTGTTGTTTTCTCCATGCCTCTTTTTAGCTTTTTTTTTCTTGCAGTACCGTCTCCTATCGGAGGTTGGCTACCATCACAGCAATCTTAACTTTGTTGGCTACAGCTGTGAACAATTTTATTGAACTGCACCCGTATCACTCCCTTAAATTTCGCAGCCAGGAAATCCTCCTACGTCCCACATTTCTCTTTCCCGAGATTTTTCCTTGGAGTATGAGCCTTAGCAGGGAGTACTTTTCCCTCTCATTATGTGGCTCGAATAAAAGCAACGACACAAATGAAGAGATGATAAAAATGATGCGGGAAGTTATGTGGAAAAATGATGAAATGATGGCAGAAATAAGAACCATACGGAAAGACCAAAAAGAAACGATGGAATATATTAAGGAGCTGAAAGAAAAAAACGAAAAATTGGAAGAAGGTTTAAAAATGGCAAACAATAGAATAGAACAATTGGAAAAAGATAGACGGAGAAATAATATAGTATTAAAAGGCCTAACACTAGATGCTACCGACGGAAAGCCTGTAAAGGAGTCAGTACAACACTTCATAGGAAGAAATCTGAAATTAGAGGTCAGACTGAGAGGAGCGGTGAAGATCGGCGACCAAATCTTTGTAGCAGAAATGGAAAACCTAACGGATAAGATGAGTGTACTAAAAAACAAAGGAAAACTGAAAAATCTACAGGGACAAAAGGTGTATATAGAATCAGATTTAACAAGAAAGGAAAGGGAAATACAAGCAAAAATTAGGAAAATGGCAAAAGAAGAAAAAGACAAAGGTAATACTACGAAGATAGGATATATGAAACTGGAGATTAATGGAAAGGAGTGGAAATGGGACCATAATAAAGAGAAACTTATACTAACTCACAGAAATATCGGGGAAGGGACTTCAAAAAACTAAAAGAAAATAATGAGACCGGACCCACAACAATGACAACCAAGGCAATGAATGGGAAAAGCGATAGGGAAAAAGATGATGCAAAGGTAAACAAGGATGAAAATAGGAAAAAGGGGAAAGCTAGATTGCAGAAAAAAGGAGAGATAAAAATGGGAACATGGAATGTGAGAAGCATCAATGGAAAAGAGGAAGAACTGGTAGAAGATATGATAAGACAAAAAATAGAAATACTAGGAATAACAGAAACGAAGATGAAAGGAAAAGGTCTTAAGAAAATACACAAAGGATATTGGTTACTTTGGGTAGGAGCGGATACAAAAGAGAGAGCAAAAGAAGGAGTCGGGATAATAATTGCACCGAATAGACTACAACACGTTATAGAAGAAACATATGTTAACCAGAGAATATTATCGGTGAAAATTAAACTGATGGACGAAGAAATATGGACAATAATAACAGCCTACGGAGTAAATGAAGATGCAAGAAAGGAAGAGAAAGATAAATTTTTCGAGGAGCTCCAAATGCAAATTGATAATGGGGAAGAAAACATAATTGTAATGGGAGTTCTAAACGGTAGAGTCGGAAACAACAACAGCGGAATAGAGGAGTGCATGGGAAAAGAAGGAGAAGAAATGCTAAACAGAAATGGTGAAAGAATAATAGAAATATGTATGGAGAATAAACTAGTTATAACAAATACAAAATTTAAACATAAAGAAGTACACAAATACACGAGAGTACAAGACAGCAGAAACGAAAAATCAATCATAGATTACTTTTTGGTAAGCAGCAACAAATGGAAAAGAGTACAGGATACGAAAGTGAAAAGAGGCTCGGAGATTGGCAGTGACCACCATCTAGTAATAATGAGAATGAGAACAACAGAGGAAAAAGAAGAAAAGAGAAGAAAGGTAGTAAATGAAAAAATAAAAAGTTACAAATTAAAAGAGGAAATATATAAGAAGAAATTCCAAGAAAACTTAGATAATACTTTGAAAGGTAGGGCAAAAAATACAAATATAGAAAAAAAATGGGAATATCTAAAAACCAGCATAATCAAAGCAGCTGAGGAAACTTGCGGGAAAGCAAAAATAGCAAACACTAACATGAGGAGAACAGAATGGTGGACGGAAGAAATACGAGAGAAAATAAAGAACAAAAAAGACAAATGGAAAAGATACCTAAGCACAAAACACCCGGAAGATTACGAAGCATATAAAGAAAAAAGGAAAGAGGTTAAAATAGCGGTGAAAGCAGGAAAGGAAAGGTCATGGGAGATATTTGGACAAAAAATGACAAAAAATTATAGGGAAAACCAAAAACTCTTCTACGGCGCATTAAAACAACTCAGACAAAAGAAAGAGCACACGATGCCGAATATAAAAGACAAGAATGGAAACGTACTAACAGAAGAAAAACAAATAATGGAAAGATGGAGAGAACATTTCAAAGAGCTAACTCATGTAGACAAGGACAACATAGGGGAGATACAAGAAAGGAATGAAGAACAACAAGTGGAATCCATAACAAGAGAGGAATTAGAGAAAGCAATAGAAAGAGTAAAACTGGGCAAAGCACCAGGCAAGGATCATATCACCCCGGAAATGATAAAATTCATGGGGACAGAGGGAATGGATAGCATGAAAGAACTAATGAATGATATCATAAATAGAGCAGAATTACCAAAGGACTGGAAGAAAGACATTATATTACCAATACACAAAAAGGGAGACAAGAGAAACTGTAATAATTACCGAGGTATCACCATATCAAGTATCCCTGGGAAGGTATTAGCAAGAATACTAGAGACAAGAATAAAAACACAAATAGAAACAACTATGGAAGACACACAGTGTGGATTCAGGAAGGACAGAAGCACGCAAGACCTAATATTCACATTAAGACAAATAAGTGAGAAGGTAATCAAGAAAAATAGAGAGATACATATGTGCTTCATTGACCTGGAAAAGGCGTTTGACAGAATCCGAAGAAAGGACGTTTGGAAGACACTAACAGAAAGGGGAGTCGACAGACACATAATAGAAGTAATAAAGGATATGTACAAAAATAATACAAATACAGTAAGAACCAATAACGAGGAATCCAGAGAATTTTCTACAAGTCAAGGCGTCAAACAGGGATGCGTGCTGAGTCCACTGCTATTCTCAGTGGTACTGGATGAAGCGATAAAGAAAGCCAAGAGAAGAATGAGAAAACTAACATTAGGATACTGGCAAATGAAACAGACTCAACTATCGGAGCTACTATTTGCAGACGACATGGTATTGATAGCAGAAAACAGAGAAGACTTACAGAACAATCTTGAAATCCTAGAAGAAGAACTATCAAACATAAATATGAAAATTAATACAGAGAAAACAAAAACAATGATAATTTCAAATACGAGGAAGACACACGCAATAGAATTAGACGGGAAACAACTAGAGCAAGTGGAATATTTTAAATACCTAGGAGTAATAATCGAATCAAATGGTAAACAAGACATGGAAATAAACGAGAGAATGGGACGAACAGGAAGCTTATTTAACACTATGAAAACAACATTTTTTGGGAAAAAAGGGATACCGGAAAAAGTAAAAACGGCAGTCGTTAAATCAGTAGTTAGACCAACAATCATGTATAGCAGCGAGACATGGACATTGACGGGGAGACAAAAATCCAGAGTCAATGCTATGGAAATGAGGTTCCTGAGGAAAATAGCAAACAGAAAAAGGACAGACAAAATACGAAACGAAACAATTAGACAAAACCTAAAACTAGAACCAATCAATGAAAAAATAGTAGAAGGACAACTTAGATGGTTCGGGCACGTGTGTAGAATGTCGAACGAGAGGCTAACAAAACGAGTGTTCGAAACGAGAGTGCAGGGGAAAAACAAAAGAGGGAGACCAAGAGTTATGTGGGTAGATGAAATCAGGAAAGAAGTCGAGAAGAAGGGATTGACATTGGAAAGTGCAAGAAACCTAGCGCAAGATCGGAAAGCATGGAGACTACAATGCCAAACTCAACTCCACCAGCCTTACACCTAAAGGTAGAAAGGCTTAGGACTAAGTAAGTAAGTAATAAAATGTTAGTACTCATGGTAAAAGCTCCTTTAAACCTTAGTGTTTAAATATCCCTCTCCCAACTCCTTTATTACAGGTACAGGTAGATAACCTCATACATTACATTTAGAATCAGCACCTCTTTAGTAGTACAGTCTCTCTCTCTTTGTTAGGACGATCTTTATGACGTCCTATTGTCATGTTGTGATAGGTATTATCTCAACAGTGTATATTTTAAAATATACCGATGACAAACATATTGCTGCATAATTTTCGTTCTTCTTCTTTCGTGCTTTTTTGTATATTGACACGATAAGGTTATTTTGTCAGTCTTTTGGGATTTGTTGTTTTCTCCATGCCTCTTTTTAGCTTTTTTTTTCTTGCAGTACCGTCTCCTATCGGAGGTTGGCTACCATCACAGCAATCTTAACTTTGTTGGCTACAGCTGTGAACAATTTTATTGAACTGCACCCGTATCACTCCCTTAAATTTCGCAGCCAGGAAATCCTCCTACGTCCCACATTTCTCTTTCCCGAGATTTTTCCTTGGAGTATGAGCCTTAGCAGGGAGTACTTTTCCCTCTCATTATGTGGCGTAGATATTCCAGTTTCCTCGTTTGTATGGTTTTTATGACTTCGCATTCCTTCTCCATCATCAGCAAAACATGCTGATTTGTTACTCTCCCTGTAAATGGTATTTTCCACATTCTCCTGTAACACCACATAGTTTTTATGTTTATCTTTTTTAGTGTCCAAGCTTGCATGCCGTACATCAGAACTGAGGAAACATAGCACCTTAACATTCTTGTTCTTATTTTCAGATTTTTGTCTAGGCAGCATAGGAACTTTTTCATTTTGATAAATGATTGTCTCGCTATTTCTATTCGCCTCTTAAAGCTTTAAGTTAAGCATGTTTAATGGTCAAAGGTATAAAGCCAAAGTTAGTAAGTCTAATGTTATTTAAAAATTTTCTTGAGCAAACGCTTTACATAGTTGTTCTTCGTTTTTCTTTGAGATATCTCTGTAGTTCTCTATTAACTGAAACAATTTGGATAATATATATTTCCTTAGGACAAGTAGGGCACCTCCGTATGTAATAAAAGTTAGTGTGTTCTGAACCCAAATCAGAACACTTTCAAGAAGCATTAACTACTTTAAAGCTATATTTAACGCTTCGTTTAATCTGAAAGCGTGTTAGCCGCTGGAGCTTGTCGGTGTATTAGGCAATGGGTTGGGATTTTCTTTTTAAGAAATTATATTCTATTAAATTATATTCAGAACCTGATCCCGGTATTAAACAGCACAATTTGTACACACAATAATAATAATAAGAGGTGTTGAGGTTATTTTCAGTGCTTGTGAGAACAAAATATTTTCCAGAATATTTTCCAAATTTAGCGGTTGTATTTAAAAAAATTTTGAATCAGAAGCACAAAAATCTGGAAATTGATAAAAAACTGAGAAAAGAAAAGAATAAAGACATAATACAGAGCATAAAACCTGAAGACTGGGAAGAGTATTTCCAAAAACTTTTGGTAGAGAATAGAGTCGAATTTCAAGAAAAAAGAAACCAAAACCAAGATAGAATTTCGATAGTCGGCTCACCAATAGGGTTATTAACAGAGGAAATTAAAAATGTAAATGTATTTAAACAGCTGAAGAAAAACAAAGTAACTGGACCAAGGGATATACCCGAAGAATTGTTTAAGTACGGAACGAACAAATTGTACGAATATCTTCGACAACTGTTTCAAGAATGCACAAACACAAGCGAAATCCCTATGGAATGAAACCTCAGTACTATACATAAAAAGGGTTATAAAAATAATTATGAAAATTACCGAGGAATAGCTTTAATCGGATCTATGAATCGAATATATGGAAAGGTTTTAAAAAATCGAATCGAGAGAGAATACTTAGATTCTGAAGCGTAATTTCGTTGCGTATAAATTACCTGGGTTTGACATCAAAATAATAATGGGAGACTGCAACGCCAAAATCGGAAGAGAGAATATATACGAACACATAATAGGGAAATATAGTACGCATGAGGTGTCGAACGATAATGGCCAAAGAATAATAGGCTTTGCAACAGAAAGGCAAATGGTGATAAGAAGCACACAATTACGCCGAAAAGATATATATAAAGGAACGTGGATTTCCCCTGATAAGAAGACAGTAAATCAGATAGACCATATTTTAATAGAGAAGAAGCATGCAAACAATGTAATAAATGTAAACAGCATAAGAGGAGCGGACTGTAACTCTGACCACTACTTGGTGAGAGCAGAATACAAAATCGAGCATAACATAAAGCGAAACAATAAAACAACGGAAAAAATTGGAAAACAATTAAACATAGGACTACTTAAAGATAACAACACACAGAAGAAGTATGAACAGGGAATAACCAACAGACTAATCTTCTTCTTCTTCTACGGCACTACAGCCCAAATTGAGCCTTGGCCTCCTTTATTTTTTGCCTCCATCCTTGCCTGTCTGTCGCTGCTCTTCTCCATACACGGACTCCTAAAAGGGCTTGTGCGTCGCTGTTTACTGTGTCTTCCCAGCGCTTTCGTGGCTTCCCAACCGGTCTCTTTCCTTGCATTCTAGCATTCAGTGCTCGTTTTGGTAGCCTATCCTCTCCCATTCTTATCACATGTCCGGCCCATTGCAATCTTTGTAATCTAATGAAGTTTGACAGGGGCGTTTCCTTATAAAGTTGATAAAGCTCGTTGTTGTATCGACTTCTGAAGATTCCGTTTTCCCTCACAGGTCCTAGTATTCTCCTAAGTACTTTCCTTTCGAATGTGTCGAGTTTGTTTTTAGATGTTTCTTTCAGCACCCAGGCTTCACTGCCATAGCATGTTATTGGTCGAATTAAGGTTTTATAGATTCTCATCTTTGTATTTCGGTGGACACTTTTAGACCGAAATATATGGGAGAGGGTAAAATAAGCTCTGTTTGCCTGCGTTATTCTCTTCCGTATTTCTCCATCTTCTGATCCGTCGGCATATATTTCTACTCCCAGGTATGTAAACTTTTCAACCGGTTCAATGTCATCTTCATGTATAATGTTTTCTGGGACTATATTTCTTCTCGTCTGAGTCATTATTTTTGTTTTTTCTGTGTTAATTTCAAGACCTAGTATTTTTGTTTGTGTTTTTAACTCTGCATATGTTTCCTGTGCTCCTGTTGATGTTCTACTCATAATATTAATATCATCAGCATAAGCGGCCAGTTGAACCGTTCGGTTGGTCAGTAGATTTCCTCGTCCAGTTTGCATTTGCCTAACCGCATACTCCAGTGCCAGGTTAAACAATGTTGGGGCCAGCCCATCTCCCTGTTTTAGTCCCTGCGAAATGTTAAAAAAGTCTGTCCGGTGGTTTTGTATTCGTACACATGCCTGAGTTTCATCCATTGTGGCTTTAATGAGTCTTATTAACTTATGTGGTATTGCCAATTCAGCCAATATATAGTATAGTTTGTTCCTTTTGACTGTCGTATGCCTGTTTGAAGTCTACAAACACGTTGTGAACATCAACATCGTGTTCCCATGCTTTGCTCAAGATCTGTTTCACTGTGAATATTTGATCCAGTGTCGATCTTCCCCGTCGGAAGCCCTTCTGATACTCTCCAATAATATTTTCTGCTAGTGGTTGGAGCCGCTGGTTGATAATATACGTGAGGACTTTATATGCTGTACATAGTAGAGAGATTCCACGGTAGTTTTTGCACTGGAGTTTGTCTCCTTTTTTATAGATCGGGCATACTATACTCTTCTTCCAGTCGTCGGGTATTTTCTCTTCTTGCCATACGTCTTTGATGAGCGCGTGGATGTGACTTGCTAGGTGGTCGCCACCTACCTTATATAGTTCTGCTGGTATTTCATCAGCTCCCGGAGCTTTATTGTTTTTCTGGGCCTTAATGGCTTCGAAAACTTCCTCTATGGTTGGAGCTTTTACTCCATTTTCTTCTACGTAGATCATACCCATTTCATCTTCCATGTCTACTTGAGTTCCAAGTAGTGTCTGAAAATAATGCTTCCAGGTTTCTGTGACTTTCTGTTGGTCACTGATTATTTGCCAACTTTCATCTTTACATAGACTTGTTTGAGGTTTATACCCACTTTTTATCTTTTTTAGGTATTCATAAGCCCCTCTAATTTCGTTGTTTTTGAAATTTTCTTCCATTTTTTCTATTTGTCCGTTTTCATAGGCTCTCTTTTTATTTCTACATGTCTTGTCCGCTTTCCGTCTTGCGACTTCAAATAATGTTCGTCTTTCCCGTGTTCTTCTTGTTATGTACATTTTGTGTGCTTAATTTCTTTCCTCTATTGCTTGTCTGCACTCGTCATCAAACCATGCTGCTCTTCTCTCCCTTTTCTTGTTTCCCAAGGTGGACGCTGCTGCTGTCAGTACTGCTGTTTTGATATTAGTCCGTTTGCCTTCTATGGAGTGCAGTTCTAGCGTCCTTAACTCATTTGCGACTTCTTGTTCGAACTTCTCTTTACATTTCTGAATCTTCAGTTTTTCCAGGTCCAGTTTGTTTGTTCTTTGTTGTCTTTCGTTTCTTTTCCTGTTAACTCGGCATCTAAATTTGGTTTGTACTAAAAGATGGTCTGATCCACAGCATGCTCCTCGTCGTGTTCTCACATCGGAGATACTACTGGCTGCCCTTTTGTCTATCAGCACATGGTCAATTTGATTGGTTGTGGTTCCATCTGGTGGAAAAAAAATTTTGAATCAGAAGCACAAAAATCTGGAAATTGATAAAAAACTGAGAAAAGAAAAGAATAAAGACATAATACAGAGAATAAAACCTGAAGACTGGGAAGAGTATTTCAAAAAACTTTTGGTAGAGAATAGAGTCGAATTTCAAGAACAAAGAAACCAAAACCAAGATAGAATTTCGATAGTCGGCTCACCAATAGGGTTATTAACAGAGGAAATTAAAAATGTAAATGTATTTAAACAGCTGAAGAAAAACAAAGTAACCGGACCAAGGGATATACCCGAAGAATTGTTTAAGTACGGAACGAACAAATTGTACGAATATCTTCGACAACTGTTTCAAGAATGCACAAACACAAGCGAAATCCCTATGGAACGAAACCTCAGTAGTATACATAAAAAGGGTGATAAAAATAATTATGAAAATTACCGAGGAATAGCTTTAATCGGATCTATGAATCGAATATATGGAAAGGTTTTAAAAAATCGAATCGAGAGAGAATACTTAGATTCTGAAGCGTAATTTCGTTGCGTATAAATTACCTGGGTTTGACATCAAAATAATAATGGGAGACTGCAACGCCAAAATCGGAAGAGAGAATATATACGAACACATAATAGAGAAATATAGTACGCATGAGGTGTCGAACGATAATGGCCAAAGAATAATAGGCTTTGCAACAGAAAGGCAAATGGTGATAAGAAGCACACAATTACGACGAAAAGATATATATAAAGGAACGTGGATTTCCCCTGATAAGAAGACAGTAAATCAGATAGACCATATTTTAATAGAGAAGAAGCATGCAAACAATGTAATAAATGTAAAGAGCATAAGAGGAGCGGACTGTAACTCTGACCACTACTTGGTGAGAGCAGAATACAAAATCGAGCATAACATAAAGCGAAACAATAAAACAACCGAAAAAATTGGAAAACAATTAAACATAGGACTACTAAAAGATAACAACATACAGAAGAAGTATGAACAGGGAATAACCAACAGACTAATCAGGGAACAAGAAACGTCAAGCCCAGACAAACAATGGCAAAATATCAAAGAAGCAATCTTGAACACAAGTAAAGCAATCCTAGCGAAAACCAAAAGAAAACACAAAACAAAAGATTGGTATGATGAAGAATGTCAAGAAGTAGCAGAAGCAATAAGAAAAGTAAGACTCAAAAATCTCACAAATGACGAAGAAAGCACTAGAGAAGAATACAGAGAATTGAGAAAAATCATGAAAAGAAAATGTAGAAGCAAAAAGAGAAAATACAACGAAAACAAACTGAAAGAAATAGAAGAAAAATTTCAAAAAAAAAGAAATAAGATCATTCTACCAGGAAGCAAAAAAATGGAAAGAGGATATCAAAAAAACAACCCATATATGAGAGATGATAAAGGGATGTTGCTAAATGAGCCGGAAAAAATAATGGAAAACTGGCAAAACTATTTCACATAACTGCTAAATAAGAGCGAAGTACAAAAGGAAACAAGCCATGAAATTGAAGATGATCAGATAGCAATAGAAATACCCACAGAACAAGAAATAAAGAACGAAATAAAGAGCTTGAAAAATAACAAAAGCCCAGGAATAACAGAAATATCGGCCGAAATGATAAAATCAGGAGGGAAAAGACTACAGAAAGAGATATATGACCTGATAAAAAGAATATGGGAAGTAGAAAAAATGCCAAAAGAGTGGACCATAGCAAGAATATGCCCTATATATAAAAAAAGGTGATAGAATGCTATGCGAAAACTACAGAGGCATCGCACTATTAGAAATAGTTTACAAAATCTTGGCACAAAGTATAAGAAAAAGGCTAAGTCATTATTCGGAAAAAATACTGGGGGAATACCAGGCAGGTTTTAGAAACAACAGATCAACGACTGACCAAATATTTGCCTTAAAAGAAAAACAGACTACCTGTTACGAACATAAAACAGTACTATATGCTTTGTTCATAGACTTTAAGCAGGCTTACGACACAGTAAATAGACAGCTGATGTACGAACTGATGAAAGAACTGGGGATACCAAGTAAAATTGTTAGGATGATAAAAATGACGATGGAAAACACAACAAACGAAATAGCTTGGAAAGGGTATACATCCAAAAAGTTTGAAACCAAGGAAGGATTACGACAAGGGGACCCACTATCAACAATGGCATTCAATCTAACATTGGAAGGAATAATCAGGAAAAGCAGAATAAACATGCAAGAAACGATATTTAAAAACGGCCACCAATGCATAGCATTTGCAGATGATCTGACGCTATTAGCAACAAGCAAAAAATAACTACAAAAGTTAATGAAAAACATAATAACGGAAGCCAAAAAATTCGGACTTAAAATAAATGAAGAAAAGACAAAGTATATGATAATGGGAGAGATCCAAAAAGAAAAAGAGAATAACATCATAGTACAAATAGATGGAGAAAAAACATACTCGTTCAAAAGAGCCAAAGAAATTATTTACCTGGGAGCCAAAATAGATGAAAATGGTCATGAAGAAGGGGAGATAAAGGCAAGAATAGCTAAAGGAAATAAAAATATGGAGCATTACGCACATTATTGAAATCCAAATACGTATCAAGAAAAACAAAAATAAGAATTTATAAGACTGTTATCAGACCTACAGTAACATACGCAAGTGAAACATGGGTGCACAAAAAGTCAGAAACAGACCTATTAGAAAGATGGGAGAGAAAAATGCAAAGAGCAATATATGGAGGTGTGAAAATAGAAGGTCAGTGGAGAAGAAGGACCAATAAAAAATTGGAAGAACTATATCAAGAGCCAACGATTACGACGACGATCAAAGCACAGAGAATACGATACTTGGGGCACATAGAGAGAATGGGAAGTAAACGAATGCCAAAAATGGTACTCTCACGAAGACCAATACAAAAGAGGAGGAAAGGCAGGCCAAGTAAAAGATGGAAGGACAGTGTATACGAAGACTTGAAGAAAAGTAACATTGAGAGATGGAAAGAACTAGCATTGGACAGAAGGAGATGGAGAGAGGTGGTAAAGGAGTGTATAAAAAGACTGAAGTGTATTTAAATAAAATTTACAAGTTTTATAAGTTATGTAAGTTATACTAAGTTATTTATTATATTATTTATGTAATCAGAAATGTAAACATTTTAGCCCTAGGCCTACAAGGCCTGTTGCGCTTAATAAATAAAAATGTCGTACGGGTCGATCCATTATTGACCACATTTTCTCCTTGATCCAGATAATAGAAAAAAAGATGACACGGAATCAAGATATTCATTTGTTTTTCGTCGACCTACGGAAAGCCTACGACAGCGTTCCACCGAAGAAGCTGTGGCAATCAATGGAAAGCACGAATACTAATATGTCTGTATAGAATTAAAAAAAGCCGTCAAAGTGCTATATAATAAACTAATAACAAAAATAAAAATAGGGATACAAATAACAACAGGATTTATAACATCAAAAGGATTAAAGCAAGGATGTTGAATGCCCCCCACTTTATTTAAAATATACGTCGAAAGTGCTTTAAAAAGATGGAAACAATAATGTAGAACAATGAGGTTACCACTCACAATGAGGAACACTATGGTATATAATGTACGCTCAACTTTGCAGACGATCAATTAATAATTTTTAAGATTATGACGATTTAAACTACACTACGCATCAAAATTAACGCGCCACCTTAAAAATGGGACATTTTTTATATCTCGTGTTTCCTAAACCTGTTGTCCGATTTGAGTGATTTTTTTAGTATATTATAGCTTTATTCTTCAAAAATATCGATGTAATAATATTATTGCTAAACAGGTGAGTGCCATTGTATACCGGGTGTAACAATGATAGTGTGTCTTTTCCTCAAAGTTTGGAATACCCTGTGGAATATTTTAGCGTATATAAAATATTGAAATTAAAACTCAACTATAGCCTGAGGCTTTAGTAAGATTTTGCTTTTTGATTCAATCGCTTTATTTATTTTGCTCAACAGGCCATGTAGGCCCTGGGCGTGAAAAACACAATTACATTTTTTTTTACTATACATATCTAAAATATACAATATTAATTTGTCTATTTAAAAAATACATCATATAAATATATGCATATATACAGTATGTCCCTGTAAGTTGTATCCATATGGAAAACGTTTTTATTATTAATTTTACAGAAAAAAGTTATTCTTTATAAAAAGCTCTGCATGGTCCAAAACCTAAGATTTAACCATCAAATATCCATTTTTTTGAATATTATACGAGGTATGTCAAAAAGTTTGAATTTCACTCAAGAGTAAAGTAGCTTCATTTTTCACAATATTGAAAATTGCTATTATGAAAAGTTGTTTGGAATTAAAAACTATATTCTAATATGCAATTACATCCTTCTAATTGAAAAAATTTTTTTTGAAAAATTATGGTTACCTAACATTATTTTCAGTTATTTCAATTCTGATAACCCTTTTATTATTAATTTTACGAAAAAAAGTGATTCTTAATAAAAAGTTCTGGATAGTCTAAAACCTAAAATACAACTATCTTATATGAAGTTTTATCAATTTTATACGAGGTATGTCAAAAAAGATAAATTTAGATCAAAAGTAAAGTACCTTTTGTAGTTCAGAATATTTCAATTAAAAGGATGTAATTACATAATGAAACATAGTTTTTAATTCTAAATAACTTTTCATAATAACAATTTTTGCTATTGTGAAAAATAAACGTATTTTACTCTTGAGCGAAATTCATATTTTTAAACGCTTTTATTTAGTTCAATAGATTGCGTCAAATCTTTGGATGTTAATTTGACTACCTTTTCTTCCATGCAAATGAATGAAAATTTGCAGACATCTGCATTCGCGGTGACAATACACGAATAGACAACAAAAAATTTTTGTTTATGTTTATTAATTGTTTAAATAAAAAAAACTATTTTAATGGAAAAAGGCCTAAATTCTCTTGTTTTTTACAATGTAGAAACTTGAAACTTTTACGGATGGTAGCTAATGATATAACCTATACATAATTTCACTTTTTACGTTAATTGTTTACGTTATGCGTCATAAATAAACAATAAAGTTTTAAATTTTGAACACTCATATATTTGTTTATACAGTACGATGCAAGTGAAAGGAATAAATTCGTTATTTCGTAAAAAGGCGACTTGAACCCTGGAATGCTACCTGGGGTACACTTGTACCCCAACCTTGTTTGTAAGTTACACCAATTTGCAGTAGTGGGTGTAGAAAATATGAAAATAAACTTGAGAATAATAATATAATAAAATATTTTTATATACAAAATAAATTCTTAACATGTTATCTTAAGATTGTTTTTGTCATAAGTTCTTAAAACATACATATATAAATATTTTAGGTCGATTTTATTTGGGGTACCACTGTACCTCGATGTAGCAGATTGAGTTTAGAAAATAAGTGTAACAATCCAGGGTTAAGGAAAAATCCCGAAAGAGGTCGATTTTATTTTTAAATTACGATATTTTCACATATATGTCATACTAGTGACGTCATCCTTCTGGGCGCGATGACGTAATCGATGATTTTTAAACGCTTTTATTTAGTTCAATAGATTGCGTCAAATTTTTGGATGTTAATTTGGCTACCTTTTCTTCCATTCAAATGAATGAAAATTTGCAGACATATGCATTCGCGGGAACACACGAATAGACAACAAAAAATTTTTGTTTATGTTTATTAATTGTTTAAATAAAAAAAACGATTTTAATGGAAAAATGCCTAAATTCTCTTGTTTTTTACAATGTAGAAACTTGAACCTTTTACGGATTGTAGCTAATGATATAAACTATACATAATTTCACTTTTTACGTTAATTTTTTACGTTATTCGTCATAAATAAACAATAAAGTTTTAAATTTTGAACACTCATATGTTTGTTTATACAGTATGATGCAAATGAAAGAAATAAATTCGTTATTTCGTAAAAAGGCGACTTTAAGGAAAAATCTCGAAAGAGGTCGATTTTTATTTTGAAATTACGATATTTTGGCATATATGTCATACTAGTGACGTCATCCATCTGGGCGCGATGACGTAATCGATGATTTTTTAAAATGAGAATAGGGGACATGCGATAGCTCATTTAAAAGGCAATTCAATTCTTTATTCAGTAATGTAAAAATTTATATAATTATTTATACAGGGTGTCCAAAAATAATTTTTTAATTAAATTATTTGACAAAAAGAAGAATGTATGTAATTTATTTAACTCAGAAAAATTTTACAGTTGCCCGTAAACAGAAAAAATGTGTATTACAGAAATAAACATTGCTTTTCGATTAAATTAAATATTCAAGCCAGCTCCCGCCAGCCACCTGCCTCTTGGAAGTTTTAACATTCAATTTAAGCGAAAGGCAATGATTATTTGTGATGTAAACATTTTTGTCTGGTTTATGACAGCAGTAAAATGTATTTTAATTTAAATTTAATAAGTTACACACATTCTTCTTTTTTTTAAACGCTTTTCTTTAGTTCAATAGTTTGCGTCAAATCTTTAGAGGTCAATTTGCCTGCCTTTTCATCAATGCAAATGAATGAAAATTTGCAGACATATGCATTCGCGGGAACAATACACGAATAGTTAATAAAAAAATTTGTTTATGTTTAATAATTGTTAAAAAAACGATTTTAATGGAAAATGCTTAAATTCTCTTGTTTTTTACAATCTATAAATTTGAAATTTTTACGGATTGTAGCTAATGATATGAACTATACATAATTTCACTTTTTACGTTAATTGTTTACGTTATGCTTCACAAATAAACAATGAAGTTTCAAATTTTTTGCCGATTCCGACTACTTTTTATGTTTGTATATCATATGTTTTATATACATATTTTAATAAACATGACGATATATTTTAATGTTTGAAAAGTGTAAGACTAAAAAGTAAAAAATAAAAAAATATGAAAAAAAAGTTTTTAGGAAACGCTTTTCTTTAGTTCCGGGTGACTAAAATTATAAATATTAAAAAATCAACTAAAAAGCAAAAAATAAAAAAAATTGAAAAAATCCAACACATTCGTTAAAGAAAAGCGTGGGGCGAAAACCGTTTATTCGATGAAGACGCCCCACGCTTTTCTTTGACGAATGTGTTGGATTTTTTCAATTTTTTTTATTTTATATACCTCGTATAAAATTGATAAAATTTAACATAAGATGGTTGTATTTAAGGTTTTAGACCAGGCAGAACTTTTTTTAAGAATCACTGAGAAAACTCATCTTTTCGTAAAATTAATAATAAAAGAGTTATCTGAATTAAAATAACTGAAAATAATGTTAGTTATCCAAAATTTTTCAAAAACAAAATTGTTTAATTAGAAGGATGTAATTGCATACTAGAATATAGTTTTTAATTGCAAACAACTTTTCATAATAGCAATTTTCAATATTGTGAAAAATAATGCTACTTTACTCTTGAGTGAAATTCAAACTTTTTGACATACCTCGTATAATATTCAAAAAATTTGATATTTGATGGTTAAATTTTAGGTTTTGGACCAAGCAGAGATTTTTATGAAGAATAACTTTTTTTCGTAAAATTAATAATAAAAAAGTTTTCCATATGGATACAACTTACAGGGACATACTGTATAGCTCTCATTTTACAATTCATGGCACATTCTTCTGTTACAATTTCTCTTGCACTCTTCTTACCACTCCTCTCCATTCTTTTCGGTCTAATACCTTGTTTCTCCAGTTATCTATTTTTAATTCTCGTAAATCTGCTTGGACGCTGTCAAACCATCTTTTACAGGGTCTTCCTTTCCTTTTTTCCCTACTGGTTTCCTGTTCAATATCATCCTGGTCATTCTATGGTTTTCCAATCTTTGCACATGTCCCAGCCATCTTTTTTCTATGCGCCTTTATTATTGCGTTGATTTTTGGTTCTGTATACAGCTCTTCCAACTCTTTATTTGTCCTTCTTCTCCATCCCATTTGTGTATTTATGCCGCCGTAAATTGATCGGAGAAAGTTCCTCTCCCATCTTTCTAATCTTTCTTCATCTGCCTTTCTTAAAACCCATAGTTCAGCTCCATATACAACCGTAGCTCTAATCACTGTCTTGTAAATTCTTTCTTTTGTTTTTCTTGAAACAAACTTCGACTTCATTAAGGATCTCAGCATTCCGTATTTCTGGTTGCCTTTTGTAATTCTGGATTCTATTTCTTTATCTTCATGTCCATTATCCTTTACTTTCACACCAAGGTAAGTAAACTCTTCCACTCTGTCAAAACTGTATATGTAATCTTTCTCCCCTTGTATTTTTATAAACTCTTCATTTTCTTGCTGTGTATCACCCATTATCATGTATTTAGTTTTCTTTTCATTTATCTTTAGACCAAACCTATTTGCTTCTTTTTCTATCTTTTTCACAATTCTTTTCAATTCTTTCTTTGATTTTGCTAATATTGTTAGATCATCCGCAAAAGCAATACATTGATGTTCGTTTTTAAATACGGTTTCTTCCATTTTTATGCTGCAATTCCTCATTATTACTTCAAGAACAAGATTGAACAACGTGGTTGACATCGGGTCACCCTGCCTGAGTCCTTGTTTGATTTTGAAGTCCTCTGAGATGTCTTTCCACACTACTTCGCTTTTCGTTTTTGCTAACGTCATTTCAATCAAGCTAATCAATTTTTTGGGGATTTGTAGTTGTTTCAGAGCACGGTACATTTCTTTTCTATTTATACGATCATATGCCTGTTTGAAATCTACGAACAGCGCATACAGGGTCGTTTTGTACTCATAGCAATTTGCTTGTAATTATTTTAGCGTGAAAATCTGGTCTGTTACCGAACGGTTGGATCGAAAGCCTGCCTGGTACTCTCCCACAGTATCCTCCATGTATTCGTTCAGTCTTCCACGTATGCATTGTGCTATTATCTTATACCCTGTCTCTAGGAGTGCTATTCCCCTATAATTTTCACATGTTTGTTTATCTCCTTTTTTATGTATGGGGCAGATTCTAGCCAGCATCCAGTCATTTGGCATTTTTTCCTCTTCCCATATCTTTTTCACCAGCCAATATAGTTGCTCGTACAGTTGTTCTCCTCCTGCCTTTAACATTTCAGCTGTTATTTCTGTCGCTCCTGGACTTTTGTTGTTTTTAAGTTGGCTGATTACATTCATTACCTCTTGTTTTGTTGGCGTCCCCACTATCGTATCGTTTTCTTCCATGTTCTGTGTTATGTCCATCTCGTCCTCTTTAACATTATTTAATAGCTATTCGAAATAATTTTTTCATCTTTCTAGCACCTGCGCTGTTTCACTTATTAGTAATCGTTCTTCATTCTTAATATAGATGCTTCGGCTCTGATATCCTTTGTCCATTCTTTTAACCTCTTGGTAAAATGACCTTATTTCTTTAGTTTGAAATTTTTCTTCAATTTCCTTTAGCTTATCTTCTTTGGATATTCTCTTCTTTCTCCTACATTGTGTTTTCATTTCCCTTCTTGCGTCCCTATACACATTTCTGTTATTCTCATTTTCTTTTAATAGCATTATTTGTCTAGCTCTCCTAACTGCTTCAGCTGCTTTTTCACATTCTTCATCATACCAGTCATTTACTTTTCCTTTTCTCACTGGACTGTTTAGAACTGCCTCATTTGCCTTCATTACTGATGCTTTTACTTTCTCCCATCTTTCTTCGATTTCCATTTCTTGTGCGCATGTTGCCAGTGCTATTTCTATTTTCTCTTTATATTTATCTTTTACTTCTTCACTTTTCAATAGGGTCGAATTGTATTTTCTCTTACCTTCCGTTCTTTTCCTTTTTCCCTTCCCGGTCGCACCCCAGTTTGTCATGCATGTCACTCTTACTAGGTAATGGTCTGAATTGCATTCTGCTCCTCTCATGCTTTTTATTTTTGATATAAAATTCATGTCCATTTTTTCTATTACTACATGATCTATTTGGTTAATTGTTTTTCCGTCGGGCGACTTCCATGTCCCTTTGTGAATTTCCTTCCGGCGGAGTTGTGTACTTCTTATTACCATATTTCTCTCCATTGCAAAACATACTGCTCGGTGCCCGTTATTATTTGTTATATCATGTTTGCTATGTTTCCCTACTATGTTCTCATATATATTTTCTTTTCCCATCTTTGAGTTGAAATCACCCATTATTATTTTCATATCGTATTTCGGTGTTTTTTCGTATTCCTCCTCTAGTTGCTCAGAGAACATGTCTTTCTCATCTTCATCCGCATCCTCTATGGGAGCATGCACATTTATAATACTTATATTTCTTCTTTCCCCTTTCATTCTTAAAGAACACAGTCTGTCAGATATAGGCTTAAAAGCTTTACCCTTGATTTCAAGTTTTCCTGTAGTATGAAACCTGTTCCTCTGGTTCTGTCTTTTCCACCACTTTTAAAAAAGGTTGTGCCCTCTACATCCACTATTTCAGTTCCTAATTGTTTGGTTTCTTGTACTGCAAGCAAGTCCAATTTATATTTCTTGACTTCTCTTACTAGTTCTTTCAGATTGCCTGTACCATACGTCCCTCTCACATTCCAAGTTCCAAAGTTTATTTTTCGTATATCTTTCTCATTTGCCTTAATCGTTGCCTCGGTCGTTTTATTGTTACATACCGTTTTTAGTTTTTTGAACTTTGCTGCACCTCAAAGCGGTTCACCTTGGCGTTCCACTTCCAGACTTCGTCGTTTACTGTCAGTTTCTGGAAACCAATTTTTACATTCTTTCCTTCTTCTTTCTCTTTCTTTGCTCGTTTTCTTATTCTTCCTTGTATTTCCCTTTCGTAATTTGCTTTTATTTACCATTATCTTTTCTTTATCAGTTGCGTTCAATCAGTTACGTTCATAATTCAATAGCTTATGTGTGATAATTAAAAAGTTAGGTACTTTAACAACTAGCCATGTTATTCATCAATACAGGGTGTTTCTAAATAAGTGCGACAAACTTTAAGGAGTAATTCTGCATGAAAAAATAATGACCATTTGATTTATAAACATATGCCCACAAAGGCTTCGTTTCCGAGATACGGGATGTTGAATTTTTTTTACAAACTGACGATTTATTTATTGCTCTAAAATCGGTTGAGATATGCAATGAAATTTGGTAGATTGCAAGAGGTAGTTTTTGCTCATTTTTTGACATACAATTAAGAATTTTATATTCACCATTAGCGTGCATAATGGATGTATCTAAAATCTTTATACCCGTATGCATGCCAATGGTGAGTATAAAAATTTTAATTGTATGTCAAAAAATGCGCTATAATTACCTCTTAAAACCTACTAAATTGCATTTGCATATCTCAACCGGTTTTAGAGCAATAAATAAATCGTCAGTTTGTAAGAAAAAATTCAATATCCCGTATCTCGGCAACGAAGCATTTGTGGACATATGTTTATAAAGCAAACGGTCATTATTTTTTCATGCATAATTGCCCCTTAAAGTTTGTCGCACTTATTTAAAAACACCCTGTATTGATGAATAACCTGGCTAGTTATTAAAGTACCTACCTTTTTTACTATCACATATAAGCGAATGAATCAAAAAGCAAAATGTTAAGAAAGCCTAAGGCTTTAGTTGGGTTTTAATTTCAATATTTTATATACGCTAGAATATTACACAGGGTGTTCCAAACTTTTAGGAAAAAACTCACTATCATCGTTACACCCGGTATACAATGAAACTTACCTGTTTAGCAATAATATTATTACATCGATATTCTTGAAGAATAAAGCTATAATATCCAAAAAATGTCACTCAAATCAGACAACAGGTTTAGGAAATAGGAGACATCAAAAATGTCCCATTTTTAAGGTGGTGCGTTAATTTTGATTCTTAGTGTATGTATATGGAACGAAAATTAATTGAAGAGTATGATATATGGGGTCTAGAAGTAAATCAAAAGAAAAACGAATACTTGTGCATTGAAGGAGAACAAAAAGATCTCATATTAGACGACAATACCACGAGAAAGCACTGCTGTGACTACAAGTATCTAGGTATCAATGTTTCGCATGATGGAGCATTAGACAAAGCCATAAGAGAGAGATATACGTAAGGTAAAAAAGCCTTCTTCTTCTTCTTGTGCCACTCTTATCGGAGATTGGAAATCATCAAGGCTACCCTGACCTTGTTTACAGCTGACCTAAAAAGTTCATTAGTGATGCAGCCAAACCACTCTCTCAAATTTCCCCAACCATGACATTCTTCTACGGCCTGGATTCCGTTTTCCTTCTATTTTTCTTTGCAATATATTTTGAAGTAACGCGTATTTATGACCTCTCATCAGGTGACCTAAATACTCGAGTTTTCTTCGTTTTATCTTTAACAAAATTTCTCGGTCTCTTCCTATCCTTCGTATTACTTCAAGGTTTGTGATTCTTTCAACCCAACTTATCTTCAGCATTCGACGGTAGCACCACATCTCGAAACTTTCAATATTTTTTATGTTGTTCTGTTTGAGAGTCCAGGCCTCTACACCGTATAATAGAGTGTTAAATACGTAGCCTCTTAGCATTCTTAATCGTAGAGGGATACTTATATCTCTGTTGCAGAAGAATTTTCTCATCTTTATGAAGGTGGCTCTGACAATTTCGATACGTCTTTTTATTTCATTGTTTTGGTCTCCAGTTTCGTTTATTAAAGTTCCCATTTGTAACTTGATTCTTTTTCAATTTGAATGCCGTTTATACTAACCTGTTTTGGTTGTGTAATGATTTTACTGAAGACCAGATACTTGGTTTTTTTTTATATTAATTTTATGCCATAATTGTTGCAAGTAATATTTATGTTTGTAAGAAATCTTTGTAATTATTCTACTGTTCTTGCAACTAGTACAGTGTCGTCCGCGTATCGAATATTATTTACAGCCTCTCCATTGATTACGATTCCTTTATTTGCTTGCAAAAGGGCTTTCTGACAGATGCCAGGATGTAAAAAAGACATCACAATGTTAAACAGCATTTTATGGGACCAATCCATTAGCAGAGAAAATAAAAAGAGGATATATGAGATGAAAGATAGTGAAAAGTATCATTTTATACAGCTGTGAGATATGACCACTGAAAGAAAAACACTGGCAACGCTGAGAGCAAGGGAAATGGATTTTTGGAGAAGAGCCGCAGGAAGATCTAGAAGAGAAAGGATCACCAACGAACGCATTAGAGAAATAATGGGAATCGAACAAACAATCACGGATGACCTATCAACAAAACAACTTATTTGGTTCGGACCTATACAAAGAATGGATGAACAACGTATACCAAAGGAAATACTAAAATGTCAACGAGAAGGAAAGAGAAAACGGGGTAGACCGAGAAAAAGTTGGAGCGAAGAAATAGACAAAGTGCTGAGAGAAAGAGACATACATAAAAGAGGACGTATGGAACAACCGAACGAGGTGGCGACTGGAAGTCGGAAAACGGCGGAGAACGCTATAAACCGACATGTAGTAGTATATACTAACTAGCAGAATTATGTATAGTATGTACTAAATAGTAGCAAATACTAACATGAGGAGAACAGAATGGTGGACGGAAGAAATGCGAGAGAAAATAAAGAACAAAAAAGACAAATGGAAGAGATACCTAAGCACAAAACACCCGGAAGATTACGAAGCATATAAAGAAAAAAGGAAAGAGGTTAAAATAGCGGTGAAAGCAGGAAAGGAAAGGTCATGGGAGATATTTGGACAAAAAATGACAAAAAATTATAGGGAAAACCAAAAACTCTTCTACGGTGCATTAAAACAACTCAGACAAAAGAAAGAGCACATTATGCCGAATATAAAAGACAAGAATGGAAACGTACTAACAGAAGAAAAACAAATAATGGAAAGATGGAGAGAACATTTCAAAGAGCTAGGTAACTCATGTAGACAAGGACAACATAGGGGAGATACAAGAAAGGAATGAAGAACAATCCATAACAAGAGGAACTATCCAAGGAATCCATAACAAGAGAGGAACTAGAGAAAGCAATAGAAAGAGTACAACTGGGCAAAGCACCAGGCAAGGATCATATCACCCCGGAAATGATAAAATTCATGGGGACAGAGGGAATGGATAGCATGAAAGAACTAATGAATGATATCATAAATAGAGCAGAATTACCAAAGGACTGGAAGAAAGACATTATATTACCGATACACAAAAAGGGAGACAAGGGAAACTGTAATAATTACCGAGGTATCACCATATCAAGTATCCCTGGGAAGGTATTCGCAAGAATAATGGAGACAAGAATAAAAACCCAAATAGAAACAACTATGGAAGACACACAGTGTGGATTCAGGAAGGACAGAAGCACGCAAGACCTAATATTCACATTAAGACAAGTAAGTGAGAAGGTAATCAAGAAAAATAGAGAGATACATATGTGCTTCATTGACCTGGAAAAGGCGTTTGACAGAATCCGAAGAAAGGACGTTTGGAAGACACTAAAAGAAAGGGGAGTCGACAGACACACAATAGAAGTAATAAAGGATATGTACAAAAATAATTCAAATACAGTAAGAACCAATAACGAGGAATCCAGAGAATTTTCTACAAGTCAAGGCGTCAAACAGGGATGCGTGCTGAGTCCACTGCTATTCTCAGTGGTACTGGATGAAGCGATAAAGAAAGCCAAGAGAAGAATGAGAAAACTAACATTAGGATACTGGCAAATGAAACAGACTCAACTATCGGAGCTACTATTTGCAGACGACATGGTATTGATAGCAGAAAACAGAGAGGACTTACAGAAAAATCTTGAAATCCTAGAAGAAGAACTATCAAACATAAATATGAAAATTATTACAGAGAAAACAAAAACAATGATAATTACAAATACGAGGAAGACACACGCAATAGAATTAGACGGGAAACAACTAGAGCAAGTGGAATATTTTAAATACCTAGGAGTAATAATCGAATCAAATAGTAAACAAGACATGGAAATAAACGAGAGAATGGGACGAACAGGAAGCTTATTTAACACTATGAAAACAATATTTTTTGGGAAAAAAGAGATACCGGAAAAAGTAAAAACGGCAGTCGTTAAATCAGTAGTTAGACCAACAATCATGTATAGCAGCGAGACATGGACATTGACGGAGAGACAAAAATTCAGAGTCAATGCTATGGAAATGAGGTTCCTGAGGAAAATAGCAAAAAGAAAGAGGACAGACAAATTACGAAACGAAACAATTAGACAAAACCTAAAACTAGAACCAATCAATGAAAAAATAGTAGAAGGACAACTTAGATGGTTCGGGCACGTGTGTAGAATGTCGAACGAGAGGCTAACAAAACGAGTGTTCGAAACGAGAGTGCAGGGGAAAAACAAAAAAGGGAGACCAAGAGTTATGTGGGTAGATGAAATCAGGAAAGAAGTCGAGAAGAAGGGATTGACATTGGAAAGTGCAAGAAACCTAACGCAAGATCGGAAATCATGGAGACTACAATGCCAAACTCAACTCCACCAGCCTTACACCTAAAGGTAGAAAGGCTTAGGACTAAGTAAGTAAGTAAGTAGTAGTATATAAAAAAGTATGTCTTGCAAACAACATTTTATGTCAAAAAACACACATGTAAGAGCAGTTACTTAACTTTATTATTACCTACATAAATGTTTATCCCATGATATTAAAATTGTGTAGCCATTTGAAATATTAGCATATAAATATAACCGAACGAAATTTTTAATTAAGGTGACCGAGTGACACCGATTTTCATTATACCCTTCTATAATAATTATCCGATCTCAGTTAACTTTCGACAGCCCATATGAAAGGGCCGATAAAATTCTCTTCCATAATTTGCTTGATATAAAATAAAATATGTAGCTGAAATGTTGGAAAAGTGCTGTAGCGTAAATTATCTAAATCTAAATCTAAATTAATACTGTACATATCAATGTCTTACTGTACATCAATTACTCGCCCAGCCGTTATACATGGAAGTGAGACATGGACTCTACATCAGCGGGAAATAAATAATCTGCTGGTATTCGAAAGGAAGGTTCTGTGAATGATATTTGGCCCTCTCCTTCTTTTTCTTCTTCCTCTTTATAAGCAATTTTGCTTGTTCATTAACGGATTGATACCTCTATGGAAGGTTGTCACTCCATCTTTTGCGCGGTCGGCCGATACTTCTTCTACCTATTGGTGATTTATCTCTTGCTATTTTGACCACACGTGTCTCCCCCATTCTGGTTATGTGGTTGTTCCATTCTCTTTCTATTTAGTGTCCATTCGTTTATACACTGTACCTTACATTGTCTTCTGATATCACCACTCCTCTTTCGATCTCGCAGTGTATTTCCTGTAATTCTTCTCAGTACGCTCATCTCTGCCGTTTCCAGTAGTCTTTGTGTTGTGACTGTATCGGGTCTTGTTTCTGATGCATATGTCATTATTGGCCTTACACTGGCTTTATAATTTCTTGACTTTATCTCAGTGTTAATATGTCGGTTTCGCCATAGAGCGTTATTAAGGCATCCTGCCAGTGTATTTGCTCTTTGAACTTGATTTCTCACTTCTTTGTCCAGGTCTCCGTAACTTGACAATGTAATTCCAAGGTATTTTATTTCCATTACTTGTTCAATACTGATACTATCCATTTCTAATTTACATCTGATTGGTTCTTTACTGATTACTATTGTTTTAGTTTTCTTAGATGAAATTGTCATACTGAATTCTTTTGCTCTTATGTTAATCTGTGGACTAATCTTTGAGACTATCTTCATCTTAAGTTATCAATATTGCGTCATCTGCGTAGCAGAGTATTTTTACTTCTTTGTTTCCCATTCTATATCCTCCCATTCTATATCTAGAGGGACTTCTCTATTACACAAAATGTGGAATACATATTTGAGTCTTACTCTGTCAAATGCTTTCTTCAATTCAATCAGACATACAAATGCTGGTCTATTATACTCTAGTGATTTCTCGGTAATTTGCTTTATGATGAATATTGCATCTGTACAGGATCTTCTAGTACGAAAACCCCGTTGGTCATCTGCTCATCTGATTCATTATAGGTCTTGTTATTATTTAACAAGTTGATACCTCTGTAGTTTTCTGGCAGCTTTTTATCAAATATTTGGCTCTAAAAGAGATTAATTGGCAGGAGAGTGGAGAAGGCACCGCAATGTTGAATTGGTGACTATATGGTACTGAAATCATTGTCAGACAAATAAAAGCTAACCGGATAAGATGGGCAGGTCATGTGATAAGATCAGAGGCAGACAGTGTGTTAAAGACAGTATTTTTTGAGAGACCAAACGGTAGAATATCAGTGGGTCGTCCTAGAAAAAATGGAAGGATAATGTTGAAACCTAGGATTTACCTAGGATTAAGGTATAACAATGGGAAATGGAAGCGCAAGATCGTAGCAGATGGAGGGCTATAGTGGATACAGTGAAGATTTGCTCCGAGTGGTAAAGCCAGTCAAGAAAAAGAAGATTTTCAAAGAACTCTAAAAAACAATTGAACTATTTGTGCCAGATATACTATAGTTACAGTTTTTTGTGTTTCGTGTCAAAAAAATGAGAGTGGAGAATGTTCAAGTAGAGGCCTCTTATACAATTCAATAATGTAGATTATAAAATATACTATACTACTATACAAAAACTGTATTAAATTAATCATTTGAATATTCTTTTAAAGTACAAAGGTGAGTCAGACACGGTGACTCGTTAAGCCCACTGCTCTTTTTTATAATAATGGACGAAATAATACAAGCAGTACGTAAAGGTGATGGTTATAGAATGGGGAACAAAGAAATCCAAATATTATGTTATGCAGACGACGCCGCATTAATCGTCGAGACAGAAGACGATCTCCAAAGATTAACACACATCTTCAATACAACAGCCAAGAAATACAATATGATAATATGAGCAGAAAAAACCAAATGTATGACAACATCTTAATACCCACTACGATGTAAAATCGAAATTGATGGGAAAATAACAAAACACGACAGTGTTTACGACAATAAGGAGTACGACAACAAAGCTTAAAAGCAAATAAAACGGAGGGATTTATTAATGAGGCAATCTGGAAGAAAAAACACCTAAGATGAGACACAAAAGCAAGAATCCATAAAGCAGCAATTAGGCCTATATTAACATACAAGGCGGAGATAAGACTTGACACATCTAAAACGAGTCTACTAGAAATAACAGAGATGAAAATACTTCAACGAATATCAGAGAAAAGTGTAGTGGATAGGGAGAGAAGCGAAAACATAAAAAGAGCATGCAATGTAGAAGACATAAATGGATGGGTTACAAAACGGAAACAGGAGTGGAACGTACATATTAGTAGAATGGCAAAAGATAGGATAATACGAATAGCAGGAGATAAATCACCAAATAGACGAAGAAGTATTGGCAAACCAAGAAAAAGTTGGTTCGATAATTTAAACAATTTAGGAGGCTAATATTGAAGAAGAAACACGCGTTAAAGCCTACATAAAAGAAAGAAGAAGAAGAATCTTCCAATCATTAAATATTTTATTCAAATTTGGTAGATTTTATAAAGGTTTTATTTGTAGATAATATTCATTTATCGTGATAATATTTGAAATCACTTTTATGTGATGTTTATTATGCAGCATAGCGAAAAGTAATAAGGGCAAAAGGTAAAATACCAATTACCCCCAAATATACGCAACAATACTGGTTATAGTCCATAAACTCACATACATTTTTATGAAAGCTCGTTACATTTGTCCCAAATTTGGCTCATATTCGGTACGGAATGTAGCCAGGTTATTGTTTCATGTAAATATCACCAGTATGTATGAAAATAAATCTTCCATATAAATATGACACTTCGTTTTTCTGACCTTTTAAACAAGAACGTAAAAGGGCAGTTTTTTGTTAATCAATACATAAATAATTCTGTCGTTTGCATAGACACAAAGACCTCAAAAATTAACACTATTGGAAGATAAAAACTACTAAAAATTTTTAAATCATATGTCTCTCCTACAATACTATAAATATGCAAATTTCCAAAATCTGTCTCGGACGGTATAAAAGACGGAACGAAAATCCTAGTTGGATTATTATTCTCGGAGCGTTGATCGGGGAATAATAAACAAGAACGAGGTATAAGAGGTGAGTTTAAGTATATCCCGACCATTTTCGTCAATCCTACAACCCCCGTCGTCTTGGTGCGGTGAACGAATTTCGACGGTTTCATTTTACATATCCTATACGAGAGCTTATCGGAAATTCTTACATGTCTTTCCCTCTGGCGAGTTGAGCGAAATGTCTTATCCTTATACGTCCATTTCATATTAATAAATGTAATTCCTAATCCATGCGAACGTCGTTATTATTCATTCATGTACCAAATCTCGTCACTTCGACCCAAACCTAATGTCCGATACTTAGATTATAAATATTTTTTATTAACGAAATTAACGAGTAATTAAAGCTAATTATCTTATCTTTTGTATGTTTTGATTCTAAATAAAAATGTCTTAAAAATGAACCCAATCTTTGACTGTATTTTGTTACCCGAGAGTTTCGCATTGGACCAGATCGTTACACATTTAAGCAGCCGTATTTTTAGTGGGGTAAATATGTCGCAATGAGTGAATATTCTAATATGTTCTATGTTCTATGTATAAATATCTGTTATTAAATGTTGCTGTGGCCTTTTGAACTCTAGGTCGTATTTCGGTTGTTTGATCCCAATTGGGATCAAGTTGGATTACGAGTTGAAGACTGTTCCAAGTTATACAATGAGTCTACGTGTTCAATTAATTATTGGTTTTATTTTCAACTGTCTGGCAGGTTTTTGAGTGTTGCTCACCAGCATCCATTTTTTTTATTTATGTTGAAGTTAAATCCTCTTTCTTTACTCGAGCTCTGTACCCTGTCCATAAGATGCTGAGGTTCATAAATATTGCTGGCAAGTATGACTGTATCGTCCGCACATCGGATATTATTGGTCAATTCTCCATTGATTTTTATGCCTCCGTTTGCTTCATTCTCCTTTCGTTATGCTCCTTCCGTATAAGTATTAAAAAGGAGATGGGAGGAGAGAATATATTCCTGTCACACATCTTTTCTGGTATCAATGCTCTCTGTAAATGAACTGCCAACTTTTAGATTTGCCCACACAATACACAAAAACAGTCCGAACACTCTCACACACATAAACCGCATAAAGCACACAGAAATAATGCAGAAACAATATAAAAAAAAGCAAAATAGCGAATCATGTATTTTCTTGACAATTTTTTATGCAATATTTAAATCTCCGAGTGAGGAAGACGTATGAAGTTTAAGCACTCTAAATCTCTGCCGGGAGAGTGTCTCTAAACTATTTAAAATATTGAATGGGTTGCATATGTGAGTCCATATTAAATATAGTAATGAAACACAGACTTACTCACAATCATTTAATTATACTTTGACGACCGGTTTCGATCTCTACAATATACAGATCATCTTCAGGTCGGCGTTACAAGTAGTTAAATGCTACAATAAGAGAAAACTTGTGTTAGACCAGTGTCTGATTGAAGAGATGTTAATAGAAAGCCAAATTTAAAAAATTTTTATAAAATTTTTTTAACATAAAGGTTTGCAACTGTTGACATTTCAGAATATTGGTATATACAAAGTCAAACCTATGAGTAAAAATGCTCATAGTCATGTATGTGCAAATGGGTGCATACAGTTTGAATTTGTTGAAATTAAAATTTTTAACCATTAAAAAACAAAATAAACATAAACTGACTTAAATATGCTTCCAAATTCAAAGTAGTAATAATAAAAGAGATAGTAATATTGTTCTAATCTACTTACATGCCGTTACAAGGATTGCGTTGCAACTTAGTTGTTGTCATATTAGTACGTCCAAATTATGCTAATTGGTTTGTTGGGATAGTGATAGGGTAAACAGACATGTTACGTAGGTTTAACCTACGTAACATGTCTGTTTACCCTATCACTATCCCAACAAACCAATTAGCATAATTTGGACGTACTAATATGACAACAACTAAGTTGCAACGCAATCCTTGTAACGGCATGTAAGTAGATTAGAACAATATTACTATCTCTTTTATTATTACTACTTTGAATTTGGAAGCATATTTAAGTCAGTTTATGTTTATTTTGTTTTTTAATGGTTAAAAAAATTTTAATTTCAACAAATTCAAACTGTATGCACCCATTTGCACATACATGACTATGAGCATTTTTACTCATAGGTTTGACTTTGTATATACCAATATTCTGAAATGTCAACAGTTGCAAACCTTTATGTTAAAAAAATTTTATAAAAATTTTTTAAATTTGGCTTTCTATTAACATCTCTTCAATCAGACACTGGTCTAACACAAGTTTTCTCTTATTGTAGCATTTAACTACTTGTAACGCCGACCTGAAGATGATCTGTATATTGTAGAGATCGAAACCGGTCGTCAAAGTATAATTAAATGATTGTGAGTAAGTCTGTGTTTCATTACTATATTTATTTAAAATATGTTTAGTATCTGCATACCAATTTAGCTCCGGCTACAAACTGTGCTTTGTATGTATTTGCGGTGCACTCTTTGTTCTGCATTGTCAACACGTTTGCAGGATAAAGTTTTAAAGAAGACTTTTAGATCGAAATTGCTAAAACAAGAACTGCATGAGAATGTTATTTTTACCTATTCCTTCAATTTTAATTTTAATCAGGTAGATTTATAAATGGTGAGAGACAGGGTGACACAATATCACCGAAACTTTTCAATCAGGCTCTGGAAGATATTTTTAAAAGATTAGAATGGGAAGAATAATTTATAACCGAATTAACAATAAATGTGAAGAATGTCTGAGTGGTTCTCAATATGGTTTTAGAAACGGTACAAGCACCAGAGAAGCAATTATAGGATTGACGGTGATGGCAGAAAAGCAGAAAGCTTCAGGTTAAAAAACGGCTGTATGTGTGCTTTGTCGATTATAGAAAGGCCTTCGACTGCATCAGACACGAAAAATTTATTGAGGTGCTAAAATAAGTAGGGTTGCACGGATACGACATAGCTCTCATAAGCAATACATACGGGAACCACACAGGATGTGTTCGAACAGACAACGGAAACACCAATTACCTTAACATAGAACGAGGAGTGCGTCAAGGGTGCATTCTGTTCCCTTTATTATTTAATGTGAATGCCAAACATATCATCACAGCATCTCTTGAAAGTCGCCCCGAAGGTGCCAGAGTCAATGGAATCATCATGAACAATGGAAAATATGCCGGTGACACCGTAGTATTAGCGGAAACAGAAGACCAACTAAAAATATTGATGAACATATTATCAGACAGAAGAAAATCACAGGCGGGGCTTGGACATTAACTTTTCCAAAACCAAAATCATGATATCCCACAAGTACCCCTATGAAAAATTTGCACCCAATATACAAATAAATGATATCACCGTTCTAAGTTTTCAAAGCTTTATATACCTGGGCAGAGAGCTAAATAGTCAGCCAGACCATTCGAAAGAAATTAGAAGACGCATTAAAATAGCAAGGTCTGGTTTCATGCGTAAAATGATCTGTAACCCCAAACTATCAATCACAATAATATTGAGAACACTAAAGTGTAATGTGTGGTCTCTATTACTATATAGCTGTGAGACCTGGACATTAAAACAGTATGACGTCAACAAACTGAATTTATTCGAAATGTGGAATATTTGGGAAACACATATTCAAAATTACTACGATGATTTAAACGATGTTAACTCACAACAATAAAGAAAAAGGAGAACTCGAAGTCAGAAATATGAAAAATTGAAAAAAGTGATATACGAAAATACGACGGAAATAGTGGAGACGAAAAAGGCAGGAATAAGGACAAAGAAAAAAAAACAACGATAATAAAATAAAAAATATTAAATGAAAAGAGCAAGGGCGTGAACTAATAAATAACGAAACGATAGAAATATGTATTTGGAACACAAGAGGAATAAATGGTAAAGAAGAGGAAATAGTCGAAGAAATGAAAAAACTGAAAATTTACATATTAGGAGTCACAGAAACAAAGAAAAAAGGAACAGGAATGAAAGAAATAAAAGACGGATAAAATATATGGTGGTCAGGAGTGGACCAAAGTAGCACAGCGAAAGCAGGAGTAGCAGTAATTGTAACTCCATCATGCATGAAGGACATCATCGATGTCCAATTTACAAACGAGAGAATTTTAACAGTTCAACTAAAGATTAAACAAGAAAAGTATAGATACATCATAACATATGCACCAACTGATAATACAAACAAGAATGAAAAAAATGAGTATTTTGAAAAACTTCAAGAAATAATAGACAAGACAGAGAATAACAATTTAATAATAATGGGCGACATGAATGGAAGAGTGGGAAAACAAAATGCGAGTATAGAAAAATGGTTAGGAAAAGAGGGAGAAGAGACGAGAAACGATAATGGAACAAGGACTATAAATTTATGCATCGAAAATGATCTGATAATACGGAATTCAAAGTTTACACACAAAGACGTCCACAAATACACAAGGGAAGAGAGGGGTAGAGGCGAGAGATCAATAATTGATTATTTCCTAATTAACTCCGAGATGTGGAAAGCAGTAAAAAATATTAAGGTAAAGAGAAGCGCAGAGATTGGAAGTGACCACTATCAAGTCAAAATGAGCTTTAGAATAATAAAAGACATACAAAATGACAAAAGGAGAAAAATAATAAAAGAAAAATCAGAAGCTACAAACTGAAAGAAATAGAAGTTAAAAAGAGATACCAGAAATGTCTAGAGGAAGATAGGAAAAGAGAAAATAAGTACCAAAATATAGAAGAAAGATGGAAAGATTATAAACATAGTCTATTGGTAGCTGCAAAAGAGAGCTGTGGAGTAACAAAAATAAGCAATAACCCCAAAAAACGCACGGCTTAGAAAAAATAGTACAAGAAAAGAAACAACTGTGGAAAAAATACTTAACAGACAGAAAGCAAGAAAGCTGTGACAAGTACAAAGAGAAAAGAACAGAAGTTAAACAGATGGTTAAAAATAACAAAGACAGAACGTGGGTAGAATTTGGAAATAAATTAACAAAAACATTCGGTGAAAACCAGAAATTGTTCTATAACACACTTAAGAGCATGAGAAAACCAAAAAAAAATACATTGAAAAACGTGAAGGATAAGAATGGAACCATACTCTTTGAAGAACTCTTGGAGAATACTTTGAAGAACTCTTGGAAGTGGAACAAGTAGAAGTAAATAAGTTAGAACAAAACAAAAATCAACACACCCCACAAGAGCAACAGGAACAGATAGAAAATATAACACAAAAAGAATTAACAAATGCAATCAAAAAAATCAAGCTGGGAAAAGCACCAGGACATGACGATATAACTGCAGAAATGGTCAAATACATGAATGAAGAAAGACAACAAGAATTATTAAACATCATGAACCAAGCTAAGAAAGAAAAGAAAGTACCACTAGACTGGCAGATAGGCATTATAACACCATTGTATAAAAAAGGAGATAGCAAAGAATGCTCAAACTGTAGAGGAATAACACTAGGAAGCACAGTAGGAAAACTTTATGCTAGTATACTAGAAAACAATAGTAATGCTGTACAATAGTATTAAGAGTAACTTTAAAAAAAAAAAGAAATACCTAAGAATATAAAAACCGAAATAGTAAAAAAGATTGTGAAACCCACTCTAACCTATGCCTGTGAATCTTGGGCATTAACAAAAAGGCAAAAGAATAGACTAATAAGCACAGAAATGAGATTTTTGAGAACAATAGAGGAAAAAACAAGGAAAGATAAAATTAGAAATCAAATCTTTAGACAAAATCTGAAAATACACCCAGTTACAACAACAATCGAACAAGGACAACTTAGATGGCTCGGACATGTACTGAGAAGAGGAGAAGAAAAAATAGTAAGACAGATATATGAAGCGAGAGATATGGGAAGAAAGAAGAGAGGACGACCAAGAAAGACGTGGTCAGAAGAAGTGAGGGAAGCGGCCGACAAAAGAGGAATAAAATGGGAGGAAACAAAAGCATTGGCCATGGATAGAAGGAAATGGAAGGAAATGTGGAAGAAAACGACGGGGAACCTAACTCCGTAACAACTCACACCGAAAGGTAAACGAGTTCTGGATTAAGTAAGTAAGTAAGTAACTCACAACGATTCTAAATTAGTGTAAAGTACTTCTTCTTCTTGTAGTTCCTTTTCCTATCGGAGGTTCGCTATCATCACACCTATCCGCACCTTATTGGCGGCGGCTCTGAAAAGATCTACTGAGCTGCAACTATAACACTCTCTTAAGTTTCTCAGCCAGGAAATTCTTCTTCTTCCTACGGATCTTATCCCCTTAATTTTGCCCTGCATTGTGAGCCGTAATATCTAATATTTCGCACCTCTTGTAATGTGGCCCAAATATTCTAACTTTCTTGGTTTGATGTTCTTTGTCACCTCGCAATCCTTTTGTAGCCTTCTTAGCACCTCTGCATTCGTAACTCGTTGGATCCATGGTATTTTCAAAAAATACTTCTATAGCACCACATCTCAAATGCTTCTAACTTCTTTGTGTTGTCTACTTTCAGTGTCCAGCTTTCCATTCCATACAACAAAGTCGAGAACACGTAGCATTTTAATGCTCTTATTCTAAGCTCCAGAGGAAGGTCTCGATTAACAAACATATTTTCCATTTTTATGAATGCCTTTCTTGCAATTTCGATGCGTGTCCTGATTTCTCTACCGTGGTCGTTCTTTTCTGTTACCCAGGTTCCCAGATATTTGCAGGTATTTACTCTTTCTACTTGTTTTTCCTCGATATATTTATAGCCTTTCTACAGTGTCTTGCTTAGAAATAATCATGCACTTGGTTTTCTTAATATTCATTTTGTAGTCCATATGACTGACTAGATGTAATCTATTTACTAATCGTTGCAGTGCTTCTAGACTGTCTGCAAAAATAGCGGTGTCGTCTGCGAATCTTATGTTGTTTAAGATTTTTCCGTTTATTGATATACCCTGTTCTTCCTCTGATATTTCTTCCTTAAAAATAGCTTCGCTGTACAGATTGAATAACAATGGAGACAAAACGCAACTCCGTCTAACACCTCTTTTAATTTCTATGGTTTCAGTTTGGACATTTTCGATTTTAACCTTTGCTTTATGTCATGGTTCCAGTACAGATTGACAATAACCCGTTTATCTCGATTGTCCACATCCTTTTCTTTTAAAAGTTCTACGAGTTTCTGATGTTGTACTCTATCAAAAGCCTTTTGATAATCTATAAAGCAGACATAGACAGCCTGGTTCATATCTAGTAGTCTTTGTGCGAGAACGTTAAAAGCGAACAGAGCCTCTCTCGTTCCTAGTCCGCCTCTGAATCCAAACTGGGTGTCATCTATATCTTCTTCTATTTTTTTGTACAGTCTTCCGTGTATTATTTTGAGGAATATCTTAAGTGTGTGGCTTATTAAGGAAATTGTTCTATACTGGGAGCATTCTGTCGCATGTACTGACTTGGGTCGTGTTACAAACGTGGACAGCAACCAATCATGGGGTATTACTCCTGTTGTGTATACTTACTTACCTACTTTACTCCTCTTGATTCCATTTGGAATATAGGGCCTCTACAGTCCCCCTCCATTCATCTCTGTTTCTGTCCAGGGCTTTCACCTCTTTCCATGTTAACCCATTGTCTTCTAGCTCTCTGGTAATATTTTTTTCCAGGATGTCATTGGTCTGCCTTGTTTTCTTTTTCCAGTTGGTTGGTAATCCAGGACTTCTTTGGTTGTATCATCTTCATTTTTCCTTAATGTGTGTCCAATGAACTTCCATTTGCGTCTATTTAACGTTTTGGCTATCGGCTCTTGATTAGTTTTTCTCCAAAGTTCCTTGTTACTTATCCGATTTGGCCAATATATTTTTGCAATATTCGTCTAACTAAGGCATATATTTACAAATGTTTGAACCTTTTGTATAATCTTTTTCTCTATTTTCCAAGTTTCTGCTGCATATAGCAAAATGCTATTTACGTTTGTATTAAATATCCTGATTTTGGTTTTGGTTGTTAATTTATTGGACTCCCATGTTTTCTTCAGCATATAGAACGCATTTTGGGCTTTAGTTATCCTTCCATTAATTCCCTTTTCTATTCCACCGCTAGCGTCAATTATACTTCCCAGATAGCAAAACTTCTGTACATTTTCTACTTCTTCTCCTTCAATGAATTTCCATTTCTCTTTCCGTATTTATCTTCATATAAGTTTGGTTTTTCTTGTGTTAATCTTTAATCCTATTTTTCTTGCTTCGTCTGTCACTTTTTCTTTTTTTTTTCTGCATATTATGTTGTCTTTTTCGGACACCAGACATATTCCATCCGCAAAGTCTAGAGTCTAGATCTTCAAGCTGACCGAAAGCATTCCATCTACAATCATACATCATAATTCCTGTTTTATTTTTCGTTGCCTTCTTCATGACCCAGTCGATTAAGATCAAAAATATGGTTGGAGATAGAATACACCCCTGTCTGACTCCACTGTCTATGTTGATTGCTTCTGTGAATTTCCCATTGTGGATGACTAATATGTTTGAAAAAATCTAAAAGTATATGCAGCGTTTCTTCGTCAATGGGTAGTAGGTATCTAATCTGGGCCTACTGCTGCTGTGTAAAATACATTATCATTTTTAAAATCGTATTTGAGAGAATTTGCTAATAACTTTCTCAGCACAGCTTTCAACCCTAATCCAAAACAGCCGCAAATTCATAAAATATACTATTTTTCATTGGTTCCACAAGAACAATTTTAATAGTTCCTATTTTAAAGTTACTAAAAGAAAACTGTTCAGTGAGCCGAGATCAACATCAAGAAGTGTAACGTTTTTTTTTTCCATCGCCAAGCCATAAAATCAGTTTAAAATCTGCGCAAAAATTTCCTTGCGACTGAAATAAATTAGAAAAATCATCCGAGTTAGTAAAATAAGCCTTCATTCAGTATTTCTGGCTCGACTGTAAAAGGTACGAGTATTTAATAGAGGTAATAAATAAAAATAAAATGGCCTCGACCTCTCTTTTCTTTGCTAAATTAACCTGGAGAGGCAGAAAATACATTTTGTAAATGTCAGTAACAAAGACCAGTTGGCTAGGGGCATATTTCTATTCTTTGCGACTTATTCCATTCATCCAGTTTTTCGTTTTATCGTTGCAATATATTATTATAGTCTAGTGTTTACTTGTCGCCTTCTATTGTTCAGAGTAGTTCCGCCAAAGGTATTAATGCCTGTAAATTATTTGATTCACGATATCTGAATGAAAGCGAAAGGGTCATATAGACAGACTCCGAAATCGATCTATGTACGTAGAAAACGTGAATACTCTTAAAAGCTTAACTGGCGCCGTTTTTCCTGATAATTCAATATTCTGCTTGTCTCTATGCATTCGTTGATTGCTGTGTGGATATACTTGTACAAAATTTAAATTCTGCTTTTATAGTTTGTTACTAAAATAAACCAAAAATTGGTGACACTTGACCACGAAATCACGTCGCTCATCCGGAAGAAAAGTGACAACTCAAAAAAATGCATAATTCAAGTTATCTTGTTAAATTCAAAAAATATATCCTATACTTTTAACAGAAAAAATATCACACAGATGTTTACTTCTAACTTCGTAAGATGGAGGTAGTGTCATTATCGATTTGGCGGTAAAATGAATATTTTTATTCCGGAACAATGACACTTTTGAGGTTATGCTCTGACGTTCGACGTGAACGTATCGTTATTGATCACAAAAACCGTTGCATATCGAGAAATGTCCAAGGTATTTTTCATTAATATTTAAAAAGTGACCAGTATTTTATATGAAAAGTGACATAACTCAAAATTTGATCTTTTTTTTCTTTGTTAAATCCGATATATTTTTTCTGGTTTTGCTTCTTACATAATTATTAACATTCACTTATTCGTATTCTTCGTTTTTAATTTATAAATTTTAACAGTTACCGTTTAAAACTTACAGCTAAATTAAGATCTAAAAAATCAATTTTTGTCTCTTTTGAAAAAAGTTGTTGTTGAGTTGTGACAATTTTCATCGGATGAGTGACGTATTTATACGGCGTTGAAAGTTTCTTCTTCTTCTTCACGTGCCATCTCCGCGACGGATGTTGGCAATCATCATGGCTATTCTAATCTTAGATGCTGCTGTTCTGAATAGTTCGGTTGATGTGCATCCGTACCATTCCCTCAAGTTACGCAACCATGAGATTCTTCTCCTTCGTACACTTCTCTTGCTCTGGATTTTTCCCTGAATCTTGTATATCTGGGTACTCATATTAATGAAAGCTGGAACCCTAGTACAGAAATAAAAAGTAGAATTGCCAAAGCAAGAACAAGTTTTATGACATTTAAGAAAATCCTGTGCAGTCATGATCTAAATTTGAAACTTCGCATAAGCATGGTTCGATGTTATATATTCCCAGTACTACTTTACGGGGTTGAAGCATGGACCCTGACAGAATCGCTTTTAAAAAACCTAGAAGCATTTGAGGTCTACCGCCGTATTCTGAAGATCAGTTGGGTAGAAAGAGTCACAAACGAAAGGGTTTTGCAACGTTTGAATAAAAGTTGCGAAGTAGTGAACACTGTTAAAAGGGGCAAATTGGAATACTTTGGTCATATAATGCGTTACCCAGAAAAATATGACATACTTCACCTTGTCATGCAAGGTAAAATAATGGGAAAAAGAAGTGTGGGCCGCCGTACAACTTCTTGGCTTAAAAACCTATGCCAATGGTTTGGGAAAACTAGCATTGAACTATTTCGTGCGGCTGTAAATAAAACAGTGATTGTTAATATGCTGGGCAACATGAGAGCCAACGATCGACAAGCGGTCTCGCACCTTAAGAAGAAGAAGTTGACTCTTCTCATGACTTCGTTGTTTGTTATACGCTCGGTCCATGATATCTTCAGGATTCTTCTATATACCCACAGTTCAAATGTTTCCAACTTTTTAGTAGTCGACGTGTTAAGTGTCCATGCTTCTATCCCGTAAAGCAGGGTCGAGAAAATATAACACCTTGCCAACCTAACTCTCAAGTCTAATTTCAGGTCTCTTTATTTTATTGAAGTTTGTTCTTGCTTTCTCTATTCGCACTATGATTTCTTTGGAGTAATCGTTTGTGTGATTAATTATTGTGCCAAGATAGTTGTAGTTTTTAACTTGTTCTAAAGTTTACCTTTAATTGTCAGGCTTTCATCATTATTTTGGGTTTTTGATATCCTCATAAATTTAGTTTTCTAGATGTTTATTGATAATCCATATTTTTCTCCGTACTCAACTATCTTGTTCATTAGCTTTTGGAGGTCTTTAAGGTTGTCTGCTAATATGATAATATCGTCCGCATATCTAATGTTGTTAATTGGCGTTCCATTTACCTTTATTCCTGCTGTTTTTTCCCTCAAGAGCTCCTTTCATAATTTCTTCAGAGTATGCATTGAATAGTAGTGGTGACAATACACACCCCTGTCGCACTCCTCTTTTAATTTCGAACTCTTCTTATGTGTGTTCATTAATGCGTATGTGTGCTTGCTGTTTATAACATAGATTTGTTATAATTCGAAGGTCATTGTATTGTAATTGTTTTGCTTTGAGGACGTCCATTAGCTGTTTGTGGCGGACTTTATCGAAAGCCTTGTTGTAATCTATGAAACAGACGTTGAAAGTTTAGACACCGCTATGAATGAAGTGATATTGTTACTGTTGTGTATGGCTTGGCATTGTCATTGTAAGTAATTTATTGATAATCCTATATTTTTATATCTCTTGTTTATGAAAGTTTGTTTATTATATCTTTATTGTTTTATTGTTCTTACATATTTCGTTGATTTATCTGTGAGGTTTCGTGTATAGTGTTCTTAAGTTGTTTTCTTGCTCTGCTTTCTCTGATATTTCTAACATCTTATTTATTTAGTGTCTTTATCCTTTCTGGCTTGATTCTTTATTCCTAGGCTTTTCATTTTTTCATATGATCCAAAACTTTAATACATAGGAATAATGAATGTACAGAAGACATTAAAGTGAGAGTAAGACAGGCAAAAATGCTTTCAACAAACTAAAAAAAAAAGAATTCAGTAGCAGGAACATAGGTTATGATACTGTAAGGAATGATGTCCATGAAGCCAAACTTCACAGTCAAAGGCCATTAAGATATCCACCTATCTCCAGAGATAATGCACCTGGAAGATTAGAGTGGTGTCAAGAATATCAAAACTGGGATGCAAATGATTGGGCTACAGTTTTCTTCTCCGACAAATCTAGATTTGGATTTCATCCAGATTCTCGTCGAGTAAGAGTGTGGAGACGATTTGGAAATATATAACGCTTAAAACATGTCCATGAAGTATACACATAGAGGTAGTACAGTAATGATATGGGGTGGAATAATAATCAGTGGAAGAACGTTTTTCCAGACTGCATCAGTACAGCTCAGCAGTACCTCGACACCACTCTACAAGCTATCGTTCGTCCGTTTGCTAGTACTGTTGGTCAAAACTTCCTTCTCATGCATGATAATGCTCGTTCACATGTTGCACGTCTAGTGACAGACTAGCTTCACAACGAAAGTATTGGTATGTTCCCTTGGCCAGCACAATTCCCCAACCTGAATCCCATCGAGCATGTATGAGATATGCTTCAACGAAGAATTACTCCACATATGGGTAACAGTTACACGCCGTTTCGTTTCCGAGAGCGTCTGATAGAAGAATGGGCAAGCGCACCTCAACAGGGTAATAACAATCTCATTTTGTCTATGAACGACAGATGTAGAGCCATCATAAACCAAGGTGAACACCATTCTTTGTACATCTTAATTTTGTATTTTTTTATTACTACCATAATATTGTGATGACTAAAGCTCGGATTATAGGCAAAATGCCTTTTTTTGCCTATTTTGCCTATTATAATTGTTTTTTGCACTTTTTGCCTTTTCTCGTAAGTTCCGCCTATTTGTGCCTTTCATGGTACTACCCATGATATTATTCTATTACTAAACCATTCTATAATAAAATTTTGGGTCAATAATAAAATATCAATGGTTTGTTTTTATAACAGATTTCTAGGAAAATGTACCTGATCGAGACTTGAGGGTTTCTTTTTTTTTTTTTTTTTAGCCTTTTTTCTATTCGAAATGTCGAATAAAGGCCTCTCCCATTTCTCGAGGGTTAACTATTTGGAAATCCCTAAGCTTTATTAGTTTATTATCAGTTGTACAGTCGGTTACTGTATCAGAGTTTAGTCACAAATTGCTATATCCTAGTTTAGTTTTGTTGCGTATACCGAAAAGCAAAGAACACGTTTTAAAACGTTTTAGACATTTGTGTGAAAAGATGACATCTAAATTAAGGCTATGGATCGCACCTTATTCGGAACTTTCTCTAGAAGGAGATGGAGCATTTTGTAAACCATGCGGCAAATCGGTAAGTTTTATTTTTTCTCTTTTTTTTCTCGTCCCACAACATAACTAAATTCTAAAGCGGTTTTAGAATTCTAATTATTTTTTTGTTAATTCTCAGATTTCAAGTAGAAAAAAGTACTTTATTGACCAGCATTGTGGAACCCCACTTCATAAACGTAATTTGAAAAAATTAAATTCTTCCAAGTTAGCCCAAATATCTCTGCGGGATAGTTTAAGCAGTTCAAAAAGAAAGAGGAAGACGCATTTAAATTTGATTTATGCCAGATGATGATTGCATCCAACATTCCTTTATATAAAGTTAATAACTCTAGTTTTACATGCTTTTTCGAAAAATATCTTCATAAATCCTTACCGGACGAGAGTACATTGAGAAAACATACTGTGGAAAAATGTTATGTGGAATGTATTTCAAAAATTAAGCGGGAGTTAGAGGGCAATTTTTTGTATATTATCGTGGATGAAACGACAGATGTATGCGGCAGGTATATAGCTAATTTAATGCAGTGCCGCGCCAGCAGGTGGTAGCGCCTGTGTGCAAAACATTTAATGGCGCCCAAAAACATAGGTGTAACCGGAGGGGGTTGGGGGTTATAACCACGCCATTTGGATGTACTTTGAGCTTTACACCATTACTATTCCTATTATTTTTATTATTACTATTCCTATAATATACCATTACTATTCTCAGGGACTTTTGACCCTCGATAATACTGTAATATTTCATTCTGCGTTTAAACTTTTCAAAAATACTTATTAGTTTTCTCAGGATTCGAAAAAATTTAATGCGTTTAAAAATAATTCGAAAGAAATTTTACGCCTACGGTCTTAAAATGGATTAAAGTATTATACATTTTTGTAAACAGTACTTCAAAAGCTTTTAAATGAGGCGTCACATGATGTTCTCATTTAAAAAAATCAAATTTGTGCCTGTCACCTGAAGAGGGATCGCGTAAAGTTCGAAACATTGATGGTATAATATACTATGAAAATTTTAAAAATCGACCTGTCCGAGCGTTTTGCTTATGTGCTAAAAATAAATAAGTTAATAAGGGGGTATGTAACACTTATTCCAGCGCACTGTATATGCCGAAATTATTTTAAACATTTTAATGTCCGACTGGTCTATTATTTGACAAATAATGACATTATTTCGAAGTCTATTAATTACGATATAACGCCCAAGGGCGTGTTATAGAAAAATAACGCCCTAGGGCCTATTAAATTTAAATAACGAGTTAAATACTGTCAAGTTGACAAATAAAACTCTAAGTAAAACTATGGTTACCACAATTACGTTACGACTATTTCTGGTAAATGTACTTATTTGAAAACTAATTAATTCAAAATTCATTCCAATTCTTTGCATATAAAGAATAATTTAGTCGGACATTAAACGTTGAAGGCACCACGGGTATTATAATAATAACGCTTTCGGTCAACGTACCTATATACCTCGGGCCGAAGGCCCTCGGTCTATACACCATTGACCTCAAGCGTTATTATCCTTATAATACCCTAACTTAATAACTATAACGTCACTGTGTTTGTTATTAATGTTATTAGATATGTTTTACAATCTCATCGGAGGGACCGCAGACGTTCGGATACAAGACGTCGACTTTACAAAGTAACAAGACACTTACTCAACACACACACTACACATGACACTAAGTATCTCATGTTGTGACTGGCTAATTGACATAAATAGGTCTGGATCCCGCGTATGAAAAAAAAGTTGATTAATAGCAAGCTGAAAATTTGTTAATAGCTTAAGGGTGTCTAGTCGGATAAACTTTGATATATGGGAACACTGTTACAAGGGCAGTTTTAATTGTGGAACAGGTTAAAAGTTTGGAACGGTCAGAACACGAAAAAGGCACATTTATTTTGTCCGATAGAACAGACTTCAGATAGAACAGATAGAACAACTCTCCGAACAGAGATTAAACTCTCATGCAAAAATCAGACTGCTATTTATCACCTGTCATAATTCCTGTCATTTCACATATTCTACATGCTCCACTCATTACAAAGCCCATTTGGTGATAAATAGCAGTCTGATTTTTGCATGAGAGTTTAATCTCTGTTCGGAGAGTTTAAGTCTGTTCTGTCGGACAAAATACATGTGCCGTTTTCGTGATCTCACCGTTCCAAATTTTTAACCTGTTCCACAATTAAAACGTCCCCTGTTCCAGTGTTCCCATATATCAAAGTTTATCCGACTAGACACCCTTAAGCTATTAACAAATTGTCAGCTTGCTATTAATCAACGTTTTTTTCATACGCGGGATCCAGACCTAAAAGTCCATGCCATTAAAAAAAATGTTTTACAATGAATTAATCAAATCAATGTTATATGTACCATAGTCAACGATGTAATAAATCTAATATAATATGTTATTATATTTAAATTGAATGAAGAGTTTCACTTAAAACAACTAACCACTAACCGGATTAGTACATTCAAGATACCTATTAACATTAACAGGAAAAAATAAATCAACAATAATATTCGTTGTGAATTTCGAACAGTAATAAAGTACTTCTTAGTCCTAATTCTCGGTACCTAAGGGTTCCAATAATAAAAGATGAACTTTGGTTTATCATAGAAAGAACAGTTCAAATAAAAACCTTTCGATTTTTTATGATTTTCTTTTAAAAAGCCGCATATCTAGGCCATGGTCAATAACAACACATGGTGTCAACCTGTCATTTCCCTCAAAAACATAATACAAAAGTATTTTTTTGAAAGGTTACACTTGTTAAAGGTTTTTTCCATTTTAAATCTTAAATTTCATGTACTGTAACTACTGATGATAAAAAGATTTAAAAATAATTGAGTAATACTAATAATGGTAGGGGAGACTAAGCTTGGATTTTTGCAGTTACTCGAGCGCGTCAGATTATCATATGGGGACAAACCTGGTGCCCTGCAGATGTACCTCTACCATATATTGGCTCTTAACACAGGGGAGTTCGTTAAGGGGGGCCCGAAAACAAAATCTATCCTTAAAAGTATAGTCCATTCTTTCACGGTTTTTGGTCTAAATTTTAAAGAACCGCTTGGATTGACATGAAATTTGGCATGCGCATAGCTTACATGTCAAAGAAAAAAAGTGATATTGTGCCGATGTGTGCTTTTGCCCTGGGGGTGACTTTCACCCCCTCTTGGGGGTGAAAAAATATATGTCCAAAATAAGTCCGGAAATGGGTAAACTGACTAATTTTAAGTAACTTTTGTTCTATAGAGCTTTTTCGCCAAGTCAACATTTATCGAGTTATTTGCGAGTGAATATGTTCATTTTTCAACAAAATAACCACATTTTTAGACGATTTTTCGCAAATAACTCAAAAAGTAAGTATTTGGTCGAAAAAAACGTTCTTAGCAAAAATGTAGCTTATAAAAAAGTAAAAAAATGGTGTACGCGTTAGGTCTCTGGATCTCGTAGAACCAAAGTTGTAGCCAATGAAAAATAGATTCATATTCACCAAATTTTAAATAGAATATTTCGACATGAAATATCCAAAAAATTTAGCACTTTTTGGGGAAAACCCATTATAACTTTTTTAAAGTGTTTAAAAAAAGCTTTATTTCTGTTTTTACAAAAAGTTTCTAGCATTAAATGTAAGCAAGTTACGCTCAAAATAAAGTTAGTCCCTTTTGTTTTTGCAAAAAAAATCGGGAAGACCAACCCCCTAATTAGCAACTTAAATGAAATTAATCGTTACCGTTCCACAAATTATTTTACTTATGTTGTGTTTATATGATCTGTAAGTTTCATCGATTCCAAGTGGTTATTTTTGAAAAAATTTGGTTTCAAAGTAAAATTTTTAAAAATTTAAATTTTGAAAAATATGCTTTTTTTCAAAATAACTTAAAAATTGTTAGAGATACCAAAAATCTCAAAAAACAAAAAAAGTCAGATTTGCTTTTCTGAATATCATGTATTTTTTTGTTTTTCTCTTAGACAAAAATTGATGAAGATTTGGTGTTTCTAAATTTGCATACATTTGTGAACAGTGACTCGTTCAACCTCTTTTAACTACAGCCCTTTCAATAATAAAGACTTTGAATTGATGAAACTTACAGATCATATAAACAATATATACACGAGTCAAGAAACTTGTGAAGTCGTAACGATTAAGTTCATTTAAGATACTAATTAGGGGGTGATTTTCTCGATTTTTTTACCAAACCAAAAGGGACTAACTTTATTTTGGGCGTAACTTGTTTAATTTTGATGCTAGAAATTTTTTTTATAAAACAAAAATGAAGCTTTTTTTAAACACTTTAAATAAGTTGTAATGAGTTTTCCCCGAAATGTGCTTCATTTTTGGTTATTTCACGTTAAAATATTCCATTTGGAATTTGACGAATATGAACCTATTTTTCATTAGCTATATCTCTGCTTCTACTAGGTGTAGAGACGTAATGTATACACCATTTTTTAAATTTTTTACAGGCTATATTTTTGCTAAGAATGGTTTTTCGACAAAATACTTACTATTTAAGTTATTTGCGAAAAACCGTCTAAAAGCGTGGTTATTTTGTTGAAAAAATTAACATATTCACTGTCAAATAACTCGAAAAGTATTGACTTAGTCAAAAAACTCTATAGAACAAAAGTTACTTAGAATTAGCCAGTTTATCCATTTCCTGACTTTTTTGGACGAAAATTTTTTCACCCCCAAGAGGGGGTGACACTCACCCCTAGGGCAAAAGCACATATCGGCACAATATCACTTTTTTTCTTTGACTTGTTAGCTATGTGTATGCCAAATTTCATGTCAATCCAAGCGGTCCTTTAAAATTTAGAGGTTTTGCAATATTTTACCTTTAAAGAACGGACTAGTACTCGAAATTGTCAGATTAAGATAAAAAGTAAGTTAAGTATATGCAAAAGAGTGTATATTTAAAAAATCTGACGATTTGAGCGGGGCGTAAGATGGGTGAGTTAAAAAGTTTCACAAAAGAAAAGCGAATATTTCGCGAAATGAACGTTAGATCGAGAAACTAAAAAATACGTGTTCAATATTTTTCAAAAATCTATCGAATGATACCAAACATCACCCCCCACGGAGAGGGGTGGGGGGTAAATTTAAAATTTTAAATACAAATCCCGCGATATTTCGCAAAATAAACATTAGATGGTACAAAACACTAATTTAAAAAACCGAAGGGCGCCTAATTTTGCTAGTCTTGCGATAGTGCGCCTTATACCCTAGCGCCGGTACTGACTGATTATTGGATCTGAGATTTACTTACGCAGGGATCCAAAAACTTACAAGTTAAAACAAACAATAATACAGTAATGCTGTCCCGACTTAGCGAACCCAAAATAACGATTTTCAAATCTTGTCGATTCGTCATTTGTGGCACGGTCGGCAAATGGGTAAATTTGGCACGTGCAAAATTTTTGTAACTATTATAGTGGCGCCCCTTAATTGCTGGCGCCTGTGTGCGTCGCACATATTGCACACGTGGACAGCGCGGCCCTGATTTAATGATTGGAATTTTGAACGAAAACTTTGCGAGAAAACCTTATTTAGTTGCCGTTAAAGAATTGAAAAAACAAACAATTTAACAATAAGTCGATTTATACAAGATGGTTTAACAAACCTCTTTTTACCCAACCCTATACCAGTGAATAAAATAGTTTTAATGCTTTCAGATGCTGCGGCATATATGTTAAAAGCTGCTTTTAATTTAAAGATTTTTTATCCTAATTTAATTCATTGCACTTGTGTAGCCCACGGGGTAAATAGAATTGCTGAAGAAATAAGAAATCTGTTTCCGTTGGTAAATAATTTTATAAATTTTATGAAAAAAGTTTTTGTAAAGGCTCCGTTGAGGGTGCAAATATATAAAGAAAGACTTCCCGGTGTCCCTTTGCAACCTAAACCAGTAATTACAAGGTGGGGAACCTGGCTCGAAGCAGTTTTTTTTTTACTTTGAACACTGCAATGAAATAGAATTAGTTATGTCAGAATTTGATGATGATATTTCCGAAGCCATTCGAGAAATATTAAAAAATCCCAAATTGAAACAGGAACTCGCTTATATCAATGATAATTATAAATTAATAGTTACCACAATTACCTTATTAGAAAAACAAGAGATAAATTTATGTGAGTCAGTAAAATTAATAGATAATTTAAAGACGAAAATTAAATCGGCACCTGAAAGTAACGGTCAATTAATTTAAAAAAAAATGAAATATGTTTTCGACAAGAATGAAGGTTTTTCGTTTTTATCTAATGTTGCTAAAGTTTTGAATGGGACATTTTCCGAGGAATTACAAATTATGCCAGATTTATTATCCGCTCTGAAATATGCTCCAGTTACATCTGTCGATGTCGAACGTTCATTTTCAATGTACAAATTAATTTTAAGTGATCCAAGACATAGTTTTAAGACCGAAAATATTGAAAAACATTTAGTTGTTTCTATTAATGATAAAATTTTAAGTGGTTAAAATGTTTAATTATTAATTAACAGTTATTTAGTTACTAGTTTATTTATACTAATGTTATGATTATGATGTGTAAATATACCTGCCTTAAGTTAATATTACGTTAATTCACTTTGTACAATAAATAATAAGTTATATTCCTTTATTGCCTATATTTTGCCTAAATGTTAATATTCCTGCCTTTTTTAATAAAAATCTTTGCCTATATAGTAGGGATGGCGGTTTTTGACAAAACACCGGTTTTCGGTTATGCCGGTTTTTTTTGCTTACGGTTTAACCTTGCGGTTATAACCTGCCAAAAAAACCGGTTTTTGAAAAAACCGGTTTTCGGTTTTTTTAATCCAATAGGTTACATTTACAATACACTTTAGTTTGCGATACTCCATTCGAGTCGATATCAATATGATCAAAATTAGTACTATCGAAAGAACATGTATTACTTTTAACACGTTTGTATATTTGTAGAATAGGTACATTTTAACTCATTTAATAATTTATGTATGAGTGTATCGTTTTGAAAACGTAGCGAAATTTTTGAAGATTCGTATTCGTAATCAGTAATTCGATATTTATAGTCAGAGCATTATTTTTGGTAATCAGAACAAGTCATTCGCCCACTTTCAATGTCAAGAGTTAAGTGTGAAAAATAGATGATGTTTGCGTATAATTCAACAAGATCATTTCTTATGTAAATATTATGATTACAAATACTTTTTCAAGGAAATATTATAATAAAACTTAATAATTGTTTCTGGCTGATGTGAGATTGCACTTTCAGTTTGCTTCTGTATTTTATAAAATAAAATAAAATAAAATTTGAATTATGGTTTTGTTTGGAATAATTACTTGAGAATAATAATTAGGATTGGGATCCGAAATAATACCTAACCTAATCCTAATCACCGTATAAACCTAATAACCGGTTTTTACTTTAAAAATAAAAAACCGGTTATAACCGGGACAAAAAACAACCGGTAAAACCGGTTACTGCGAAATAAAAAAACCGGTTTTAGGTTTAAACCGGTAGGTTTTTCCCATCCCTACTATATAGGCGCCTTTTTCTTCAATTTTTGTTGCCTATAAATCCGAGCTTTAGTGATGATCTAATTTTTCTTAATTTTACTTGTCATTCTTGTCATTTTGTCATTTCAACAATTTTTTTGTATATTAAATACTACTAAAGACTTCAAATCGATTATTCTTGATCTAAAATAATTAAAGAAAACTGTCCTTTTCAATTTTTTATTTGAGGCACTACTCAGGGAAAGTGAGATTAGAACGCAATATACGATCCATTGTAGAAGAACTCAGGTACAGTGGATCCTCGATAAGTCGGATTAATCGGGACCGCGGCCGATCCCGGTTCTCAAGAATCCGGGTTAGCCAGAGAATATGGTAAAAATTAAGAAAATATGGTAAAAATTAATAAAATACAGTATATTTACAGATAAACTCCATTATAATTACAAAAACATTATCAGACACATACACATTACCACTCAAATATATTACGATTTTATTATTGAAATGTTTATTTGATGAAAATCGGTCCGGGTTAGCCGGACTTCCGGGTTATCGGAGGCCGACTTATCGGGGTTCCACTGTACTTGCAAATACAGACGACATAGTGTTGATAACAAGAACAAAAAGAGAACTGCTAAGTAGGGATGGCGGTTTTTGACAGAACACCGGTTTTCGGTTATACCGGTTTTTTTGCTTACGGTTTAACTTGGCGGTTATAACCGGCCAAAAAACCGGTTTTTCCAAAAACCGGTTTTTGGTTTTTTTAATTCAATGGGTTACAATGTTACATTTACAATGCACTTTAGTTTGCGATACTCCACTCGACTCGATACTCGATATTAATATGATCAAAATTAGTACTATCGAAAGAACATCAACATCAATATCAATAAACCACAATTTTTAATAAAACCATTTTATTCTATTAATTATTATATTTATTTATTATTTTATTATTATTGTATATTTATTGATTATTATATAAATATAATATAGCGTAAGATTAATATATACATTCTGCAATAATATACAATTTAACCCAACCATTTCAACTTATAAAAAATTTCCCAGACTCTTTCAAATGGGATTTAAAAAAATAATATGAACATAAATATTTTACTTCAAAATAAATTGAATAATGCAATTTATCTTTTATTTTACTACCATCAAAAAAAAATTATCATGTACTTATTTCTTTTAACACGTTTGTATATTTTTGTATAATAGGAGGTACATTTTACCTCATTTAATACTTCCTGTATGGGTGTATCGTTTTGAAAACGTAGGGAAATCCTTGGAGATTCGTATTTGTAATCGGTAATTCGATATTCCTAGTCAGAACATTATTTTTGGTAATCAGAAAAAGTTATTCACCCACTTTCAATGTCAAGAGTCAAATGTGAAAAATAGATGATGTTTGCGTCTACTTCAACCAGATCACTTCTTATGTAAATATTATGATTAAAAATACCTTTTCAACGAAATATTATAATAAAACTTAATTGTTTCTGGCTGATGTGAGTTTGCAATTTCAGTTTGCTTCTGTATTTATAAAATAAAATTTGAATTATGGTTTTGTTTGGAATAATTAATTGAGAATAATAATTATGATTGGGATCCAAAATAATACCTAACCTAATCCTAATCACCGTAAAAACCTAATAACCGGTTTTTACTTTAAAAAGAAAAAACCGGTTATAACCGGGACAAAAAAACAACCGGCAAAACCGGTTATTGCGAAGTAAAAAACCGGTTTTAGGTTAAAACCGGTAGGTTTTTCCCATCCCTACTGCTAAGATTATTTTTTACCCTTGACTTGACTTGACTTAAAAGAAAAGCTGAGCAGTACCTACGGTCGGTCTGACTATTAACGAACACAAAACAAAATTTATGGAAATGGGAGATACACTAAATTAAGATCAGGTATGAGACATAAATCCTATCGAGCATGTATGAGACATGCTTCAACGAAGAATTACTCCACATATGGGTAACAATTACACGCCGTTTCGTTTCTGAGAGCGTCTGATAGAAGAATGGGCAAACGCACCACAATAGGGTATTAACAATTTCATTTTGTCTATGAACGACATATTATGTAGAGCCATCATAAACCAAGATGGACACCATACTTTGTACATATTAAATTTATATTTTTTTATTACTACCATATATTGTGATGACCTATTTTTTTAATTGCACTTGTCTTGTCATTTTATCATTTCAACAATCTTTTTGTATATTAAATACTACTAATGACTTCAAATGGATTATTCTTGATCTAAAATAATTAATCATTTTCAATTTTGTATTTGAGGCACTCTTCAGGGAAAGTGAGATTAGAACGCAAAGTACGATCCATGGTAGAAGAACTCAGGTACTTGCAAATACAGACGACAGGGTGTTGATAACATGAACAAAAAGAGAACTGCTAAGATTATTATTTAACCTTGACTTGACTTGACTTGAAAGAAAGGCTGAGCAGTACCTACGATCTGACTATTAACGAACATAAACCAAAATTTATGGAAATGGGATATACACTAAATTAAGATCAGATTTTGAGAATTAGGATAGATCTTCTTCTTAAGGTGCCTATCCGTTCCGGATGTTGGCGATCAGCATGGCTATCCTAACTTTGCTTCCTGCTATTCTGAATAGTCCGGTTGTCGATGTATTAAACCACTTTCTCAGGTTTTGAAGCCAAGAAGCCAAGATTCTTCCCATCTTCCCCCTGGTCCTCTCTTTCCAAATACCTTGCCTTGAAGAATGAGTTGCAACAAGCCATATCTCTGTTCATTCCTCATAACATGGCCAAGATATTCTAGTTTGCGCTCTTTGATTGTGTTAATAATCTCTCATTCCTTGCCTATTCTACGTAGAACCTCAACATTAGTCACACGATCCACCCACGAAATTCTCAAAATGCGCCTGTAACACCACATCTTGAATGCCCCAAGTTTTCTCAAAGAAGCCTCGGAAAATGTCCAGGCCTCTACACCGTATAATAACGTAGAAAATACATAGCATCTGATGATAGAGATTTTGGTAGCAAGAGGTAAATCGTGGCTTCTGAAAAGAGACTTCATCATTATGAACGCTGATCTCGCTTTTCCTATGCGTTGTTTTATTTCACTTGAGTGGTCCCACTGTTTGTTTGTGTTGGTACCAAAGTATATGTAGCTGTCGACCGTTTCAATTAGTTATTGGTTAACCGAAAGCTGTGTATTTAATATTTCGCGCTTACTGACTACCATGTACTTTGTTTTTGTTGTATTGAGATCAAGTCCGTATTTTCTACTTATATCTTATATGCGCGACATTATTCTTTGCAAACCATCTAGATTGTCTAGATGTTATTGTACTTGTTATCAAATTAGCTTATAGAATATGTAATTCTGATTGCTAATAAATGCTTACAAAAAAAAAAATCTAGATTGTCTGAAAAACTACAGCGTCGTCGGCATATCTAATGTTGTTCAGACGCACTCCGTTGACTAATACGCCTTCCTCTAGTTCTCCCAGGCAGCGCTTGCTCGAAGATACATTCAGAGTATATATTAAACAGCACCTGGGACAGGATGCATCCTTGCCACACTCCTCTATCTATGGAAACTGCCTCTACCAATTGGTCATCCACTTTAATATTGGCAGTTTGGTTGTAATACAAATTATATATGATTCTCAAGTCTCTATCATCCACTCCCTCTTCTTTCAAGATGTTTATCAGTTTATCATGTTTTATCTATCTCTATCAAACGCCTTTTTGTAGTCGATAAAACAAATATACACGTCACAGTCAACATCCCTGCATCTTTGCATAAGCACTTGGACAGCGAATAGAGCCTCTCGGGTGCCTACGGCATCGCGGAATCCAAACTGCGTCCATGATATCTGTTCTTCGCATTTTTTATATATTCTGCCGTGTATCACTTTCAGAAACGTTTTGAGTAAGTGGCTCATTAGGCTAATTGTTCCGTAGTCTTCACATGTTTTGGCATTTACTTTTTTGGGTAAAGTTACGAAGGTCGACTTTAGCCAGCTTTGGGGTATTTTTCCAGTTACGTATATTTTGTTGAATACAGTTGTTATCCATTTTATTCCTTGTTCATCCATAAGTTTTAGGAATTCTACATAAAACTGGTCAGGCCCTATAGAAAACGATGGAAAAAAATATTGTTTCAAAAAAGTGAAAGAATTTGAATACCTTGGGGTGAATACAACGGAGATAGGAGATGAAGTTCCAAAAACTGAAAAAAAATGGGAAGGGAAGGCGAGCGGTTGCAGCATCGAAAAAACTTTTAAAGAGTATATAGTCTTATTTTAACAGTACTGTATAGTAGAGTGTTCCGAATAAGAGAGAAGAAAATTCATTGGAAAGATGGGAACGGAGCGTACTGAGGAAGATTGTCGGTGGTTTGAAAGTGGGAGAGAACGAATGGAGAAGACGGACGATTGCATAAGTTCAAGGACTGTTTGGGAAGCCAGTAATGAGCCATATGGTTAAAATTAGAAGACTTTGCTGGCAGGGACATGTGGAAAGGATGTCAGGGGACCGTTGGGCGCAAAGTATATTGTTAAGAGGTGAGGTAAGAAGAAGGAGTCGACCACGGAAAAAGTGGCTGGAAGCAGCCAAGGAGTATCTACAAAGAGCAGGCGTTGTAAATTGGAAGACATCTCCTCTGGACAGAGTTAAGTGAAAAGATACAGTTGAAAAATTTCAAGCCATGGGCCCCTGAGGCCTACAGTGGTGTTATATATTTATAATCACTACAATTCGAATATTATTTATCCTTCTTCTCCTTCTTCGTCCTTCTTGTATGTAGGCTTTAAAGCCTGTTTCTTTTTCAATATTATTAGCCTCCCAAATTGTTTAAGTTATCGCACCATCTTTTTCTTGGTCTGCCAATAATTCTTCGTCCATTTGGTGACTTATCTCGTGCTATTCGTACTATCCTATCCTCTGCTATTCTACTAATGTGTTCGTTCCACTCCTGTTTCCGTTTTGTCACCCATCCATTTATGCTTCTATAATGCATGATCTTCTTATGTTTTCGCTTCTCTCTCTATCCAACAGACTTTTCTCTGATATTCGTCGGAGTATTTTCATCTCTGTTGTTTCTAGTAGTCGTCTCGTTTTAGATGTGTCAGGTCTTGTCTCCGCCGTGTATGTTAATATAGGTCTAATTGCTGCTTTATAGATTCTTGCTTTTGTGTATTGTCTTAGGTGTTTGTTCTTCCAGATTGTGCCATTAAGAGATCCCGCCGCGCCGCTTTACTTGCTTTTAAGCTTTGTTGTCGTATTTCCTCTTCAACATCTCCGTAACTGGTTATATCTATTTCCCGATATCTAAACCTTACTTTGATATAGACCAAAAAGACATAAGATGCATTGAAAACTTGTACTGGTATCAGGCAGCACAGTAAAAATAGACAATTCTATATCCAAATCCATACATATAAGAAGGGGTGTTCGGCAGGGATGTGTGCTTTCACCTCTTTTATTTAACATTTATTCGGAAGCCATATTTCAAGAGTCTTTGGAAGATGCAGAGATGGGAATCAAAGTGAATGGAGTATTAATCAACAACATACGATATGCTGATGATGCTGTCTTAATTTGCGACAACATAGCAGATCTTCAACAACTTGTCACTATAATCGGAGAATACAGTAAGCGAATGGGATTAGAGATTAATACCAAAAAGACCAAATTCATGATCATCTCCAGAAACTTGGATGCATTTGAAAACTCCACCATAACACTGAATACTAAGTCCATTGAGAGAGTGAGCAAATTCAAATACCTAGGAACGTGGCTTTTTGAAGACTGGGCATCGGACAGGGAAGTAAAATGTCGCATTGAGCAAGCTCGACAAGCTTTCGTAAAATTCACGAAGGTACTGAGCTGCTCAGAGTTCGACCTTACACTGAGACTAAGGTTTACTAAATGCTACGCGTGGTCGGTGCTGCTATATGGCATAGAGGGCTGGACACTCAAAACGAGGGATATAAACAGATTATAAGCCTTCGAAATGTGGCTTTATCGCCGTATCCTAAAGATACCATGGACGGCGAAAGTCACAAATGTGGATGTCCTTAAAAGAATCAACCAAGAACGTCAGCTTTTCGAAAACATCAAGAAAAGAAAAACGGCGTATTTGGGTCACATCATGCGAAACGAAAAATACCAGTTTCTTCAACTTATATTCCAGGATAAAATTGAAGGCAAGAGTGGAATAGGACGGAAGAAAATGTCCTGGCTCCGAAACATAAGGCAATGGACAGGGATTACCGACATACAATCACTGATACACATGGCAAGAAACAGAGAGTTAATGGAAAATGTGATCGCCAACATCCATTAGTGGATTTGCATTTGAAGAAGAAGAAGAAACCTTACTTCCTGATTTATTATTTTTCCATCAATTTCGATTTTACATTGTAGTGGGTATTTATATGTTGTCCATACATTTGCCTTTTCCTGCTGATGTTATCATATTGTATTTCTTGGCTGTTGTGTTGAAGATGTGTATTAATCTTTGGAGATCGTCTTCTGTCTCGGCGATTAATGCGGCGTCGTCTGCATAACATAATATTTGGATTTGTTATTTTATTGTATTTCTCATTATTATTTATCCAAAACATTTAAAGAAGAAATTAAGTCTCTTTCTGAAAAAATACTTTTCCGATATGTGTATAGTTATTTTGCTTTATTTCCCCTTACTATTCTTAGTATTTAAATGGCGAAAAATATAGCAATATTCTGTTTCTCTGCTACGTTGTTAAAAATGAAATATTTTTTATAAAAAAACCATACAAGAAGTATTAAATTTTAGACATTTCTAAATAATAAATTGGTCATATTTTACGTTTGTATTCTCTGCTTGCTGTGTCTGAAATATTCATATTAATGCTGGATTATATCATTCTAGGTTGAGGAAGGTGTAGAATACTAACTATGAATCTAAGACGTACTTTCCCGGCTTCAAAATTATATCTTATGTAGGTGAGCAGAGAGGTGTAGCCCTGAGCATATTAATATTTCAAAACTACACTTAACACTGTCATAGATTATCTTTAATAATATGCCTCAAGTCTAACGTCTTGAAATATTTTACACTTGAAAATAGGTTATTTTTCAAACAGTGACGATGTTGTTCATATTAATTATTTTAAATAAAGTGGATCTAAAATAATATGTCTTACTCTCTGAATACACAATAAATCATAAAATATGACACGTTTTACTTATATTTATACTTTTCACTCATGTTTATTAAATTATGGACGGGTACAACAGGTGTGGATTCATATGGACGACTAACGATAGAAAAAGTTAAATTATAACGTTGTTTCTGTCACTTCATTATCGTCATCATAACCCAGCCTTATGCTTCAACTGCTGGACATAGGCTTTCCTCATTTTTGTCCATTGTGCTTTATTTTGAGCACTTGCATCCAACTTCTTCTTCTAATATATTTTATTGAGATCGTCAGTCCAAGGAGTAGGGGTTCTTCCGTCTTCCTCTACTTCTTTTGTCTAATATCGGCCTCCACTCAAGTAATCTCTTCGTCCTACCGTAATTCCATCGGTATAGTCGGTTCGCTAAACTCAGACACAACGGGCTAGAGATTTTAGTAAGCAATTTTGCCAATTTCGTAAAATTGGTAAAAAAAATAATTACTAAATAGTCAGTAATTACTAAATAGTTAGTAATTTTGCCAATTTTGGCAAAATTGGTAAAAAACAAAAAAATTACCTACTAAAATCACTAGCCAGTTGTGTCTGAGTTTAGCGAACCGACTATAACTCCTGTTCTTCTTCTTAAGTCTTCATTTCTAACTCGGTCACCAAGTAATATACTCAGCATTGACCTTTACATTTTGCTGAGCTATTTACAGCTATTTACAGTTTAGAAGTTGTAGCTGCCAATGTCAAAGTTTCGGCATATTCTAGTACTGCGGTAAACAGTTTAGGCGATAAAGTCGGACTCCTCTGCCGATTGGGATATTATCCGTGTTTTTATGTAGTTTCTCCGGCATAGTTGCGTTCTTGTATGTATTGTAAATTAACCTTGTGTATCGATAGTCAATGCGGCATGCTTGTAGTGTTTCCAGGATTTTGTCAAATTCTACCGTGTCAAAGGTACACTTAGTTAAAATTTAATTTATTCATTTGTATTCTTCGGATTTTCTCTTTAGAGTTTTGCATTATATGAAACCATGTAAACCCTGAAGATAATGTCAGAGAGGCAGACCCGGATTAAGAATCTTGAGGCCCCTAGGCAATCCAAGCTTTGAGGCCCCAGGCTTTCTCCATTTTTAATCGTTTTCATTTTTGAAAATGTCTGTTCGCCTGTTGCGATATAACCCAAAATTACTGTGAAGCAGGAATAAATTGCTTTTTCTATTCTCATACTATAATATATCAATTATGATGTCACTACCTGTATCATAATGAACTTCATTATGATACAGATTTTCATTAAGATACAGATTTTTAACCAATAGAATCGCGATAAAGGTGGTACACGCGCAGTGACCAATGGCGAGTAAAATACATACGCTTTGACAGTTCTCAATATGTAAACAAACTGTCAAACTGACAAACTACTTAATTTGTTTGTGTTACAAAATTAATCAATTTGAATATATTTTTTGTTAAGAATGATCATAGAAAAAATAGTGTATACAGCTTGCATTTAATTATCATTATGAAGCTCGTACTCTATACCGCATACGGTCTCGCCGCATAAGGCTCGTTTGGTATCCCTCATAGTCGCTTCATAATGACCGTCATTAAATGCTCGTTGCATAATATACTATTACCTATAAGTCTTGAAGCTGGGCTATAAAATATTTAAACTGTTCTAATTCATCTTCAAGTTCAGATTCAATATCATCAGGATAATTTTCCTGTAGTTTTGAAGCATACTTCTTTATTCACTCAATTTTGGAAAAACGCAATCTGTACACTGTCAAACGACTCAGCTCAGTTATTATCTTATCGAAGATTGGTAGATACGTTTCAACCATTAAGTTTTGTCAATCCTGTAGAAAAATTTTATTGGAATTAGCATCATCAAAATGTAGTTTTCTTGCTCGCTTTTTGGTTACTCGAGTCGAAATATTCAGGCATTCTGTTCGCAGTAAGCAAAATTAAGTACCTATCTCTTTGGTATTTTAAGAGCTCCAAAAGTGAATTTAGAAGCTGAACTGCAGTTTGAAGTTCACTCTTTGTAATGATTTACTGACAGCGTTCGAAAATTGTTGACCAAAACTAATTCATTATGAATGTTTCTTTTTTGACATTTCTTTCAACAAACACTTAGCCTCATGAACTGTTTCAGCTTTCTGATTAGTGTCTTCAGTAAGAGTATGAAGAGCAGATTTGAAAGCGTTACAACCTTTAGACAAAGGTCTTGTTGCATGTGTCCTTGCAGTCCATCTGTGCTGATTGATCTTTTAAGAACTAGATCATGGCGAATGTGATCGCTTAGTGGAGTTTCATTTAAGCATTTGATCGTAACTTCCCAATGGTGGCTAAAGGCTGACAAAAAGTTATACACGGACTGAACAAACCCAAAATATGATATTCCACTTAAGGGAGAATACGCAATCTCTTTTAATTTTTGTTCCACTGATATGTTTTCGAAAACCCGTAGATTGTGTAAAAATGGTAATGCCTTTAAAATTTCTTTTTTTATGCTAAAAAACTTCCTTCAAAATTTTTACATTATGAGGATTAAGGATCTTTCCTATCTCCTGCTGTTTCTTGCGTTTTCTACTCCACTCTCGAATTTTTTTCTTATTTCCATCTGTAATTCTCACAGAATAGACTTTCTATATGAATAAAAGTAGGCATTGTAATGTAATTTTATACGTCCACCATCTCTTTTATGGTGTTGCGCGATATTTGAAGTTTTCAACATAAGTATGATTTATAGTTCTTATTTAATTCTAATTATTATTTTTTAAGAAAGCGGGAAATTGGAAAAAATAAAAGAAGACATCTCAAAAGACTAGAATCAGATGGAGACGGAGATGAATCGACAAAGACGACACCTCAGGGAACACGGACACGAAAAAAGGAAAGCAAAAAACAAATTAATAAAATAACAGAAGAAATGGTAAAAGCAGCAACTTGGAATATAAGAGGATCCTATCAGGAAGGAAAGCTGAAGCATTTAATAAACGAAGTTAGGAAATGTAAGTTTGATCTAGTAGCTCTACAAGAGACAAAACGATTGGGGCAGGGTAGCCAGGAAATAGACGACTATATATTTTTCAATAGCGGAGGCAGTAACAGGTTGCTGGGTAAGGTTTTGTAATAAGTAAAAAATTGAAAGAATTTGTTTCAGACTTTAAAGCAATTTCGGACAGGTTGTGCACTCTCAGCTTAAAAGGTAAATACCAAAAAATAACATTTGTTATTATACATGCACCCTCGGAGGAAAAGGGAATAGATCTGAAAGAGCAATTTTATAGCAAATTAGATGAAGTATATGAGGCTATACCCAGGTATGATATGAAGATCATTCTAGGAGATGCTATTGCCAAAATAGGCAGAGAAGAAATATTAATGCCCACTATAGGCAAGCACAGTTTACATCCAGAGACTAACGAAAATGGATATTTCCTGGTAGATTTTGCCAAAGAAAAGGGACTTATAATAAAAAGTACGTACCACCAACGAAAGGATATTTATAAGTTGTTCTGAAGCTATTTCCTTGTGGCATTTTTATAATTAAGTATTTTCTATGGGAAATAAGCCACAGTTTTACTAAAAAATGAATTTATTAACGTTTCGAAGCCCAAATCGGGTTTCGTTATCATTTATAAGGAAACATGGAAATCTCCAGACGGTCGTACAGTCAACCAGATCGACCATGTTTTAATTGAGAAAAACGAAGAACACTGCATAACAAAGGTGAGAACATATAGAGGACACGCTATGGGCTCAGACCACTATTTGGTCGGAATATGGATGAAACAATTAGTACCAACTCTTTGAAACAAAAAGAGATTAGTAAAATACGAAAGAAACAAACCAATCAGATTACAGACAGAATGTGAGCAAACGTTGTATCGACAAATGATTAACAACAAATTAGAGAGCATAGTGGATGAAAGGAATGTAGAATGCATGTGGGGAACATTAAAAGATATAATTAAAGGACCAGCAAATATTTCCAGCACCAATGACAACACAAAGAAAAATCAAAAAGAATGGTGTGATGAAGAATGTGAATCGAAGAACGGGCCAAGCTACGATTAAAAATGATAACTCAAGAAACAAAAGAAGCGCAGGAAAATTACACTAAACAAAGAAATAAAACCAAAAAAATACTACGAGAAAAAAAAAGGAAACATTATGAAGTTAAACTGAAAAATATAGAGGAAAGCTACAAAAATAATCAGATTAGAAACCTATACCAAGGGTAAAAAATGAGAAACGAGGACACCAACCAAAAACTGCACATTATAAAGACAAAAATGGAGAAGATTATGGGTGAACCAGAGATATTAGAACGCTGGAAGGAGTACTTTGATGAGCTTCTAAATGGACCTGAAGAGACAGACGATAATATCGAGGAAACAGAGGATCGAGTAAATGAAATACAAAATCAACAGAGTGAAGAGCAGGCTCCGACTATAAGCGAAATTCAGAATATCATCGATAAATTAAAAATGCTGGACGGAAAGGCCGCCCGAGAACTTTATCGTACCGATCTATTATCGTTATCGTACTAGATACTGGCATTCTATAAAAATAACAAAGTTACTCGTTATTTTGATATTTTAGAAACACCTTGTATACTTGAAAATATTTTATGGTTCTACGCATCATTAATTCCTGCATTTGAGAAAATGTTCGGGGACACACTATAGATTATTGCATAAATCAATAGAATATTAGTCATACTTTCATTTCAAATTAGTTCATTTTTCTGAGAAATTAATAGTTTACAATATTTGCATTTTACTGCATGGATTGTAATGAAATTTTGGGAGTAGCCCAAAGCCCAATCTCCTAATTCAAAGTCTATCCTATATACTATATACTATGGCGCTTTTATCATGGGGGCGGTTCCCACCACTTCTCGGGGATAGAACATTTTTATTTTCGAATTGCATGGAGCAAAAGAAAGAATTTCAAGAAAATTTAAAAATGCGCCCTATAATTTGATCTTATTTTTTTCACCCGTCCAACTTTTTGAAATTAGAAATAACACTATATTAAGAGGTATTGCAAAAAAAAACAATGCATTTAAATTCTGGTGAATGAGGGGTTAAATGTATGTACTTATCATTTTTCCTTAAAGTACATTAGTCATATCTTTTTTGCACCATATCTCGCTTAGTTTGAATGTAACCGACATTTAACGGTGCTCGTTTTAAAGGCCTTTTCAAACACTACAAAAGCATGAGCACTTTGAGCATGCACCAAAAAACAAACTCTTTTTACCTACCATATCTCTTTTTGTATTATAAATAGAAAATTTACGAAGGAACGAATCTCTTTTTTATTTATAATCTAAAAAAAATTATATAGTGTTTTTAGTTTGATGCATAGTTGTTAAGGTATTCACAAAAAACCGTCCGAAAACGTGTCATTTTTGAATGAAAATGGCCAATTTTCAACTACGCATAACTCAAAAAGTATTGAGTTCTCAAAAAAAGTATAGATCAGTTTTTGCTTAAAAATAGGTTCTCTAGCCACTTCCATGCTTATTTTGACCAACCAATTTTCCACCCCCTTGAAGGGGTGGGAATTGTCCCAAGATAAAAAGCGCCATAGTATATAGGGTAGATTTTGTTTCTTGAGCTATTCCCTACTTACTGTGAAAATATCAAGTACATCGATGTAGTAGGATCGAATTCGGAGCCAAATACCCTCATTGACTGCCCCATAATTTTAATAATGCTCTGCTATGATCGCGTGAGAGGGGACACACACAAGATTCTAGCAAAATTTCAATTTTCTGTAACTTTTCGAGTTTTTAAGTTAAAGCAACGAGTCATTGGAAAGGTAATTTTACATTCTTTCAAAATATGTAAAAATATACAGGGCATATCTAAAAAATTAAGATTTTTTTTTCATTTCCGGTTCAACCGGAAGCCATGTTGTGGGTAAAATTTATTGTGCTCATAGACAATAAAGTACTATATACGTTTGCCAAATTTCCAATTTTAGTTTCTATTACAGAGGAAGTTACGGGCACTCGAATATTTTTTAATAAAAAATTCAAAACTCCCCTCCTACGAGGAGTTAAGAAATCTGACTAATGTTATTCAATTTACCGATAGAATATCAAAAATATGTCAAAAAAAAAAAACAAATTCCTTGAAGTCATTTTTGAGAAAATCTAGTTCAAACTTATGTCAAAATTTGACTCTTTAAATATAGGCAACCCATAACTTTATCTGAAAAACGATAATATTCTTGTTATAGCCCCACCTTTAGGCTATATAAATGTTTTTTCAAATTAAATTTATCTTAAACAAGTTTTTAGATTGGTAGGGAAATGTATCGGGTGGGCGGTTGGCCATGCTGGCCGCCATTTTAGATTTGGAAATGTCAAATTCCGTATTTCTATTTACCTGTCGATGAGCTAACTTTAAGCTAAATTTCATTCGTTTCGGTCAAAATTTGCAAAAATAGGCCCCAAATAACCCCCCTATTTCGGCCCCCCTTTGAGAGGTTTTTTTCAAAAGCTTAGTTTCTCGACAAAATTCTCTTAAACTTACTCATTCCGAATTTGATCGAAATCGGTCCAGTAGTTTTTGCTGGGCGGTGGCGACATACGTACGTGCGTACATACTTCCGACATGTTTTTTTTATTTGCTTTTTAGACTCAGGGGGACTCAAATCGTCGAAAAAAAGTGAAATCTGAAAAAAAATGTTTTGCACGATCCTATAACTTTATCTATTATACTCATACTGCGTATGTAGTACGATAAAGTAAAATGAACAAAAGCCCAGGAACCGACGGCATAACGGCTGAAATAATTAAATTTGGACAAAATCAGTTAGTAGATAAAATCCATAAACTAACTAATAATATATGGGAACAAGAAATACTACCCGAGGAATGGACAGAAGCAATACTGTGTCCTATTCGCAAAAAAGGAAATATGGCTGATTGTCAGAATTATCGAGGCATAGCGCTGCTAAATATGACGTATAAAATATTGGCTATGCATATTAAAAACAGATTAACAACGAAGGTTAATAAAAGCATAGGAGAATATCAATGTGAGTTCAAAAAAGGCAGAAGTACTGTGGATCAGTTCTTCACACTACGAGAAATACAGGCTGAAAGTTACGAATATAATAAAGACACCATGGTTCCTTTCATTGGCTTTAAATAGGTTTTCGATCGAGTGAAAAGAAGCGAATTATTCACAGCATTGCAAGACATGGACGTTTCTCCAAAGCTTATTAGAATTATAAAATTAACTCTCCAAAGAACAGTGAGTAAAGTCAAGATAAACAATACTATAAGAGAAAGCTTTGAGGTCAAACAAGGAGTGCGGTAGGGTGATCCATTATCGTCTATAATGTTTAGCATATTACTAGAAAAGGTTATAAAGGAAGCAAACGTTAATAGAACAGGTCTGATCTACCACAAAAAACATCAGTGCTTGGCATTCGCAGATGATTTGGTAGTCTTGGCTAGGAGCAAAATAGAACTTATAGAAACAGTCATGAAACTCGAGGAGAGGGCAGCAACCAAATGATTGTATATAAATGAAGCAAAAACAAAGTATATGGAATGGACAAATAAGCAATTCGTTCGGGGGCAATACAAAATAATAACAACAGCGAAGGGAACACAGTATAACTTCGAAGAAGTTGAGAGATTTGAGTACTTAGGAACTGTCTTCACGAGATATCCTAACTGTGAAGAAGAAATACAAAAGAGAATTATGTCGGGCAACCGCGCTTTATTTGCTCTTAATGGGTTGTTAAGAAGTAAAAATATATCACGAAGAGCAAAACTAAGAATTACAAGACCGCAATAATCAATAAGGCCGATAGTAACGTATGCTTCTGAAACATGGGTCACAACAAAAAAACACCAAGAGCTGTCATTAGTTTGGGAGAGGAAAATACTGCGCAAAATCTTCGGTGGGAAACACTTAAATAGACAATGGGTAAGACGAACAAATAAGGAACTAACTGAGCTCTATCAAGATCTTAACATACTAGCAGTAATTAAGGCGTAAAGACTTAGATGGTTGGGCCATGTGCAGAGGATGATTCCATCTAGAATTCCCAGAATGGTACGATCTAGTGCATTCGCAGGAAAAAGGCGAAGAGGGAGACCGAGGTCACGATGGAGTAATGGAGTTAGAGAAGATATGAGAAGAATTAACGTAAGGAACTGGGAAAGAAAAGCGACTGACAGAAGGGAGTGGAAAAGAATAGAAGTGGCAATTATATTATTGTTTCGCTTTGGGTCTTGCGAGGCCCCCTTTGAGGTCGAGACCCCTAGGCAACTACCTACTTTGCCTAATGGTTAATCCGGCACTGCAGAGAGGACGTGGAAATCTCGGCCCTGTGTATTTCAACGCGGTTCAACCCAGAAGCCCACATAGTTAGTTCAATCCGGAAGCCATTTTCAGGGAAAAAGGCAGAGTATTGTACTGTACTGTAGTTAAAACTTCAGTTTGCATAAAGTTATACATTTTTGAAAATTTTGTACAAAAAACACACTGTTTATTAATTCAAAGATGTAAAACATGGTGCCAAACCAAGGGGATTTTAAATAGAACAGTCTGTATTTTATTTAACATCCAATTCTCTTACTTTCCCTTCTTCTAGCAATATAAAACTTATCTCGTGGTTAAACCTGGTATTTTAACAGTTATGAACAATTTTATCTACAAACAATATTGATTTGATCGCACTTTATGAGACCACCGTTCTAATATAAAATATGTTCTTATATTATAAAGTTTTCTCATATACATATTTTCCAATATTATATTTGACTTTGTCGCGGAAGTTTTTTATCGTTCATATACCGTTTTTTAACTTGAATCAATAAAATCTATACGTGAGTATAAGCGATGGGAACGTGTCCGTCTACATTTAAAATTTTAACGCGACAAAGACTCAGAAGGGTTGTGACGCCATGGATGATGATGATTATTATTATTATTCTTGATTTTCAATGAAGATTTTACAAAAACTGTATGTATTATGTACCTTATTCATATAAACGTCTTTTAAGCCTCCACCCCTTTTTATGTTGTTGTTCTTGGATATCCAGCAATAAAATTGCTGGTATAAGTTATTTTAATTTTTATGTTATTTATTTTGAGCCTTAGTAATTATTAGGTCGACATCAGAATCAGAAAGGGTTAAATTTTTAGATCAGCAGGCCATAAATGCAAGACGAATGCCGAGCGGAATTTCCCGTGCGATTAAAATAAATTAGAACAATCGTCTGAGTTAGTAAAACAAACCTTCAATTCCTGGCTCGGCCGCAAAAGGTACGGGTATTTAATTGAGGTAATAAATAAAAATAAAATGGTCTCCGCTTCTGTTTTATTGCTAAGTTAACCTAAACAGACAGAAAATACATTTTGTAAATGTCATTTACAAAGACCAGTTGAGCAGGAGGTACAATTCTATCCTTGATATCAAGTTTTTCGGTTTAGTGTCCCGATAGCATATTTCCGTTTGCGTGTTCATTTCAAGACATTGCGGTTTTGAAACGGACACCAAAACGGTGATACATAATATCTAGTTCCAAAAAGGTGTTGATTTGAAAGCGCCAACCCCCGAAATGTGCACGGGTTTGTACCGAAACATGTGGCGTTGGAATTCTACAAACAAGTGCATAGAACTAATAGGTCTATTATTCGTTGCACGTGCTGTTTATCAACTTAGCTTTGAGGGTCGTATTGTGTATTTAAGTTTAAGTAAATTATTTAAGGTGCATTCGTAACTCGTTGGATCCATGGTATTTTCAAAATCCTTCTATTGCACCATATCTCAAATGCTTCCAACTTCTTTATGTTGTCTACTTTCAGTGTCCATATTTCCATTCCATACAAAAAAGTCGAGAACAGGTAGCATGTTAAGGCTCTTATTCTCAGCTCCAGAAAAAGGTCTCGATTAACAAACATTTTTTTCATTTTTATAAATGCTTTTCTTGCAATTTCGATTGGTTTCCTGAGTTTTCTACCTTGGTCGTTGTTTTCTGTTACCCAGGTTCCCAGATATTTGTAGTTATTCACTCTTTCTACTTGTTTTCCCTCGATATCTAGCCTTCCTATTGTATGTTTCTTAGAATTAATCATGAACTTGGTTTTCTTAACGTTCATTCGTAGTCCATATTTTATACTGACTTGATGTAATCTATTTAGGTACTGCTTGTTGCAGTGCTTCTAAATTGTCTGCAAAAATAGCGGTGTAGTCTGCGAATCTTATGTTTTTTCCTCTTCCTGTTTCTTTCTCTGATATTGCTTCCTTAAAAATAGCTTTAAAAATAGCTAAAAATATGTTTGCTGAACAATAATTGTTTAGCTGTAACTAAAATATGTTTTTAATATACATAACACTTTTAGTACCTATATTGTTGTGCATTACTACAAAATGTATACGTATCGTAATAGTTTATTTTGACAGGATATTTTGGCACTACTTTGAGTTTTTTGAAAAATTATAAAGAAAAAAAGAAGGTAACTTTGGTAACAAAATTGTTTTATTTCCACAGATCCAATGAATAATAATTTGTTATTCTGCAGATAGGAGCTATTTGTGATAAACAGTTCAAATAAAATAAAGTTACAACTTAACACGTATTTGTGATAATATTAGGCGCGAAGTTCTTTTACAAACCAGTGCGCATTTCAAAATTAAACGTCTTGAAATGCACACGTGTTTGAAAGCAGATATGCTCCGCCGTTTACGTGCCGATTTCAAAACTACCCGGTCTTGAAATGAACACGGAAACGTAAATACGCTTCCCGATACGTGTTTACTTTTAAATTAGGTTTAGGAGTATACCCAATACATGGCAACACTGTTTCTCCGCTTCCGCGTCGCGCCGATTAATTCAATCATTTGTCGATTCTACAGTGGAAATGCAATTCATTTTCATAAGCAATGTTGCCGATTTTAGCGCTTCCTTCACTCGCCTATCTCCAATCGAAAACTAAACGTATGGTATATAGGCATGGCAATAAATTTAAAAACATTGAACACGTACTAAACAGTATGCGATTTAATCTTGGGATGATACGTCATAAAAGATGATGCAATATTTGATACTACAATAGACATAAATAGAGAGCACATAACTGTAGAACATAACTTTGAAAAACGCAAATATCTGAAAGAATGAATATAAAGGAGATCCTTTATACTCATTCCTAACAATGTTTCTCCATTGGTCTCTATCTTGAGCTGCTCTAAGGGCTTCGCAGAATGAGTTTCCAGCTGAATGCTTTATTTGGTCAGACCATCTAGTTGGTGATCGTCCTCTTGATCTTCTCCCCGGAACGTTTCCAGAAACAATTAATCTCTCCAAACTGTCGTCACCTCTGCGAACCACGTGACCCAAGAATTGCAGAATTCGTTGCAGACATATTGCGGACAGCTTTTTTTTAAATATTGAGTTGGTTTAGAATGGAAACGTTTGTCCTATGGGCTGTACAAGGTATGTGCAGCATTCTTCTCTAGCACCACATCTCAAAGGCATCAATCTTTTGGCGCTCGGAAGAGTCCAAGTCTCTGCTCCGTATAGAAATATTGAGTTTACAAGGGCATTCACCAGTCTCATCTTGATATTTTGAGAGATAGATCTGTCTTTTCAAACTTTAGTTAGACGACTCATCGCATTTTTTGCCATACCAATACGTGTCCGAACTTCTGCTTCACAGTTACCATCGTTAGTTATACTAGACCCGAGATAGATGCTGTTAGGTGCGGTTAGCAACGGAATAATTATTTTAACATAATTGTACCCGTAAATAGATAGATAAATGAAAAGAAAGAAGAAGGAGCTGAAAGAACTAGAGAAGTATAACACACAAATGGAAACGCGAAAATTCTTCAAGAAGTTTAACCAGAACAGGAAATAATTTAAACCGGGATTAACAAGAGTTAGAAACAGAATGGTGATCAGGACCAGATAGTAGAAAGATGAGTAGACAATTTTGGAGAGAGTGATTATAGTGAACCTGGTATTGACGGGTTCATCAAAATAAACAGGCTGCGGTGGCTAGGCCATGTCGACTAAATGAATGAGGACCAGGTGGGAGACGACTTAAGAGTATCAGTACGAATATGAAAAATCAAGACGAAGAATTGGAGGGAATGGAAGCTGATTATAGAGCAGGCCAAGACTCTTATGCGTTGTAGAGCCAATGATGGTGAAGAAGCGATATTCAACTTTTAATGGGGTTTGAGAACAGAGAGTGGCAATAACTGCAATGGCTGTAGAAAAACGGTGAGAATCGCAGCAATAACCCTGTCAACATGGACAAAAGAAAAAGAAACAATATTTTCATCGCAAACTGTACAAGCAGTTTGCTTTTAGCAGCCACTAAATAATAAGATGAATTTTGTGTCGGTCTACGGTGTATCAGGGGATGAAGGCTAATATGTATATTAAAAAGTTTCAAGCTACATATAATAGGTGATTCAGTGAAACGGTACAATTTGACAACGCTGCTGACGGTAAAACAGAGGAGCCGCGGGCTTGCGACGTAAACGTTATGAATCTAGAGAGTGAAAAGTGTAGTTATCATGGAAACGTGGTCGGGTGAACAAAGGGCATTTGCTGTGAAAGCTTATTAAAAAAAATGGTGAATGTTTTGTGCGTGTACAACGAGAGTTTCGTTTACACTACCATTCGCCACCTCGCGCAGCAGTTCCGTCTAACATGGTTAGGTTAGGAACTTTGAAAGTAGTGGTTCAACATCACAAAAAAGAGGTGACAATGCAGAACTGCTCGCACACCACACAATATTGAAGCGGTGCCAAATTCATTACACGCGAGTCCTCGAAGATCCCTGCGACGATTCGCGTGTAATGAATTTCGCACGCTTCAATAGTCTGTAGTATGCGAGCAGTTCTGACACTGCCACCTCTTTTGGGATGTTAAACCAGTACTTTTAAAGTTCCTAACCCACACGCACAAATCTTTCACTATTTTTGTAATAAGCCTTCACAGAAAGTTCACCTGACCACGTCTCAATTATAACTAAACTTCCCACTCTCTAGATTCACAACGTTTACGTCACAAGGCCGCCGCACCTCTATTTTATCGTCAGCAGCGTTGCCAAATCGTACCGGTTCACTGAATCACCTTGTATTTGTCGAGTAGTAGATATTTCTATTTTATTTCATTATGTAGTCGAAACTCTGCTATATTCCTGCTAAGTAGTTGGGACACCATGTAATAATTTCGGGTTTGCATATCAATCCTGAGTTCTAGTTATATTTAACGTAACTAAAACTTAATTAGTTCAATTGCCTACGTAAACTTTCACGACTCGTTTGGGGAAATATTCTATTATCTTTTATTGCAGTAGATATCTTGACAGTGGGAATTTCCTTGTTAAAATAAAATAATGAATTGTGTGCCTTATAGCATTCGTACTGCGTTGCGTAAATTCGAATGGTTTTCAACCCGGTGAATGAGTCTGTAGGGGCCTGAACCTTACCCGAGCCTTTTTTTGACGAACAATTCTGCAGACGGTGGATGACGAGACTTTTGCCGTGGATTCACAAAAACTTAGTGCCTCCATCTGAGACAATGTATTTCTCGAATAATTATACACGTTAGATCCCTTTACCTAAAAATCTAAATGTATAAAAACTAAATGGTCTAATAATATATACATTTTCTTCGAATTTGTATCCTAAATTATATTGTATAGATATAACATATACGAGCTTCGAAATAAAAATTAAGACATACTTATAAAAATATTTTATTAAGACGGACTTATATATTTTAATATGGAGTCGGAGCAAGCTGGGCAAAATTTAAGTCTAATATCATAGTTTCACTCAAAGAAGTTCTTGGTGCAAGACACATTAATGGAAATAAATCGGTCCCAAGGCGAAGAACTCCATGGTTTTGTACAGAAGTGAAGGAAAAATTTAAAGAAAAGAAAAAATCTTACCTCAAATACATCAACAAAGACATAAGAAGCATTCGACATTCGACAATAAGAAACGAAACACATTCATTCATAAGAAGAATAAAAAATTCTTACTGTGAACGTTTTTCGAACGAAATTGAACATGATTTTTATGAGTTGCACAACGAAATATGGCGCTTTATAAGAGATCAAAGAAGGGAGCTAAAGGAACTAATAGAACCAAGACACATAGAAACGCTTTATGCAGAGAAAGAACAAATGGGGCTACAACCGGAAACACAAGAAATTACCACAAATGAAGAAATTAATATGAGTACACAAGAAGTTCGAAAAACGCTTGAAAAGCTGAAGAACAGAAAAACTGCTGATAAAGACGAAATACCAAATGAATTACTAAAATATTGTGGAGCAGCAATGGCCGAACAATTAACAACATAATTACCAAAATTATAAAACACAATAAAATACCGGCAGAATGGAGAACGAGCGAATTAATTCTACTATTTGTTAAAAAACTTACAACTACAATTCTACAAGAACTAATGGATCACAGGATAAATTTAGCAGATGAACAACAGGGTTTTCGTACTGGAAGATCGTGTACAGATGCAATATTCGTCTTAAAACAAATTATTGTGAAATCACTAAAGTATAATATACCAGCATTTTAGGAGACAACTCGGAGTTGTCACCTAAACATCAGCCCTCCGAGACATGAAAACTGGCAAGGCGTCTAGTTTTGATGGGATACATCCTGAGTTCCTACTACAATGCGGTCAAAGGACAAGAAAATGGTTGGCTGCGTTCTATTCACTGATCCTTAGAACTGGAAACATACCAAAAGCTTTTAAAAAGAGCAAAATAATTGCTGTATTAAAACCCAATAAACCCCACGATTAAAGTTGAAAGCTATCGTCCTATAGCACTTCTTAGTTGCTGCTATAAACTGCTGGAACGACTTATCCTAAACCGAATAGGCCCACAAATTCTTGAAAATATCCCACTCGAACAAGCAGGTTTCATACCTAATCGAAGCTGCGCAGATCAGGTTCTAAGTCTAACTACGCATATAGAAGCAGGCTTCAAAAAGCAACAAAAGACGGCTGTAGTCTTTGTGGATTTGACAGCTGCCTACGACACAGTATGGAAGGAGCGACTCCTCTATAAACTAAAGAATATTGCAACTAATAAACAACATGCTCTCTGATCGATACTTCCAGGTAATCCACGGTAATGACATAAGCAAACAGAGTAAATTAAATAATGGACTACCCCAAAGATCAGTCCTTGCTCCGATGCTTTTCAACTTATATATATATATATATATATATATATATATATATATATATATATATATATATATATATATATATATATATATATATATTTATGCACAGATATCAAAGTGAGGTCCTGACATTACGCGCACTTAGTGAGGACCGGTAGAAAACGTAGACATAATCGTTTCAACTCTTCATAGTGACCTTGACAAGTAAATAGCAATTAAAAAATGACGAGTATACACAAAAAAAATTACGTATATGTGCCCCGTATTGTTCAAGTATATTGCCACCCAAGTGAGGCCATTATACGCAGCTATTAAAGTGAGACTGTATATACTTTTTCGTTATGCGCACAAAGTGAGGACAACTTTACGTGTATATTTCCTTACAGCTCATCAAGTGAGGACCATACAGTGTTGTCGATAAATATGAGATTAATCGTTTCTACTGCCTTTTTCTGTATAACACAGTAAGAATTATTATTGTTTCGATGTTTCAGTCACTTGTAGTTATAAAGAAGGATGTGGACTCTTTGTTCTTGCTCGTACTGTTTGTTAATTTTATAACATTTTAGTACCTCAGCATTAAATCACGGTAGCCTTATCGGAGACTAGCGTTAATAAAGAAATAGTTTTATATTTTTTAAATAATTTACGTTAAAGATGGATAGGAAAGCAAGAATTTTGAAAATAGCGTTAGTTGAGAACAATAATAATCAAAATGGAGGATACAGTGATAGTTCAGTTATGTGAAATTTATATTGAACTTAACATATAAATATAAAAGCCCGACTTTTGATCTAAGGGGAACACAGTTTTTACGGTACATACATATCTGTCATTTGTCAACCCCCTCCCTTCCATTTCCCCCACCCCTTATTTTTAAATAGGGAAGAGGGGCGTGTGCTAGCTCATTTGAAAAGATATTCAATTCTCTATCCAGTATTATTAACATTGACATAATTATCTATACAGAGTGTATTTTAGTATAGGTACTGTTGCCCCTGTCGATTTTCATTTTGAAACGACAATTTTCCAACCTTAATTTTAGTATACAAGATGATTTACTTAATTTAATTAAACTTAATGTACCGTTTTTACTGACTTAATTTTACAGTTATTCCACTAGATGGCAAATACAGTGAATATGTGCATATGTTTTATTTCGAATAATCATTTTAAAATAGTTTTAGTTTTCTATTTTCTCTGAAAATTGTTGCAAGCTTCTTAAAATCATGTCACTACAAATTTATACGAGACTACATATTAAGAGTATAGAAAGTATTATAATATATGACATACATGCTTTTTTCCATTTATTGAAGATATTTCACCTTATCCTGAAACAATGCAATGTGACCAAGTGTCCTCAACTAAAAAAATATATCCCACTATTTTGATATTAAATGTATAGTTTGTACTTTGTACTATAAACCGTATTGAAATAGATTGCAACATGTGTGTGTGGTTGGGATATTGACTGCGAAACCTAAGGCTTCATTCGCCTAATCATATTTACCTTTGATTCTTATAACAATAAATAAAATGATTATCATTTTATATCAATATTATAAGTGTTTTTAAACAATATCAGTTTGATATATCAGTATGATAAAGTCAAGATAAACAATACTATAACAGAAAGCTTTGAGGTCAAACAAGGACTGCGACAGGGTGATCCATTATCGTCTATAATGTTTAGCATATTACTAGAAAAGGTTATACAGGAAGCAAACATTAATAGAACAGGTCTGATCTACCACAAAAAACATCAGTGCTTGGCATTCGCAGACGATTTGGTAATCTTGGCTAGGAGCAAAATATAACTTATAGAAACACTCATGAAACTCGAGGAGAGGGCAGCAACCAAAGGATTGTATATAAATGAAGTAAAAACAAAGTATATGGAATGGACAAATAAGCAATTCGTTCGGGGGCAATACATAACAATGACAACAGCGAAGGGAACACAGTATAAATTCGAAGAAGTTGAGAGATTTGAGTACTTAGGAACTGTCTTCACAAGAGATCCTAACTGTGAAGAAAAAATACAAAAGAGAATTATGTCGGGCAACCGCGCTATATTTGCTTTTAATGGGTTGTTAAGAAGTAAACATATATCACTAAGGGCAAAACTAAGAACTTACAAGACCGTAATAAGGCCGATAGTAACGTATGCTTCTGAAACATGGGTCACAACAAGAAAACATCAAGAGTTGTTATTAGTTTGGGAGAGGAAAATACTGCGCAAAATCTTCGGTGGGAAAAACTTAAATGGACAATGGGTAAGAAGAACAAATAAGGAACTAACTGAGCTCTATCAAGATCCTAACATACTAGCAGTAATTAAGGCGCAAAGACTTAGATGGTTGGGCCATGTGCAGAGGATGATTCCATCTAGAATTCGCAGAATTGGTACTATCTAGTGCATTGGCAGGGAAAAGACGAAGAGGAAGACCGAGGTCACGATGGAGTAATGGAGTTAGAGAAGATATGAGAAGAATTAACTTAAGGAACTGGGAAACAAAAGCGACTGACAAAAGGGAGTGGAAAAGAATAGTACATCAAGCCATGGGCCTACTAGGCTCGTAGTGCTTACATATTATAATATCAGTTTTCTAATATTATCCAGTTCCATATCCAGTTCCGAATCCAGTGGTTATATTTCTTCCGTATTGTTTAGTTTCGCTTCCAGTGATTGTATTTTTTTTTTTCTTGTTTTTTTTTTGAAATATTTATTTATTATTTTATTACTATATTTTTTTATTGTGCTCATAATAGATTGCAACATTGTCTACAGACATGAATGCAGTAACAATAAATAAAAAAATCGGAGATCCACACCCCGGATTTGAAATCGAAACCTCTGCTTTACGAATCCGAGATCCGAGGTCTACCCACTAGGTCACTAGGCTATCGCTCTTAGACAATATTTTTTCCTGAAACGGGGAACTTTTAAAGCCGGGTCTAGACTATGTAACAAAACATGCTAATAACAAAGTTGTACAACAAATTTATTGTACAACTTTGTTATGTAACTTGTTATAATATAGCATGAGTATCCAGACTATATAACAAAAAACAAAACAACAACATGCGCATAAATTTTGCAGCATTTTAGATGGATAGCTGGTAGGTTAGGTAGTATATAAAATTGCGTCATATAAGTATGGAGGATCTCTTCATAGCAACAGCAGCTTGTGTAATATTGTGGAGGCGACACCGGCGTGTTAAATTAATATTTTAGATGTGTCCTTCATTAGCAGCTCGAGCAAAATATAGGTAGTGGTACAGCTCTTTTAGCTGATCTGGAAAGAGATAACATAGACCCATCGACAGGAGACATTAAATGTGATGGCAGTTTTAAAAACTTCTTAAGAATAGAAAGTTCTGATTTTGAATTTCTTATAAATGAAATCGGCCATAAAATAGGCAGGAAAGACATTTCGAGATGCAATTCCAGTAAGAGAAAGATTAACAGTTATATTATTAGCAAAGTATATTTTTTAAACTTTTTACTCATTGTTTCAGAGAGGAAGTATAACATTTCTGTAAAATTTAATTCCTCAGTATTATCGTCTTCACCTGTTCATGATTGAGTGTCACTGTCTGTTTGAATTGGTGTAGCTGGAGAAGTAGCGGATGTAGGTGTAGTGGACGGAATAGAAAGGCTCAGATATATTGTATGATTGAGTGCCTGTTTGAGTGGCTGATGAAGCAGTCTGCATCTGTGTAGCGAATGAAGTGAATGTTACAGGTTTTATGTCTGAACACTCTGCTCTGTAGAGAATAGTATTTATGTCAAATTTAGAGTTGATTTGCACCGATTTGCTGTTAAGGTTCCGCGTACTGCTTTTCTTTTGTTGGCTTGAGTTATAGGCGTACGTGCATTAGTTTTAACTATAGTTTCTGTATCTATTTTCACTTCTAGTTCAGTCTATTCATCGTGTTTTTTATTTGTTTTTTAAATCAATAAATGTAGCTCATCCCATAGCAATCCCATAATACTCGTTACTTACGAAATAGCTCAATTAAATGAGTAGTCAGTTCTTTCAAAAATTTCATCGCGTAAATAACCCTACGTGAACAGAGCAAAGAAAAATCTAGCACAATCACTCCAGAATGAACAAGGCGATATGACTCCAACGGTTGCTGCTCGCGTAGGTACTATGCCAGAGAAATGTTTCAATAACATGTTTTTAGGTGTAGATCAGTCGCGGTGCGGTTTTATAACTTTCTTTGATGTTTACCGACATCTGTTGGATAACATAAAACATGCTATATAACCAGAAAAATGTTATACAACACTGTGTTTTAAAACTTGTTTATTTAAAATTTTGTAACAAGTTACAAAACTTTGTTATTTAACATGTTTTGTTACATAGTGTGGACCCGGCTTAACGGTAACTTCTTATAGGTAATACACTACAATTTCTGAATATTTTTTCTGAAATCTATCGAATGGTACCAAACACGACCCCCACGGTGGCGGGGGGGGGAGGGGGAGGTTACTTTAAAATCTTAAATAGGAACTCCTTTTTTTTATTTCAGATTTGGATTCTTTGCGTAAAAATAAGCAACTTTTATTCGAAACGTTTTTTCTAATTACGGATAGGTGGCGCTATAATCGGAGAAAACGGGTGTTGGAAATGGAAAATTAGATTAAAATATGGAAAGTCCCCACTAAAATGGAAAATTTTACTCAACTTTTTTGGTTTTAGAACCTAATAATCACAACCCAATAGGTCCCCAAAGCGCTCGAGTGACTGCACATTTAGCATACTTTGCTCCCCTACTATATGTATTATAAATAATATGCGAAGTAATTATTAACCCAAACAACCATAATTCAACTTTTATTTACCAATAAAGAACTGGACGAAAGTGTCACATCAGCTTTTATGAAACATATGAATATTTGCATAAAAAGGTAAGTGATCTGCTTGAAATCGATATTCCCAAAATCATCTAAAAATTGTTTATACTTGAGTACTTTGAGACTCTTGTATGAAATGTGAATACCGAAATACGATTAGGAATCTCCATTATGTAATTTTTAAATAATACATAATTCTTAGGAAATGAAAGGTATTATACAAACGTGTTAAAAAATACTACCTACTGAAATTTTTTGATGGCAATAAATGATGAATTGGTTTATCGAATTTATTTTTAAGGTGATACAGTAGCGATCAACAGGTAGCCAAAACGCGTTCTAAGATTGAGGCTGTATTTTTGAATATTTTTTCGAGATATTTGGCACACGTATTTGTAATATAATAAAGAATGGCGGTACAGAGCCCAATTTGAAAAATATATTAATATGTGGAAATTACTCTGTAAATAAATACAATATTAAAAAAAGGAGTCTGTACCGCCATTAAGAAGAACAAAAAATACACTTTCTTCAAATAAACTTTTTTATCAGATGCCTAGATTTTGTGTCATTTTGGAACTACTAATGAAATAAAAAATTTTAGTAGTTCCAAAATGACACAAAATCTAGGCATCGGATAAAAAAGTTTATTTGAAGAAAGTGTATTTTTTTGTTCTTCTTAGTGGCGGTACAGGCTCGTTTTTTTAATATTGTATTTAATTACAGAGTAATTTCCACATATTAATATATTTTTTAAATTGGGCTCTGTACCGCCATTCTTTATTATATTACGAATACGTGTGCCACATATCTCGAAAAAATATTCAAAATTACAGCCGCAATCTTGGAATGCGTTTTCGCTACCTGTTGATCGCTACTGTTTCCTCTTAAGTAAAATATGTCATTTGGATATTTTTTTAAACTCGATAGATCCTAGGGACATGTCGGTAGGATCATCACTTTTGGGAGTTTTGGGAATATCCCAATTGACAACGACAACGCAATATACACCGACGCCGTCTACAACGAGCGACGAATCAGAGATGCCAGATTGGGGTACTTTCGCCCATTTTTAGGGTAATTTGAAAGCACATGGGAAAATTTTTATAGGTTGAATTGGTTGGGGAATTTTTCGGGAGGAATATTGAGCAAACTGAATTGCAATATAAATGTATGTAACATATAACATTATATTAACATTATAACCCATCGAGTATTTGCTTCTGATTAAAAAAACCGAAAAATGGTTTTTGGAACAACCGCTTTTTTTGACCAGTTATAACCGCCAGGTTAAACCGTAAGTAAAAAACCGGTATAACCGAAAACCGGTTTTTTGTTCAACAACCGCCATCCCTACCTTGGTTGTTACAAATACAGTTCGCTGGAATAAGTTTTACCCCCCTTATTAACTTATTTATTTTTAGCACATAAGAAAAACGCTCGGATAGGTCGATTTTTAAAATAATCATAGTATATTATAGCGTCAATGTTTCGAACTTTACGCGATCCCTCTTCTTCAGGTGACAGGCACAACTTTGATTTTTTTAAATAGGAAAGTAAGTACATCATGTGACACCACATTTAAAGGCTTTTTTCTACAACCGTGTTAAAAATGCAATTTTTAGAACTCCATACGTGCGTTAAAAATGCTACTTTAAGGCAGGGCCGGTTTTAGGGTTCTGAGCGCCCCTGGCAAAATAAAATTTGGCGCCCCTTCATATAAGAATATACAAATTTACTGCAAATATAGAAAAATAGGAAAAAATCAAAATTTTACCAAAAAGAACTATGTAAAAATATATTTATTTAAAAAATAGTAGGATAGTTATTACTTATAACTTATCCAACATAAGGCATAGCATAGCGAGCACATTCAAGCGACGAAGAAGCGAGGTAAAAGATAAATGCACATTATCAACAACCAGTAAAAAATGTGTATAAATAACTATTTAGATGGAAAATAAGCCACAATTAAATTGAAAAAAATAATTTTATTATCGTTTCGACGCCCAAATCGGGTGTCGTTGTCAAAATACAAAATACTACTAAATTAAACAAAAATGTTGTTGCTTAGTAAAAAATTCGTCTAATAATTTATTTAATCTGACTCATTTATAACATTTAATGTGTATAAATCTTCTACAAGACCAAAAAACATGTTGATTGTGCGCAAGATATAGCTGCATCCCCAATAACTAAATTGAGGGAGTGGCATCCACTTAGCATAAAATAGCATGCGGATATTCTTTGCAAACGCGAGCTTGTACATCTTTATTTTTTCTCTTCCTTTTAGAGCCGTTGTGATATCCTTGGCCTTACAATCATCTATGCAAATTCAAATAAAATCATTCATTATTTTTTTTATTATCTCATGAGCTTTTTATTATCTCTATGACTCGATACCTATAAAAACAAGCTATGGTTTTAGGTATCGAGTTACTAGGACAAACAATATGCTGCATACTAAAATTAAACCCGGTACTGTGGGATAAGAACATCAGTATAAAAACAAAAAGAAGAATATAATATAACACCATGACAAAAAGTATTCTGAATAATGGGTGTGAAAATTGAATAAAAAGTACGAAAACCAAATGCAAAATAAGAGCAACAGAGATCGAATACCTAAGTAGAAGCTGTAGAAGGGATAGAATAAATAACATAGAGATTAAGAAAATAATGGTAATGAATTCAAGGGATAATAGACAACATAGAACAAAAGAGATTAACCTGGTATGGACATGGCAAAAGAGCAGACCAAAATCGTTGATAAACAGAATAACAGATTGGAGCCCGATAGGAAGAAGGAAGAGAGACAGACCCCGAAAATCTTTTAGAGATAAAATGGACGAAGCAATATTAGAAAAGAAACCTGCAGGACTGGAAAAACAGAAAGAACTGAAAATAACGGTCAAGTGAAATAATACAGGAAAAACTATGGAAATCCAGGGTGGTCAAGAAAAAACAGGATGATTCTAAATAAATGCGACAAACTTTAAAGGGTAATTCTATATGAAAAAATAATGACAGTTTGCTCTATAAGCGTATGTCAGCAAATACTTCGTTTCCGAGATATGGGGTGTTGACATTTTTCTTACAAACTGACGATTTCTTTATTGTTCTAAAACCGGTTCAGATATGCAAATGAAATTTGATGTGTTTTAAGAGGTAATTATTGCGCATTTTTTGACATAAAATTAATAATTTTATATCTACTGTTGAAATGGTGTTAATTTTTTTAAAGAAAAACATAGTACGCCACTGAGATATTTCAAATAACAAATCATTTTGGAATTACTCGTTCAATTTATGATATATACAAAAATCTATTATTCCTTTTTTTCATACGTCGTTCGTGCCGTTTTTATGCAAAAAGTGAAACATCTTATTCGAAATAAATTTCTATATATTCATATTATGAAAAAGAACTTGTCAATTCTAATTCATATAGATATACCTGGTTTGTTTTTTTTATTTCAAATTACACACCCACGGACACACGACAATGTTGATAAAGCAAAGTTTACAGAACAGGAAGACAAAACTATTTAACCATTGAGGCTATAATGACAAGCAGCAGTATAATAATATCACTGACTATTCATAAATTTGTTGATACTTCGTAAATCTGATCTTTGTGTATTTTAAGTATGTATGTATAACATTGTAATACCATAAAAGTGATAGGTATTACCTGACAAATGACCTTTAAAAGCCATAACAATTTTTAGGTTGCATTATTTTTATTAGAGAATTTGTGTGAGCTAGAAATAGTTTACTTATTGTCACAATTATTTAATATTAATTGTCTTAGGAGTAATCTTAGCCCAAAGATAATCTATAAAGTCCAAAAAAATAGTGAATGTAAAAAATATTATATTTTTTTTTGTTTAGCTAATGCCTCGACAACTAATGGCCATTGGCATGGTAGGTACGGTAATTTTGAACAGTTAGGTACCTAGTGTCATGTGTAAGTAGTGTGTGTGTTGAGTAAGTGGCTTGTTACTTTGCAATGTCGACGTCTTTGTCTTTGCAAAGAGACGCTAATTGTATCCGAACGTCTGCGGTCCCTCCGGTGAGAACCGATCCCACGAGGACAGAAACTATATTCATTTATTAATTTATAATAAATGAAAAATTTCCGACCCTGGTGAGATTCGAACCCACAACCTTTCGGATTTTTTCGATCCAAAGGCACGCGCTCTTACCACTGAGCCACGGAGGGGGGTAAATATTATATTTATGTATCAGCGTCTCTCAAAATTTGGCGCCCCCAAATTCTGGTGCCCCGGGCGGTCGCCCGGCTCGCCCGCCCCTTTATCCGGCCCTGCTTTAAGGCACTAGTGCTTTAAAAATTTTATGGCACTGCAATTCGTATTGATCGTATAGGCAATTTTGATGTAATGTCAAAAAAATATAAAAATGGAATGTCAGTCAAGTTCAAGTAAAAGTTTTTGTAGATATTGTCCTGTAATTACGTTTGTAGAAAAAATATTGCATGATATGCGTGTTAAAAAGTGCATTTTTAAGGCACTCATGTGATTTGCAGAACTCGCTGTCGCTCATTCTGCAAACTTTCACATGCGTGCCTTAAACGTGTACTTTTAACACTTATATCATAAATAACTATTGAAATACTGATTACAAAAATTTATAGTATTTTAAGCCTTTCTGAGAGCATATGCGCAAAAATTTCGCTCGAATTATTTTTAAATGCGTTCATTTTTTTCGAATACTGAAAAAACCGTAAGTATTTTTAAAAATTTTAAACGCAGAAAGAAATATTACTGTATTATCCATGGTCGAAAGTCCTTGAGAACTTCTATAATATTTATTTTAATAAGTAACAGGGGTGAAAAAAATAGTATGATTTTTAATTTTAAATATATATTACAAAAGAAACTTTTTGTTCATTATAAGGGACTTTCTGCCCTCGGGAATAATGTAGTCTTCTATTTTGCGTTTAAATTTTTTAAAAATACCTATTAGTTATCTCAGGATTCGAAAAAAAATAAATGCGTTTAAAAAGAACTCTACCGAAATTTTGCGCCTACGCTCTCAAAAAGGATTAAAGTATTAAACATTTTTGTACTGTTTGAATTTATGCGACGATTGACGATCCACTGTTTTAAAGATTGGTTGAACAGATGTTGCCAGTTGTATGGTCCTCACTATGTGTATCGTAAGTTATTCAACAGGGCATAGAATATACATGGTTAGAAAATATACGCCAAAGTCAGCGCCTCTATGCGGAAAATCTCTGAACTAAAAATTGATGTGGACCATACAAAGTGAGGTCCCACTTTTTTTTGTAAAAAAACAGTGTTTGCTATCAGTACATGTCTACGAAAAAGTCTTACATTGATTGACTAAGTGAGGTCCGTATACTGGACCTCACTTTGTACAGGACCTCACTTCAACCGCAGTTTCTTTTGATATGTGGCTCACTTCATACGCTGGGAGTAAATATATATATATATATATATATATATATATATATATATATATATATATATATATATATTTATGCACAGATATCAAAGTGAGGTCCTGACATTACGCGCACTTAGTGAGGACCGGTAGAAAACGTAGACATAATCGTTTCAACTCTTCATAGTGACCTTGACAAGTAAATAGCAATTAAAAAATGACGAGTATACACAAAAAAAATTACGCGTATGTGCCCCGTATTGTTCAAGTATATTGCCACCCAAGTGAGGCCATTATACGCAGCTATTAAAGTGAGACTGTATATACTTTTTCGTTATGCGCACAAAGTGAGGACAACTTTACGTGTATATTTCCTTACAGCTCATCAAGTGAGGACCATACAGTGTTGTCGATAAATATGAGATTAATCGTTTCTACTGCCTTTTTCTGTATAACACAGTAAGAATTATTATTGTTTCGATGTTTCAGTCACTTGTAGTTATAAGAAGATGTGGACTCTTTGTTCTTGCTCGTACTGTTTGTTAATTTTATAACATTTTAGTACCTCAGCATTAAATCACGGTAGCCTTATCGGAGACTAGCGTTAATAAAGAAATAGGTTTATATTTTTTAATAATTTACGTTAAAGATGGATAGGAAAGCAAGAATTTTGAAAATAGCGTTAGTTGAGAACAATAATAATCAAAATGGAGGATACAGTGATAGTTCAGTTATGTGAAATTTATATTGAACTTAACATATAAATATAAAAGCCCGACTTTTGATCTAAGGGGAACACAGTTTTTACGGTACATACATATCTGTCATTTGTCAACCCCCTCCCTTCCATTTCCCCCACCCCTTATTTTTAAATAGGGAAGAGGGGCGTGTGCTAGCTCATTTGAAAGGATATTCAATTCTCTATCCAGTATTATTAACATTGACATAATTATCTATACAGAGTGTATTTTAGTATAGGTACTGTTGCCCCTGTCGATTTTCATTTTGAAATGACAATTTTAGAACCTTAATTTTAGTATACAAGATGATTTACTTAATTTAATTAAACTTAGTGTACCTTTTTTACTGACTTAATTTTACAGTTATTCCACTAGATGGTAAATACAGTGAATATGTGCATATGTTTTATTTCGAATAATCATTTTAAAATAGTTTTAGTTTTCTATTTTCTCTGAAAATTGATGCAAGCTTCTTGTTCTTATACTTAAAATCATGTCACTACAAATTTATACGAGACTACATATTAAGAGTATAGAAAGTATTATAATATATGACATACATGCTTTTTTCCATTTATTGAAGATATTTCACCTTATCCTGAAACAATGCAATGTGACCAAGTGTCCTCAACTAAAAAAATATATCCCACTATTTTGATATTAAATGTATAGTTTGTACTATAAACCGTATTGAAATAGATTGCAATATGTGTGTGTGTGGTTGGGATATTGACTGCGAAACCTAAGGCTTCATTCGCCTAATCATATTTACCTTTGATTCTTATAACAATAAATAAAATTGATTAACATTTTATATCAATATTATTAGTGTTTTTAAACATCAGTATGATATATCAGTATGATAAAGTCAAGATAAACAATACTATAACAGAAAGCTTTGAGGTCAAACAAGGACTGCGACAGGGTGATCCATTATCGCCTATAATGTTTAGCATATTACTAGAAAAGGTTATACAGGAATCAAACATTAATAGAACAGGTCTGATCTACCACAAAAAACATCAGTGCTTGGCATTCGCAGACGATTTGGTAATCTTGGCTAGGAGCAAAATAGAACTTATAGAAACACTCATGAAACTCGAGGAGAGGGCAGCAACCAAAGGATTGTATATAAATGAAGCAAAAACAAAGTATATGGAATGGACAAATAAGCAATTCGTTCGGGGGCAATACATAACAATGACAATAGCGAAGGGAACACAGTATAAATTCGAAGAAGTTGAGAGATTTGAGTACTTAGGAACTGTCTTCACAAGAGATCCTAACTGTGAAGAAAAAATACAAAAGAGAATTATGTCGGGCAACCGCGCTATATTTGCTTTTAATGGGTTGTTAAGAAGTAAACATATATCACGAAGAGCAAAACTAAGAACTTACAAGACCGTAATAAGGCCGATAGTAACGTATGCTTCTGAAACATGGGTCACAACAAAAAAACATCAAGAGTTGTTATTAGTTTGGGAGAGGAAAATACTGCGCAAAATCTTCGGTGGGAAAAACTTAAATGGACAATGGGTAAGAAGAACAAATAAGGAACTAACTGAGCTCTATCAAGATCCTAACATACTAGCAGTAATTAAGGCGCAAAGACTTAGATGGTTGGGCCATGTGCAGAGGATGATTCCATCTAGAATTCCCAGAATGGTATTATCTACTGCATTGGCAGGGAAAAGACGAAGAGGAAGACCGAGGTCACGATGGAGTAATGGAGTTAGAGAAGATATGAGAAGAATTAACTTAAGGAACTGGGAAACAAAAGCGACTGACAAAAGGGAGTGGAAAAGAATAGTACATCAAGCCATGGGCCTACTAGGCTCGTAGTGCTTACATATTATAATATCAGTTTTCTAATATTATCCAGTTCCATATCCAGTTCCGAATCCAGTGGTTATATTTCTTCCGTATTGTTTGGTTTCGCTTCCACTGATTGTATTTTTTTTCTGGTTTTTTTTTTGAAATATTTATTTATTATTTTATTACTATATTTTTTTATTGTGCTCATAATAGATTGCAACATTGTCTACAGACATGAATGCAGTAACAATAAATAAAAAAAGAATGTGTGTGTACTATGTACGCACGTAAGAAGATATTCTTCTATTATATAATAGGTAATTTAAACGAAGTAAATATACTTAAAAGGTTATTTGTATTTTATTTAAAAATCAAACTAACTTTCTTATCTACCACTTTCAAAAAATTTTTATTAAAACAACAAAAAATAAAAAAAAATATGAATCGCCCCGGGAATTGAACCCGCAACCTTCCAATCTCAGTGTTAACGCATTTCTAACTACTCCATCGAGGCACTAGAAATAGACATGTAAATTTCGGATATAATTACACAACACGGCAACATATAGTGTAAAAATGTTATGCTTACATAATATTTTATTAATCCAAAAACACAAGAATTATAATAAATAATACATTTCCTAAAACCACTAATATATTCTTTTAATGACTTATTTGCACGGTTACAGATACATACATACCTATCTTGAAAGATTAGCAATGAACTACATACTGTCAGTGTGCGCAGGCGCGCGGTAAATGTACAATTTTACCCTCAATCGATTCGCCGCTAAAGAAGAATATCTTCAAAAATCGGAGATCCACACCCCGGATTTGAAATCGAAACCTCTGCTTTACGAATCCGAGATCCGAGGTCTACCCACTAGGTCACTAGGCTATCGCTCTTAGACAATATTTTTTCCTGAAACGGGGAACTTTTAAAGCCGGGTCTAGACTATGTAACAAAACATGCTAATAACAAAGTTGTACAACAAATTTGTTGTACAACTTTGTTATGTAACTTGTTAATAGCATGAGTATCCAGACTATATAACAAAAAACAAAACAACAACATGAGCATAAATTTTGCAGCATTTTAGATGGATAGCTGGTAGGTTAGGTAGTATATAAAATTGCGTCATATAAGTATGGAGGATCTCTTCATAGCAACAGCAGCTTGTGTAATATTGTGGAGGCGACACCGGCGTGTTAAATTAATATTTTGGATGTGTCCTTCATTAGCAGCTCGAGCAAAATATAGGTAGTGGTACAGCTCTTTTAGCTGATCTGGAAAGAGATAACATAGACCCATCGACAGGAGACATTAAATGTGATGGCAGTTTTAAAAACTTCTTAAGAATAGAAAGTTCTGATTTTGAATTTCTTATAAATGAAATCGGCCATAAAATAGGCAGGAAAGACATTTCGAGATGCAATTCCAGTAAGAGAAAGATTAACAGTTATATTATTAGCAAAGTATATGAGGCGTTCTTTGCAAAAACCCCAGTTGTCCTTTTTTTTCGGAAATGAACTTATGGCTTCTATGGATTGAAGGACTAATTATCTACGTTCCTTGCGTAAGAAACTTGCATTAAAATTACAGTAGTCCAAAATATAAGCGACAAAAATATAGGCGATTCCGCCTAAACCCCATATGTCAAGCGCAATTCCCTTCAAAACCATAGTTGTTATTGGTGTTTTTGCGGGAAACTTTATCGCTTGGCTGTCAGAACCGTGGGCTGTCAGTAGGTTTTTATAGGTTAAATATCCTTCGAATAGTTGTGTTGCGTGATTTTATAAGTAAACACCATTTTTCGTTCATTTTTTATTTTGGTTTATTACTATAAATATCGTTTTTCCTATAAATTAATGAAAAATTCCTGCAAAAACCCCATATGTCAAATGAATAAATGTCCTTCATAAATAAACAAAAGGAAAAAATAATGTTATTTATATTGTAAACTGTGTGTAATCATCAAAATAATAAATCACTAATTTGAGAATTTCCGTAAACTTAATAGGGTTCAATTAAATAACTTTTTTTTAAATGTCTCCGATGTTGTAAAAAGTGACATATGGGGTTTTTGCAAAGAACGCCTCATATTTTTTAAACTTTTTACTCATTGTTTCAGAGAGGAAGTATAACATTTCTGTAGAATTTAATTCCTCAGTATTATCGTCTTCACCTGTTCATGATTGAGTGTCACTGTCTGTTTGAATTGATGTAGCTGGAGAAGTAGCGGATGTAGGTGTAGTGGACGGAATAGAAAGGCTCAGATATATTGTATGATTGAGTGCCTGTTTGAGTAGCTGATGAAGCAGTCTGCATCTGTGTAGCGAATGAAGTGAATGTTACAGGTTTTATGTCTGAACACTCTGCTCTGTAGAGAATAGTATTTATGTCAAATTTAGAGTTGATTTGCACCGATTTGCTGTTAAGGTTCCGCGTACTGCTTTTCTTTTGTTGGCTTGAGTTATAGGCGTACGTGCATTGCATTAGTTTTAACTACAGTTTCTGTATCTATTTTCACTTCTATTTCAGTCTATTCATCGTGTTTTTTATTTGTTTTTTATATCAATAAATGTAGCTCATCCCATAGCAATCCCATAATACTCGTTACTTACGAAATAGCTCAATTAAATGAGTAGTCAGTTCTTTCGACAATTTCATCGCGTAAATAACCCTACGTGAACAGAGCAAAGAAAAATCTAGCACAATCACTCCAGAATTAACAATGCGATATGACTCCAACGGTTGCTGCTCGCGTAGGTACTATGCCAGAGAAATGTTTCAATAACATGTTTTTAGGTGTAGATCAGTCGCGGTGCGGTTTTATAACTTTCTTTGATGTTTACCGACATCTGTTGGATAACATAAAACATGCTATATAACCAGAAAAATGTTATACAACACTGTGTTTTAAAACTTGTTTATTTAAAATTTTGTAACAAGTTACAAAACTTTGTTATTTAACATGTTTTGTTACATAGTCTGGACCCGGCTTAACGGTAACTTCTTATAGGTAATGCACTACAATTTCTGAATATTTTTTCTGAAATCTATCGAATGGTACCAAACACGACCCCACGGAGGTGGGGGGGGGGTTACTTTAAAATCTTAAATAGGAACTCCTTTTTTTATTTCAGATTTGGATTCTTTGCGTAAAAATAAGCAACTTTTATTCGAAACTTTTTTTCTAATTACGGATAGGTGGCGCTATAATCGGAGAAAACGGGTGTTGGAAATGGAAAATTAAATTAAAATATGGAAAGTCCCCACTAAAATGGAAAATTTTACTTAACTTTTTTGGTTTTAGAACCTAATAATCACAACCCAATAGGTCCCCAAAGCGCTCGAGTGACTGTACATTTAGCATACTTTGCTCCCCTACTATATATGTATTATAAATAATATGCGAAGTAATTATTAACCCAAACAACCATAATTCAACTTTTATTTACTAATAAAGAACTGGACGAAAGTGTCACATCAGCTTTTATGAAACACATGAATATTTACATAAAAAGGTACTAGTGATCTGCTTGAAATCTATATTCCCAAAATCATCTAAAAATTGTTTATACTTGAGTACTTTGAGACTCTTGTATGAAATGTGAATACCGAAATACGGTTAGGAATCTCCATTATGTAATTTTTAAATAATACATAATTCTTAGGAAATGAAAGGTATTATACAAACGTGTTAAAAAATACTACCTACTGAAATTTTTTGATGGCAATAAATGATGAATTGGTTTATCAAATTTATTTTTAAGGTGATACAGTAGCTATCAACAGGTAGCCAAAACGCGTTCCAAGATTGAGGCTGTAATTTTGAATATTTTTTCGAGATATTTGGCACACGTATTTGTAATATAATAAAGAATGGCGGTACAGAGCCCAATTTGAAAAATATATTAATATGTGGAAATTACTCTGTAAATAAATACAATATTAAAAAAAAACGAGTCGGTACCGCCATTAAGAAGAACAAAATAATACACTTTCTTCAAATAAACTTTTTTATCAGATACCTAGATTTTGTGTCATTTTGGAACTACTAATGAAATAAAAAATTTTAGTAGTTCCAAAATGACACAAAATCTAGGCATCGGATAAAAAAGTTTATTTGAAGAAAATGTATTTTTTTTGTTCTTCTTAGTGGCGGTACAGGCTCGTTTTTTAATATTGTATTTAATTACAGAGTATTTCCACATATTAATATATTTTTTAAATTTAGCTCTGTACCGCCATTCTTTATTATATTACGAATACGTGTGCCACATATCTCGCAAAAATATTCAAAATTACAGCCGCAATCTTGGAACGCGTTTTCGCTACCTGTTGATCGCTACTGTTTCCTCTTAAGTAAAATATGTCATTTGGATATTTTTTTAAACTCGATAGATCCTAGGGACATGTCGGTAGATCGGTAGGATCATCACTTTTGGGAGTTTTGGGAATATCCCAATTGACAACGCAATATACACCGACGCCGTCTACAACGAGCGACGAATCAGAGATGCCAGATTGGGGTACTTTCGCCCATTTTTAGGGTAATTTGAAAGCACATGGGAAAATTTTTATAGGTTGAATTGGTTGGGGAATTTTTCGGGAGGAAAATTGAGCAAACTGAATTGCAATATAAATGTATTGTTATGATCTGCTTTTTATTAATTTTATATTAATTATTATTTATCTGATTAATTATTTAATTGTCGCAAATCATACATAAAAATGAATAAAAAATCTCAGGGTGCCTTTTTATACTATAAAAAAAAATCTAAATTATCTCACGTTATACTTATCTTCTCTCGTGGGTTCAGTATCTCTTAGTTGATCCTAATCGGGATAAAATAGGGAAAAGAAATAAAGCAAAATATTAAAATAAACATACAGAATTGTCTTTTATTTGTCAAAATCAATACTCTAAACTCTATCAAATCTAAAACCTGTGGACACAGATGTCTGAATGAAATCTTTACCACTTAAATTTACTATAGTTAAAAAAAAACAATTTATCGGTTTGTTCCCGATGACTTTGGTAAAACAAACTAAACAAAACAAATTTATGTATTCGCAAGATTAGCTATACTTCCTATTTACTTTTAGAAATATTGGAATTTTAATTCATATGCCTTTTACTCAAAATTTTAGTTTCCGAACATAAAAATATCTTTCACATAAGTTGACTGACCTTTTGCTTCACTCACTCTGATGTCTTCTCGTGACCCAAAACAGCTCTCCCTCGTTGACTATGTTAAAGGCTACTCATCAAAGCCATCTCCGTTCTCCAGCTTCAAAACTATCAGCATACCAGCACCAATTCTCCAACAAGCCGGGCCTCTTTTGACACGTACTCGATTCAAACAAAACTCCAAAAATTCTCTGCTCTCCTTCTCACAATAATACAGAATCAAAGAGGTATTTCGTCTCAATTTGATTTGTCCCTCGTTCCACTTTTCAACACTATTCTCCACTATCAAACAGCCACTGGTATCTGCTAACTATCTATCCACTAAAACGTCGAACCGCTCCTCAGCGATGCCAAAAACATAATGACTTCCCCTTCAAACTCTCTTAATCATTCAAACTACTTTTCCCCCTTGCACGTTGCCAAGAATCCGAAACATCGACTTTTCCATTCGACAAACAAAACAGTCACCCTCAAAACCATTCCGACCATCCTAATTACCTTCTGAGAACTATACAACATTTACTCGTGCTGAAACAAAGATACTAAAATTCCAAACTTTCTCCTAAAACCACTTTTCTAGAAATTGATAATTACCTCTACCCTAAACAATCTTTTTCCATTTTAAATCTAAATACATCGTTATTTTCACTTTAATTATTCACAAAAGTCTTTAATGGTTCATCGGAAAGCTCATTAAAAAAAGAAATCCACTTACATCCAAACTAAATTCTAATAAATATTTACAGATCAATATACAGGGTGTATCAAATTTATGTGCCCGCGTTATTAAAAAAAAAATTAATTTAATTTTTATTTTGCCTTTGATTGATAAAATTGAAAACACAATAGTATGTAACATATAACATTATATTAACATTATAACCTATCGAGTGTTTGCTTTTGATTAAAAAAACCGAAAAATGGTTTTTGGAACAACCGCTTTTTTTGACCAGTTATAACCGCCAGGTTAAACCGTAAGTAAAAAACCGGTATAACCGAAAACCGGTTTTTTGTTCAACAACCGCCATCCCTACCTTGGTTGTTACAAATACAGTTCGCTGGAATAAGTTTTACCCCCCTTATTAACTTATTTATTTTTAGCACATAAGAAAAACGCTCGGATAGGTCGATTTTTAAAATAATCATAGTATATTATAGCGTAAATGTTTCGAACTTTACGCGATCCCTCTTCTTCAGGTGACAGGCACAACTTTGATTTTTTTAACTAGGAAAGTAAGTACATCATGTGTCACCTCATTTAAAGGCTTTTTTCTACAACCGTGTTAAAAATGCAATTTTTAGAACTCCATACGTGCGTTAAAAATGCTACTTTAAGGCAGGGCCGGTTTTAGGGTTCTGAGCGCCCCTGGCAAAATAAAATTTGGCGCCCCTTCATATAAGAATATACAAATTTACTGCAAATATAAAAAAAAATAGGAAAAAATCCAAATTTTACCATAAAGAACTATGTAAAAATATATTTATTTAAAAATTAGTAGGATAGTTATTACTTATAACTTATCCAACATAGGGCATAGCATAGCGAGCACATTTTAAGTTCAAGCGACGAAGAAGCGAGGTAAAAGATAAATGAACATTATCAACAACCAGTAAAAAATGTATATAAATAACTATTTAGATGGAAAATAAGCCACAATTAAATTGAAAAAAATAATTTTATTATCGTTTCGACGCCCAAATCGGGTGTCGTTGTCAAAATACAAAATACTACTAAATTAAACAAAAATGTTGTTGCTTAGTAAAAAATTCGTCTAATAATTTATTTAATCTGACTCATTTATATCATTTAGTGTGTATAAATCTTCTACAAGACCAAAAAACATGTTGATTGTGCGCAAGATATAGCTGCATCCCCAATAACTAAATTGAGGGAGTGGCATCCACTTAGCATAAAATAACATGCAGATATTCTTTGCAAACGCGAGCTTGTACATCTTTATTTTTTCTCTTCCTTTTAGAGCCGTTGTGATATCCTTGGCTTACAATCATCTATGCAAATTCAAATAAAATCATTCATTATTTTTTTTATTATCTCATGAGCTTTTTATTATCTCTATGACTCGATACCTATAGAACCAAGCTATGGTTTTAGGTATCGAGTTACTAGGACAAACAATATGCTGCATACTAAAATTAAACCCTGTGGGATAAGAACATCAGTATAAAAACAAAAAGAAGAATATAATATAACACCATGACAAAAAGTATTCTGAATAATGGGTGTGAAAATTGAATAAAAAATACGAAAACCAAATGCAAAATAAGAGCAATAGAGATCGAATACCTAAGTAGAAGCTGTAGAAGGGATAGAATAAATAACATAGAGATTAAGAAAATAATGGTAATGAATTCAAGGGATAATAGACAACATAGAACAAAAGAGATTAACCTGGTACGGACATGGCAGAAGAGCAGACCAAAATCGTTGATAAACAGAATAACAGATTGGAGCTCGATAGGAAGAAGGAAGAGAGACAGACCCCGAAAATCTTTTAGAGATAAAATGGACGAAGCAATATTAGAAAAGAAACCTGCAGGACTGGAAAAACAGAAAGAACTGAAAATAACGGTCAAGTGAAATAATACAGGAAAAACTATGGAAATCCAGGGTGGTCAAGAAAAAACAGGATGTTTCTAAATAAATGCAACAAACTTTAAAGGGTAATTCTATATGAAAAAATAATGACAGTTTGCTCTATAAGCGTATGTCAACAAATACTTCGTTTCCGAGATATGGGGTGTTGACATTTTTCTTACAAACTGACGATTTCTTTATTGTTCTAAAACCGGTTCAGATATGCAAATGAAATTTGATGTGTTTTAAGAGGTAATTATTGCGCATTTTTTGACATAAAATTAATAATTTTATATCTACTGTTGAAATGGTGTGAATTTTTTTAAAGAAAAACATAGTACGCCACTGAGATATTTCAAATAACAAATCATTTTGGAATTACTCGTTCAATTTATGATATATACAAAAATCTATTATTCCTTTTTTTCATACGTCGTTCGTGCCGTTTTTATGCAAAAAGTGAAACATCTTAACGCGTACAAAGTATTCGAAATAAATTTCTATATATTCATATTATGAAAAAGAACTTGTCAATTCTAATTCATATAGATATACCTGGTTTGTTTTTTTTTATTTCAAATTACACACCCACGGACACACGACAATGTTGATAAAGCAAAGTTTACAGAACAGGAAGACAAAACTATCTAACCATTGAGGCTATAATGACAAGCAGCAGTATAATAATATCACTGACTATTCATAAATTTGTTGATACTTCGTAAATCTGATCTTCGTGTATTTTAAGTATGTATGTATAACATTGTAATACCATAAAAGTGATAGGTATTACCTGACAAAAATGACCTTTAAAAGCCATAACAGTTTTTAGGTTGCATTATTTTTATTAGAGAATTTTTGTGAGCTAGAAATAGTTTTCTTATTGTTACAATTATTTAATATTAATTGTCTTAGGAGTAATCTTAGCCCAAAGATAATCTATAAAGTCCAAAAAAATAGTGAATGTAAAAAATATTATATTTTTTTTTGTTTAGCTAATGCCTCGACAACTAATGGCCATTGGCATGGTAGGTACGGTAATTTTGAACAGTTAGGTACCTAGTGTCATGTGTAAGTAGTGTGTGCGTTGAGTAAGTGGCTTGTTACTTTGCAATGTCGACGTCATTGTCTTTGCAAAGAGACGCTAATTGTATCCGAACGTCTGCGGTCCCTCCGGTGAGAACCGATCCCACGAGGACAGAAACTATATTCATTTATTAATTTATAATAAATGAAAAATTTCCGACCCTGGTGAGATTCGAACCCACAACCTTTCGGATTTTTTCGATCCAAAGGCTCTTACCACTGAGCCACGGAGGGGGGTAAATATTATATTTATATATCAGCGTCTCTCAAAATTTGGCGCCCTCAAATTCTGGCGCCCCGGGCGGTCGCCCGGCTCGCCCGCCCCTTTATACGGCGCTGCTTTAAGGCACTAGTGCTTTAAAATTTTTATGGCACTGCAATTCGTATTGATTGTATAGGCAATTTTGATGTAATGTCAAAAAAATATAAAAATGGAATGTCAGTCAAGTTCAAGTAAAAGTTTTTGTAGATATTGTCCTGTAATTACGTTTGTAGAAAAAATATTGCATGATGTGCGTGTTAAAAAGTGCATTTTTAAGGCACTCATGTCAATTGCAGAACTCGCTGTCGCTCATTCTGCAAACTTTCACATGCGTGCCTTAAACGTGTACTTTTAACACTTATATCATAAATAACTATTGAAATACTGATTACAAAAATTTATAGTATTTTAAGCCTTTCTGAGAGCATATGCGCAAAAATTTCGCTCGAATTATTTTTAAATGCGTTCATTTTTTTCGAATACTGAGAAAACCTTAAGTATTTTTAAAAAATTTAAACGCAGAAAGAAATATTACTGTATTATCCATGGTCGAAAGTCCTTGAGAACTTCTATAATATTTATTTTAATAAGTCACAGGGGTGAAAAAAAAATAGTCTGATTTTTAATTTTAAATATATATTACAAAATAAACTTTTTGTTCATTATAAGGGACTTTCTGCCCTCGGGAATAATGTAGTCTTCTATTTTGCGTTTAAATATTTTAAAAATACCTATTAGTTATCTCAGGATTCGAAAAAAATAAATGCGTTTAAAAAGAACTCGACCGAAATTTTGCGCCTACGCTCTCAAAAAGGATTAAAGTATTAAACATTTTTGTACTGTTTGAATTTATGCGACGATTGACGATCCACTGTTTTAAAGATTGGTTGAACAGATGTTGCCAGTTGTATGGTCCTCACTATGTGTATCGTAAGTTATTCAACAGGGCATAGAATATACATGGTTAGAAAATATACGCCAAAGTCAGCGCCTCTATGCGGAAAATCTCTGAACTAAAAATTGATGTGGACCATACAAAGTGAGGTCCCACTTTTTTTTGTAAAAAAACAGTGTTTGCTATCAGTACATGTCTACGAAAAAGTCTTACATTGATTGACAAAGTGAGGTCCGTATACTGGACCTCACTTTGTATAGGACCTCACTTCAACCGCAGTTTCTTTTGATATGTGGCTCACTTCATACGCTGGGAGTAAATATATATATATATATATATATATATATATATATATATGTTCGGAAAGATTTCCGCGGTCAGGTAAATGAAAATTACTAAGTTCTCGGGAAGAACCGCGTTGAGAATTTATAACTCGACGTTTCGGCACCCTTTTTGGAGCCATTATCAAGAGGGGTATGGTTCCGTTCGAGTTCGGGGTCTCAATCTGCCTACTCCCCTCACTCGTGACGTACCAGTAGTGTCTTGTTCTCTAGGAGAACGGTCAAGCGGCACTGAGGTCTCAATCTGCCTACTCCTCAGTGTCGAGTGACGACCTGTCTTCGCCTGTGTATCATTGCCGTGTCTTCATTCCAAAATCAATTCTACCGTCAAATCAAAGGTGCCCCAATGGGATCCCCTCTCTCTCCCGTAATAGCTGATATCTACATGGAGCATTTCGAAACAATAGCCCTGTCATCATCAAATCTCAAACCCACTTGCTGGTTACGGTACGTTGATGACACTTTTGTCATTTGGCCCCATGGTAAAGATACGTTAGATCTCTTCCTCTCCCACCTGAATGGAATACACCCCAGTATTCAATTCACGATGGAAGTTGAGTCTGAGGAGTCTTTACCATTCCTTGATGTACTTATTCAAAAACAGCCACCTCACAGTTTTTCCTATTCCGTGTACCGAAAACCCACCCATACAAATCGGTATCTCAATGCCCAGTCACATCATCACCCCGCCCAACTCAGTTCAGTTGTCAACACTCTTGTTTCTCGCTCTATAAGGCTTAGTGACGACAATCACAGACCATCTGAAATAAATTCAATAAGGCAAACACTCTTACAAAACGGCTACAAAAAACCCAAATCAATAGGAGCATTCAGAAACATCTAAATCCCATTCCATCTAATAAAGAAAACTTGCCGCCCGATCAACCCAAAATCTTTCTACCTTTTATCAAAGGTGTCACTGACAAGATTAGTAGAATTCTTACCCCTCTAAATATCAAAACCGTCTTCAATACTCACTCCAAGTTGTGCAATCTTGTCAGATCCGTAAAAGACCAAATCCCCAATGAAGACCATGGTGTCTACGAGATACCTTGTTCCAGTTGCCCACGGACATACATAGGACAGACAAACCGACGAATCCAAAACCGTATCTACGAACATTCCATATCTGTAAAACATTCCGACACTACTTCAGCCCTTGCCCAACATCATATTCAGACAGGTCACCAAATAGATTTCGAGAAAGCAAAAACCATCGCCCCTGTCCGCTCCTTAAAATCGAGAATCATCCGTGAAGCCATCGAAATTGAAAAACGCCCTCACAGCCTAAACACACGCGATGACGCCAAAAGACTGCCTGCAACATGGCGACCGCTGCTTCGGCGAATCCCCACGTCAGTCGATCCCACTCAGGCCTCTCCCGCGCATACAGTTCCCGCGCGCACTGAGAGTATAAAAGGAGCTACACAGGCGAAGACAGGTCGTCACTCGACACTGAGGAGTAGGCAGATTGAGACCTCAGTGCCGCTTGACCGTTCTCCTAGAGAACAAGACACTACTGGTACGTCACGAGTGAGGGGAGTAGGCAGATTGAGACCCCGAACTCGAACGGAACCATACCCCTCTTGATAATGGCTCCAAAAAGGGTGCCGAAACGTCGAGTTATAAATTCTCAACGCGGTTCTTCCCGAGAACTTAGTAATTTTCATATATATATATATATATATATATATATATATATATATATATATATATATATTTATGCACAGATATCAAAGTGAGGTCCTGACATTACGCGCACTTAGTGAGGACCGGTAGAAAACGTAGACATAATCGTTTCAACTCTTCATGGTGACCTTGACAAGTAAATAGCAATTAAAAAATGACGAGTATACACAAAAAAAGTTACGTATATGTGTCCCGTATTGTTCAAGTATATTGCCACCCAAGTGAGGCCATTATACGCAGCTATTAAAGTGAGACTGTATATACTTTTTCGTTATGCGCACAAAGTGAGGACAACTTTACGTGTATATTTCCTTACAGCTCATCAAGTGAGGACCATACAGTGTTGTCGATAAATAAAAGATTAATCGTTTCTACTGCCTTTTTCTGTATAACACAGTAAGAATTATTATTGTTTCGATGTTTCAGTCACTTGTAGTTATAAGAAGGATGTGGACTCTTTGTTCTTGCTCGTACTGTTTGTTAATTTTATAACATTTTAGTACCTCAGCATTAAATCACGGTAGGCTTATTGGAGACTAGCGTTAATAAAGAAATAGTTTTATTTTTTTAATAATTTACATTAAAGATGGATAGGAAAGCAAGAATTTTGAAAATAGCGTTAGTTGAGAACAATAATAATCAAAATGGAGGATACAGTGATAGTTCAGTTATGTGAAATTTATATTGAACTTAACATATAAATATAAAAGCCCGACTTTTGATTTAAGTATAGTTTGTACTATAAACCGTATTGAAATAGATTGCAACATGTGTGTGTGGTTGGGATATTGACTGCGAAACCTAAGGCTTCATTCGCCTAATCATATTTACCTTTAATTCTTATAACAATAAATAAAATTGACTAACATTTTATATCAATATTATTAGTGTTTTTAAACAATATCAGTATGATAAAGTCAAGATAAACAATATTATAGCAGAAAGCTTTGAGGTCAAACAAGGACTGCGGCAGGGTGATCCATTATCGTCTATAATGTTTAGCATATTACTAGAAAAGGTTATACAGGAAGCAAACATTAATAGAACAGGTCTGATCTACCACAAAAAACATCAGTGCTTGGGATTCGCAGACGATTTGGTAATCTTGGCTAGGAGCAAAATAGAACTTATAGAAACAGTCATGAAACTTGAGGAGAGGGCAGCAACCAAAGGATTGTATATAAATGAAGCAAAAACAAAGTATATGGAATGGACAAATAAGCAATTCGTTCGGGGGCAATACATAACAATGACAACAGCGAAGGGAACACAGTATAAATTCGAAGAAGTTGGGAGATTTGTGTACTTAGGAACTGTCTTCACAAGAGATCCTAACTGTGAAGAAGAAATACAAAAGAGAATTATGTCGGGCAACCGCGCTATATTTGTTTTTAATGGGTTGTTAAAAGTAAAAATATATCACGAAGAGCAAAACTAAGAACTTACAAGACGTAATAAGGCCGATAGTAACGTATGCTTCTGAAACATGGGTCACAACAAAAAACATCAAGAGTTGTTATTAGTTTGGGAGAGGAAAATACTCCGCAAAATCTTCGGTGGGAAAAACTTTAATGGACAATGGGTAAGAAGAACAAATAAGGAACTAACTGAGCTCTATCAAGATCCTAACATACTAGCAGTAATTAAGGCGCAAATACTTAGATGGTTGGGCCTTGTGCAGAGGATGATTCCATCTAGAATTCCCAGAATAGTACTATCTAGTGCATTGGCAGGGAAAATACGAAGAGGAAGACCGAGGTCACGATGGAGTAATGGAGTTAGAGAAGATATGAGAAGAATTAACTTAAGGAACTGGGAAAGAAAAGCGACTGACAAAAGGGAGTGGAAAAGAATAGTACATCAAGCCATGGGCCTACTAGGCTCGTAGTGCTTACATATTATAATATGTTTTCTAATATTATCCAGTTCAATATCCAGTTCCGAATCCAGTGATTATATTTCTTCCGTATTGTTTAGTTTCGCTTTCAGTGATTGTATTTTTTTTTTGTTTTTTTTTTGAAATATTTATTTATTATTTTATTACTATATTTTTTTATTGTGCTCATAATAGATTGCAACATTGTCTACAGACATGAATGCAGTAACAATAAATAAAAAAAAAAATCGGAGATCCACACCCCGGATTTGAAATCGAAACCTCTGCATTACGAATCCGAGATCCGAGGTCTACCCACTAGGTCACTAGGCTATCGCTCTTAGACAATATTTTTTCCTGAAACGGGGAACTTTTAAAGCCGGGTCTAGACTATGTAACAAAACATGCTAATAACAAAGTTGTACAACAAAGTTGTACAACAAATTTGTTGTACAACTTTGTTATGTAACTTGTTATAATATAGCATGAGTATCCAGACTATATAATAAAAAACAAAACAACAACATGCGCATAAATTTTGCAGCATTTTAGATGGATAGCTGGTAGGTTAGGTAGTATATAAAATTGCGTCATATAAGTATGGAGGATCTCTTCATAGCAACAGCAGCTTGTGTAATATTGTGGAGGCGACACCGGCGTGTTAAATTAATATTTTGGGTGTGTCCTTCATTAGCAGCTCGAGCAAAATATAGGTAGTGGTACAGCTCTTTTAGCTGATCTGGAAAGAGATAACATAGACCCATCGACAGGAGACATTAAATGTGATAGCAGTTTTAAAAACTTCTTAAGAATAGAAAGTTCTGATTTTGAATTTCTTATAAATGAAATCGGCCAATTCCAGTAAGAGAAAGATTAACAGTTATATTATGAGCAAAGTATATTTTTCAAACTTTTTACTCATTGTTTCAGAGAGGAATTTTTACATTTCTGTAAAATTTAATTCCTCAGTATTATCTTCTTCGCCTGTTCATGATTGAGTGTCACTGTCTGTTTGAATTGGTGTAGCTGGAGAAGTAGCGGATGTAGGTGTAGTGGACGGAATAGAAAGGCTCAGATATATTGTATGATTGAGTGCCTGTTTGAGTAGCTGATGAAGCAGTCTGCATCTGTGTAGCGAATGAAGTGAATGTTACAGGTTTTGTGTCTGAACACTCTGCTCTGTAGAGAATATTATTTATGTCAAATTTAGAGTTGATTTGCACCGATTTGCTGTTAAGGTTCCGCGTACTGCTTTTCTTTTGTTGGCTTGAGTTATAGGCGTACGTGCATTAGTTTTAACTACAGTTTCTGTATCTATTTTCACTTCTATTTCAGTCTATTCATCGTGTTTTTTATTTGTTTTTTAAATCAATAAATGTAGCTCATCCCATAGCAATCCCATAATACTCGTTACTTACGAAATAGCTCAATTAAATGAGTCGTTAGTTCTTTCGACAATTTCATCGCGTAAATAACGCTACGTGAACAGAGCCAAGAAAAGTCTAGCACAATCACTCCAGAATGAACAAGGCGATATGACTCCAACGGTTGCTGCTCGCGTACTATGCCAGAGAAATGTTTCAATAACATGTTTTTAGGTGTATATCAGTCGCGGTGCGGTTTTATAACTTTCTTTGATGTTTACCGACATCTGTTGGATAACATAAAACATGCTATATAACCAGAAAAATGTTATACAACACTGTGTTTTAAAACTTTTTTATTTAAAATTTTGTAACAAGTTACAAAACTTTGTTATTTAACATGTTTTGTTACATAGTCTGGACCCGGCTTAACGGTAACTTTTTATATGTAATACACTACAATTTCTGAATATTTTTTCTGAAATGTATCGAATGGTACCACACACGACCCCCACGGAGGGGGGTTACTTTAAAATCTTAAATAGGAACTCCTATTTTTTTATTTCAGATTTGGATTCTTTGCGTAAAAATAAGCAACTTTTATTCGAAACATTTTTTCTAATTATGGATAGGTGGTGCTATAATCGGAGAAAACGGGTGTTGGAAATGGAAAATTAAATTAAAATATGGAAAGTCCCCACTAAAATGGAAAATTTTACTTAATTTTTTGGTTTTAGAACCTAATAATCACAGCCCAATAGGTCCCCAAAGCGCTCGAGTGACTGCACATTTAGCATACTTTGCTCCCCTACTATATGTATTATAAATAATATGCGAAGTAATTATTAACCCAAACAACCATAATTCAACTTTTATTTACTAATAAAGAACTGGACGAAAGTGTCACATCAGCTTTTATGAAACACATGAATATTTACATAAAAAGGTAAGTGATCTGCTTGAAATTGATATTCCCAAAATCATCTAAAAATTGTTTATACTTGAGTACTTTGAGACTCTTGTATGAAATGTGAATACCGAAATACGATTAGGAATCTCCATTATGTAATTTTTAAATAATACATAATTCTTAGGAAATGAAAGGTATTATACAAACGTGTTAAAAATACTACCTACTGAAATTTTTTGATGGCAATAAATGATGAATTGGTTTATCGAATTTATTTTTAAGGTGATACAGTAGCGATCAACAGGTAGCCAAAACGCGTTCCAAGATTGAGGCTGTAATTTTGAATATTTTTTCGGGATATTTGGCACACGTATTTGTAATATAATAAAGAATGGCGGTACAGAGCCCAATTTGAAAAATATATTAATATGTGCAAATTACTCTGTAAATAAATACAATATTAAAAAAAAACGAGTCTGTACCGCCATTAAGGAGAACAAAAAAATATACTTTCTTCAAATAAATTTTTTATCAGATGCCTAGATTTTGTGTCATTTTGGAACTACTAATGAAATAAAAAATTTTAGTAGTTCCAAAATGACACAAAATCTAGGCATCGGATAAAAAAGTTTATTTGAAGAAAGTGTATTTTTTTGTTCTTCTTAGTGGCGGTACAGGCATAGGCGTAACCAGGGGGGTTTTTGGGGATATAACCCCCCCATTGGGATGTACTTTGAGCTTTATACGCTTAACACCATACCCCTCAGAGACCTTCCAGTAGTTGTAACCCCCCCTTAGGATCATCCTGGTTACGCCTATGGGTACAGGCTCGTTTTTTTAATATTGTATTTAATTACAGAGTAATTTCCACATATTAATATATTTTTTAAATTGGGCTCTGTACCGCCATTCTTTATTATATTACGAATACGTGTGCCACATATCTCGAAAAAATATTCAAAATTACAGCCGCAATCTTGGAACGCATTTTCGCTACCTGTTGATCGCTACTGTTTCCTCTTAGGTAAAATATGTCATTTGGATATTTTTTTAAACTCGATAGATCCTAGGGACATGTCGGTAGATCGGTAGGATCATCACTTTTGGGAGTTTTGGGAATATCCCAATTGACAACGCAATATACACCGACGCCGTCTACAACGAGCGACGAATCAGAGATGCCAGATTGGGGTACTTTCGCCCATTTTTAGGGTAATTTGAAAGCACATGGGAAAATTTTTATAGGTTGAATTGGTTGGGGAATTTTTCGGGGGGAAAATCGAGCAAACTGAATTGCAATATAAATGTATGTAACATTATAACCGATCGAGTATTTACTTTTGATTAAAAAAACCGAAAAATGGTTTTTGGAACAACCGCTTTTTTTTGACCAGTTATGACCGCCAGGTTAAACCGTAAGTAAAAAACCGGTATAACCGAAAACCGGTTTTTTGTTCAACAACCGCCATCCCTACCTTGTTTGTTACAAATACAGTTCGCTGGAATAAGTGTTACCCCCCTTATTAACTTATTTATTTTTAGCACATAAGAAAAACGCTCGGATAGGTCGATTTTTAAAATAATCATAGTATATTATAGCGTCAATGTTTTGAACTTTACGCGATCCCTCTTCTTCAGGTGACAGGCATAACTTTGATCTTTTTAAATAGGAAAGTAAGTACATCATGTGACACCTCATTTAAAAGCTTTTTTCTACAACCGTGTTAAAAATGCAATTTTTAGAACTCCATACGTGCGTTAAAAATGCTACTTTATGCTACAATTTTGATGTAATGTCAAAAAAATATAAAAATGGAATGTCAGTCAAATTCAAGTAAAAGTTTTTGTAGATATTGTCCTGTAATTACGTTTGTAGAAAAAATATTGTGTGATATGCGTGTTAAAAAGTACATTTTTAAGGCACTCATGTGAATTGCAGAACTCGCTGTCGCTCATTCTGCAAACTTTCACATGCGTGCCTTAAACGTGTACTTTTAACACTTATATCATAAATAACTATTGAAATACTGATTACAAAAATTTATATTATTTTAAGCCTTTCTGAGAGCATATGCGGAAAAATTTCGCTCGAATTATTTTTAAATGCGTTCATTTTTTTTTTCGAATACTGAGAAAACCTTAAGTATTTTAAAAAAATTTAAACGCAGAAAGAAATATTACTGTATTATCCATGGTCGAAAGTCATTGAGAACTTCTATAATATTTATTTTAATAAGTCACAGGGGTGAAAAAAAATAGTCTGATTTTTAATTTTAAATATATCATTCAAAAGAAACTTTTTGTTCATTATAAGAGACTTTCTGCCCTCGAGAATAATGTAGTCTTCTGTTTTGCCTTTAAATTTTTTAAAAATACCTATTAGTTATCTCAGGATTCGAAAAAAATAAATGCGTTTAAAAAGAACTCGACGGAAATTTTGCGCCTACGCTCTCAAAAAGGATTAAAGTTCTGCCCTCGGGAATAATGTAGTCTTCTATTTTGCGTTTAAATTTTTTAAAAATACCTATTAGTTATCTCAGGATTCGAAAAAAATAAATGCGTTTAAAAAGAACTCCACCGAAATTTTGCGCCTACGCTCTCAAAAAGGATTAAAGTATTAAACATTTTTGTACTGTTTGAATTTATGCGACGATTGACGATCCACTGTTTTAAAGATTGGTTGAACAGATGTTGCCAGTTGTATGGTCCTCACTATGTGTATCGTAAGTTATTTAACAGGGCATAGAATATACATGGTTAGAAAATATACGCCAAAGTCAGCGCCTCTATGCGGAAAATCTCTGAACTAAAAATTGATGTGGACCATACAAAGTGAGGTCCCACTTTTTTTTGTAAAAAAACAGTGTTTGCTATCAGTACATGTCTACGAAAAAGTCTTACATTGATTGACTAAGTGAGGTCCGTATACTGGACCTCACTTTGTACAGGACCTCACTTCAACCGCAGTTTCTTTTGATATGTGGCTCACTTCATACGCTGGGAGTAAATATATATATATATATATTTACTCCCAGCGTATGAAGTGAGCCTCACTTCAACCGCAGTTTCTTTTGATATGTGGCTCACTTCATACGCTGGGAGTAAATATATATATATATATATTTACTCCCAGCGTATGAAGTGAGCCACATATCAAAAGAAACTGCGGTTGAAGTGAGGTCCTGTACAAAGTGAGGTCCAGTATACGGACCTCACTTAGTCAATCAATGTAAGACTTTTTCGTAGACATGTACTGATAGCAAACACTGTTTTTTTACAAAAAAAAGTGGGACCTCACTTTGTATGGTCCACATCAATTTTTAGTTCAGAGATTTTCCGCATAGAGGCGCTGACTTTGGCGTATATTTTCTAACCATGTATATTCTATGCCCTGTTGAATAACTTAGGATACACATAGTGAGGACCATACAACTGGCAACATCTGTTCAACCAATCTTTAAAACAGTGGATCGTCAATCGTCGCATAAATTCAAACAGTACAAAAATGTTTAATACTTTAATCCTTTTTGAGAGCCTAGGCGCAAAATTTCGGTCGAGTTCTTTTTAAACGCATTTATTTTTTTCGAATCCTGAGATAACTAATAGGTATTTTAAAAAAATTTAAACGCAAAATAGAAAAGTACATTATTCCCGAGGGCAGAAAGTCCCTTATAATGAACAAAAAGTTTCTTTTGAATGATATATTTAAAATTAAAAATCAGACTATTTTTTTTCACCCCTGTGACTTATTAAAATAAATATTTATAGAAGTTCTCAAGGACTTTCGACCATGGATAATACAGTAATATTTCTTTCTGCGTTTAAATTTTTTAAAAATACTTAAGGTTTTCTCAGTATTCGAAAAAAATGAACGCATTTAAAAATAATTCGAGCGAAATTTTTGCGCATATGCTCTCAGAAAGGCTTAAAATACTATAAATTTTTGTAATCAGTATTTCAATAGTTATTTATGATATAAGTGTTAAAAGTACACGTTTAAGGCACGCATGTGAAAGTTTGCAGAATGAGCGACAGCGAGTTCTGCAATTCACATGAGTGCCTTAAAAATGCACTTTTTAACAGACATATCATGCAATATTTTTTCTACAAACGTAATTACAGGACAATATCTACAAAAACTTTTACTTGAACTTGACTGACATTCCATTTTTATATTTTTTTGACATTACATCAAAATTGCCTATACGATCAATACGAATTGCAGTGCCATAAAAATTTTAAAGCACTAGTGCCTTAAAGCAGCGCCGGATAAAGAAGCGGGCGAGCCGGGCGACCGCCCGGGGCGCCAGAATTTGGGGGCGCCAAATTTTGAGAGACGCTGATATATAAATATAATATTTACCCCCCTCCGTGGCTCAGTGGTAAGAGCGCCTGCCTGTGGACCAAAAAAATCCGAAAGGTTGTGGGTTCGAATCTCACCAGGGTCGGAAATTTTTCATTTATTATAAATTAATAAATGAATATAGTTTCTGTCCTCGTGGGATCGGTTCTCACCGGAGGGACCGCAGACGTTCGGATACAATTAGCGTCTCTTTGCAAAGACAATGACGTCGACATTGCAAAGTAACAAGGCGCTTACTCAACACACACTACTTACACATGACACTAGGTACCTAACTGTTCAAAATTACCGTACCTACCATGCCAATGGCCATTAGTTGTCGAGGCATTAGCTAAACAAAAAAAAAATATAATATTTTTTACATTCATTATTTTTTTGGACTTTATAGATTATCTTTGGGCTAAGATTACTCCTAAGACAATTAATATTAAATAATTGTAACAATAAGAAAACTATTTCTAGCTCACAAAAATTCTCTAATAAAAATAATGCAACCTAAAAATTTTTATGGCTTTTAAAGGTCATTTGTCAGGTAATACCTATCACTTTTATGGTATTACAATGTTATACATACATACTTAAAATACACGAAGATCAGATTTACGAAGTATCAACAAATTTATGAATAGTCAGTGATATTATTATACTGCTGCTTGTCATTATAGCCTCAATGGTTAAATAGTTTTGTCTTCCTGTTCTGTAAACTTTGCTTTATCAACATTGTCGTGTGTCCGTGGGTGTGTAATTTGAAATAAAAAAAACAAACCAGGTATATCTATATGAATTAGAATTGACAAGTTCTTTTTCATAATATGAATATATAGAAATTTATTTCGAATACTTTGTACGCGATAAGATGTTTCACTTTTTGCATAAAAACGGCACGAACGACGTATGAAAAAAAGGAATAATAGATTTTTGTATATATCATAAATTGAACGAGTAATTCCAAAATGATTTGTTATTTGAAATATCTCAGTGGCGTACTATGTTTTTCTTTAAAAAAATTCACACCATTTCAACAGTAGATATAAAATTATTAATTTTATGTCAAAAAATGCGCAATAATTACCTCTTAAAACACATCCAATTTCATTTGCATATCTGAACCGGTTTTAGAACAATAAAGAAATCGTCAGTTTGTAAGAAAAATGTCAACACCCCATATCTCGGAAACGAAGTATTTGCTGACATATGCTTATAGAGCAAACTGTCATTATTTTTTCATATAGAATTACCCTTTAAAGTTTGTCGCATTTATTTAGAAACATCCTGTTTTTTCTTGACCACCCTGGATTTCCATAGTTTTTCCTGTATTATTTCACTTGACCGTTATTTTCAGTTCTTTCTGTTTTTCCAGTCCTGCAGGTTTCTTTTCTAATATTGCTTCGTCCATTTTATCTCTAAAAGATTTTCGGGGTCTGTCTCTCTTCCTTCTTATATACTCGATAGGTTATAATGTTAATATAATGTTATATGTTACATACATTTATATTGCAATTCAGTTTGCTCAATTTTCCTCCCGAAAAATTCCCCAACCAATTCAACCTATAAAAATTTTCCCATGTGCTTTCAAATTACCCTAAAAATGGGCGAAAGTACCCCAATCTGGCATCTCTGATTCGTCGCTCGTTGTAGACGGCGTCGGTGTATATTGCGTTGTCAATTGGGATATTCCCAAAACTCCCAAAAGTGATGATCCTACCGATCTACCGACATGTCCCTAGGATCTATCGAGTTTAAAAAAATATCCAAATGACATATTTTACTTAAGAGGAAACAGTAGCGATCAACAGGTAGCGAAAACGCGTTCCAAGATTGCGGCTGTAATTTTGAATATTTTTTCGAGATATGTGGCACACGTATTCGTAATATAATAAAGAATGGCGGTACAGAGCCCAATTTAAAAAATATATTAATATGTGGAAATTACTCTGTAATTAAATACAATAGATATTAAAAAAACGAGCCTGTACCGCCACTAAGAAGAACAAATAAATACACTTTCTTCAAATAAACTTTTTTATCCGATGCCTAGATTTTGTGTCATTTTGGAACTACTAAAATTTTTTATTTCATTAGTAGTTCCAAAATGACACAAAATCTAGGCATCTGATAAAAAAGTTTATTTGAAGAAAGTGTATTTTTTTGTTCTTCTTAATGGCGGTACAGACTCGTTTTTTTAATATTGTATTTATTTACAGAGTAATTTCCACATATTAATATATTTTTCAAATTGGGCTCTGTACCGCCATTCTTTATTATATTATAAATACGTGTGCCAAATATCTCGAAAAAATATTCAAAATTACAGCCTCAATCTTGGAACGCGTTTTGGCTACCTGTTGATCGCTACTGTATCACCTTAAAAATAAATTCGATAAACCAATTCATCATTTATTGCCATCAAAAAATTTCAGTAGGTAGTATTTTTTAACACGTTTGTATAATACCTTTCATTTCCTAAGAATTATGTATTATTTAAAAATTACATAATGGAGATTCCTAATCGTATTTCGGTATTCACATTTCATACAAGAGTCTCAAAGTACTCATGTATAAACAATTTTTAGATGATTTTGGGAATATCGATTTCAAGCAGATCACATACCTTTTTATGTAAATATTCATGTGTTTCATAAAAGCTGATGTGACACTTCCGTCCAGTTCTTTATTAGTAAATAAAAGTTGAATTATGGTTGTTTGGGTTAATAATTACTTCGCATATTATTTATAATACATATAGTAGGGGAGCAAAGTATGCTAAATGTGCAGTCACTCGAGCGCTTTGGGGACCTATTGGGTTGTGATTATTAGGTTCTAAAACCAAAAAAGTTAAGTAAAATTTTCCATTTTAGTGGGGACTTTCCATATTTTAATTTAATTTTCCATTTCCAACACCCGTTTTCTCCGATTATAGCGCCACCTATCCGTAATTAGAAAAAACGTTTCGAATAAAAGTTGCTTATTTTTACGCAAAGAATCCAAATCTGAAATAAAAAAAGGAGTTCCTATTTAAGATTTTAAAGTAACCCCCCCCCCCACACCTCCGTGGGGGTCGTGTTTGGTACCATTCGATAGATTTCAGAAAAAATATTCAGAAATTGTAGTGTATTACCTATAAGCAGTTACCGTTAAGCCGGGTCCAGACTATGTAACAAAACATGTTAAAAAACAAAGTTTTGTAACTTGTTACAAAATTTAAAAAAAAAACAAGTTTTAAAACACAGTGTTGTATAACATTTTTCTGGTTATATAGCATGTTTTATGTTATCCAACAGATGTCGGTAAACATCAAAGAAAATTATAAAACCGCACCGCGACTGATCTACACCTAAAAACATGTTATTGAAACATTCTCTGGCATAGTACCTACGCGAGCAGCAACCGTTGGAGTCATATCGCCTTGTTCATTCTGGAGTGATTGTGCTAGATTTTTCTTTGCTCTGTTCACGTAGGGTCATTTACGCGATGAAATTGTCGAAAGAACTGACTACTCATTTAATTGAGCTATTTCGTAAGTAACGAGTATTATGAGATTGCTATGGGATGAGCTACATTTATTGATTTAAAAAACAAATAAAAAACACGATGAATAGACTGAAATAGAAGTGAAAATAGATACAGAAACTGTAGTTAAAACTAATGCACGTACGCCTATAACTCAAGCCAACAAAAGAAAAGCAGTACGCGGAACCTTAACAGCAAATCGGTGCAAATCAACTCTAAATTTGACATAAATACTATTCTCTACAGAGCAGAGTGTTCAGACATAAAACCTGTAACATTCACTTCATTCGCTACACAGATGCAGACTGCTTCATCAGCTACTCAAACAGGCACTCAATCATACAATATATCTGAGCCTTTCTATTCCGTCCACTACACCTACATCCGCTACTTCTCCAGCTACACCAATTCAAACAGACAGTGACACTCAATCATGAACAGGTGAAGACGATAATACTGAGGAATTAAATTTTACACAAATGTTATACTTCCTCTCTGAAACAATGAGTAAAAAGTTTAAAAAATATACTTTGCTAATAATATAACTGTTAATCTTTCTCTTATTGGAATTGCATCTCGAAATGTCTTTCCTGCCTATTTTATGGCCGATGTCATTTATAAGAAATTCAAAATCAGAACTTTCTATTCTTAAGAAGTTTTTAAAACTGCCATCACATTTAATGTCTCCTGTCGATGGGTCTATGTTATCTCTTTCCAGATCAGCTAAAAGAGCTGTACCACTACCTATATTTTGCTCGAGCTGCTAATGAAGGACACATCCAAAATATTAATTTAACACGCCGGTGTCGCCTCCACAATATTACACAAGCTGCTGTTGCTATGAAGAGATCCTCCATACTTATATGACGCAATTCTATATACTACCTAACCTACCAGCTATCCATCTAAAATGCTGCAAAATTTATGCGCATGTTGTTGTTTTGTTTTTTGTTATATAGTCTGGATACTCATGCTATATTATACCAAGTTACATAACAAAGTTGTACAACAAATTTGTTGTACAACTTTGTTATTAGCATGTTTTGTTACATAGTCTAGACCCGGCTTTAGAAGTTCCCCGTTTCAGGAAAAAATATTGTCTTAAGAGCGATAGCCTAGTGTCCTAGTGGGTAGACCTCGGATCTCGGATTCGTAAAGCAGAGGTTTCGATTTCAAATCCGGGGTGTGGATCTCCGATTTTTTTATTTATTGTTACTGCATTCATGTCTGTAGACAATGTTGCAATCTATTATGAGCACAATAAAAAAATATAGTAATAAAATAATAAATAAATATTTCAAAAAAAAACAAGAAAAAAATTACAATCACTGGAAGCGAAACTAAACAATACGGAAGAAATATAACCACTGGATTCGGAACTGGATATGGAACTGGATAATATTAGAAAACTGATATTATAATATGTAAGCAGTACGAGCCTAGTAGGCCCATGGCTTGATGTACTATTCTTTTCCACTCCCTTTTGTCAGTCGCTTTTGTTTCCCAGTTCCTTAAGTTATTTCTTCTCATATCTTCTCTAACTCCATTACTCCATCGTGACCTCGGTCTTCCTCTTCGTCTTTTCCCTGCCAATGCACTAGATAGTACCATTCTGGGAATTCTAGATGGAATCATCCTCTGCACATGGTCCAACCATCTAAGTCTTTGCGCCTTAATTACTGCTAGTATGTTAGGATCTTGATAGAGCTCAGTTTCCCACCGGGTGGAACAACAACTCTTGATGTTTTTTTGTTGTGACCCATGTTTCAGAAGCATACGTTACTATCGGCCCTATTACGGTCTTGTAAGTTCTTAGTTTTGCTCTTCGTGATATATGTTTACTTCTTAACAACCCATTAAAAGCAAATATAGCGCGGTTGCCCGACATAATTCTCTTTTGTATTTCTTCTTCACAGTTAGGATCTCTTGTGAAGACAGTTCCTAAGTACTCAAATCTCTAAACTTCTTCGAATTTATACTGTGTTCCCTTCGCTGTTGTCATTGTTATGTATTGCCCCCGAACGAATTGCTTATTTGTTCATTCCATATACTTTGTTTTTGCTTCATTTATATACAATCCTTTGGTTGCTGCCCTCTCCTCGAGTTTCATGACTGTTTCTATAAGTTCTATTTTGCTCCTAGCCAAGATTACCAAATCGTCTGCGAATGCCAAGCACAAATGTTTTTTTTGGTAGATCAGACCTGTTCTATTAATGTTTGCTTCCTGTATAACCTTTTCTAGTAATATGCTAAACATTATAGACGATAATGGATCACCCTGCCGCAGTCATTGTTTGACCTCAAAGCTTTCTATTATAGTATTGTTTATCTTGACTTTATCATACTGATATATCATACTGATATTGTTTAAAAACACTAATAATATTGATATAAAATGTTAATCAATTTTATTTATTGTTATAAGAATAAAAGGTAAATATGATTAGGCGAATGAAGCCTTAGGTTTCGCAGTCAATATCCCAACCACACACACATGTTGCAATCTATTTCAATACGGTTTATAGTACAAACTATACACTTAGTATTAAAATAGTCTGATATATTTTTTTAGTTGAGGACACTTGTTCACATTGCATTGTTTCAGGATAAGGTGAAATATCTTCAATAAATGGAAAAAAGCATGTATGTCATATATTATAATACTTTCTATACTCTTAATATGTAGTCTCGTATAAATTTGTAGTGACATGATTTTAAGTATAAGAACAAGAAGCTTGCAACAATTTTCAGAGAAAATAGAAAACTAAAACTATTTTAAAATGATTATTCGAAATAAAACATACAGTCGGAAAGATGAAAGAATACCCATGAACGAACATATAAAACACGCTGTATTTTCCTGTCACCGTGTCACAAAGAAAATTGTCCAGTGCAAGTACATGTGACAATAATTATTACATGTACTTGCGCTGGCCAATTTTTTGTGTGACACGGTGACAGGAAAATACAACGTGTTTTATATGTTCGTTCATGGGTATTCTTTCATTTTTCCTACTGTATGATCATATTCACTGTATTTGCCATCTAGTGGAATAACTGTAAAATTAAGTCAGTAAAAAAGGTACATTAAGTTTAATTAAATTAAGTAAATCATCTTGTATACTAAAATTAAGGTTGGAAAATTGTCGTTTCAAAATGAAAATCGACAGGGGCAACAGTACCTATACTAAAATACACTCTGTATAGATAATTATGTCAATGTTAATAATACTGGATAGAGAATTGAATATCCTTTCAAATGAGCTAGCACACGCCCCTATTCCTTATTTAAAAATAAGGGGTGGGGGAAATGGAAGGGAGGGGGTTGACAAATGACAGATATGTATGTACCGTAAAAACTGTGTTCCCCTTAGATCAAAAGTCGGGCTTTTATATTTATATGTTAAGTTCAATATAAATTTCACATAACTGAACTATCACTGTATCCTCCATTTTGATTATTATTGTTCTCAACTAACGCTATTTTTAAAATTCTTGCTTTCCTATCCATCTTTAACGTAAATTATTAAAAAATATAAAACTATTTCTTTATTAACGCTAGTCTCCGATAAGGCTACCGTGATTTAATGCTGAGGTACTAAAATGTTATAAAATTAAAAAACAGTACGAGCAAGAACAAAGAGTCCACATCCTTCTTATAACTACAAGTGACTGAAACAACGAAACAATAATAATTCTTACTGTGTTATACAGAAAAAGGCAGTAGAAACGATTAATCTCATATTTATCGACAACACTGTATGGTCCTCACTTGATGAGCTGTAAGGAAATATACACGTAAATTTGTCCTCACTTTGTGCGCATAACGAAAAAGTATATACAGTCTCACTTTAATAGCTGCGTGTAATGGCCTCACTTGGGTGGCAATATACTTGAACAATACGGGGCACATATACGTAATCTTTTTTGTGTATACTCGTCATTATTTAATTGCTATTTACTTGTCAAGGTCACTATGAAGAGTTGAAACGATTATGTCTACGTTTTCTACCGGTCCTCACTAAGTGCGCGTAATGTCAGGACCTCACTTTGATATCTGTGCATAAATATATATATATATTGTTATATTTCTATTTGATATAAAAATTAAAATTTGATAATTATAAACAAAATTCACTTTAATATAAAATATTTTTAATTTTCTCAACCTCGGGCATATAAATTTAGAACAACCTGTATACAACAAATTGTTATATTTAATTTTAAGAAGTGATTAGAATAAGCGTACGAAACTCGGAACAATGTGCTTAGATAAACAAAGTGAATGACGCGTACCATTATCGTTCTTCTCGGAAGGTCGATCATTAGCCTATGCTAAATAAAACTCAGTGAAATAGATGATAGTTCATTATCGTTTTTCGCGGAAGGTTTCGATCATTAGCCTATGCTAAATAAGACTCATTTGAAAGAGAGAATAGGTCATTAAAATTTGTAAATAGTTAGAAAGTATTTTAGAATGGGAATTAAATATTTTCTTTTGAAATCCATTAAGCATATTTAGAAAGATTAAAAATTGGTTTTGAGGAATATTACGAATGAGAGTTGGTGGTGGAAGATTGATTTGTGAATCTGGAAGGGATATTTAGAAAGTAGGGGAATGGATGACAAAGTGAGGTCAGAATGTTTTGAGCTGTCGAGAAGTGAAGTCGAGTAGTAGACGGTAGTGTTCGAGGAGTGAGAAAGCCGGTGTAGTTCCGTGAGTGTGGAGTATCTATCGTGGAACGAGAAGTAGGCCAGGTCGAGAGTAAAAGAACCTCCTTGAGCCCAGAGTGTCCCGGTAGCTGATAGCAGTTTCGAAAAAGGTAGAACACAGCATCACGACAAAAGCAGGAACGAGAGCTATTCGAGCTAGTTTTTCAAAGGAGGACATCACTGGAAGCCAGGACGAGGTTTGATCGCAGCCAAGGATAGCAGGAAAGGCTCTTGTGTGAGGACATTTTCAGTTCACCAGGAAAAGGTCAGTCTCATTTGTTTGGACATGAATGTATGGGTTTTTCGTATTAAATTCCACATAAAAAATTGAATAACATAATCAATAATATCAGAAAAGCTTCATCAAACTTAAATAGAGTTGTTCCTAATAACTCCTAATAGTTAAATGTTAATAAAAACTTTCAATTGAAAACCAAAAGGAAATAAGATTCCCATTTGTAAATGTTATGTTTAAGAATAATAATAAATAGCAAATATTAAGCATTGATTGCCTTTTAAATAAAATAAAAAATATTTTGATTATAATTGTAACCCATATGTGTATTTTTTTTACTCTTTTCTTTTCTATCCCGATTAGGAACCATTAAGAAATATTTAGAAGCCACGGAAGTAAGTAACTAATTTATAATTCGCCCTGAGATTGAAAACATATTGATATGTGATTTGGTTAATTAATTAGATTAGTATTAATACATTGATTAAATTAAGTAACATATAAGAATATTATCTCATATCAATAATCAAGATCACATCAACTGTCGTCCAACGTGGAAAGCATTGTAAAGTATTTCTAGTGGCAAATTTGAAGGATAGAAAGAGTAAAGCCGGTATTTGAAAATGTATATGCCTGTGGTAAAAAGTGAGATACTTACATTTGATAACATAAAATTTTAGATCTCTTTAGGTACAAATTTTACATAACTGATTTAATATTTTATTTTTACGATATTTACATTTGATATATTTATTGACAATTTATAATATTTGGAAAAAAAAAGTCGTCTTGGTAACATACTAGTAAAATTTCATATTTGGCGGGGATAATACTTCTTGAAAACAAATGTCTGTGACAAGAAGCCAAAGCAAGGACAACAAAAAACAAAAAGAACATTCAGACCAAGAAGATATTTTAGACACGACAATCATGGCATCAGAACAGCAAGAATTATCAGGAATAGATAAACTATTACAACTGATGCAACTCCAGTCACAAAAACTGGATGACAATCAACGAAAAGTGGATCAAAAAATGGATGAAGCAAAAAGGACAATGGATAAAAATCAGGAGGAAACAAAACAGGCAATGGATAAAATGCAAGAAAATCAGGAAGAAACATCAAAAAAAATGGATGAATCACAACAAAAAATGGAACAGAAAATGGATAAAGTGGAGAAAAAAATGGATGACAATCAACAGGAAACAAAACAAGCGATAGAAGAGAACAATAAGAAAATAGAGGAACGCATAGAAAAGTATGAAATGAAAATTAAAGATCACATGCAAAAACAAGAAATGAGAATGAAGGACCACATGAAAGAACAAGAAATGAAAATTCAAAATAAAATGAAGGAGTTAACGAATTGCCAGAAAAAATAAATGGAAAGTTTGGAAAACAAGTTGCAAAACGCTATTCAAGCAGACATAGAAGAAGTGGAAAGAAAGATTGCGGAAATCAATACTCAACAGAATGTCGGAGAAAGAAGAGAAATGGTTATACATAGCACAGATGACGTGAAGATAAGGTTTGGCGGGGATGTAAGAAGATTACACCCAGTGCCGTTCATAAATAGCCTAAAAAAGAAAATACAGCACATCGGAAATTTCGAAACAGCAAAAGAAACTATCAGAAACCATCTAAAATATGAAGCAAGCCTATGGTTCGATAGTAAAGAAGAAGAATTCGGCAATTGGCAACAATTTGAACAAAAATTTTTGAATTATTTCTGGGGAAAAGTCCAACAATTGGAAATTAACAAGGAATTGCAAAATGGAAAATACAATGATAGGATGGGGGTATCAGAAAGGACATATGCTTTACAAATTTACAATAATGCAAAACATTTACAATATAATTACTAATCGGAACAATTAGTCGAACTGATTGCAAGACATTTCGAAGAAACGCTGGAAGACCATATCACATTGCAAAACTACAAAGACATAGATAGTCTATGCCAATTCTTACAAATAAGAGAATCACGTCTAAGAGAAAGAAAATCAAGAAGGTCGCGAGAAGATTACAGGCCCCGAGAAACACAAGATTACAGAGATAGAAATCAAAATAGGAGGGACTATACAAGACGAGATTTTAATCCCAGAAGGGAAAACGAAAATAGAGACAACGGAAGAGGAAATTATGAACAAAGAAATAGGCAATGGAATGAGGACAGAAATCGAGAATACCAGAATAGAAACACCACACGCTCAAATCAAGAAAACAGAAATAATGGTAGACAAAATGAACAGGGATATCGAGAAAACCGAAACAGATCCGACAGACCAAGAGAAAATAGAAGAGAAGTAAATAATACCCAGACAGATGAATATGACGGAGAGAGACATTATGACGAAAATATAAACAACGATGAGCAACCGGCGTCTTTTCACGACGGCGCTCACTAAAAACCAAAAATCAAACAGGAATCTTTTGTCACCCCAAGGAGTTTATTAAATTGGCAGGAAACAACGAAAAGAAAAATGGAGTTAATTTAAAATTTGTGGATGGATTTATCAACGAGAAACCAATTAAAATTATGATAGACACTGGATCTGAAATAACATTGGTCAACAGAAAACTAATAGAAGAAGTTAACTTAACAAATTTAATTTATAAAATACCTAGGGTAAATTTAGTGGGCGCAAACAAACGGACATTGGCAACTATAAATGAAGGCATACGAGTAATGGTACGACTGGGCAAGAATATGTATGCACTACAATGTGTAATAATGCCAAACATGTCACATGACATGATAGTAGGAGTGGACGAATTGGCAGAAAAACATGTAGTGATAGATTTTAAAAATAATACGATGAAACTAACAGAAGAAAAAGAAAAAGAACAGGACAAGGAACATGAAAAACAAAATACGGACGAATCAGGTAAAGAACAAACAGTGGAAATGAATTTGGCAGCGAAGCAAGGACAAAGAAAAAAAAGGAGAAAAGGTCAGAAAAAGATAAAAGAAAATGAAACCTGTGGCTCCTCAAAAGAAGAGTTGAGCCCAGAAGAAGAAAATTTGAGAGTATCAGAAACAAAGGAAACCTGGGATTCCTCAAAAGAAGAGACGGGCTCAGGAGAAGAAGAAATAAAGCAAAAAAATGAAAGTGAAAAGAATATGATTGAAACAGTGGTATTTGAAGAGGAGGTATATGCAAACGAGGATGCAGAATGCACGGTAAACATGTGTGAAGAATCTGAGAAAAAAGACAGAAAATTGATATGTGGAGAAGGGAAAGAAAAAGAATTGCGGTTGATGTTAAGAAACTACGAAAATTTGATCAATGAGGAAAACAGAGTGGCTAAAAAGTACGAACATTCATTTGAGGTGAAAAACTTGGGAAATTTTCGATCAAAGACTTACCCGATTCCATACAAGTATCGACAAGAGGTGAAAGAAGAAATAAATAAAATGTTGGAAGATCAAATCATCGAAAGATGTGATTCACCGTATGTTAACCCGATTGTGATAGTAAAGAAAAGCAGTGGAGAATTGAGATTATGTTTAGATGCCAGGAATATCAACCAGCACACTGTATCACAATATGAATCACCTCTAAACATCGAGGCCATTTTTGGAAGAATCACGGGGTCACACATATTTTCGAAAATTGACTTAAAACACAGTTTTTGGTTGATACCGTTAGCTGAAAAGTGTAGAAACTACACCGCTTTTTCTATTGATGGTATTGTCTACCGGTTTAAGGTAGTGCCGTTTGGATTGCAGAGTGCTTGTGCTGCACTCGTCCGAGCTCTACATACCATTTTGAATCGCCACGAAGATTTCATAGTTCATTATATCGATGATTTATTAATTTTTTCACAAGATACTCAGAGTCATCTGAAACACATAGAAATAATTCTGGAAGAATTGGACACAGCGGGATTGAAATTAAACATTGAAAAATGTCAATTTTTTCAAAAAGAAGTCATTTATTTGGGTTTTCAATTGGACACCAAAACAGTAAGATTAGCCGAAGACAGAGTCAAGCTCCTAGATGAATACCCAAGACCAACGAATTTGAAAACATTGAGAGGTTTTCTTGGCACGATTAATTATTTTAAAAAACTGATTCCCGATTTGAGCCAAAAGGAAATCCCTCTGATAAAGTTGCTTAAAAAAGGAATAAAATGGAATTGGAAAGAAGAACAGGAGGAAGCTTTCGAAACATTAAAACGAGAATTCGCAAAAGGAACGAAAATATACCACCCCATTTACAATTTACCTTTTATACTCCGAACTGATGCGTCCATACAAAAATTTGCAGGAGTGCTGTCTAAAATACAAAACGACCAAGAAGTGCCGATATGTTTTATATCGCGAGTGACTAAAACACATGAGAGAAAATATAGTGTTACAGAATTGGAGTTTGCCAGTGTACTATATTGCGTAAACAAATTGAGGTTTTACTTATTGGGAGCAAAATTCACAATCGAAACAGACCATGCAGCTTTAGTACATATCATGAAGAATAGATTAGTAAATAATAGAATACATAGAGGCATTCTATTATTACAGGAGTATGATTTTGAGTGCCGATATATAAAAGGAAAAGACAACATAATAGCCGACGCTCTAACACGGGATGAGGACACGGGAAAAAAGGAAACAATTACTCTACAGGTGGGACTAAATAGATTAATAGAAGAAGAAGGGATATATTCGTTAAATGAGATAAGGACAAACCAAGAAGACCTAGAGGAAAGAGAGAAAAGAAGAGCGGAAGTAGAAAATGACATATATTTTAAGAGAATAGACGGAAAGGAACTATATTTAGTGACACAGACATTGGCCGAAAAGATAATAAAGAAATTACATGAGGACAATGGGCATATCGGTAGCAGAAAAGTTTGGCTCGTTTTTAGGGAAAATTACATCAGCCGACAGGATTACCGCATTGCAAAGGAAATTACCCAGAAGTGCGATGTATGTCAAAAATATAAGAGTCGGAATTTCAAAAACGAAAATGTTGCCAAAAATATTGAAGCCCGAAACAAACTAGACATTGTAGCAATAGATATGTTAAGCGATCTAATTATGACCACTAAAAGGAACAAACATATTCTGGTAATGGTGGATGTGTTTTCAAAATACGTAAAATTGTATAGTTGCCGCACCACAAAGGGGGAGGAAATATTAAGAAAAATCGACAATTTTATAGCCATAGTAGGAACACCAAAAAAGATCCTACTGGACAATGCAACGTATTTCCGAAATGATCGTTTCAAAGGACAACTTCGAGAACGAGGAATAGAGACAAATTTTGTCAGCATCAGGCATCCACAGAGTAATCCTTCGGAACGATTCATACAGGAAGTGACGAAATTTCTTCGCATTGCAACAGATGGTCAACATCGCCACTGGGACAGGAAAATGGCGGAAATAGAAAGGTATCTAAATACAACTCCGAGCACAGTAACAAAGGAGACCCCAGAATACATCATGAAGGGTGTACTGCCGATAAGGCCATGGGAAGACCAAGAGCCAAAAGAATATCAACAGGTGATTGAAACCGTACAGAGAAGATTACGGCGAAGCAACGAAAAATATATCCAAAGACAGGAACAAAATAGAAAAAGAAGACCAGTGACTTTCCAAAAGGTTGAAAAAGTACTCGTGAGGGCATTACGAGTATCAAATCTTCCTGGCGGCATTTGCGCAAAGTTGATGCCTGTTTTCGAAGGCCCGTACATACAAAGTAAGGAAATATACAGGGAGTTGGTTTTGCCTCGAGAAAATTTATTTAAAAATGCAGATAAATTTTATCGAATACAAGGGGGGGATTTGTTATATTTCTATTTGATATAAAAATTAAAATTTGATAATTATAAACAAAATTCACTTTAATATAAAATATTTTTAATTTTCTCAACCTCGGGTATATAAATTTAGAACAACCTGTATACAACAAATTGTTATATTTAATTTTAAGAAGTGATTAGAATAAGCGTACGAAACTCGGAACAATGTGCTTAGATAAACAAAGTGAATGACGCGTACCATTATCGTTCTTCTCGGAAGGTCGATCATTAGCCTATGCTAAATAAAACTCAGTGAAATAGATGATAGTTCATTATCGTTTTTCGCGGAAGGTTTCGATCATTAGCCTATGCTAAATAAGACTCATTTGAAAGAGAGAATAGGTCATTAAAATTTGTAAATAGTTAGAAAGTATTTTAGAATGGGAATTAAATATTTTCTTTTGAAATCCATTAAGCATATTTAGAAAGATTAAAAATTGGTTTTGAGGAATATTACGAATGAGAGTTGGTGGTGGAAGATTGATTTGTGAATCTGGAAGGGATATTTAGAAAGTAGGGGAATGGATGACAAAGTGAGATCAGAATGTTTTGAGCTGTCGAGAAGTGAAGTCGAGTAGTAGACGGTAGTGTTCGAGGAGTGAGAAAGCCGGTGTAGTTCCGTGAGTGTGGAGTATCTATCGTGGAACGAGAAGTAGGCCAGGTCGAGAGTAAAAGAACCTCCTTGAGCCCAGAGTGTCCCGGTAGCTGATAGCAGTTTCGAAAAAGGTAGAACACAGCATCACGACAAAAGCAGGAACGAGAGCTATTCGAGCTAGTTTTTCAAAGGAGAACATCACTGGAAGCCAGGACGAGGTTTGATCGCAGCCAAGGATAGCAGGAAAGGGTCTTGTGTGAGGACATTTTCAGTTCACCAGGAAAAGGTCAGTCTCATTTGTTTGGACATGAATGTATGGGTTTTTCGTATTAAATTCCACATAAAAAATTGAATAACATAATCAATAATATCAGAAAAGCTTCATCAAACTTAAATAGAGTTGTTCCTAATAACTCCTAATAGTTAAATGTTAATAAAAACTTTCAATTGAAAACCAAAAGGAAATAAGATTCCCATTTGTAAATGTTATGTTTAAGAATAATAAGAAATAGCAAATATTAAGCATTGATTGCCTTTTAAATAAAATAAAAAATATTTTGATTATAATTGTAACCCATATGTGTATTTTTTTTTACTCTTTTCTTTTCTATCCCGATTAGGAACCATTAAGAAATATTTAGAAGCCACGGAAGTAAGTAATTAATTTATAATTCGCCCTGAGATTGAAAACATATTGATATGTGATTTGGTTAATTAATTAGATTAGTATTAATACATTGATTAAATTAAGTAACATATAAGAATATTATCTCATATCAATAATCAAGATCACATCAATATATATATATATATATATATATATATATATATATATATATATATATCGGACCTACCTGACACTGATGGAAGAAAGTTTGGCTACGCTGACGACCTAGCAATAGCAGTACAACGCAAACAGTTTGAAATTACTCAAAACGTGCTGACAAACGACCTCAACAAACTATATGAATATTTCATAAAATGGCACCTGATACCCAACTTAAATAAAACTGAGGTAAGCTGTTTTCACCTAACTGAGGTAAGCTGTTTTCACCTCAATAACAAACAGGCAAACCAAAAATTAGAGGGCAAAATGAGAAATGTAGCACTACCCTACCAACCTTACCCAAAATATCTGGGGGTTACCTTGGACAGGACTCTCTCGTTTAAAAAACATCTACAAATAACTGCACAAAAAATAAGTAGTAGAAATAACCTTATCCAGAATCTTTGTCGTACCAACTGGGGCGCATCTGCGGACACACTACAAACATCTGTGCTAAGTTTGGTCTACTCTGTGGCAGAGTACTGTGCACCGGTCTAGCTAAATAGTCGTCATGTGAAGATAGTTGATACGCAGCTTAATATAGCAATGAGAATGATTAGTGGCTGCATCAAGATTACTCCACTATATTGGCTTCCCATCCTTAGCCATATACCTCCGCCTATTCTACGAAGACAAAAGGCCTTGATAACGGAGTATTCGAAAGTAAATAGCAACTTGCAACTACCAATCCATGCCATGAATATATCCCGAGTTTAGCAGCAAACCGACTCCCATCCAGAAAACCACCCATAAGAACAGCCCAACAGCTAACAGCAGATGCAGATTCTCGATCCGGTCGTCGAAGAGTAAGGTCACTGCTAGCACACCCCACTCTTACCGACGAACAGCGAGAAGCCTGAGAGCACCAAGTGCTGAAGAAGCGGCGCACGGTTAGCCCTAAGCGATTAGTTTGGACTCAGTGTGAAAAACCAACGACGCTTGGCCGTGTAAACCAAAAAGGTAGACGGATTGCGGGGTTTCAGAGGAATACTCTGGCCCTGGGCTCGAGCGAGCTCGCTCGCCCCGAACTCTACCTAGTGTTCACATACGGCTGCAAGAACAAGTGCGAGTAAGGGGGCCTAACTAACCGCGAAAAAGGCTTACAACGAGGGACCCACCAGCAGCAGGGTAAACTGCACCCATCAGGTAGATATAGTCACTGTCTAACGCCGGAAAAGCACGGAGGGGTGGACAAGCCACCTTTATCCCTGGGGTTTACCCCCCAGAACACCTTGAGGCTGAGGTGCCCTCCGATCGCTAGACTTGCATCCTCCCAATTGTCATGCCTTCATCTGTAAGGTCCGTCAGTTCCACCCGGTCGCTTCGTCCTCGGACGACGACCTCGACAAACGTTGCCACCACTACTACCACCACTACAGCCACCAATACAGCCACCACTACAGCCAACCAGTTCGCTTCCTTGCAACAGGAAGGCACTGTACCACCACCCAGAGGCTACAACCGTGTCACGGCGGAGCTGGACCTCGAGACGCTTAGCGCGGAGATGCAAATCGTCCGCGATAAGTATCGCGAGGCCTACCTCCGCATCGAGCGGGACGACGCCTCCAACACCCTTCTGCAGCGATATGCACACGATTTTCCGCCTTTAACACCAGCACAGGCTGGTCCTCAGCGTCAGAGCGCTCGGAATAGGCAGGGTGCTATACCAAAAATTCCAACCCAACCGTCTAAACAAGCACCCCAACAATCTCAACAACAACCCACGCAACAGCAACCCTCTCAACAACAAGCATCCATCAGCGCTTCCAACAATCCTGAACCCAACGATTTCGTCTTCCAAAGAAGGCAACTAAGACAAATGTCTTATGCCAATGCCGCAGCCAATCCACGCCCCAAAACCCAAGCCAGAAACCAAAATGTCATTAACGCCATAAACGATCCTACACTGTCCGAATATCTCATCAAAGATCTCCCAAAAGATCTGTGTAACAAACGCACCTTCTTTCGGCAAATAAATGCCACCACTCTCTTAGCCAACAAAATCCATTATTGTAAAGTACTCTCTCATGGCATCGCACACCTTCGACTTTTCAATCCGATAAATGCAGGGGATATAGAAAAAGCTATCCACACAGCAACTGGCCAAACCATGGTTACGGTTCACAGCCGTAGCAGAAATGCTAACACTTCCACTAAAGAGCCCACCTACCTCCTCTGCATTACTGGTATCGACGTGGATTATTCCGAGCAGGAGGTCACCGACTTGCTCACAGAACAACAATTCCCAGTCGAAAGACTGTGGAGAGTCAAGGCCTACAAAACAGGCAAGGACTCTAAAGTGATCAAGGTGGTGACCAAATCCTTGGAGAAATTCACGTCAGCATTGAGCCGAGGCATAACTCTCGACGGTGAAATTTACAATGCCGAACTTCCACATGGCTCCGACCCTACAATCCCCACCCCAAAATATTGCAGCAAATGCTGCATTAACGGACACTCCATCGACGAATGCCCTCAAAAAGCATTCGTTTGCCCCCACTGCGGCGGCAACCACAAATCCAGCGCCTGCACCAAACAGCAGGAACCCAAATGCCCGAATTGCGGCGGTGACCACCCCGCATACTCCAACAAGTGTCCACAAAGACACACCATCCCCTCCGCCCAACACGAAATACAGCCACTAACGATCGAAAGATCATTCCCCCCTTTCGAACTCCCAACAGAAACAAAGAACATCTTGTCGATTCAGACTGCTCTGTTGCTGAACTTGTTGCCCGAACTTCGCGAACATATCGCTGCAATCACGGCTAATTTAATTAGCCAAGTCTACGACCACTCGACAGTGGTCCACGGGTACGGGAGCAATGTCACGGTGACATTCCGCTCCAACCACTAAAACCCTCCATTTATGGATTTCACCCTAGGCACAGTCAACTGTCAGGGTCTCTCCAAAAAGAGACCCCTCATCAAGAATATCCTGTCGAAGCATAACATCCAGATCCTCGCACTCACAGATACTCTGTCGAAAAGCGATCCACACTTCGCAGGATATTCGATCATCCATCGAAGCCGCTGTCAGGTTTCACGTGGGAATGGTATTCTCGTGAAACACGGAATACCGCACACCACACACACATTCCCACAAAATTTTCGTCCACCTGATGTGGACTTCCTGGCAATTGACGTGCATATCCCCAATAACGAAACCCTCACGATAGTCTCTTACTACAAACACCCGGGTCAGCCACTCAGCAGGCACTTGCTTGAGTATTTTTCAACGCTTAGCAAGGCCGTGCTGATGGGTGACCTAAATTGTAGACACACTCAGTTTGGTGATCACCGTTTAAACCCAGAAGGCATCCGCCTCACGGATTATCTACTAGACCTTCCCATTTCAAGAATCACCAACACTGAATTCACGTTTTTGAACGCCAATGGGGCCTCTATTGTCGACCACATCCTAGTTACTAGTAACATTCTGGATCGGTTCGGGGATAGATGCCACATAGGCGATTCAATAACGTCAGACCACTTACCTCTTCTTGTCGACACCGACATACTAATTCCAAAACAACCAAACCCTCCAAGATCTATAAGAGACTATCGTCACGCTAACTGGACTGAATTCCAAAACTTCATCACACAAAATCTCCCTATGTTAGGCGAACTCGACACTAACGATAGTATCGACACCAGTGCAACCGAAATCGAGAACCTCATCACTGAGGCGATCACGCACGCAATTCCACTCAAACAAATAACCTATACATCACCGGCACTTCCACAATACATCATTGCCAAAATCCAACAAAAACGACGTCTTCTACGTCAATACAAGGCCAACAGAAATCCACTAATCAAAACAGAGTACAACCGGATCTGTGCCAGGATAAAGAGGGAGATATCTGTCCTAACGGCTCGACGGTGGGAAGATGCTACCTCAAAACTGGACTACAGAGACGGAGGTAAATTCTGGCAAAAATTCAAAGTCCTAACAAAACAAAAACTATCTCAACCATCCCATCTGTTGGTCAACAATCACATAGTCAATTCCCCAGCAGGGAAAGCAGAAGCATTCAGAAATTCGCTTCAAAACAATTTTCAAACTCCAGATAACCCGAACTTTGATCGCATATTTAAATTCAACACAGAATACATTGTAAATGTTACTCTCAACCACTACATTCCAGTCTATGATCCTATCATGGACCCCCTCACAAACAGGGAAACGGAGAGCTTTTGCCAAATCGGCAAAAACAGCGCTCCCGGACCTGATGGCATCAACCGAAGGTGCCTCAAAAAACTTCCAGAGAGTATCATTCCTCTTCTAACTAAAATATTCAATGCATGTCTCAAAAACAGCCACTTTCCTACTCCTTGGAAGGTGGCCAACACCATCATGCTTTTGAAAAAAGGCAAACCCCCAACCGACGTGGAATCCTATAGACCAATTTCATTAATCAATACTCTGGGTAAAGTTCTTGAGCTAATCCTAAAAGAGAGGCTCAAGGACTTTCTCGAAAACCACAATATCATACCAAAATTCCAATACGGATTCCAGTCAGGTAGATCTACTAAACATGCATTAATAGATTTCACTACCAAAGTTACTCAAACCATCAACGATGGTTCATTCGCCATAGCCACATTTCTGGATGTGCAGAAGGCTTTCGACCAGGTCTGGCACGACGGGCTTGTTCGGAAACTTCTGGACATCGGGCTACCATTGCAATTTACCAAAATTGTACACTCCTACCTCCACAACCGTACTGTCAGAGTTAAAATAGGCGATCAAAAGTCCACCCCCTTCACTCCACAAGCTGGAGTTCCCCAGGGTTCAGTCCTAGCACCGCTGTTGTACATCATCTACAACAGCGACATCACTAACCAAAATATCCCAGGTACTCGGCTGTTTCTCTATGCAGACGACACGACTCTGCTCTCAACAACCTCTCGATACAACCCAAGACTCCTCTTCAGAAGAGCCCAGGCTCTGTTGGACGGCGTCGGCGAATGGTGTTGTAAGTGGAGAGTCACGCTGAACGCGAACAAAACAACAACAATTGTGTTTCGCGCCCCTTCTGTGTCAAATAGAATTATACGCAATGAAGACGACCAATATCCACTGAGACTGTTGGGAGAAAGGCTTGTTGTTAGCCCGACTGCGAACTATTTGGGAGTACTGTTCACCAGGACTCTCAACTGGGACGCAGATCTAAAGGCAACTTTAGATAGGGTAAGGAACAGGGCCAGACTTCTCAACGCTCTCTCGGGAAAAATTGGCAAGACACACAAGAAGACTCTCATTCACACTTACAAGACCTTTATTCGACCCGTCATGGAGTACAAATCATGTATCTACTCTCTTTGTTCAAGACAAAAACAAGAGAGGTTGTTGAGAACAGAACGCAGAATCTTGCGTAGATGCAACTATGAGCACTGGCGATATCCCTCAAACGAAATCCATAACATCTCGAACACCCCCAAAATCACCGAGAGAATAAACTCTCTGAACAGGAACTTCACAATCAAAGTAATCAACGGCCCCCCTTCCGACACACAAGAATCTCTCAAATGTTCCTGTTCATCTTCCGGCCACGTACTCCACCGAAAGCCCAAACGCAAAAAGATTCATGTACCGTCCGCTCTAATGCAAACATGCATTGACGAACTCCCGGTGGAGTACGAAAACATCCTTGAGGCTACCCCGTTAGCCTACCGTACCCACCTCTAACATTTCCTCTTCCCTACCCCGAACAGGGAGAAGTTGGTTTTTTGCGGTTTCCCAACTTCATTGCACAATTATACCTGTTCGTCCCAAGAAAATAGCCGCAACTATTTTCTCCACTCGAACGCACACTGTCCACGCTGCGCTCAAAGCCACCTCCTGACCGCCGACGAGGGACGCAGGTTTGCGTGTCGTTGTACAATGGTTTCTAGGGAGACTGGTCGAGAGCAAAGCACGGACAGTACACGTAAATGTCTATGGAACCAACAACAATCCATCAAACTTTCTTCTCTGTTGACTTCTTAGCCTTCTGGACACCACCGTCCGGCCTAACCCAGGATCCAAGAACACCAGGACACGGCGCTTGCCCCAGTGTGTTTTTCGGACTGTCTGCTTTTACTGCCAACACAATACATTCACCTCAAACCCTGAAGAGGACAAAATCCTAAACGGGGAAGCACATTGAACGCATTTCTTCTAAACATTATCTAGACAAGCAAATCAAACAATGTGGCTGGCTGGCTAACAGCAGATGATTTCAATGTTACCTCCAGATGGCGCACGGTGTGGACTGAGGAAGCCTCACCTGAAGTATCCAACCTTATTGACCCAGTCCAAAAGCCTGATGGCTTCGACCAGCCACGAAACATATGGAAGAGCCTAAACCGAATTAGAACGGGACATGCAGTATGCGCACACAACCTACATAAATGGGGAAAACAGCCTACCTCCAGCTGTGACTGTGGTGCTCCAGATCAAACCATCCAACACATAGTGGAGACATGTGAATTGAGGGCATACCGAGGAGACCCAAAAGACTTTTTCAAAACTACGCCTGCAGGCCTTGAATGGATAGCTCAACTTGACTTAAAGATATAACTTTATCTGTTTGTATTATCTTATATTTTATCTGTATTTTGCCTATGTTAATTTTTATATAAGCTTTGTATTTTTAAATTATGTACTTACGTTTTTTTTACAATTATTATTGTATTTATTCCATGTATTGAGCCATACGCTAAATAAATGTCACCTAAACTCTGAAGTGTAAGGTCCTGCCTACAAATTTCCAACCAATATGGTTGATGTCATGTGATGCCAGGGGTTAATCTGGAAATATATTTAACATCGTTTAAAATCGGATAATATAATGTAACCTCATTTGTTTAATAACAACTCAACGGTAGTTACCTGTATATTTTGGTGACTTAAAGCATGTAAACCTGTGATAACACTGATGCTGGAATATTGATTCCGAAAACGTTTTGTTGTGATATAGCCCTTTTTAGGGATTTTAAATATACCTTTTACAAAATAAGGTTTTTATTTTTTGTGAATTATGGTATACAGCCAGTTACAGGAATTTTTTCTTGTGATATTTTTAAAGATACTTTTTTAGTGAAAATAATAATTCATTTTTGGTATTATTTCTCTAAACGACCTGTAGACATGATTCTCTAAATTAGATTTCGTTAGACCCCTTTGCCAATCACTGTAATTGCCTCGTAATTTCAATAACAAATTATACTAAATTTACAATCAAGATGCAGTAGAAATAGCCAAACCAAGACACGTTAAATGCTACTAGGAGCACTCCTGAATCAGAATCTACAATTTATAAACTTTGGAAATCATGATTTGGGATTTACAATGTATATAATAATAGTCTCCCGTTGTATACCACCGACTCGGTTTTGGGATTATAGCAGGGTAGTCTGCTATATCTAGGGCCTACAGTATACAAGGAAGGTAACAGGGCCAGTGCTACGCTTCAACCGCCTATTATTACCTTAATTTTACCCAAGGTGCTCATTTTATTCAGGCTGAGTCGACCTGGGGCCTGTTGTTCATGCCGGCGCTGGGATTTGAACCCCGGTCTACCAGCACGCGAGCCAAGCATACTACCGCCTGAGCTACGCCGGCCCATAATGTATATACGTTGTAAATTAAGATTCGGGAGTGCTCCTAGTATCATTTAACGTGTCTTAGTTGTATATTTATACTGCACCTTGATTGAAAATTTTGTATAGTAAACAAATTTCAAATACAGAAGGATGACCCTACACAGTATACGTACTAACAGAAGTAGAAAACGTACCTTTATTTTCGTTTCTTACAGCTTCTACTTGCTCTATTTTAACTTCAAATAACTGGCTAGGAGCAAACTCACCTAGAACAAAATCAGTAATTATAAGCAATTTTATACTTCAGTTTACAATAAAAAATTAATCATATATCTACATTTAGAACTGTATAATATATTATTTTTAATCAATAGGATAATTTACGGGAGCCTATGTTCAACAGTGGACTCAAAACGACTACTGCTGATGACGAGGATGACAAAGTATTCACTCAATATAGAAATCGCTGGTTAACAACAATAATGTAACTGTTTTTATAAATTATATAGGAAGTCCAGTAGAACCCCGCAAATCCGAACTAATTGGGGGACAATCCGAAAATTAGCTTAACTAATACTTCAAAGCTTTCATTGTCGTTGATTTTGAGTCATAAAACGTTCTCACAAAAGTGTGGACAATATTTTTGAACTCAAGTTGACTACAAAATAATCGAAGTAAATTTATGTTTAACCTATATACTATATTATTATAAGCACTACGTATAAAGTACGTATTCATTTTCAAGAAATTTTATAAAATATCAAAATCGTATTAATTCTACATTGTTCAATTTTCTGGTTTTACTCTGTATAATAAACATGTTTTTAAGTTTTTGTCTTGAATTTTTTAATTTTTTTCACATTCCGTTGGTTCGGATTTGCCGAACTTTCGGATTAGCGGGGTTCAGATTTGTGGGGTTCTACTACTGTATGACTAAAAGGAACCAAGTTGATGACGAATTCCGGTTTAAACGAATGTAATAGAGAGCTGTAAATAGTGTAAAGGTGCAGATCAGCTATCGAGTACAGCACGCCAAGATGATGCAAATACTAAAAGAAGCAGGAATTAACAATCAAAATCAAAATCTGAAAATAATTTGAAACCTTTACTAGAATCAGACTGCAAACAACCTCAGAATTGATGATGAACACACCGAACATGTGAAAATCATGCGTGAAGTGAGGCAAGACTGTATTTTGTCTCCCCTAATCTTAATAAAGAATGTTTATCAAAACTTTGCACGAAACTCAAAAAGGTATTCTAATAAACGGGTACCGGCTAAATAAGATCAGGTATATGAAGATGATACCATAATATTTGTTGAAATCCTAGATGAGGTGTGTCCTTACTACTAAATCACGTATTACAGTCAAAAATATGGACTCAATATAAACGTAAAAAAGACAAAGTTTATGATCATTAGCAAGAAAAAGATAACAGAAAGTCAACTCTACATCAACCAAACCTCTGTTGAAACAACTACCTTGGCACCATAATAAATGAACAATGGACCAAAAACCAATAGATATATAAGAGCACACATCGGAAAAGTTAGATTTACCTTTACCTTCAACCAGATGGGGGCTTTCGTCAAGAGCCACAACTTCTTTCTTGGCATAAAAGTAAGAATGTTGCGTCGTCTCTGTCCTTTTTTATGGTGTTAAATCGTGGACCTTGAACGAAGATTTGTTCAGAAAATTGGAAGCATTTGAAATGTGGCTATATCGTAGAATTCTTAAAATCTCGTGGACTGACCGAGTCAAAAATGAAGAGGTCCTCAGGAGAATGAAGAAGAATCGAAATATACTGACTACCGTAATATCTCGAAAGCTACAGTACCTACTGCGGACGTATACATGCTCTCTTAGCCAAGCCGCACACCAAAGAAACATGAAACGAAAAACATGAAACATGAAACGAAAAACATGTTTCATGAAAAGAAAACATTGCTAAACAAATCTCAAAGTTCACCTACCAATGAAACGAGTGTGATTCATGCTCACGACACATTTTAATTTTCGGAGAGTTTCATAAATGGCCGGACATATATTTGTTTAGCAGTGGTTTATTTCCATAAAACGTAATTTACGTTTCATGTTTCTTTGATGTGCGGCCTGCTTTACAAAACATCCTGCAAGGGAAAATATTTTGGAAGCGAGGTCGAGGAAGAAGATGAACATCCTGGTTAAAAAAACTTCAGAACCTGTTTCAACACAACAACAAGATTTTAAGTCAGATTATTTTCATAGATAAGTCAATCTACTTGAAGTAGATTGGAGAGAGGAAATGGGCATTAAAATAAACTTAAACAAAACTAAATTTTTAGTGTTTAGTCGTGACCCACATCCCGATGCAAAGCTTCAATTAAACGGAGTCCAAGTTGAGAAAGTTCACAAAATGACATATTTGGGAACTGTAATAACGGACCAACTAGATCCAGACATAGAAATAAAACGTAGAGTAGCAATGACTAAAACTACTTTTATGAAAATGAAGTCATTTCTTTGCAATAATCATCTCAGTTTAAAACTAAGACAAAGAATGGTCAAGTGCTATGTTTGGTCCGTGCTTTTGTATAGTGCAGGAGTGTGGACGATAAAAGTATCGATCATGAACAGAATTGAAGCATTGGAAATGTGGATTCATAGACGGATGCTGAAGATACCCTGGACAGCAAGAAAAACTAATGAAGAAGTACTAAGGAAGGTCAACAAAGATAGAGAACTGCTAAAGACTGTTAAACATCAAAAAATGTCTTATCTGGGACATATAGTGAGGGGAAGTCGATATAAAATATTACAACTGATCCTTAAAGGAAAAATAGAGGGCCTTAGAAGTGTAGGAAGAAAACAAGTTTCTTGGTTAAAAACATTCGTGAATGGACTCAGATATCAAATGCAGGACAATTATTCCATATTGCAGAAGATCGAGAAGCCTTCGCAATTAGAGATGCATCAAGTCAAACTAGTTTGATTTTACTCAACAAACTTGACTTGACTTCAAAATCAAACTTTTTGTATAAAAAAGTTTGACTTGACTTGATTTCGATATCTTTAGGTTTGACTTGAATTCAAACATCTTCAAAGAGTTTGAAAAGTTTGAATATTACCAACGTGCTTATTTGTTCAGTGGCGGATCAACGGGGGGGAAGTAATGGGTGGGGGAAGGGTAGGGGAAATGCCCCAACAAGGTCCAAAAAATTTTTTTGACAAATTTCAATAAACAGAAATGTATTAGCTGATATGATATTTAAATCGCAGACAGACAAATAAAACCCAATAAACGCGCCAGTTATTATAATAATTATTAAGAAAGCTTATAGCGTCTTATAGTATGATACAATTGATCCAAATAATGGCATAAACTAAACATCCAAAGTGAAAGTTATCATCCAACACCAAATTGTTCTATATGGTCCACATAATGTTCAGAAAAAAGTCACACCATTTTGAGCGTCGGGTTTGAAGGGGAGAGGGGGAGAAATCGGTAAATTCGTAGTTTTTTACGTTTTTCGTCAATATTTTTAAAACTTTGCAGTTTAGCATGAACAGCCTTTTACACAAAATTGTTCTACATTCAATTTGAAATAAAAAAGACCCAATGCATAATCCTTCTAAAATGAACAGTTCCAAAGTTACGGAGGTAGTATAGTATAATTGGTCAAAAAAAGGCCTAACCCAAACATCCAAAGTAAGAGTCTTCCTCCAACACCAAATTGTTCTATATATGGTCCACATATTGTTCAGTAAAAAGTTACACCATGTTGAGCGTCCGGTTTGGAGGGGAGATTGGGGAGAAATCGGTAAATTAGTAGTTTTTTTACGTTTTTCATCAATATTTCTAAAACTATACTTTAGCGTAAACAATGTTATATACAAAATTATTCTACATAGAATTTAAAACAAAAAAGGTCCGATATATAATTGTTATAAAATCAACGCTTCCAGAGTTACGGAGAGTGAAAAGTGGAAGTTTTCGATATTTTTTATATTTTTTGGACAATTGGGGTGGTGAGTTTGACGTTTATTCAAGGGCTTATCACTAACATACCACTGAAATAGCAAATTTTATTTACAAAACACAATCCTGTTAAAGAAAATTTCTTTCATCAGTAAAATAATATTATAAATTGTCCAAAAAATATAAAAAGTATCGAAAACTTCCACCTCTCACCCTCCGTAACTCTGGAACCGTTGATTTTATAACAAATATGTATAGCACCTTTTTTTTTAAATCTTATGTAGAATCCTTAAGAAACCGCATAGTTTTAGAAATATTGACGAAAAACGTAAAAAACTCCGAATTTACCGATTTCTTCCCCCTCTCCCCCCCCCCCCCGCCAAACCCGAGGTGTGACTTTTTTCTTAAGATTATGTGGACCATATAGAACAATTTGGTGTTGAAGGATAACTTTCAGGGCATTTTAATGAGTGGAACATGAAGAACATATCAAATGACAGAAATCATGTTGGTTAGTAATAGCAGTCTGATTTTTGCATGAGAGTTTAATGAAAGGGTAACAAATCAATTGGATGTTCTGTTCGACAAAATACATGGGACGTTTTCGTAATCTGACGTTCCAAATTTTTAAACTGTTCCACAATTAAAACTTCCACCGTTCCAGTGTTCCCGTACATCTAAGTTTGTCCGACTAAAATAGACACCGTTAAGCTATTAACAAATTTTCAGATTACTATTAATCAACTTTTTTTTGGTACGCAGGATCCAGGTCTAATAACCCAATGGTTAGTTTTGAATTTTAAAGAAATACCAACGAATATACAGAATACAGGTACATACAGCAAAATACTTTTGTATTGTATTTTCGAGTGAACTAGCAGCTTCGTACCAGATTTTTTTCGAACTGGCCCTAAGATAAATAAATGCCTTTTTTAATAAAAGAAAGTCATAAAAATTCCAAATCATTTTATTTTGAGCTGTCCATTGAGACACATGTTACTGTGCTTGATCTGCTAAATACAAATTTTAAAATTTTTTCACTTGAATACTATTTTGTCCTATTGTAACATGAGCGGAGCGTGAGGGGGCAATATAATACAATCCAGGGGTTATATGTAAAATATAAACGAAAGTTAAAAAAGTGGAAGATTGTGGTTCGGTAGTTTTTTTTATTTAAGTTAAAAAAACAATGTTACGTAATGCGCTGTTCGAACCATCCTACCCCCTCCCCGTGTTACGCGCCGTAACGTTTTACATGACCCCCCCCCCCCCAACTTGCGTTACGTAATACTTGAACACTTCCAAAATAGAATAAATTACACTTTGTATGATAAAAAACTATCCAACGAATTATTTGTTTTAATCTAGTAACACTCAAATATAAAAAAGTTATATGGATAAAACGAAACTTGCCAGCAAGCAGTTCTAAGCATTCAGGAATAATTTTCAAGAAATTTAAATTTACGACCCTATTTTGATTATAATCGCTTCCTGTATTAAGTTACTTTTATGTGGCACTCATTGTATTATTAATTTTCTTATCTTAATTGGCAACTAACATGTCAATCTCGACAAAAAAGTATATCTACTAAATAAATTATTTTTCAATCTCTTTCAAACTAGTTTGACAAACAGTTTGAATTTTCAAACCTGTACGATTGACCAGTTTTACTTGACTTGAAATATTTGTCAGAAGGATTGACTTGAGTTTGACTTGAAATTAAGTCAAACTCAAGTCAAGTTCAAACATTCAAGTCAAACTTTTGCAACTCTATTCGCAATGGTGATCGCCAACGTCGGATAATTCTGATATGGCACGTGAAGTAGAAGAAGAAGACTTGAAACATCCTGTATATAGTTATGTACTTACGACCTTTAGCCTTTATAGACGAAGCAATAAAGCACTAAAATCGGCCTTACCTCCGAAAAAAAAAAGGACAAGAGGGATCCTAATAATTCTTTCTGCATTTGATTCGTGAATGCACCAGGAAACTTTGTGAACCAGATCCATGATATAATATTGAAAAGCTGCATACAAAAAATGCATTCTTAAAGTGCATCTCAAACAGACAATAAAAAAATTCAGAACTCCTCAATTATCGGCGGAAATGAGTTCAATTTTATTACTCTGGGGTATTTGGGGTCGCTAAAAACGAATATGACGTCAAAAGTGATCTCCGGAGTACCTGTTGCCAAGGATACCTATTTTTTACCTCGTCATTAAAATTTATTAAAAAATTAGTCAAAAATCATTACTCGGGGGGTTTTTGGGGCCGCTAACGACGAATATGACATCGGAAGTGATTTTCGGAGTACTTGGTGCCCAGTGTAGGGGAGCAAGGGCCTAGTTGTAACAATTTTCATAAAATCAAATATATCTTGACAGCTATTTTCCCAATTATCACTAATTAAACACTAAACGTTAGTTTAACTCTTTCTGAACAAAATTGAACTGAAGAAAAGTTAAAAAGACTGGTATTTTTTAATCAACTAGCATTTTACCAAAAAAAGTGCATTGTTACAACTTACCCTGCGCTTGGGGCTAGTTGTAACATCTATTGGGGCAGGTTGTAACATTACGAAAATTCGAATTTTTTGGAATATTTCGCAGAAAATACCAACGTTGATCCTGTTGAAAGATGTTTCTCGACTTAATAACGTGGCTTCCGATGTTCTTAAATATACGCGTACAATTTTGAACCCAATCTGGACCAACCGTATAATTTTAATACCAAGAAGAAAGAAGTTGTTTAGCACTGAGTTTCACAGCACATTGGTAAAGCAGTTTTCGCATCTTCATGGGAATTAGTCCAAAATATATTTCGGTGCACTTCAGAATATACGAAGCCATTTTACTTTCTTCTTCGGCTGTAAAAGCTATCCCTGGTTTAGTACAGCCCACTTGTAGACTCTTAATGTTTTTCTTTTTTTCTATATCGGTATCAAGATACATGACACAGTCCGTGCTGTTTTACTTGCTTGCTTTATGCTTTATGCTACATTGATTATCTAAAATTTCCGCTGAACCTAACTGGTAGACTTCACTTTCTGGCTTTGAGTTGCCATTGGTTATGGTATATCGGGGCAGGATCCACTTGTGAGCCCTTCAGATACTTAGACCTCCTAAGTTGCCTTGAGTTGCCCTTTCTGATTTTCTTTTATGTTGTCTCATTCTGGACTATTATTAAACTAAATAATGCGTTTTTATATTGTAGAATTGTAGATCATAAATTTAGTAAGATTCAGCGCAATTTGTAACATGTTACAACAAGCCCCAACGTTTTGTTACAACATGCCCTGTAGCACACTTTTGTATATTTATTAAAATAACTGTAAAAATATCTTGCTAATTGTAAAATCGTTAAGCAACATCAAAGTATAACTAAATTTAGAAAAGAAATAAACACCGAAAGTTTCATTTCCGTTTAAAACAATAGCGATAACCAAAATTTTATGAGAGTCAAATTTTAAATTACCTCATCCAAATGAAGCACGTGCACAAAACTACTATTTGCAACTATAGGAGGATGACTGGCTAGATGGTGTCATTTGCAGGGCGATAAGAGAATAAGATTGAGTCAGCTAAATTAGTTAAAAACGGTTAAATAACCTACGAAAAAGCCGTGTTACTACTTACCCCTGTTACAACAAGCCCCTTGTTCCCCTACCTACTGTTTAGCTCTCTTGTGGAGTTTTCGGCAAAAAATTTATTAAAAAATTAGTCAAAAATAATTACTCGGGGATTTTTGGGGTCGCTAACCACGAATATGACATCGGAAGCGATCTCCGGAATACCTGGTGCCCAGGGTACCTACTTCTTATGGAGTTTTCGACAAATTTATTAAAAAATTAACCAAAAATCAGTACTTGGGGAGTTTTTGGGTCGATGATGACAATTATGACATCGGAAGTGATCTACGGAGTACCTGGTACCCAGGGTACCTACTGTTTACCTCGTTTTCTGGAGTTTTCGGCAAATTCATTAAAAAATTAGTCAATCATCATTAGATACGATATAAACAGTAGGTACCCTGGGCACCAGGTACACCGGAGATCACTTCCGATGTCATATTCGTTGTCAGAGACCCAAAAAATCCCTAAGTAATGAATTTTAACTAATGTTTTAATGCATTTGCCAAAAACACCAGAAAACGAGGTAAACAGTAGGTACCCTGAGTACCAACTACTCCGTAGAACACTTCCGATGTCTTATTCGTCGTCAGCGACCCAAAAAACCCAGAGTAATGATTTTTGCCTAATTTTTTAATGAATTTTCCGAAAACTCCATAAAAACTCCATTCCGTAGATCGCTTCCTATATCATATTCGTCGTTAACGACCCCAAAAACAACCGAGTAATTATTTTTGATTATTTTTTAATAAATTTTTTGCCGAAAACTCCACAAGACGAGGTAAACAGTAGGTACCCTGTGCACCACGTACTCCGGAAATTACTTCCGATGTCATATTCGTCGTTAGCGGCCCCAATAACTCCCGAGTAATGATTTTTGACTAATTTTTAATGAATTTGCTGAACACTCCACAAGACGAAGTACACAGTAGGTACCCTGGGCACCAGGTACTCCTGAGTTCACTTTTGACGTCATATTCGTTTTCAGCGACCCCAAAAACCCCCGGGTAACAAAATTGAACTCATTTCCGCCGATAATTGACAAGTTCTGAATTTTTTTTATTGTCTGTTTGAGATGCACTTTAAGAATGCATTTTTTGTATGCAGTTTTTCAATATTATATCATGGCTCGGAGTCACAAAGTTTCCTGGCGCATTCACGAATCGAATGCAAAGAGAATTATTAATATCCGTCTTATCCTTTTTTTCGGAGGTTCAGTGCTTTATTGCTTCGACTATTACGTCCGAAATACATTTCTAATTTATTCCGCTCAGTTGCTGCTACCTCGAATTGTAACTTTGAAGCGAAAAAAGGAATGTAAATACGCTTTTTACAGACGTACTTTTGATCAAATTACTCCTCATTTGATGTGTCATCAGCGAAGTCGTAAAATTTAAGATTTTAGAGTGCTAGAGAGTGGAATGCCTAGGGTGGATGTATAAAGGACCGTAACATACGCGTCATAAAGATTTAACTCTACATACTCGTTGATTGCTCTTGACAAATGACTGTTCGTTTTAACATTTCTAAACAAAATTTTACCGAAAACTCTTATAGTCTAGTACCCATATTGAGATTTAAAAAATTTGTTATTGCTTTAGCATAACGTTTGAATGATGTTAAAGTTGAAGTCTGTGTTTATTGTCTATAGATGTCTATTGAAGTAGGTGACTATCTAAATAAATAAAAATATTCATGTAACCAGTTACAAAAAAACTCGAGGAGGTACCACAAGGTTATTTATTATTGTTAAACATCATAAAAGGACGCGTTTCGGCTTTACACAAGCCGTCATCAGCTGAAATACAGGACATAGAAAACAACAGACTGACCTACAATGTAAAAATATCCAACATTACACATTAGAATAAAGCAAGTGGTGACAACGCCCACCTCAGTTAAGGAACTTACCAGAAAACAGGAAGGAGGAAGAATCAGCTAGTTTACATATAGTATAGAGATGCACACACTTCATCATTAATATGTAGCTATTTATAGCATTTTGTTCTTATTGTACTGTAAAATCTTGAAGAACTTCAGCATGTAGAGGAACCATCATGTGAGTCGGTCAGGTGTAAAGACCTTCCGGTGAAAAGTCAAATTACTGTCAATGATGACATAGAGTACTCAACAATGAAGTGTCATTAATGGTGGTAAACTTTGTAACTAGGAGACCGCTCGAACTAAGGAAAGAAAAGAAGAAGATAAATGTCAGAATTAATTTAAGTGGATTGAACCGAGTGGAAAGGAAACTGAGACTGTATTAAAGTGTGACAGAGATGGAAACGACGAGAGAATGTCTGAAATAATGTTGAATAGCAATAACCTTTATGTAAGTAACTACTGATAGTCCAGGGCGCATCGGTTTTGAGATGGACGTTGAAAGGTGACTCAATTTTTTTTGCAGAAATTGCTTGGAAATAAATCAAATAATAATATTTGAGTTATCCTCCCTCTCAAAAAGGTCCGGAACATTGTTTAAATAATCAAAATGTAAAAAAATGAAGGAAAAATTCGATGATTTTCTTCGTTTTTTGATAATAACTTTAAAAGTGTTCATTTTCGAGAAAAGTTGTACTAACATAAAAGTTGCGTAATTAAATTTCCTACAATATAGAATTGGTTAAAAATTTAAAAAATAGTCATCCTAGTTGCAAAATAGCAATACTTGCGAAACAAACCATACAAAAACAAGTATTCGCATTTTACGTTTTTCAACCATTTATACTACACTTAGGACCTTCATATTTCATTCAAAAAAACTATATGATGCAGTAAAATAATACTGTAAATTTCACTAAGATCGGTTCAATAGATTTTTCAAAATAAATTTTCCAATCCAGCTTTCGCAAAAAAAATTCATTTTTTCAAAATGTTACAGGACTGAAAATAAAGCAGATAGCAAGTTGAATTTTTTTTTGCTTATAGAAGTGTACCGTATCTTTCATTTGAAATTTGCAAAATTAAAATCGATTAATTACCACGGCGTCAGAAATTTTTTTTAAATAAACATTCATTTTTGGTGCTACGCGCAGGACAGCGGTGTTCGATTCACACAAGTTGATTTTCACCAAAATTTCTTCCAATCTTTATCTAATATATTATTTTCTTACTCTATATTTTTTTTATTTTAATATTTTAAAATCAAACTAATTTTATTATTGATTGTGAAATATTGTTTAAACAATTGCATATGTTTCAAAATAATAAACTTTTATTCTCTTAAAGTTAAAATATATGAACAAAGAAAGTTTTTGCTAGTAAAAGTGTTATTTCAAATGACAAAGTATGTGTTTTTATTTTGCAATAAACAAATTTATTTGTTTATATCGAAATGTAATAAAAATTAAAATGTATCAATCATTATCAAAGGTCATTGGAATGCCCAATCGGAGGAAAAACTATCCGCTGTCCTGCGCGTAGCACCAATAATTATTGTTTAATTAAAAAAAATCCTGACGCCGTGGTGTTAATTGATTTTAATTTTGCAAAATTGCAAATGAAAGGTACAGTACACGTCTATACGCCAAAAAAAATTCAACTTGATATCTGCTTTATTTTCAGTCCTGTAACATTTTGAAAAAATGAATTTTCTTTGCGAAAGCTGGATTGCAAAATTTATTTTGCAAAATCTATTGAACCGATCTTAATGAAATTTACGGTATTGTTTTATTGTATCATAAAGTTTTTCTGGGTGAAAAATGAAGGTCCTAAGTGTAGCATAAATGGTTGAAAAACGTAA